>NC_135238.1:226969864-227594448 GCF_051348905.1 Ranitomeya variabilis
GTGTCGCTATTTAAGCTCATTTCTCTGGTGGTTTCTTGCCGGTCAACAATGTTATCTGATGCCTCTCAGTGCTTGTTCCTGCTTCTAGACAACTACTGATAAGTTGGACTTTTGTCCATGTTTTGTTTTGCCTATTTGTTCCAGTTCGCAGCTGAAGTTTTGTTACTGTGTCTGGAAAGCTCTCGTCGATCAGGGATTGCTACTCTGGCGTTATGAGTTAATGCCAGAGTTTAAGGTAATCTCTGGATGGTGTTTTGTTAGTATTTTTCTGCTGACCATGAAAGTATACTATCTGTCTTCTGCTATCTAGTAAGCGGACCTCAAATTTGCTAAGACTATTTTCCTGCTGCGTTTGTTGTTTCATCTGAACTCACCGTCATTATATGTGGGGGGCTACTGTCTTCTTTGGAATATTTCTCTAGAGGTGAGCCAGGTCTTATATTTCCCTCTGCTAGCTATTTAGGTCTTAGGCCAGAGCTGGGCATCTAGCTATAAATAGGAAATGCTACCTGGCTATTTCTAGTTGCGCGGCAGGCTTAGTTCATGGTCAGTATAGTTCCATCTTCCGAGAGCTTGTCCCTCTATAGGCTTGCTATGATCTCTGCCTGCAGAGATCATGACAGGCGGGACTTGATGACGTGGTATGCCGGACCCGCCGCTTCCTGTAGTGTGCTTGATGGATGCCAGCACCATGACCACCGCCGCATTTAAAAAGCTGGCACTGCATTCCCCTCACTACTACGACCCCCAGGAAGAAGCTACGTTGCGAAACGCGCATCGGGGCCATCCCTCTCATGGTGATCCACTTGTCAGCAAGTAATAATACGATGCCACCATTCTTTCAATAAACATTAGATGTCCCCTATATATATCTATACCTAACTCAGTCTAATCTATGCACTGGCACTTTATTAGGACTTAATACTTTTTGGTGTAGATTTTACTCAGTACACTGTGCAATATTTGCATATTTTTATTGGTTTATTAGGGGCCATTTATTTATTTATTTATTTATTCATTTATATATTGTACCTGCTCACATTAATATACCTTGTAGGCAGCTTTATGCTCACTTTGTGGAAACTTTCTGTCACGGGAAGCCTAGGTAGGCAAGAGTTAACCCAGGCCCCTGCGATTTCCCTCAACTCTGGGAAACCCTGACTGACCCTCTCCCAGAGTTTACACTGATGGTGTGCATGTCTGGGCCTCCACCCTCACCCTGTCTCCTGTTTCAACCCTAGGCTGAAACCTCCACCCACCACCCAGTGAAGAGACCACTAACCAATACCCACAGATAGCACAGACAAGGATAAAGGAAAATATACACCACGCCGCAGTCACTCAGGAATACACAATAAGTGCACAGGGCAAAACAAATACAAATATAGGAAGAAGGAAAATATGACAAAGAGAAATATACACCACCAGATACGATACTCCTTTTCCTAGACCACCACTCCAGACCGAGATAACCAAGCACAAGACAGAAGCTATAATCGGTGACGCCCAATGTTCAGAAGAACAATTTAAAGGCAGTGGGCGTGACCCAGCTTCCAATCCGAGCACCAGCTAAATTAACCCCGGATCAGCTAGACAAAATCTAGCCGACGCCACTGAGCGTATAGTGGACAAAAGTGGAATTACCGCTGTCTGTCGAACGCCCTAGTATGAACAGCATCCGACATGACAGTACCCCGCCTTCTACGAGGGACCCCAGGGCCCTCAAGACTTATAGGACCCGGCTTGTCTGGATGGCGGCGATGAAATATACTGACCAGCCGATCCGCATGAATGTCCGAGGCTGGTACCCAAGACCTCTCCTCCGGCCCATAACCATACCAGTGTACCAAGTACTGTAAGGTGCGGCGCACTACACAAGAGTCAACCACCTTGGAGACTTCAAATTCCAAATTACCATCCACCAAGACTGGAGGAGGCATTGGTGTCGCGTCCACAAGACCCACCATCTTTTTTAGCAACGATCTGTGGAACACGTTGTGTATCTTTTACACCGTAGGAAGCTCCTTATCGGTAAGCTACTGGGTTAATGACAGCGGTGACCTTAAATGGACCAATAAACCTAGGACCCAATTTAAGGGATGATATTTTGAGTCTTATGTTTTTTGTGGATAACCACACCCAGTTATCCACACTCAGGTCCGGGCCTGGCACACGCCTACTGTCAGCCACATGTTTGTACCTAGCACCCACTCTCAACAAGCACTGCTTAACTCTCCTCCAGACTGATGACAGTTGTGCTCCTAACTGGTCTTCCTCCAGGACGCCGGAAGAGCCCCCCTGACTCAAAGTACAAAATTGAGGATGTAGCCCGTAAACACAAAAAAACGGAGACTCCCCAGAAGACTCCTGGCGGTGATTATTGATGGCAAACTCAGCCAAAGGAAGGAAAGTCGACCACTCCTCCTGGTTATCAGAAACATAGCAGCGTAAGTACTGCTCCAAATTTTGGTTCATACGCTCGGTCTGACCATTCGACTGAGGATGAAACACCGAAGAATGAGACAACTTGATCCCCAGCCGTGAGCAAAACGCTTTCCAAAATTTTGCCACAAACTGAGTACCTCTATCGGAAACGATGTCAGACGGAACCCCATGAAGTCTGACCTCCTCCTGCACAAATACCTGAGCCAAAGTCTTAGCGTTAGGCAACGAAGGCAAAGACACAAAGTGCGACATTTTTGAGAACCGATCAACAATCACCAAAATGACTGTGATCCCAGCTGAGGAAGGCAAGTCAGTGATAAAATCCATAGAGATCTCCGTCCAAGGCTTACTAGGTACCTCGAGAGGAAGTAGTGTGCCAACAGGACGGGACTGGGGCGTCTTAGCCCTAGCGCACGTGGTGCAAGCTGACACGTATGAGACCACGTCCTGTCAGATTTTGGGCCACCAAAACCGACGTGACACCAACTCCAAAGTACCCCTGACCCCTGGGTGGCCAGCCAGGACAGCATCATGATGCTCCGCCAAAACCTTTAAGCAGAGATGAAGCGGTACAAACGATTTGTTGATGGGAAGCTCAGATGGTACCTCCTCCTGAGCCTCGGCAATCTCAGCCTCAACCTCGGTAGTGAGAGCCGAAACCACAACACCCTTTTGGAGGATGGGTACCGGATCTTCCCGAGGTTGTCCCCCTGGAAAACACCTGGACAGAGCATCCGCCTTAGTGGTTTTAGACCCAGGTCTGTAAGTAACAATAAAGTTGAACCGCATGAAAAACAATGCCCAGCGAGCCTGCCTGGGAGATAGACGCTTGGCAGACTGCAAATAAAGCAAATTCTTATGGTCGGTAATTACAGTAACCTGATGAACCGACCCCTCCAAGAAGTGTTGCCATTCCTCAAAGGCCAACTTAATAGCCAACAACTCCCTGTTGCCGATATCGTAGTTACGTTCGGCAGACGACAGTTTCTTGGAGAAATAGGCGCAAGGACGCAAATCGCTCAAGGATGAGCCTTGTGACAACACCGCCCGCACACCAACCTCAGACGCATCGACTTCCACAATAAAAGGTTTCGATACGTCTGGCTGCACAAGAATGGGGGCCGAAACAAAACTGTTCTTAAGAAATTCAAATGCGCGTACAGCGGCCTCAGGCCAAACAGAGAAATTGGTACCCTTTTTAGTCATGTCTGTTAGCGGTTTAGCAATGATAAAAAAATCCTTGATAAACTTCCTATAGTAGTTAGAAAACCCAAGGAACCGCTGAGTGCTTTTAGGTTATCAGGCCGTTCCCAACGCAACACCGCTTGCACCTTAGCGGTGTCCATTTTAAACCCAGAAGCTGACACAATATAACCCAAGAAAGGCAACTCCTGAACCGAAAATACACATTTCTCAAGTTTTGCATAGAGCTTATTCTCACGGAGAAGCTGTAACACCTGCCTGACATGATCTAAATGAGTATCACGGTCGCAAGAATATATGAGAATGTCATCCAGGTATACAATAACGAATTTCCCCAAAACATGCGAGAACACATCATTTATGAAATGATGGAACACTGCTGGTGCGTTTGTCAACCCAAATGGCATCACCAAATTTTCAAAATGACCCTCAGGGGTATTAAAAGCCGTCTTCCACTCATCACCTTGACGGACACTTATGAGGTTATACGCCCCCCTGAGGTCAAGCTTGGTAAACCACTTAGCACCTGCCACCTGGCTGAACAAATCTGGTATCAGTGGCATAGGGTATGGATCACAAACCGTAATCTGGTTCAACTCTCTGAAATCCAGACACGGGCGTAGTCCGCCATCTTTCTTCTTAACGAAGAAGAACCCCGCTGCTCAAACTGTCAGCAATGTAATCCTTTAACGCTTGTCTCTCCGGACCGGAGATGTTAAACATCCTTGCTTTAGGCAATTTGGCCCCTGGTTTAAACCTGATAGTACAGTCATAGGAGCGATGTGGTGGCAACTCTGAACAACCCTTCTCACAGAACACATCCGCAAAATCCAAAAGTGACTCAGGAACGCTTGAAGTCACAGCAGACACACATGTGGCCAGGCAATTCTCCTGGCAGAATTCGCTTCACTGAATTATGTCCTGAATTTTCCAATCGATAACCGGGTTGTGCATAGACAACCATGGGAAACCCAAAACCACCTGTGCAGGAAGATTTCTGAGCACCTTACATGTAACCTGCTCGAAATGTAGAACCCCAATGTGGAGTTTCACCTCAGCCACAAACTCAGTAATCTCCCCCTGTGAGAGAGGAGCTGCATTGATGGTGACCACGCGGATAGGATGAGGCAGTTTTTCGATCCTAAAACCTGCTGTGCGCGCAAACTCCTCATCAATGAGATTTGTGGCAGAACCACTAATCACAAAAACAGTGATTGGCAGCTCTCTGCCAGCGATAATAACTTTGGCAGGGAGCATGCATTGAGAAACCACCATGGAGGATATGCATAAGTTCAGATTGGTCTCCTCCACACCCTCTGAGCTTAGAAGTTTTCTACCGTTGCGTTTTTCCTTAGACAGCAGAGGACAAATGTTAACAAAATGACCAGTTTTACCACAGTAAAAACAGGCTCCCTGCTTCTTGAGCACAGGGGCTCGATGCTTAACATGTGACACCCCTGCGATTTGCATAGGCTCCGTGGGCTCACCTGCAGCAACCTCACGTGAACCTACACCTTCTCCCATAGGCGGCGTCTCAGGCTCCCCCTGACACAAACGGCGATCAATGCAGACAACAAGACTCATAGCGGAATCCAGAGCCTCGTACATCAGGAGGGCTTCTTTAACCCTTCCAGAAACCCCATGAATAAACTGACTCCGCAGCGCGGGATCATTCCACTGAGTGTCGACCGCCCAGCGGCGAAATTCAGAACAGTAATCCTCTGCAACACGCTCCCCCTGTTGAATAGTGCGTATCTTAGATTCTGCTAGAGCCACTCTGTCAGGATCATCGTAAATGAGTCCAAGAGCAGAAAAAAAACTCTCCACTGAGTTAAATGCAGCAGAATCAGAAGGCAAAGAAAACGCCCATGCTTGAGGATCCCCGTTTAGTAACGACAACACCAGACCCACACGCTGAGCCTCATTACCTGAGGAGATCGGGCGCATACGAAAATAAAGTTTGCAAGCTTCACGAAAAGTAACAAATTTACTGCCTTCCCCAGCAAACCTTTCAGGCAAAGGAAACTTAGGCTCAGCAACTCTACCTGCCGCTCCAGCTTGCACATTAGATACTGTTAGTCCCTGTTGCTGCACTGCCCCCCTCAACTCAGTGACCTGTAGGAACAGTGCCCTCAACTGGCGGGTTAAGGAAGTCATGGGATCCATGGAATTCAAATAATGTTGGCCGATTATAATGTCACGGGAAGCCTAGGTAGGCAAGAGCTAATAACCCAGGCCCCTGCGATTTCCCTCAACTCTGGGAAACCTTGACTGACCCTCTCCCAGAGTTTACACTGATGGTGTGCATGTCTGGGCCTACACCCTCACCCTGTCTCCTGTTTCAACCCTAGGCTGAAACCTCCACCCACCACCCAGTGAAGAGACCACTAACCAATACCCACAGATAGCACAGACAAGGATAACGGAAAGTATACACCACGCCGCAGTCACTCAGGAATACACAATAAGTGCACAGGGCAAAACAAATACAAATATAGGAAGGAGGAAAATATGACAAAGGGAAATATACACCACCAGATGCGATACTCCTTTTCCGAGACCACCACTCCAGACCGAGATAACCAAGCACAAGACAGACGCTATAATCGGTGACGCCCAATGTTCAGAAGAACAATTTAAAGGCAGTGGGCATGACCCAGCTTCCAATCCGAGCACCAGCTAAATTAACCCCGGATCAGCTAGACAAAATCTAGCCGACGCCACTGAGCGCATAGTGAACAAAAGCGGAATTACCGCTGTCTGTCGAACGCCCTAGTATGAACAGCGTCCGACATGACACTTTCCCATACAATCCAGAGCCTGCTGGTGCACTTTTGCTTTATACTTGTTGCATTGGTTTAACTTTCCATTTACAATTAATTATGCAACTTTATCTATTATATGGATTGCCTTGAGTTCACTCTGCCTTGTTTCAATTCCCTTTTTTTGAAAAAAATATTTTCTGTTTTTTAATTGTTATCAATAAAAATTTTCTAATTTTACCTTTTGGTTTGTAACTCCCTTCCTTTCATCCCAGCACAAACAGTGAATTGACACCTGAACATTGGTTCACATGGCTGAGTATGCCTTGCGTATCCTAAAAAGGGACCCCTGCATTATCAAAATGATGACCGATGACGATTACTGGTTGGCCTGCCTCCTGGATCCATGATATAAAGGAAAATTACAAAATATCATGCCACATGAGAACCTTGAGCAAATATTGGCTACCAAACAAGCAACTCTTGTAGACCGTTTGCTTCAGGCATTCCCAGCACACAGCGGCGGTGATGGTTCTAACACGAGGCGTAGTGGGCAACATGGCAGAGGTGTTAGAGGTGCACAAATCAGAAGTGGCATTGGACAGAGGGGTTTTATGACCAGGTTGTGTAGTGATTTCGCAATGACCGCTGACATGACAGGTATTGCTGCATCGATTCAAAGTGACAGGAGACAGCATTTGTCCAGTATGGTTACAAACTACTTTTCCGCCCTTATCGATGTTCTCCCTCACAGGTCATTCCCCTTTTATTACTGGGCATCTTAAATAGACACCTGGCCTGAATTGGCAGAATATGCATTACAGGAGCTCGCTTGCCCTGCTGCTAGTGTGCTATCCGAAAGAGTCTTCAGTGCGGCTGGTTCAATACTGACCGAAAAAAGGACACGTCTGGCTACCCGAAATGTCGATGACCTAACCTTCATTAAAATGAACCAATCATGGATTTCCAATTATTTGGCCCCACCGTCCCCTGCTGACACAAAGCTTGCCTGAAAAATGTCTTGCTTTTGGCCTCCTCTTACTGACTGCTCCAATTCCTCCATTTGCAGCTGCTGAATGTCCACCATAGACCATTTTTATACCTCCCTAAATGGGCTGACTCCCCCCACAGGGCCGTGGTCACCACCTGGCGCAAGCACCCGTGCGAGTGTCGTTTGCCTTGACAGGTGGGTATGCCCACTCTTGGGCGACGGCACTGGCACAGGGTCCCTCATAGTACAATGAAGTGTCTCTGACGGTGGTGGTGCACAACCAATGTCAGACACACCGTCGTAATATGAGGGGCCCTGTTGCAGTACCGCAGCCCACGAGAGAGTGTTCCCCCCCAGCTCGAACAGTGCTCTACCACTTGCAATACTTACCTCTCCCTGCTCCACCACTGTTTAGTCTGTGCTGTTAAATCCTTCAATGGCACTGCCAATACAAATTTGTTGAAATGATAGATGATAGTTAAAATATACAGGGGCCCTGGCCTCCATTTAGACCAGTTAAAACGTTGCACCTACTACCACTGTCTGCTACTGAGCAGAGGAGCCCACCCCTGTACCTAGCTATGCCACCTGGTTCTTTCTGAAAAAATTTTTGGCAGACATTTAGCCTACTTTATTATTAGGGCCTTCTCACTGTGTCAGCCACTCCTTACAGTTGTCCTCCACTGAACCAAGCAATGCCGCCTGGTTATTCCTGTTACCAATTTTGAACTGCATTTAGCCTACTTACTTTTTTGGGCCTACTAAGTGTGTCAGCTACTCCTTACAATTGTCCTCCGCTTAATGAAGCAATGCCACCAGTTTAGTCCTGTTACCAATTTTGAACTGCTTTTAGCCTACTTACTTATTTGGGCCTACTAACTGTTTCTGCCTCCCATTACAGTTGTCCTCCATTGAACAAAGCTATGCCGCCTGTTTAGTCCTTTTACCAGTTTTGAACGGCATTTAGCCTACTTATTTGGGCCTACTAACTGTGTCTGCCTCCCATTACAGTTGTCCTCCACTGAACAAAGCTATGCTGCCTGTTTAGTCCTTTTACCTGTTGTGAACTGCATTTAGCCTACTTACTTATTTAGGCCTACTAACTGTGTCTGCCTCCCATTACAGTTGTCCTCTACTGAACAAAGCTATGCCGCCTGTTTAGTCCTTTTACCAGCTTTGAACTGCATTTAGCCTACTTATTTGGGCCTACTAACTTCATCTGCCTCCCATTATAGTTGTCCTCTACTGAACAAAGCTATGCCGCCTGTTTAGTCCTTTTACCAGTTTTGAACTGCTTTTAGCCTACTTACTTATTTGGGCCTACTCACTGTGTCAGTCTCTCATTACAGTTGTCCTCCATTGAACCACTGAGCCACGGCAAGAAGCAAAGAAGAGGACGTCATCCTATGAAGATGGGAGGCCCCGGACCAGACCGCGACGCCCATCGGACTGGACCGCAGCAGGACCGCCCCTGGGTGAGTATAATCTAACCTCTCTTTCTCATCTTTCAGGATACATCGGGGATTATCTACAGCATTCCAGAATGCATTACAGAATGCTGTAGATAAGCCCCCGATGCTGGTGAGCTTAGCTCAACTTCCATTTTGGGGGTGACAGGTTCCCTTTAATTGAAATCTTCAAAATTTGTACCTCAGAGTACACAATGTTGAATTTTGCCATTGCAATTTGTGTCTTTTCCCCAGTTTCTTGCTGGGTCATACCTTATTATATATTATTCCCATTTTTTCAGATTTTACCTTTTGTTGCTGTGCAACAGTACAGGTCGATTGCTTAGTAGTGATTTCCGAAAATTTAAACATTACCTATAAAACATATTTGACGTGACTCATGTTTCAATACTATGTTGCTTTAAATTAACATCGCACTGTAATAGCTTATTTTCCCCACTGAATATTACTTTTCTGAAAAGTAGCTAGCGGTTCTGAAACCAGCAGGGCTCTACATTTTACAGATGAGATTTTTCCTTGTGGGGAATACAATGAAGGAAGAAAAGAAAATCTAACAGAAAACTACTTTAAAAAGTTCAGTGGAAATTTTGGAAATTCCTATTTGCAAACAAAAGACTTATTACAGAAATAAACAGAAGAACAGCCATGTGCGAAGCTGTGCTATTGATTCCACTACACAGCACTTCAAAGATTTTCAGCGGTTGGGTAGATGGGAAGCTATTCATGGTAAATTTTGCATTTTTTTCTTTTTACTCTGTTCCTGGTGGTAAGCAGGGAAACAATATTGATGTTACTACTTTTGGTGTGCTGGGCTGATAGAGTGCTCCATGGGGAGACATGTGCCTGTAAAGTTGGGCCAAAAAAAAAAAAAAGCAAAAAACAAAACAAAAAACAATTCAGATATTTAAAAAAAAAAGATCCAACATACCAAAAGGAAAGAAAAAATAATTTAATAGTCATATGTTCTAAAAAGAAAAAGTGTAGCGTATAACTGTTACATTCTAGCACTACTGGCTCCCTATGGTGTTGTGCTTGTCACGTTACTATAGTACCCATAATACACATCTGACATAATCTTCCCAGGCCTCCTATAGTCCACGTGGGCAGCTGCTCGCAGCATGAGAATTCAAGTAGTTAGTGAATGCTACGACCACATGCCTTCACCCTGATTACACTACAGAATCAACTCTAATGTTGCTGGGCTATGCTACTTTATGGTACATGCTGCCAACTTGGTTCTTCTATTCCAAAATGCTGTCCACACATCGGTCTCTGCTATATCCAGGTGCCTGTCCACCATCTCAGCTCTACTGTTTCAAAGTGCTATCCGTATATATGGCTATGCTGCAATCAGGTTCCTGGCAGTCACTTCAGCCCTTCTGCTCAAAGTTGCTGTCTGCACATCCAGCTATGCTATAACCAGGTGCCTTTCTGCTGCCTAACCTTTGCTGTTCCAAGCTCCTGTACACACATCGAGCTCTGCTATAACTAGGTGCCTGACTGCCATATCAGCTCTGCTGTTCCAAAGTCCTGTCTACACCACATCTCTGTATCAAGGAGTCTTTTAATCTGCATGACTCTGTTGCTTCGGGTTAGGCTTCTTTCACATTTCCGTCGGTACGCGGCCGTCACTAAGCGTCGGCGCGACGTACCGACGGACGTTGTGAAAATTCTGTGCAACGTGGGCAGCGGACGCAGTGTTTCTGCTGCCCATAGTAAAGTCCCAGGGAGGAGGGGGTGCAGTTCCGGCAGCACCTGCGCATTTAAAATTGCAGGATCCGACGTACAAAAAAAGTTCCCTTGAACGTTATTTCCCTACGACGGTCGGCCAAAAACCGACGCATCCAGTGCACGATGTATGGAACGTGTGTCCATACGTCGCGATGCGTCGGTAATACAAGTCTATGGGGAAAAAACGCATCCTGCGGGCAACTTTGCAGGATGCGTTTTTTTCAACAGAACGACGCATTGCAATGCTTGACAAAAGACGGAAATGTGAAAGTAGCCTGTTCACATATCCAGCTGTACTGATCATTGCTGATCCACATGTCGTCTAGCAAATGTATCTCCACTGTTCCAGGCTTCTCCGGGTGTTGACTGACCATTCCAGCTCTGATGTTCAAAACGTACTCTGCCTATCCAACTGCGCTGCATCAATGTCTCCGTGCTGTGCTGCATCAATGGGAATGTGACAGATGTTACTGCGCAGGTGCTGCTGCCAGTGCCATTTTGATGAAGTTAGAAAAAAAATTCTAACTTCACAATAGTATGTGCAGTATGTAAAATAGGGGGAAGGATAGTGAAGGATCAGTGACCTGTTTTAAGTCATACAGATGAATATGTAAGCAGAGAACCATATAAAGCCCTGTTCACAGTGCCACCCACAGGTCGCCCACAGATCGCCCACAGGTCTCCTTGAAGCATGAGAATCTCATTAGCTGAAAACTACAAATGAACATTAGAGAGCAACAACAAGACAGATTTCATCACCAGGTATCACGGTAAACAGTATAACGGCGCCAACCTGACAATGTGTGTAGTTTACTGCGCAAAATCCTACCAACAGGTTCAGTTTAAGGGTGAAGTTAGGTGTCTGTATGAAGGTTTTGCATAGCTCTACATACTCAAATGTGATGTTTCAGCCATTGACTTTTGCAAGGATAATTATCTGATGTCATAAATAGTGATGAGCGAATATACTCGTGACTCGAGATTTCCCGAGCATGCTCAGGGGTCCTCCGAGTAGTTTTTAGTGCTCGGAGATTTAGTTTTCATCGCCACAGCTGAATGATTTACATCTCTTAGCCAGCTTGATTACATGTGGGGGTTCCCTAGCAACCAGGCAACCCCCACATGTACTTATGCTGGCTAACAGATGTAAATTATTCAGCTGTGGCGTTGACTTTTAAGATTGCTTCTTACAATAAGTGGTGCTAGAGTTCAAGTCCTCTTCCTCTTTGAAGAGACAATTTGCATACTGACACATAATGAGTATGTCACATAAAAAAATAAAATACGGCTGTGTACAAAAATATCTCTGTGTACAGTATACAACTCAAAACTTCAAGATAGCCATAATTCTGAAGGATTCATGCATTTCTAATATATAGATTTGACAGATCGTCAGAAGATTGCCTACACATCAAATTTCCTAAAATTTGGACAAAAGAACTTGAAATTTAATTTTGGGAAAAAAACAATTTGCCCCGCACAATTTCCCACACTGCTGAATTATGACAGAGCAAGCAACTGATTGACTGCAGCTGTCACGCCGTAAATGTCGATAAAGGGGCAGGATGGCGTACTGGGACCCGCACCTGTCCCTGCCACTATAAAGGGGCCCTGGCTTACCCTTATCTCAGGGGTACCTATAATGGTTAGGAGGCCTGAGCCACCAGCGTATCCCTGTCTCCTGCGCAGGCCCTATCAGTGGCCCCCTCTCCCCCCCAGGGAAGAGGACTGCACCAGTGTATTAATATGACAAGTAAACAGGGTATGCAGACAAGGTAACTAAAATTTCAAACTCACCAAATGCTCACACAGCCACAGAGGAGAAACAGAGAAGGGAAGAGGGGGGAACAAACTAGGAAGGAAAACAGGTTTAACAAGCAACCAAAACAACAGACAACAATCTCTGTAGATAAACCTCCAAGCTCCTAACACCACGTTCCTTCCCACTTCAAGCCAGGCAGCAGAACTGACCACTGACAACAGTTGTAGTCAAAGCTGAGTCTATATAGGAGAAGAGATTACAAAAACCAATTCAGCTGAGAGACCAAGCTCTCAGTAACTTCAGGAACAAGGTTTAACTCCTGCCCTGCTGGCACAAGACAGCCAGGTCAGAATTCAGGAGAAGAGCTTCTGTTCACCGTGTGTGAACGAGGCCCAGAGGGCTGCGGTTCTCTGGAACCTCTCTGTCGCGGTAGCCCCGTGACAGCAGTGGTCATGTGAATGTGCAACACATTATTGCTATAGGAATATAAGTGACCAGCGCCATACCTTTTCTATTTGATAGTCTTTCAATGCGAGTTATGAATGGTTTTATTTAGCGAAGAATGGTGTTACACATCTAAGTATATTGTTTTATTTTTAAACTTAAAAAGATAGAATTTTTTTGCATCTAAATAACTTTTCTAGCAATCAGTAGTAGTTACCCTAAAATAAGTGTGTATCATAATTGAGCATGCATTCTTAAATATCTCATATTTAATGTAGGTGAACTGGGTTAGGGCATCAGCATCACTCTCCCAGTGGGTGAGCAATGGACCACAGGGAACAAAAGAGGCTCATCATGTTGCTTTTGTCACCTTGTATCTGATTACTTGGCACTTGATATTCGGCATCCTAATTGCTTGCGCAACAGACTATTAACCCAGTTTGCATATTTACCTTGGCGAAGGTAGAAATGGTTGGTTCTTATGCTGTTACCTTTTTTCTTAAGTTTTATTTTATGACATTTAGTGCATGTCGTTAATTTTTTAAAGTGAATAGCCCATAACATAAACTTACAGTGGAGCAATAGAGAACATAATGCACCACGCAATCCTCCTGGCTGTGGTCCTGCGGCCATTAGAAAGGGACACAAATTGTAGAGAGGTCCCAGAGTTAACATTTAACACCCAATCAGTGGATCCAATGGACCATTTTTAGACTCTTTTGCTCTCGAAATGTAAAAAATTACCAAATGATTCCCTCATCTCTGGTGACTTGTCCAGGCTGTTGCAGAGGTGGGCATACCATTGGTGCCACGTGTTCAGCTGCACAGGGACTCAGCATATAAGGGGCCACTACCACCTGCAAATCAGCTGCTTTATGATGAGTTATTGGATTGTAAGGGTCCATATAATGTTCTTTCTCAGGGGCCCTCTGCTGTCTGTGTCTGCTCCTGGGCTGATGACATGTCAATTAACCAATGATCAATTATGTCCTTCAATTAGCCAACTTGATTGCATGATATCAGTATAGATGACGAAAGTTCTTGTTCTACCTTGTAGAACTTTTGTCCTCATTTTTCCAATGTTATCTTTATTTTTTTTAAGAAGGCAGAATAGGGTTTGTAATTTTGTTCAATACAAGTAAAGAACTGGCAAGAACCTGAAAAGTTTTCAGGCATACTTTATTTGTCGGAGTTACGTCAACTAAGTATCATCCTCCGTATTATTTTTAACAAAGGCCTTTGCACTCTTTTCTTTAGGAAGCAAGTTCACATTATAAATAGCTAAGTAATTCAGCCATTGTCACAGCGGGAATCAATTTATGTCTACAGATAAAAGTAAAATGAAAGACCAGAACACACAAACTATAGATGAGCGAGACATAAACCAGATGATACCGAGGGGTTACATTACATTCCTATGGGCTACTTTAACCTAAGAGAAAATTGGGTCTGGAACTGAAGAAGACACGATTTGGAAACTACACTAACAGCTCCACAAATCAATCAGACACAACTACTTCCCGACCAATTTAAAATCAAAAAGTCATAAATCCAATCTGAACTTGGAGGCGGCTATGAAGAGACACACATTACCTCTGGATCCCTTCATCTTTTTTTGATTCCCAAAGAATTAATTCAATTCTGATCATTGGTGAACTCAAAAGCAGGACAATCACTTTAGTACATTAGGTAAGGGTGAACAATTCTTTCCTCCAGACATAGTAATGCCCCTTGGTTATATTTTCCGGGGCTGTCTATTATCAGATTTATAGAAACCTTTCTGAATTGACCATTGATATTTTCATATATTGAGTGATAACTTCTTCATGATGTTGAGAATTAGAGTATGAATGTCTCCCAGAAGGTTTGGCTTCTTTCTGTGACCATACAAATATATTTATTAGTGATGAGTAAATCTGCTGAAATTCTATTTCATATCCTGTCTGGTTGTCTTCACCTTTGGTTTGGTCAGGTGTGTGGTCTTCACTGGGCAATATTTAGCATCTTTGGCATCTTACAGCAATGTTAGCTTCTCCTGGGCAGCTTTGCTACTATGTCACATGCATGTCTCTTGCAACATTAGGACATCATGGTCCAGTTAGCTAAAGAAACGCTCAAAGATGCTGAGTGCTGGAAGAAATTGAAAATGCTTCGTACTAGAAGACACCAAATATGGCCAAGTTCAGCATGCCCAACCAACAAGTGGATTGGAGTATAGCAGGGCAGGTGAGGCTCGAGCAAGAATATATATATATATTTTTTTTTGTTAACCCTTTCCCAGCCCTATGCAACCCAGCAAAATGGCAGCTGACGAATCACAAAATTATTGCATATTTTACTTGGCCTAAATAAAAAAAATATTTATTGGATTTTTTTTCTTTACTGAAGTTTTGAAAGCAGTGTGATGAATAGACCTCTTTTTTTGTCTCTGTAATGGCTGTGTTCATTTCAGCAGTTTTTTAAATATGACCTTTTGTTTGTTTAACTATAAAGTTTGCCTTCTTTCTGAATATTGTGAACTGTATCCTATGTCTGTCATGATCCCCATCGCTTATGCAAAAATCCACAGATCTCTCACACTCAGCCGTGACTCCCAACTCTGATGAGGCTTGGGAGTGTTCTACACAAGCGCTATAGGGCACAATGTCATGACATATGCCTTGACCTTGTGTGCACATATTCGGAACCGGAAGTCCTTGACTAGTGTGAAAGGCTTGAGTGTTTCAATGCAAGTGGCGGGGGGAATCAGAAGATGTGACAAGGCCTGGATGGGTGATGGCAGTCCATGGGTCGGAGAGGTGAGTGGTAAGCTGCATCTAAGTATTGTAGCGTTTCACCTACTACGTGTCTGGGGGACACTCGCTTGGCACGGGATTAACGCACTCGGGCACGGTTTTC
The DNA here is from genome assembly GCF_051348905.1 of Ranitomeya variabilis. Lineage (NCBI taxonomy): Eukaryota > Metazoa > Chordata > Amphibia > Anura > Dendrobatidae > Ranitomeya > Ranitomeya variabilis. The sequence continues at coordinate 226,985,570 of NC_135238.1, forward strand.
TTATAAAACACAGTCTCTTAGATTTATTTCACACCAGCATAAACCACATCCTCAGAACTTGGTAACAGCTTGAACACCGTCTGCACATATTCAACTTTACCACAGTCCGTCACTAACCCCTGTTAGCATAATACATGGACCCCTGTCCATTACCTGTTGGCAACCTTCACAGGTTCCTTGACACCTCTTAGCCTCAGAGGTGCCCCATACACAATGTCTCTCTCTGACCCTGGTCAGTATCACACGAATCCCTTTCCGTTAACTGTTGGTGCCGCACAGGTTCTCGGATACCTTTCCTTCACAGAGGTACCCTTCAGATGTTCTCACTGACCCCGGTCAGCATTACCTATGGTTATCAGACCGTTTCACACACTGGCATGTGCCAGGTCCAGAGCCCCGCCATGTGCTCTTCAGGAATCCTATTCTCCAGGACTTCCAACACAGGCTTCCAGGGCCTTGCAGTTGAACCATTCAGATCCAAACACCGGAACATGTGACCCACACCCTGGTCACATTACATACCTGTAACCACTCCCCTGGGTGGGAGTGTGGGTGTGTGTGGCTAGTCTGACCCGCCATCTCTCATAACTAGCCCTGCTAGTCTCCCATTAGAACTACACATTTACATGTGGGACTACAGGTCCCAGACCACAACATAACTTCAGACTGACAGCGCAGAGTGTCCTCCTCTGCAACACACATACTGGCCATCTACAATTCTGCCGGACTTTGTCTCATCACAATTATGCCTCCAAGTGCATCCTGCAGCGCACACACAGCGCCCCCTGGCTGTAACATTGGTCACTACACCATAGTATTTATTATTATTTTAACCTTTTGAAACATGGCATCCAGCGACCACCATTCTGTTGAATCTGGGCAAAAAGTGAATTATTAAAAATCTGCCTTTTGGCAAATGTGGATTTTTGTAAAAGTCAAGTAGAAATCCGTTCCACTTAAATTTAATAGCGCAGCTCTACTTATGAACTATTTTTGTCTCAGCTTTTTATTTTTTTAAGGCTCGATGTTCCTTTAAAACTTATTAGCAGACTTAAAAAAATCCTAATAAGCATTTACTCATTAGATATTCTACAAAAAGAAGTATATTCATCGTAACAGGGTGTTAAAGGTACAAGAATGTGAAAGCCCATCGGCAAAAATAATATACAACCTAACACAAAACACATAAGACTTTGTAATGAAATAAGACAGTTTGAAAACTCTTTGCAACTTGAGGAAATTCCCAAGAAGTCAACTAATTGGACCCAAGAGATATGCTAATCAACATCTAGGTACATGCTGTAAGAGATATTCGGCAAAATCTACATGTTATTTTATTCAGATAGATTATTTTCGAAAATTGCATTGCCAAATTATTCAGAAACTGGGGAGGAAGTTTAATATAAATTTTGAGTCGGTTTCTTTACAATATAATATCACATAAGTATTACCATATGTGATAGTATGGACCAAGAACAATGCACCAGTCATTACTTCCACATTTATTCTGTACATTAACCTTTTTGTAATTATTTTTTGTTTGCTTTTTTTGTTTTTGTTTTGCATTTTCAAGCATGACTGCCTTCAACCATCATATGGATGTATAAATATGTACAGACTGTATACAAAGATGCAAATGTATGCAAAAGCTAAAGCGAATAAATAGGAAAGCTGTTTTGGGATATTGGCAAAGCAATAGCAGAATGAATAATAACAACCTTGTTTGGATCTTAAAATGTTTGTAACTCTAGGAAGAAGTGCCGTCATTGCTTTACCTATAGTGAGAAGATGGCCTACTTCCTTGCGCTGCTGCTATTATCCCAGAAATGGAATCGAGAGGTCATGAAGGTCACAAGGATTTTAGGTTATTTAGGCAAGCTGATTTAAAAAAAAACAACGCCAGAAAACCACAACATGTCGAAGTTCAAGATTTCTTAAAAACATAGTAGGATAGTGGAGGATAATACTTAAAAAAAAAAAAAATCATCAAGCACAGTGGCTCTCCACCTAAACACACTAATAATGGAGATTGTTACAGGATCAAAGCTACTTCAATTGCACCGACTTAGTTTTATTAGTAGTGTTGAGCGATACCTTCCGATATTTGAAAGTATCGGTATCGGATTGGATCGGCCGATATCCAAAAAATATTGGATATCGCCGATACCGATACCCGATACCAATACAAGTCAATGGGACACAAATATCGGAAGTGATCCTGGATGGTTCCCAGGGTCTGAAGGAGAGGAAACTCTCCTTCAGGCCCTGGGATCCATATTCATGTAAAAAATAAAGAATAAAAATAAAAAATATGGATATACTCACCCTCGGACGAGCCCTGGCTGTCACCGCTGCAAGCGTCTGCCTCCGTTCCTAAGAATGCAGAGTGAAGGACCTTCGATGACGTCGCGGCTTGTGATTGGTCGCATGACCGCTCATGTGACCGCTCACGCGACCAATCACAAGCCGCGACGTCATCGCTGGTCCTACACTCACTGCATTCTTAGGAACGGAGGCTGCTGGTTGCACCGCTGAGGTCCAGGGTCTGTTGGAGGGGTGAGTATATCCATATTTTTTAGTTTTATTCTTTATTTTTTACATGAATATGGATCCCAGGGCCTGAAGGAGAGTCTCCTCTCCTCCAGACCCTGGAAACCATACGCACTGCACACGCCTGGGAACTTATAGGAACTTCCGATTCCGATTTCCGATATCACAAAAATATCGGAACTCGGTATCGGAATTCCGATACAGCGAATATCGGCTGATACCCGATATTTGCAGTATCGGAATGCTCAACACTATTTATTAGTATCATTATGATAATTTATTTTCATTTTATTTTTTTCAATTTATATTTTATAATATGTAACTAGTTTTATTTTTTAACATTTGACATCTGGTCTGTATAATGATGTTTTTAAAGTGTCTGTTATTAGCTGTGCATCTGTTACTGAACTTTGACACGTCATGCGGTTTTCTGGTGCTTTTCTTTCAAAAACCAGCATGCCTATACAACCGCTCACAGTTCGTTGTATTTCGATGTGGCTTGGTTTCCTGAAGAAGAGGTTGTATTACCTCAAAATGCATAAAAATTGTACCATACACAAATCCTTGTAACCTTCATGATCTCGCAATTCCATTTCTGGAATATTGCCAGCAGCGCAAGGAAGTCACCCATCTCCTCACAATCACTTTCTGGTCTGTGACCCGCGGTTGCAGTAGCTGGTATACGTGCGTAAATTGTAGCAAGTAAAACAATACACGGTGAGCAAGCAGCTCCTTAATTTTTGTCTCCTTATCATGGGTTAAACCCTATTTGCGCTATTTGTTCCCCAGCCTCATCACGATTACTTTATTTATAAAATATAGAAGACTTCAAATTAGACAGGAAAGTTGGGGCAACAAATGTAGAATATTAGTTAGTAATGATCAAATCTAAAAAGAATGTATGATGCTCTAAGGCAGAATTATCACCTGGGCAGTACTAAGGAAATCCTGAAAACATAACCTGTTGGTGGCTTCTGAGGTTTGGGGTTGGGGAAACACTGCTCTAAGGTCTCTCCGGAACCCAAAGTGTAATAAACGTAAGGTAAAAAGAAAATACTCATCTCAATGCTCAAAGTTCCTACCATTCAGTTCCTTCTTTCCTTCAGCACTATATGGCAATGTCCTCTTCAGCTCTTCCGATATATTCATTCTACTCTGAGGCTTCTGGCTACACAGTAGGTCTTTAACATCAAGCAGCTCATAGAAATTTTATTACATCAGAGACCAATGTGATGTCGGAAGCCCGAGACCAAAGTAAAAATGCCAGAAGACCCAAAGACCATTTACACACAACTTTGCTACATCAGCACACACACCCATGCCCACCCATATACACTACACACAGACCTGCTACAACACCTTATACACACTATATACTGTATACACACACTTTTTATGTGTCCTGCTCCTTGGACTGTTACTTTACATATATCGAATGGTTGAGGAAGGATCTGTCGGCTCCCTGCTCCACCATCATATTCAATGTGTCTATGATCCTAAGACACAGTTATAGCTGATGTCTTGACATACCCTTGACCTATATATATATACTATAAATTCTAGACCATTCTTCTGGATCTGGGATGAAGGAGACGTATGTTCTTATAGATTTTCTGGCACTAGCATCCTTAAATAAGATGGTGTCACAAGCCTCTTTTTAATAGAGTGCAAACACAGTGTGAGTGAGATGGGTGATCACATCCACAATGGATCCAACTTCTCTTCTTTGGGAGAGCACATATGATTAGCCCAGCAGAGCCCTATTGACCAGACATTGCATTTCCTCTTGACCACTATGACATGGAAAAGAAAGAAAGAAAGAAAGAAAGAAAGGTGTTATGACTGATAGCTTATCTACCTCTTGAAGCTCATCAAGAGAATGCCAAGAGTGTGCAGAGCAGTCATCAAAGCAAAAGGTGGCTACTTTGAAGAACCTAGAATATAAGACATAATTTTGGTTGTTTCACACTTTTTTGTTAAGTATATAATTCCACATGTGTTAATTCATAGTTTTGATGCCTTCAGCGTGAATGTACAATTTTCATAGTCATGAAAATACAGAAAAATCTTTAAATGAGAAGTTGTGTCCAAACTTTTGGTCTGTACTGTACCTTATAAGACAGAAAGAGTGATGATAAGTTGAGAAAGAGAGAAAAAAAGAGAATGCTGATCGTCAAGCCTAGATCTGTTACCTTACTTTCCCGATGGTCTCCTTGCTTCTGCTTCTGGCAGGGAATAGCATGCAGGGATCACATGTCCATATAACCGGAAAATCATCCTATTCAGATTGTACAGAAGTTATTCTGAACCGTTTGTTTTAAGTAGATAATGTATTGGACAACTACTATAATATACAATAAAAAAGGAATCTCATCAACCATGAAAACACATTCTAGATCACCTTGAAGCCTCTGGGAATTTCTGTTTAATGTATAATATTAGTTTGAATTTACTTTTTAAACATTTTTATGTCAATTTTTTCTCTTATTTTGTACAAATCTGCATTTCAATCATGCACACCAAATTTGAACTTGATAAAATGCTCGGCACAGCATGAGGCTCAGAGTATATCAGTCACATTATTTGTCATTAGGAAATTACACAAGATAATCACGTAATCATTGCATTTGAGCAAAATTAAGAGACAAGGATAAAAGATTATAGATAAAATGCTGAAAACTTGGAAAACACTTAACGTTTCTTCCCGGGGGAGAAATGTCTCATAGAAGGATGTGTAAAGTGATTTATAAGTTTAACTTTTTCTTCTGATGTCTAATTTGCTCTTTCTACTTAGAGTTAAATTGCTTATACATGCACATGGGGAAATGACGAGAGGAGGGAGCCTCATATTTTAATTAAGAAAGATATGCAAAATGGTAATAGAGCAATTCAAATGCATTAGACACCTTCTAAATCTCCAGCCGTAAATTCATGTGTCTAGCGGGGCAATCTCTGGTTGAGATCTTTATTTCAAAGCAGTGTAGTAACACTAGGAAGTGTCCTGGAATAATTTACTATATCATGGTTTTTAACGGTGTGATAATTGTTTCCATTTCACATACAGCGCTGTTTTGTTTTTTTTTCATTAGTAGTCATCAGCTAAAACACAAATTCAGGCAATAAAAAGTAATAAGTAAAGTCTAACTTTTTGGGGAGGGTGGGGAGTTCCGAATAAAAGTTTTTATATACTACAAAAATATTTATAAACTACAAAATTTGATATATTGTAGGGGCCGCTATGTTATACTAACCCGGATAACTACTAATCGGTCAAAAAATAGACATGAGCAAATCTTTTGAAATTGGAATTTTCTGAATTTGCCTAATTTTTCCCCAAAATAAATTTGCAGCCATTAAATTCACAAGAATTTCTATACTGGAAAGCTTGTAATTGCTGGTAAAACTCACATAGGAAGGGAGGAGAGTGAGGGAGGAACTTGTTGACCATCAGAGCATACACTCTACAGGAGAGAGAGGACCCCACTGATCATAAGAGCTTACACTCTACAGGAGAGAGAGGACCCCACTGACCATAAGAGCTTACACTCTACAGGAGAGAGATGATCCCACTGACCATAAGAGCTTACACTCTACAGGAGAGAGAGAGGACCCTGCTGACCATAAGAGCTTACACTCTACAGGAGAGAGAGGACCCCGCTGACCATAAGAGCTTACACTCTACAGGAGAGAGAGGACCCCGCTGACCATAAGAGCTTACACTCTACAGGAGAGAGAAAGAACCCCTCTGACCATAAGAGCTTACACTCTACAGGAGAGAGAGAGGACCCCACTGACCATAAGAGCTTACACTCTACAGGAGAGAGAGAGGACCCCACTGACCATAAGAGCTTACACTCTACAGGATAGAGAAGACCCCACTCACTATAAGAGCTTATGCTTTACAGGAGAGAAAGGACCCCGCTGACCATAAGCGCTTTCACTCTACAGGAAAGAGAGAGGACCCCACTGATCATAAGAGCTTATACTCTACAGGAGAGAGAGGACTCCACTGATCATAAGAGCTTACACTCTACAGGAGAGAGAGGACCCCACTGACCCTAAGGCCCTACACTTGACAGGAGATAAGAAGGATCCCACTTAACCATATGAGCTTACACATTACAGTAGAGAAGGAGGACTACGCTGACCATAACAGCTTTCACTCTACAGGAGAGAGGATGAGGATTCAGCTGATCATAAGAGCTTACACTCTAAAGAAGAAAGGGAGGACCACACTAACTATAATAGATAGAGAAGACCCAGCTGACCATAAGAATTTACACTTTACAGGAGAGAAGACCCCACTACTAGCCATAAAAGTTTACACTCTACAGGAGAGGCAAACTTACTCGGTGACTCTGGAGATGGAAAATGACTCTGTTTCTGGCTTCTTACAAGAAATGCATCAGTTTTTTATCCTTGTCATTCTTTTTTTATGGCTTGAAGAATAAAGATATTGTTGTTATTTAACAGCTGGAAATGCCATTTTTTTAACTCTGTCTTCTACTATCACTGTGCTACACCGGCCAGAGACACGGCACCCACCATTTCAATCCACCCATGGACTCCAACCATACAGGTGTGGTAAACTCCATCTTTCTCCTTTACATATGTAATGTGAACTACATTACTGTTATATAGACTGTACTCATACAATTGGTGAACCTAGCACACAAATTTTACAAATCAAAGAGGTGCTGGCAGCACTAAAAAAATGATTTCCATGGACAGACTAGTCACTCCATTTACTAGATCCCAGGACTTGTCCTGGCCTTCACCTTTTACAAAATAAGTTACAAAGGGTCTCCTGGGTTGGGACTACAAAGTCAGCTGCTGGCTGATGGTGCAGGCTGACAGGAGTGCTAATGTAGCCGGGTCAGAATCACGAGGGCAGTTAAGGTGCAAAAGTCAATAGATTGGTAAGAAAACTGGCAAAAGTAGTAAAACACAAGCAAGCTAAGAAGGAGCTGAAAGCACAAGTCTGAATCAGGATAGATAAACAGTGGGAATCAGAGGTTCAGGAGTTTAAATAGAAGATGGCACAATCCAGGACTCACAGAAAGGAGCAATCTAAAAAGCCAGGAATTAACCCTATAGCTGTCTGACTGAGCAGCACCAACAGTTCTAGGGATTAAAAAGGATTGCCGCACGGCTGTTCCACATTATCTGCAAGAAACACGCAGTGCTGCCCAGTGACCAAAATAGTAGCAGAGGGGATAGGTACTCGCCTGGATGTTACAACAAATTGACCAATTCATGTGTGCCCACCAACCACCCAAGACAAGGCAATCTTTTTAATGAGACCCTAACCTTTATATGGCCAAAATCCAACACATTTAAAAGGGAGGTTATATCCAGCACTATTTAAAAAAATGTTTTATGACTGATGGGTAGAGTACTTGGCCAGATATGGAGGCAATCATCAAATCCAAATGTATGCTGCAAAAAAGATAGACATGATATAGATAGATAGATAGATAGATAAATAGAAGATAATAGATAAATGGATAATAGATAGCTAGATAGATAGATAGATAGATAGATAGATAGATATGATATAGATACACTAGATAGATATTGATCTAGTGAAACACACACTAATCACCTCTTACAATGAAAAATGAGTCAGATACGGAAGATCAAAAATAATTTACTTTTAGAAATTTAGGGAAGGAAAACATTGTAACCCATGAGGTGTAAATCTATCTGAACATCCCACTCCCCCACTTCAGTAATGAGGTGTGAAGAGGTCTGCGGAGGGTGAATTCTAAATCCAAAATATGTGCAGCTCATTAATCCAATTAATGATTATCATGAACAGTAGTCAGGAGCTTGATATGTAGGAAAGAACAAGAAATCCATTAATCATGGAAACACACAAACATTAAAGGGGAAAATGTTTGATCTACAGTTCATTATATTCTATAAAATTAAATATTGGAGAATTGTTTTGGGAAAAATCAAGTTTAGTTTTATTATTATTATTATTAATATTATTATTATTATTATTATTATTATTATTTTTTATACTGTTATTTCATGATTTAAGCATCATGGCTGATATGTCAATAGCAGCAATACTGCCATCTGCAGGTATACATGGCTAAAATTGTTAAAGGCCCCCTATATTAAAAAAAAAAAAACACATCCAGATTGAAAAAAGTTGATTTGTGATTTTAAAAAAATTTAAAATTAAAGGGTTAGCATTATGTTAAAATACTTTTTTTTTTATTACTCCTGTATCAAGATTTTGTTGTTACATATTATAACGTCCCCTGTTGTTCTTCTGATTCTTTCTTGGGATGCCTATGTAAACCCAAGTCTCCAAAGGAAGGACTCAATTCATATGCAAGCCCTAACAGAAATCTAATGGGAAATGGCCAAATATTATCTATATTTTTAATTAAAGGGGTTGTCCAGTACAAATCGATAAGTCAGTAGTCACTCTGTGTGACTACAGACTTATGAATTCCCCAGCGCATGCACTGTGCACTGCGGGATTCACAGTTTTTTACTCAGGACAGGAGAGTATGTATATGTTGTACATACTCCTGGCCACTGGGGGCGGCCTTGTTTCTATACACTTGTATGGAGCTAGGCCATGCCATCTAGTCAGCCACGCCCACTGGATAACCACATCACTAGATGGGGCGTGGCCTCACTCTATACAAGTGTATGGAGCGAGGCCACACCCACTAGATGGGCCCTGGCCGGGAGTATGTATAATGCATAAGATTAAGGTCCAAATTGGATAAGACTGGTATTTTGTTATATTAGTTTTAACAAAGGAAGTGCCAAAGAAAGATGTGCCGAATTCCGTAAGAAGTGTGTGCTATGAACTTTGCGTTTCTTTCAAATGCTGTGCACCATCTTCAGAAATGCATTCCAGTTGGCGTAAATTTCTGACATATTCCACATCACTTCTGTAGTTGAAATTATGGTGAATTTACCATATGTGTTCAGTGATCCCCCTTCCATCAGAGCTCTGTCCATTTTTCAAAAAAACTCTCTGGAGTTGTTTGAAACTGGCTTAGAAATGGCAAAAGTCTAATTTTTTTTGTACAACTACAAGTTTTCCAAATATTTAGCAACATATTAATCAATTTCATGCCTGTCGAAAATTAATAAATCAGGGGGTAAGTCCAGCTCTCAATGGTCTAAGGGAAATAAGTATGCAAATTAGCTCTTTCTTATGGAAATAAGCTATCGTTCTATTGCCTCCTTATGAACCTAGCTTTAATCAATGACTAGCCATTCAGGAGATAGTTTGGAGGGTGAAGGGGGTCTGAAAGTTTGGACATTGACTTCGTAGAATCTATCTTCGAAAGGTGGAACCTGCAAGCTAGGTCTTTCCTCTGGAGAGACCTAATTAGCATACCTATTTCTAATGGAGCATTGCTAGTAAGATTTGATATTCAGTGGAGAGCCAGTCCCCCTCTCTTCCCGGACTGCATCAATGATGTCTGTAACGTCAGCATCGGCCTCGGCTTTGGCCGCTAGGCGGTGCCACACCGTTGATCCGGTTGATGCTTGATAGCATCAATCTTATTTTATTCCTGGAACTGGTGCATCTAGCCAGTCCAGAAGCTACGGGGTTAACCTTATTAATCTATCTGCCGTCTGCATTGGGGGGCTCTTCTATATAAACCCTTAAGAGCCACTTCCCACGCCAGTCCACCAGTCAATATTGTCGCTATCCCGGTGTAGTCTGCTGTCCTTCGCTCCTGTTTTTTGCTCTGATTTCCTGTTCATTGACCTTTGTTTGACTTTTGACTACCCTATATCTTCAATGGTCAAACACTGACTTTTACAAAGTCCCTCCAAAAGGTGAAATATTGCGTATTTTCACTGGAGGGACAAAATTTACATACCTAGACATTTAAATAGTTAGGCCCTTCCTTTTGTGAGAAGGTTCCTTTTACCGGTAACACTGTATATACTGTGGGCAGAGTTAGAAGTTACTCCTATATTATCAAGAGGTGAGATTAAAAATGGTAAGGTAGACACTGAGGAGAGGCGATGGAGACAGGTCATTGCTACCTCTGAACAAGCCGCAGAGCATACCCACAACTAAAATCCCAATTTAAAGCTTCTGAGCCCAACTAATATTTGTCATGTTTTCTTAGGTAGGCAAGCAAGGGTCTTTTGTGCCACCTCTGGCACAAGCAAGGACTCCGGTCCGACTACTTCCTCTGCAACCTCTATAGCTAAGTTTTCTAAATTATTTTTTTAATATCTAGTCGCCTGCTAGAAATCCTTCAGGTTCTGCTCAGATCAAGACGGTTGACTTCATAAAGGAAAAGTAAAAAAAAGGAAAAATACATAGTATCAGAAAATAAAAAAATAAAAAATAAAAGAAGAAAATGGTTCAGTATTGATTTCGAATAAGCTAAGAAAGGCGACACATTCCTTTAAAGTAATCTAAATGTAATAAAAACGTAAAGTAAAGAAAGGAAAGAAAAAAGATATTAACTTCTAAAAGGTTACTGGCATTAAATGTTTCAATTGAAGGTAATATTTAGGAAAAGCTTTTACGAGTTGGATCATTATGTAGCTGAGTTTTTGTACAATGGGTCGTGTTGACATTGCTGGAAAGGTGAGAAAAAGAAAATAACATTTAACATGTGTTAAATAGAATTGAAATCAACAAAATGACTTCAAAATGACAAGTAATCGCTTTTATTTTCTGACCAAGTTAAGCTGCTCCCCAAAGTCATAGGATGTGCAATTTCACCTAAGTGCATAAAGTACAATATACAAACTAACTAGCAATGAATATAAGGAAATGAAATATGCAAGTTCATGTAGAGAGAAAAAGCTCACAAAAGGATTACAAAGCCGTAAATGTAGAGCTCAAGCTAGGCTCAAGTTCAATTTGCTGCCGCTGCTTTATATCTAAACATCATGACATTTATTACCTTGGGGGCATTCTTCAGTTACCCTCTCCCCATATAATGCACCGTATTGAACGGACCTAATAACAAAAGAGCCACATCTTTCTATATGTCTAATAAACATTGCTAACAGTAGTGTAACTTGAGTCCTATGGGCACCTCAAATGCATCAATAAAAATTACAGTTCGGTGCAGAACAACCAAGTCCTCGCACATCTCCATCGATGGGAAAATAAAAAAATTGCAGGTCTCAGAAAATAGCAAAACTATTTTTTTTACCAATTAAAGACTGTTTAACCCCTTTCCGACATCGGGCATAATAGTACGCCGATATCGGACTCCCCCTTAGCGCCGGAGCCCGCACCTTTCCGGGCACATGTAAGCTGATATAAACATCTACAGCTAATATGTGCCCACAACAGCCGCTGGTGAAATAAAAAAGAATCTAGACATGTTAGGTGTCTATGAACTCATAATGTCCTGAATATTCATAATGGCAGGTCAGTTTTAGCTTTTATTGAACATGATAATAAAAAGAATCCCAAAAACAATTTCACAGATCTTGGAATTTTTTTCCTGTTTTCCAGCACACGATATGTTAAAACCAATGAGTATAACGTCCCGCAAAAAACAAGCCCTGACATGGCTATTTTTACCAAAAAATAAAAAAGTTATGGCTGTGGGAAGAAGGGGAGCAAAAGATGAAAATGCAAAACCAAAAATACCTCTAGTCATTAAGGGGATAAATCACTAAAATATTAACAAAAAAAACGATTTGGTTTATATACCCATAATCGACAAGACATGAAAAATAATATTGTCACGTTCATTTTACTGCACGCTGAACCATATGAAGACAAAATCCATAAAGCAAGAGTATCGGGGTTGTTTTCATAATTTTAGTATGCATTCACATATACATATCGAGGCGGCATATCTGCACACATGCAACGCAGAAGCATTGGATCTATACGTTGTGGGCATATCACATTTTTTTCCATTTTGTTTTTCTATTATTTTTGCAAGAATATAATATGAACATAGACCCAATACTGTGCTTTTTCTGCCAGCTTGATCATAATATGCTTTACCATAGGGTCCTCCTAAACCTTCCGAGCCTGGTTGTAGGTACACCTTCTATGACCGCGATTGTTACACCAATATATATGTAAACTCTGTCGGAATCTTCCAGCTCAAAAAGGCTACCTCGGACAGACATAGCACTAGCCTTTCTGTCTATCACATCCCAAATGAACGCTTGTCTTAATCCTTTAAGCCCTATATAGGGATCTGGACTTCCAGCAGGGCCCCCCTTAGTTGCAGCCATAGAATGGCTGCTGGCCGGAGGAGTGAAAATGAGGCAAGGATAGTCAAACTAGCTGTGTTAGTAATAGTAGGGACAGAACCAGGGGCTAAATCAGAAGACAATACTGTAATCACAGGAATAGATGGGAACACAACGTCATGACATGCATTATCCAAGGTGCTAACTAGACTTAGGTGACACACAATTTGACTTCAAAATCCTACTTGGGAGTGATAGACTGCCAAGGCAACATACTGGTAGAGCCAAAAGGAACATTGAATATACTGCCAAAGGTGGCTGGGTGGACGACTGGATGGGGGCCTGCGGTAACGATACAGATTAGTGGCGAGGTGAGCATTTAACCCTACATTTATTTTGCTCTGAGGTCTTGAGACACCACATTATCAAACAATTTGAATGTAAATTGGATTTCCTAGATGAATTCAAGTAAACTTCGAATTTTGGCAGATTCACTCATCACTAGAGGCTTTTACACCTGTGGCTTTCAGCCACCTGGAAAACCCTGCCAGGAAAGAAACATGCTGCACCACTACCATCCTGTAGTCCATTTCAAAACACAAAAGCCCAGTAGGTGTTCTTAAAACTGCCCTGGACAAATGGCTTGTCCAGGACCAATGCTCACTTTTATTCTGCATTGCAATCACAGCTACACCTGTGACTGCAATGCACTCCCATGGTCTCAGTAAGCCTCTGTGCGAATCTTGGGGAGAATACACAGCGACCCCTACATGTAACATCGGTCACTGCCTCACAATTTACATAATATTTATTTCATTTCAATGCAAATTAATTCCTGGTTTAATTTGTGCTTTTCTTCATAGATTGCTTAAAGAACATATTTCAATTTATTGAATCTCTCCACTGATTTGTAAAGTTCCTCGTGACTTCCTGTTACCCCAGGGCCAGTGACCATTATCTTCACTAACATAATCAGGTTTTTTTTTTTTTCATTTCGAAAATTGCTTTCAGGAGTATAATACTTAGCTTGTATATGTGGTGACAACATTGGGAATTAGGTCAATTTATTGTTCATGATTCAGTTAAAGTCTTAATGGGATAATGTCATGGACCATTTGCCTATTTTATATTAAGTTACAATGTGCCTTTCTTTTTTTGTATCAATTAGATATAATATGTATTAATGTGTCGCTATATTACCATAAACCGGATCTTATCTATAGTCACTTTATTCTTTAACGGAGGGGAATGTTCCATGTTAGAATTACTTACAACTTATTCCACTTCTGTCTAATAGACTTGTTTTTATTCTTTTTCCACTTAAATTTTGTTAGAAGGAGAAATAAGAATTAAAGATGATACTACAAAAAGAAGACAATGAAGTTAAGTAAAAATTTAAGAAATGTAACCTTTTTTTGTATTTTCTGACATTTCTACAGTATTTATCCATGCATATACAGTGGGGAAAATAAGTATTTGATACAGGGGCGGACACAGACTGCAGAGGGCCCCTGTGCAAGAAATCTTCCTGGGCCCCTCCCCCTCCGTAGCGCAACAAAATTATGTAAACATATAGGTTGTAATATTTATCAGTTTAGAACACAACTATCAACTCTAAATAATAAATTTAAGTTCCATACTTAACAACTGAATATAACACAAAGCAGTCATGAAATTGATGTCATATCTGCACAGAAGACACTTGCAGATCATCCTGTCAGCCAATCACAGATGTGCTTGTAAGGCAGTTTGTGATTGGCTGAGAGGTAACCATGCACAAATGTCACTGTGCTCTCCATATAACCTTAAACATGTACCTCTATCCCCATCCACCCCCTATATAGTGGATCAATCATTTTAATACATTTATTCCAGGGGAGCTGGCCCTTCTCCTACCTAGTCCAGTGATTAATTAATTCCTCCCCTCACCCCTCCATTTTCATGTGTAATGTAAAGACCGAGTCCCGCGGATCACTAAGGCTCTGGGAAGAGTGCACGAACTACTGCTCGTGCACAGCAACAGTGAGTCACAAGCAGAGCAAGCAGGGGTTGGATTCAAATTTTTAACAACAGGTTCTGTGTTTGTGTGTAGGAAAACCACACCCATTTTTTAAGCCACACCCATTTACACACACCTTTTCCTCAAACATATACAAGTAAGGGCGCAGTTAAACCATACCTCCCACCTTTTGAAGAGGGGGGCGCGTGCCGTGGCAAATTTTAGGCCACACCCATTTCACAACTAGTCATACCCATATCCACATCCCAACCACAGCCATTTAGCATTGCTGATCACACTGTTTCATAAACAATAATTATAAACAAAAAAATATGGCCACACAGTGCTCCATACTGTATAATGGCCCCACATGATGCTCCATACTGTATAATGGCCACACATAATGCTCCATACTGTATAATGGCGACACATGATGCGTCATACTGTATAATGGCCACACATGATGCTACATACTGTATAATGGCCAGACATGATGCTGCATACTGTATGATGGCCACATAGTGCTCCATACTGTAGAATGGCCACACATGATGCTACATACTGTATAATGGCCACACATAGTGCTCCATACTGTATAATGGCCACACATAATGCTACATACTGTATGATAGCCACATAGTGCTCCATACTGTATAATGGCCACACATGATGCTACATACTTTGTAATGGCCACACATGATGCTCCATACTGTATAATGGCCACAGATGATGCTACATACTGTATGATGGCAACACATGATGAACCATACTGTATAATGGCCCCACATGGTGCTCCATACTGTATAATGGCCACACATTATGCTACATACTGTGTGATGGCCCCACATGATGCTCCATACTGTATAATGACTGCACATGATGCTCCATACTGTATAATGACTGCACATGATGCTCCATACTGTATAATGACCGCACATGATGCTCCATACTGTACAATGACCGCATATGATGCTCCATACTGTATGATGGCCACACATGATGCTACATACTGCATAATGGCCACACATGATACTACATACTATATAATGGCCACACATGGTGCTCCATACTGTATAATGGCCACACATGATGCTACATACTGTATAATGGCCTCACATGATGCTCCATACTGTATAATGGCCACACATGATGCTACATACTGTATGATGGCCACATAGTGCTCCATACTGTAGAATGGCCACACATGATGCTACATACTGCATAACGGCCACACATGATGCTAAATACTATATAATGGCCACACATTATGCTTCATACTGTATAATGGCCACGCATGATGCTACGTACTGTATAATGGCCTCACATGATGCTCCATACTGTATAATGGCCACACATGATGCTACATACTGTATGATGGCCACACATGATGCTCCATACTGTATAATGACCACACATTATGCTGCATACTGTATGATGGTCCCATATGATACTACATACTGTATAATGGCCACACATGATACTGCATACAGTATAATGGCCACACATAGTTACTCCTACACATGCGGCTCCACTCCGTACACCTCATACACACTCGGCTCCACTCCGTACACCTCATACACACACATGGCTCCGCTCCGTACACTTCATACACACAAAGCTCCGATCCATACACCTCATACACACACATGGCCGCACTCCGTACACCTCATACACACACACAGCTTCGCTCCGTACACCTCATACACACACGGCTCTGCTCTGTACACCTCATACCTACACAGCTCCGCTCTGTACACCTCATACACACAAACAGCTCAGCTCCGTACACCTCATACACACACAGCTCCGCTCTCTACACCTCATACACACACGGCTCCAGTTCGTACACCTCATACACACACGGCTCCGCTCTGTATACCTCATACACACAAGGCTCTGCTCTGTACACCTCGTACACACACGGCTCTTCTACATCCACACTGTAAACAACTCCTGACCCCACACATAAACTTACCATCTAGCACCATGACAGCACAGCAGAGTCCTGCAATACACAGAGGCCCCTGATCATGTGACTCCTGACTCCTCTCCTCCTGTGACCTCATCACAAATCCTGTGCGCACAGAGCAGCGGCAGCCATACATGTGATGTGTGGCTCTCTGCGGGTGGAGGGATGCAGCTCTGCAGTTCTGGACCATGGGGCACTCTCAAATCGGGACTCACCAGTGGGATACAGGAAGGTTGGGAGGTGTGGTACCGGATCGAGGCTCTGAATCTCCCCAGTTCTGGGAATCGGCTGCTTTTCTAACAAGCGGTTCCATCGAACCTGGGAGAACCAGCTGAGTCCCACCACTGAGAGCAAGCTTCTGTGACTCACTGTAACTGAGAGGCCCTCCCCATTCCTCCTCCTCCCTCCTCCTCCCTCCTCTCTTCCTGGTCCAGCGTCTGCTACCCGTCACCTCAACGCAGACCGCAGCAGTGACAGCCGGCTGGACAGCAGCATAATATATGCTAGCAGGTGAGGAGGTGGGCCCGTTTAATTGTCATATCACATGCGTGCAGCAGAGTGGTCCCCCCTGCTTCTCCTGTTAGCAGTAATATTACCGCCGGCTGTCATTCACATTCATTGCCTTGTATGCCCGTCGGGGGCCCCCTCCTGCTCTGGTCCACTGTGCGGTTGCACAGGTTGAACAGGCGGTATTTCCCCCATGATTTGATACACTAACGATTTTGCAAGTTTTCCCACCTACAAAGAATGGAGAAGTCTATAATTTTAATCGTAGGTACACTTCACCTGTGAAAGACAGAATCTAAAATAAAAAACAGAAAATCACATTGTATGATTTTTAAATAATTAAATTGCTTTTTATTGCATGAAATAAGTATTGTATCACCTACCAAACAGTTTGAACTCGGTACCTGTATAAAAGACACCTGTCCACACACTCAATCAATCAAACTCCAACCTCTCCACCATGGCCAAAACCAAGGAGCTGTCTAAGGACACTAGGGACAAAATTGAACAAGGTTACAGGACACATAGACAAGCAGTTTGGTGAGAAGGCGACAACAATTGGCACAATTATTAGAGAACTGATGAAACACAAGATGACTGTCAATCTTCCTTGGTCTTGGGCTCCATGCAAAATCTGGCCTCGTGGGGAAAAGATGATTCTGAGATAGGTCAGGAATCAGCCCAGAACAACATGAGAGGACACAGTCTCAAACATTACCGTTAGTATCACAGTAGGCCGTCATGGATTAAAATCCTGCAGAGAACGCAAAGTCCGCATGCTCACCCCAGTACATGTCTAGGCCCATTTGAAGTTCATCAATGACCATCTGGATGATCGAGAGGAGGCATGGGAGAAGGTCATGTGGTCAGATGAGACCAAAATAGAATTTGGTATCACTGCACTCTCTGTGTTTGGAGGTAAAATAAGCATGGTGGTGGAAACATCATATTTTGGGGGTGCTTTTCTGCAAAGGGGACAGGACGATTGCCCCTTATTGAAGAGAGGATGGATGGGGTCATTTATCGTGAGGTTTTGGCCAACAACCTCCTTCCCTCAGTAAGAGCATTGAAGATGGCTCATGGCTGGGTCTTCCAGCATGACAATGACCCAAAATACACAGCCATGGCAATTAAGGATTGGCTCCAAAAGAACCTGGAGTGGAGTGGTTTAGATTGTCTCCAGAGCTGAACCTAAAATAAAATCTTTGGAGGGAGCTGAAACTCATTGTTGCCCAGTGACAGCCCCAAATCCTGAAAGATCTGGAGAAGATCTGTATTGAGGAGTGGGCTAAAGACCCTGCTGCAGTGCGTGCAAACCTTGTCAAGAACTAAAGGAAACGTCCGACCTCTGTAATTGCAAACAAAAGTTTCTGTGCCAAATATTACCATATATACTCGAGTATAAGCCGACCCGAGTATAAGCCGACCCCCCTAATTTTGCCACAAAAAACTGGGAAAACTTAATGACTCGAGTATAAGCCTAGGGTGGAAAATGCAGCAGCTACTGGTAAATTTCAAAAATAAAAATAGATACCAATAAAAGTAAAATTAATTGAGACATCAGTAGTTCTGTATGCTCCATACAGACATTTGCCCCGTATAATGCTCCACAAATGTGGATTATGGCCCCATAAGATGCTCCATACAGATATTTGCCCCCATATCATGCTGCACATGGCCCCATATAATGCTGCACATGGCCCCATACAGATGCCCCATAAAGATTTTTGCCCCATATCATGCTGCACATGGCCCCATACAGATGCCCCATACAGATACTTGCCCCCATATAATGCTGCACATGGCCCCATACAGATGCCCCATACAGATATTTGCCCCCATATAATGCTGCACATGGCCCCATACAGATATTTGCTCCCATATGATGTTGCTGCGATTAAAAAAATTAAAAAATTACATACTCACCTCTCTGGCCCCCGGCACTTGCTATAGTCACCTGCTCCCCGTTCCACCACTGACCGCCGCTGTGTCTTCCCATCCTCTGCACCAACGTTCAGGAAGAGGGCGGCGCACACTAATCGTGTCACCGTGCCCTCTGACCTGAGTGTCACTGCAGAAGACACAGCGGCCCGACGGTGGAACGAGGACCAGGTGAATATCGCGCACTGCCCCGTCATACTCACCTGCTCCTGGCGAGGTCCCTTCACGTCTGTTCCCCGGCGCTGCATTTTCTTCCTGTAGTGAGCGGTCACCGTTACCGCTCATTACAGTAATGAATATGCGGCTTCACCCCTATGGGAGGTGGAGCCGCATATTCATTACTGTAATGAGTGGTACCATGTGACCGCTCACTACAGGAAGAAACTGCAGCACTGGGAAGCAGGGACCGCTCCAGGAATAGGTGAGTATAGTTAGACAGCCCCCGCTCCCCCTCCCCTGCCGACCCCTGGGTATGACTCGAGTATAAGCCGAGAGGGGGACTTTCAGCCCAAAAAAGTGGGCTGAAAATCTTGGCTTATACTCGAGTATATATGGTAAGTTCTGTTTTTCTATTGTAACGAATACTTATTTCATGCAGTAAAATGCAAATTAATTATGTAAAAATCATACAATGTGATTTTCTGGATTTTTTTTTAAGTTTCTGCCTCTCACAGGTGAATTGTACCTACGATAAAAATTACAACCCTCTCCATTCTTTTTGGGAAAACTTGCAAAATAGGCAGTGTATCAAATTCTTATTTTCCCCACTGCATGTTTACTTCTGATTTATACAGATTTAAAATATGTTATATGTAGGTCATATCTGTAGACTCCTATGGAATAGGTCTTTTTGCAAGACCCTTCTTGAGAGAACATGGGCTGCTCAGTCTTAGAAATCCCAACCCACTCTGCTGTGCACAGAAAATAATTACTTTCTAATATACCAGCTCCAGGTACAGTGGAAAATAGTAATAAAACAAATATATTAATGTGTTCACATGATCCACAAAGGTTTTATGTGGCTTTTTTAGGGGCACAATGTGTAAATTACATGACAAAAATAAATCAATAGAAAAGCATGATCCAAAAAATAAATAAAATAAATTAAAAACTGGAAGTGGAATCATTGTTTCTAGCAGTGCCTTCATTGAAAAAAAAATATGTCCAATATATACAAATGATTTCAACAGAAAAGGGAACACATTTTTAAATCTTTTAAGTGGTCCTTTACGGTCTTTAAAAAAAATGGGAAAAAGGAAAAAATAGGCCTGTATTATGTTTTTCTTTGTATTTTCCCCAGATAT
The DNA here is from genome assembly GCF_051348905.1 of Ranitomeya variabilis. Taxonomy (NCBI): domain Eukaryota; kingdom Metazoa; phylum Chordata; class Amphibia; order Anura; family Dendrobatidae; genus Ranitomeya; species Ranitomeya variabilis. The sequence goes on from NC_135238.1 coordinate 227,006,019, forward strand.
CAGCGATCACTCAACATGCGGCAACAACATCAAAAGTCAATAGGAGAATAACTATGAACATATCAACAATGAAGTCAATGGACAAGGTCTCCAAATACAGGAACATTTCAATGATTATGAAGCCAAGGTTCGTACATAGTTTGGTCTTTTCTGTGGTAACCTGAACAGTAAAAAAAAAACACAGAAAAAGAATCAACGGCTTTGAAAATAGAAGGATGCTATCGATACCATGTATTGCAAGAAGAACAAACAAATCAATTTGTGAACAAATCAAGCCAAACATGTCACTCGCAGCAAAGGATCAACAGTCTACGATTTGCCTTCTTTGGATCATACGAAGAGAGCAGTCACTGGAGAAGGTCCTCAAGGTTGGAAGAATAGAAGAAGCAAGATGACTAAGAAGACCAGCAACTCGATAGCTTGACACTATCAAGATAGAGGTGGAGATAACTATGGTGGACCTAACTAGGCTTTCTGAAGGTCAATCTTCCTACAGATCGTTCATCCATTAAGTAGCCATGGTTAAATATCGAGCTGTAGACCGATAAAAAAAGATCAGCAACAGCAAAAATTAATAAAACAATTTTAAAAAAATTGAGCCACATGTATAGTGAAAAATAAGTGTTAAAAATTTTTTTTAATACCCATACCCAAATAGTCCATGTATGATAAAAGCAGAAAATGTGCTTGGGCAGAAATGTGGGTGGGGGATGTGTTGTGAACTCTGTTTTTGGGCTCCCTCTTGTGGTCACAAGTGGTACTGTGTGAGTGTCATTCTGCAGGTCTGAGGCTGGATCAGCTGTCTCGTTATCTGTTAGCTGGTTTCCTATTTAGTTCACTTGGACTCTCAGTTGTTGCCTGCTGTCGTTGTATTCAGTGTTATTCTGATTGCTCCTGTCTACATCCGTTATCAGTCTCTCCAAGAGAAGCTAAGTTTTGTTTGCTTATTTTTGCTCATCTGTGTTCAAGATGTCTCCTAGTATATGATGAGTTTTGTCCAGCTTGCTAATATGTGATTTTCTTGCTTGCTGGTGCTCTGGGGTGTTGAGTTGCTCCCCCCACATCGTTAGTTGGTGTGGGGGTTCTCGCATTCTCTGCGTGGATATTTTTGCATAGGGTTTTTTACTGACCGCACAGATCCCTTGCTATTTTCTGCTATCTAGCGTTAGTGGGCCTCATTTGCTTAATCTGTTTCATCTCTGCGTTTGTCTTTTCCTCTTAACTCACCGTTATTATTTGTGGGGGCTTCTATATCTTTGGGGTTATTTCTCTGAGGCAAGTGAGGTCTATACTTTCTCTTTAGGGGTAGTCAGTTTCTCAGGCCGTGAAGAGACGTCTAGGATTTCAGGAAACGTTCCACGGCTGCCTATAGTGTTTGCGGTTAGGATCAGGTTTGCGGTCAGTCCAGTTACCACATCCCCAGAGCTCGTCCTATTATCTCTGACTTAGCTGGTTAGATTTGTGATCCTAAGCCACTGGGATCATAACAGGGATGGCCTGGTCATGAACTTGTTAATTTTCGACATTGCGATGAGGGTAGTATTGTTTTAATGGCTATAGAAATCACAAAAAAATCAGAATGAGGAGAATCCAAATTTGCCCATCTCTATATAATAAGATATAAAATAAAATGTTACCGATTTTTGTATGTTCCTGATTTAGATGAAAAGTTAAAAGTTCAAATGTTAGGTATGCTTTAAAAATGTGCATAGTCGGCATTGCATTTGTATTGTACCGGCTTCAAAAATGTTTCCATTACCGAAATAATGCAAAGTGTCAAAAATATAACTTGTTCAAATAAAATATTTTTATGAATATGTCCCAAGCCTAAAGTAACTGATCTAGACTGGCTCGCCCTTGTAGACATTTAGCAGAACCATTACAGCGAGCGGATTACAAACTGGGGAACTGATTTATAGCTGCTGTCAAGCTGGACTTTCTGGCCTGAAATGTTGTTGAAAATTTTGCAGCCTATAAATTCTGAAGGTAATAATGGAAAAAGAAACAAAAAGTTTTCAGGTTTAAGAACTGTACTAGTGTTTCATTTGTCTGAGTTCAACACGCTGACATTCATTGTAATTGAGGAATACATTGTATAAAACGCATTTACAGGATTAGGAAGATAAAACAAGGTTAAAACCAACATAAAGCTAGACAAAGCATTAGTTAAGCACTTAAAGATCAATATAGATCTGCTCTGATTTGGCACCACATTACGACGATACTTTCAAGTTATGAAGATGAAAAATGGGATTAGAGTGAATTTAAACATCTACATTTAGCTGACTCAATTAACAAAAAAAATTGTTTATAGATTTAAAACACATTTTCTTTCATTGAAATGCATCTTCTGGCTGAATTTTACAATTTGCAAAGAGCAAGACTTTCATAAAAATATTTATATTGGAAAATAAAAAAGAATTTCGCCATCTGCAAGTTCTACAAGAAACAGAAGTATAGGAACATGTCAGTCACAATAGAACTTTGTACGAGGTGGGGATAATTTAACTAGGAACTTATAAAGCATTGCATTTTCCCAATGGTTCGTCCCTTAAAGTCATGGGTATGGCCAATAGTAAGATCGGCTCCACAGAAGAACGATTAGAAAAACTTGAGTAATGTTTGTCGCTGAAGTAAGTATGGTTTAGCCAAAATACTTGGCTGGCAGTTTATGTAGCCTTTAGGTAAATTTATCTTTGGAGACACCCAGAATAGTAAATTTTTGCTTAAAGCACTTCTGAATATGCAATGGCTAGACAGACAACTACAGGTGAGTCTGCACCGAATTGGTGAGGATCAGTGTAGCAGAGTATGCAAGACCCCAAATAGGCAAGAGAGGCTGGAATATGCAGCTGAACCAGATGTGTGGAGATAAATTGACAAACTGGTATCTTGCTTACAGAAGTGCGGTTACTCACAGGAATAGCAGAGTTGTATAGGCAGACAAGTAACTTGCTTACAGAGATACAGTTACTAACAGGAATATGAAAGTGGCAAATTGTGGACAACATCATGATACCAGAGACAACTTTATTAACATAACTTAAAAGTAAAAATAAAGGGGTTGTGACTTTCACCACTTTCCAGGTGAGCAAATCTCATTTTGCTCTTTTTTTTGTAATCTGGATAAGACCCTATTGCGCTATTTTGTCTTTCCACTTATTATACAAACACAAAGTTTCCACAAACACAAAGAACAATACCAGTAGCATAAATTGCACATAGTATTTGAGGCGTTTGTTATAAATTTTCATTACACAGAAACAAAGACCGCTGGCTGGAAATGTGCACATACAAGCCGGTAATTAAAAAGAAGTGTTATCTACACAAATTGTGAGCGCTAACGCTGGATCGTTGTAGAAGTAAAATGAAACTAAATTATTCATGGAAGTGCCGGGGGCAAAATAAACTTTATTGTCTTTGCTGCATAATAATGTGCAAGGAAGAAGGAAACAGTCGTGCTGTTCCTGCAGAAAAGAAGATTGTTTAATGCCATGCTCTGCAGTAGCGGAGGCTGCGCGGGGTGTTAATAGTAACACAGGTGATGGGAAACAATGGGATTCATTTTTTGTTACTGCAACCAAATAATGTCTGTATTTATTTGTAAAGAAGATATATCACTTCCTGATGCTAAAGCTAAATTTATTTCATTAAAGTGTAAAGGAGGGGTGCATAAAGATCCTGTAATGCCATGTACAACGTCGGGATTAAAAAATATCTTACAATGCCACATACCTTATGGGGATATAAAAAAATCCTACAGTGCCTTATACCAGGTGCCTGTTGTTTGGTCACATCTGTCTCTAATAACAGAGCAGCAGAGAGAAACCACAGGAAGTGGAGATATCAAATCTCTTACAAGGCTTTGTAAAATACTTAATAGGTACAGTATATATAAATATTTTTCGAAGCCATACATGTAATGAAAAATATTTAAATATCTTTACATTGTCATATACTACATGGAAAGTGTTATGGGGAGTGTCATATAAATATCTTACAGTGTCATTTACCTGATGGGTGTGTATAAATATGTTACAATGGTATATGATAGCGATGGGGATGCCTTATAACATAGGGGATATATACTGTAAATATTGTACAATACTATATTCCATAAGGAAGAAGGCGCCTAAATGTATCACAATTGGAGATGAAATAAACAAATTAATAATCAATCAATATACCTCTGAGTTTCCTGAAAAAAATTGAATTCTTCATAATTCCAATTTTTCCATATTCTATTTGTGGGAATCCACCAAAATGGCAAGAAGATGAATAACATTTTGCTGGATTATTTTGAGAACCTTGAAAAGTCTAAATTACAAAAGGATCTCGGTAGTCAGTTCATCAGACCTCAGTTCCCTTAGTGCTCACCTTTCCTCAGTTGGTCTTATGCCGCTTCTGCTGATGCTGCAGCCAACCGGTTTTTCATGTTCATCTTCTGTTTTATTTTTTTTTGCAGCTTTCTGGCATTAAGGAAAATGTGCTTGACCTCACCTAGTCATATGGGGTGATGTGACTTCATGAGGCCAATCATTTGTATCATATTAGCCTCAGAGACTTGATGAAGCAAGAAAGGGAAAAAAAACGACCGAAGTAGAGGATCTGGGAGCTATGACAGTGGACTCGGCATATGAGGCAGAAGAAGAGGTGAGGAAAGGTAAGTATAAAATGATTTTTAAAGGGAACCTGTCACCTGAATTTGGCGGGACCAGCTTTGGGTCATATGGGCGGGGTTTTCGAGTGTTTGATTCACCCTTTCCTTACCCGCTGGCTGCAATATTGGATCCAGGCGTGTACTCCGGAGGACAGAGAATGCACTTCAATCCAATATTGCGGCCAGCATGCAGCCAGTGGGTAAGGAAAGGGAGACTCAAACACCCGAAAACCCCGCCCATATGACCCAAAACTGGTCCCGCCAAATTCAGGTGACAGGTTCCCTTTAAGGCTACATTCACACATTCAGTATTTGGTCAGTGTTTCACATTAGTATTTGTAAGCCAAAACCAGGAGTGGGCGATAAATACAGAAGTGGTGGTGATGTGTTTCTATTATACTTTTCCTCCAATTCTTCCACTCCTGATTTTGGCTTACAAATACTGATGTAAAATACTGACCAAATACTGATCGTGTGGCAGTGGAAAAGTATATTTATGTAAACACACAGGCTCCTAAAAGGGAATCTGTCACCTCTTTTTTCGCATATAAGCTTTGGCCACTGCCAGGGGTTTATCTACAGCATTCTGTAATGCTGTAGATAAGCCCCCGATGTAACCTGAAAGATAAGAAAAACAAATTAGATTATACTCAACCAGGGGCGGTCCGGTGCGGTCCGGGTCCTATGGGCGTTTCAGGTCCGGGTCCGGCATCTCCAATTTTCATACGATGTCGTCATCCTCCTTGCTTTTGTCACGGCTCCTGCACAGGCATACTGACTTGCCCTGTTGAGGGCAGAGTAAAGTACTGCAGTGTGCAGGCACCGGGCCTCGCTGACCTTTCCCAGCGCCTGCACACTGTAGTACTTTGCTCTGCCCTCAACAGGGCAGACAAAGTACGCCTGCGCCGGAGCCACGACAGAAGCAAGGAAGAGGATGTGATCGTTTGAAGATGGGAGGCGCCGGACCCAGACCTGCGACGCTCATCGGACCCAGACCGCACTGGGCCTTGCTGACCTTTCACGGCGCCTGCGCACTGCAGTACTTTGCTCTGCCCTCAACAGGGCAGAGAATTACGCCTGCGCAGGAGCCGCGACAGAAGCAAGGAAGAGGATGTGATCGTATGAAGATGGGAGGCGCCGGACCCGGACCTGCGACGCTCATCGGACTCGGATCGCACCAGACCACCCCTGGGTGAGTATAATCTAACTTGGAAAAGCCACTCTACCTTGTAGGCTTGAACCTCTGTGACCATGTAATGAACCACCAATGTGTGAGCTGTCAATGTCAACCATTCTAATAGTAAGTAAATTCTTCATTAGAAGACTGATAAAATAGGACTGAGCTCTGTTGATGGAGATTTATATATTATCCATGGATTTAACTTCCAGAGTACAAACAACAGGACAAAGCTATAAAAGATAAGAAATGTGATGTTTTCTAAATTAGAAAATATGATATTAGAGATGTACAGTATATTGGCCTCGATTGTGGCGAATGCAAGTAATTATTGATTATAATTAAAGGGTTAGTTTCCAAAACTATTCATGAAAACAGTCTAGAAGGTGAAATATGGGATGTGCATAATGGTAAAATATCCTTCACCAAAGTTCCCATTTTCTCTGATTCCGCAGTGTGAATAGGTGACAGCTTCAGAATAATGAATGCAGATTGCAAATGGTGTAAATGGAAGGCGCATTACACAACCAGAAAGAATCTGGGCACATCATAGTAATAATGTGTCGCTCCAACCTGGGAGGTCATCAATGTGTTCCGGAAAGCTTTTTGAGTGCTGAGTGTAGAAAGGAACAGCAAACCGTATATTCAGTATTTAGCAAAATCCCAAATAATGGAAAAAAGACATTTTATGTTTCGCATCAACATATATACACAACCTGAAAGGAACCATGTGCAGCATGAATCAGAGTCTGGCCAGGTGTAATCAGCATTTCAGAGAAAATATGCTTTAAAGATCAGGTGCTTGGTAGCAATAGTTGACAGGTCCTTTCATTTTCACTGGAAATTACTACATTTATTTTGTCTTTCAGTTGAGCTTTACTTGCATGAGGTTGAGATGTTCCCACATATGGCTGCTCTTCTGCCTGAAAGTATAGTTCAGGTGAAGAAGGCTGCAAACAGCTGAAACGCGATGTGCATATAGGTTTTATCAGTTTGAATAATTTTTTTTTTACCTACAAGCAACCTGAAATTTCTGCACCTTGATTTCTCCTGGTGGCAAAGACAGCGCCATTCCCTGGTCCTCCTGTCTGGCATCTACTTTGTGGGATCCTCTTGTCAGGGTCCAATCCCTCCTCACCAGGTAGGCAGCAGTCTCTTGTATGGAGCGGCCCCCAGACACAGGATGACAAGGTACTCGGATCCGGGTCTCTCGGTTCTGAGGATGTCCTGCCTGACCCGGTCCGTGGTCCTGCTAAAGAGGCGCCCAATAAAAGGTGTAGGTGGTGGTGTAGGTCACAGTAAATAACGAGGACACAAGGTTGCAGTCTCTTTACCTCTTTACTGAAGGCTTCGGCATCCGCAATCCAGAGCACTGTTAACAGGGCTGGCTGAGACCGGCCAGTCCGAAGGCACATCCAGAGTTCCCTTGGCAGGTGGAAATCAGTGCCTACCTACTAGCGCCTGGGTGTTGTAGTACTTCCCTGCTGAGCACCACGGGATAGTCCTCACAACTGTCATGTATGTTTCTGTTCTTTCTCTCCGTCCCCCAGATGATATGGATAGGACGCACCCGTATGACAGGATAGGCCTGGAGTTATTTTATAGGGACCCTAGAGACGCCCCTCTCCCACAATTGCCTCCATTGTCTTCATTAGGTGATTTAGGTGAGGCAGCCAACCTAAAATTAACTGCCCTGCTGTTGGTTTGAAGTAATGCGTAGAGCCCAATACTTCTTCGACGTTCCGGCCACCGGCTACACGCCTCAGTAGGATGTTGCCGATCTCGGGGCACGACTCCTACTGGTTCTATCGCCTTTGTGCTGTGATCTCATTTCTCACTTCTCCACAATATACTTCGCTTCGTGTCCTTTCTTAAGATGCCGCCGCAATGAAGTGCAGGTGCGGCTCCGTAATGATCTGTCCTTTTCGCTAGGCCTCTGCCAGGATCCCACCCCTGACAGGAACCCCCCTGGATCCTCCCAAGCAACGCTCTTCTCTCACTAGATGTTACCTGGGCAAAACCCAGTCAGCTTCTCTCTAACTTCCTATCCAACCCCCAGTTTTACCAGAGTGTGAGGAGTGGCCTAATACATAGAACCCTTTGCTCCCCCTGGTGGCCGGAGTGTGAAGTGTAATGTGTGACTGTGATACCTGGTCAGGTGAACTCCTTTAGTGCCATCAGACGTACCATCACTCCCCTTAGTGGCGGAGCAACAGTACTGCAACGACCAGGACTCTGGGGCGCTGCATGTACATACATCCATACTTCAAGCGGGAGTTGTACCTCAGTTTGCACAACCGTATCGGGTGAGCAAATTCCTATAGATACTCACCCAATCAATGGATTATGTCTCACTATGCTTAGATAGTGCCACACTTTTCTCTTTTAGGGACTTCAACATTGTTCAAAGAAAATTAATAGGTAATTTGTTAAAAGGCAACTTGCAAATCACTTTATTTAAGAATTATGTTGTATTATCCCAAAATTCCACTCCAAACTGCTGGCCACTTGGTTTCTCTCTTCTGTCTAACTTGCTGACCGCTGACTGTTGTAAAGTGTAATCAGTCTCTAAGGCTAGTTTCACACTAAGGTTCAGCAGGGCTGAGGAGGGCTGCGGACGTCCTCCATGAAGCTCCGCCCACTGCCGCGCTTCTTCATTCAGCTCCACCTATGGCTGCATGCGGTGTGCGTACCCTATCTTTAACATTGGGTACACAGGCCATACGTAGGTATGCGGATGCCGCCGCATGCGTAGTTTTGACGGTGCGACGACCGCACGAAATTGCAACGCGTTGCCTTCAGCGCAGGTCGTCACACTGTCAAAATGACGCATGCGGCGGCATCCACATACCTACGCATGGCCGGCATACCCAATGTTAAAGATAGGGTACACACGCCACATGCCGCCATAGGTGGAGCTGAATGAAGAGGCACGGCAGTGGGCCGGGCTTCACGGAGGAATTCTGCAGCCCTGCTGAACGCTAGTGTGAAACTAGCCTTACACAGATATATAGAGACAGATTATGGAAAGAAGGGGTGAGTCTTTGTTTCTCTACAGGATGATGGAGCAGGTCTTTGTCTCTTTCAACTCCTCATTTTCTGCCTGTCAAATTATATACAGGCATAACAGAGATACAGGCTTCAGTGCAGGCAAGCCTTAGGACTATATTAGTGCAATGCATGCTGGAAAAGTGATAAAATGGTTGTTTCAGCACCAGGTACTAGTGGAATGCTGATCTAGATGAAGAACTGTCCACTAAAAAAGAATGAGCGGCATGATACAGAACATGAGAATTGGGACAGTTCCTGTCAATATAAGGCTCTGGTCACATGAGTGCAGCGCCCCAGAGTCCTGGTCATTGCAGTAATGTCATTCTTCCACCAGGGGGAGTGATATTACGTCTGAAGGTAACAAAGGAGATGTTCCTGCCAGGTATCACAAACCATACACTACACTTCACACTCCAGACCACCAGGGGGAGCCTTGCTCCTATCTACTAGGGCACTCCTCACAGAAGGGTAAAACTGGTGGGCTGGATAGAAAGTTAGGGAGACGCTGACTGGGCTTTAGCCAGGCAACACCTGTCAGGCAGACAGGGGGAAAGGAGGAACATCTGAGCTGCAGACAGAGGGTCCCTGTCAGGGGTGGGATCCTGACAGAGGCCTAGCGGGACAGAAAGCTACGGAGCTGTGCCTGCCCCACGTGCGGCAGCATCTTAAGAAAGGACACGAAGAGAATTGTATTGTAGATGGTGAGAAACGAAGTCACAGCACAAGGAGAAAACACCAGGAGGAGTTCTGACCTGTAAAGGCTGCCTCCTTCTGAGGCGCATAGCCGGTGGCTGGAACACCGAGCGAGTAATTGTCTCTACGCAGTACTTCAGAGACTGGCAGGACAGTCAATTCCAAGTTGGCTGCCCGACCTTAATACCTAAGAAGACACAGTGGCAACTTGTGGGGGTCGGGGCGTCTCTAGGTTCCCTATAAACAAGCCTCAGGCCATCAGTCATATGGGTTTGTCCTATCCACACCATCTGGGGGACAGAGAGGAAGAAATAACATCTAGAACATCTACAAGAGTTGTGAGGACCTTACCGGGAAGCTCAGCAGGGAAGTACTACAACACACAGGTGCTAGTAGGAAGGCTACTGATTTCCACCTGGATAAGGGGACTCTGGATCTGCCTTCAGACCGGCCGGACTCTGCCTACCCTGTGGTCTGTACCCTGGACTGTGGATGCTGAAGCCTCCAGTAAAGGTAAAGAGACTGCAACCTTGTGTCCTCGTTATTCTCTGCATCTTACATCATCCACCATCACCACCTACACACTGGGAAGCCCTGGGGATACACTTCACCTGTGGGAAGGTATACCATCTAGCTGCCATTACATCATCCCAGCGGACCCCTAAGCAGCGTCGGTCACCCTGACTGAATACCACAGGTGGTGTCACGAACTTTATACAAACTTTCCCTTTTATTGGACGCCCCTCTAAGGGCCACGGACCGGGTTACGCCACCGTGACATACCCCGAACCGAAGGACCCAGTACCGAGTACCCCATTATCCTTCTCTGGGGGCGATCATTGAGCGTATATTCTCTCATCAGAGAGAATTGGTCCGATTATGCAAATCACACTCTGATCAAGCTCTGATCACAGTGTTATCATAGTATGATCTGATTCTATTGGATAAGGAGAAGATGGAGAAAAACATTTCTCCATCTTCTCCATTGTGTCAACTCGTAGAACTCAGACTTCATGCAGATCTCATCCGAGTGCATTCCGATGGTTTCAACGGATTAATAGACTTGCATGGCCGGGTGCGATCCAAATATCAAATCAAATTTAGGCATGCTGCCATTTATTCCCCAATTTATGTAAGAGGGAAAAATCGGACATGTGCAGGGTCCAACAGCATAACACTGATCTGGGTGTGATCTGATACTTTCTCAGCTAGCACTTGGACTGATAATACAGTCACGTGCACGAGCCCTCAGACAGATATGTCCATCAGATCAGTTTTACTTTTAACTAGTTGTTTGGTATAAGGGCAGCAAGTCCATAATTTTCTATAGGTTTTGTGAAGGACAGGTACACTCCAAGCCATTCACCACCTCCAAACTGAGCCCAGACATTTCCCATTCATACATTTCTTCAGTTATCCAGTCAACATGGCTCAGAAAATGACAATTGTCAAAGCACAAAGTGATCCTATTTGCTAGCATTTTTGGAAGCAGCCAAGTTTAAAGCTCTTGCAAAAACCAATTTACCAATGAAAGTTTTTTTTTTTCTCTGATTGTATTTTACTCTACAGCAAACATGGGTGAAAAGCTCAATGTGCAAGAATGATTTCATTTTCGAGCCCTCTGTTCTTGGAGTACTCATCTGCTTAGCTGAACTGTAATTTAAGTTTCGTAACCATCTTCGCTTTGTAGGATCCTATCAGCGATTTGAAATTTATTAAGACAAATTGCTTCAGGATATTAGTTTGCAAGAAGCTCTGAAAGAGAACTTAGGTAGCAAAGTCAGCCGGATGATAAATTATCTTTTTCTTTGTCATTAACCCTAATGTGGTCAAGACAATGGCTTCTTGGGCTATACAGTATTTCCATGGTTCTTACTTTTTCTTCTGAAACTACTTTTTTTTTAAGACGTCTATATCTAGTGATAAGAATTTCTAATAAAAAGTAGCGCTGGAAGCTAGTGGTACTAATGGGTGAGAAATGTGAAATCTTGCACATTTGCAAGGTGTGATTTCAAGTCATGAGAATGTGTGGAGGCTCTGTGCATTTTCCTCCTGTCTGAGTTTCACTTAGATCAATTTATGTTTCAAAACTGGAAAAAGTTATTGTTTCTCTCCCTAAAGTGGATTCTATTGTTTTCCCAAATAATTTTAGAACTGAATATAAATCATAATTGTACAACACAATACATAATACTCCGTAAGACTGAAGCGGTCTGTGGATTACAACTGATTCACTATTAACGTCAATCATCGGAATTGAGGTTGGCTCCTCACGTCCGCGTGTACCCAATTTCTGATCTGATTGCGGGTCTCATGAGTCATGGCCCGAACTTACAACCTCTTAGACACATATGAGGCTTTAAGTTCAGGCCAGGAGACCATCAGTGATTCCTGCATAATGCCAGTGTAACTCACAATTCAGTAGGACAGGTTGTATAGTCCAGATACACCCAGCGGACACTTAAAGGGTTATTCTCATTGAACATAAAATGTTACAATTATAAATTGCTTGTAAAAATAAGAAAGTTTGTAATTTACTTGTTATTAAAAATCCTCTCTCTTTTCAAGAGTGGAGGGATTTTTAATTCTATAGTTTACCGTTTGTTGTCTGGGTTACCGGCCACTAGTGTAGTCTATCAAAGGTGGCCAGTCGTCTAGGCAAGCAGCACATTGTTTGCAAACTCCCTGAGAATAAAACCGGATAGACGTTCTGAAACTGCATATGGTAGCACAGAACTAGCAACGCAGATTTACCCACTCTTCTCCACTACCTGATTACTTTGTTGGAACCTTCAACCTGTTAAGGTTGCAATAGCTGATACTACCAGCTCCCAAAGCGGTAACTCTTGTTGTGGATCACAACTTCACAAAGTGAGAAGTTATCACGTATTTCTAACCTTCATTGAACTATTGGATAAAACCCTGTAGTGCTTGTATTGTCCCCCTCCTTTTTCTGTATTGTTTTTCACAAAACACAGTAAGTGCATTCTTGTTGTCGATATACAGACTAAACTCAACATAACCTTTCTGTCTTTTACCTTTCTGTCTTTTTTTCATCTCTGTCTGCCTTTCTATGCATCTAGCTTCTTCATAGTAGAATGGGCAATCCTATTCTTATCTTCTAAAACTACATTTCAACCAATACCCTTCTTCTACTAAGTGCTACAGATCCCTCCCTCCCCTGTGTGCTCCTAACTAGCTTCACCTTCCTGCATTGTCATCAAGTGTAGAATTCACCTTATGCAGGATGCCAGCTGAGAGGGAGACTGTACTGCTAAGGATTGATCAGGAATCCTGGAACTGCAGAATTGTTTCAATGACAACTCAAGGGTCAGTAGTTGATTCAAGCAAATTTTAACGACTATTTTTTAGCAAACCAAGAAGAACAGACTGTTATCTGTATGTTGGCTTTTGAATTTATGTGTTGGTGAAGGAAACAGACTTTTGCTTGTGTAACCCTGTAAAAATTGACATTTCATATAACATAGTGTGCTCTTATCCTTGATGACTAGTGTTGTTTACTGATATGTTGATTGCATGCATTGTCCATGCTAGACAGTTTGTTAGCATTCCCAAACAGAGGAGGAAAAGCTATGCAAATAGATTACATAATCAAACAATGTTGTCACCATTCTTCCCCTTATATATTAAGCTGGACTGAAGGACACTTGTTAAGCATAAAAAGAGGTGATATGCCTTGATCAGAGAGACAGAGAGAGACAGCCAGAGATTCTGCCAAGACATGCAAACATCCTGGGGACCCTACAGAACTGTTGCCAATACATCATGGCTCCATCACAAAGGACACGGATCTATCATTCTACAGGAAACAACCTAAAGGACCTCAGCCCAGGTTGGAAGAATACATATCTGCTCCATTGACCATTGCTGAACCATGTATACGTTTGGAGAAAGCAAGGATTGGGAGCCTCCAGTCGCCTGGCTCCATAGAGATATTGGGCAAAGCCAGATTGTGACCCTCAGGTCAACTGACCTTGTACCTCAAAGGACTGTCATCTTCCTTTGCTTGTCGTTACCTCCTCTCTGTGTGCATGCCAGAGGTGGGGTAGTTGACCCTGGGAGCTCTGAAGTAAGAGCTGCCATTATCCCGGTGAGTCAGCGGAAGGGTGAGACTCTGTAATTTGCACCACCTTGGGTATTTGCTGGGACTGTTCTGAATGCTATTGTTCATTAGTGGTTCAATAAATTATTGCCACACTGTTTTAGCCTCACCCTGTGTTGTCTGAGTAGCGTTTTGCGAAGAGTGGGCATGCGATGGGACAATCCCTGGTCCATGCGGTTTTGGCTAGTGAACTGGGGTGCCTGCTGACCCCCCGTGTCACCACACCAGCCAATATTGTATTTGCAATATTTATCGAACACAGTCAAAAGCCATTGGAGTCAATGGGAGTAGAAATGAGCGAATATGTTCGAAAACAATCGTCAAACATACATTCGGCACAAGTAGGGCTCCAATATGGCACAAATATGGCAAATTCGGATTCGGCGATTGTCTCCGAACATATTCGCTCATCTCTAGTCTGTAGAGCCTGAAGGGGCATCCATAGTGTGGTGATATTTAAAAATGGGTTATATTAGCACTAATAAATATGTGTACATCATTGTAAGACCACATTGTGATTTGGGGAATACCCCTGTAGAATGTTTTTCTCCCCATTTAAGCAATTCAAACATTAAATAGAAGCTGCCTTATTTTCTTTGTTTAGTAGGTACAGTATGGCTCACCATAATATGCCTCTGTACAAGTCGGAGGTTTAATAGGGTCATGTGCATAAAGCTTTCTACTTAGTGAACCTCTCACTGAGCCCATCTACTCGTCTCCAGTCAGAATATAAAATTCATTTCTGGGGTTGCAGAATACAATGAAATCACACGATAACTAAGTCTATTATCAGAAAGCAGTTTAACTTAAGCAGCTCAGTAATAAATTTTATGCCGCTCAAAGGATGATGTGTTAACACTGCTGTGTTTAGAATGACAAACGGCCTCCGTACTGCAGGAACAATACAGCTGCATTCAACTGTACTGGAACATCTGTGACTGCGTGGAGCATTGCCAAGATACAAGAACGCGGACACAATCTCTCCTTGCAGAGGGCACTGGTTTTGTTTCCTTCCCTTAGTAGAACAGAGCAGCCAGGGTGAAGGTACAATTAGATAGACAAGAAGATTCTTTTATGCAGAAGCCAGAAACCACTCTATTTAAACATGACAATTTCATGTTCCCTTTAAGAGGTGTTTTTTTAATGCTCTATATAATTCAGTGCACCATGGTACAGCAAGCTGCTGAACGGATCAAAGGCGTGTGTACGGGTCTCTGTTCCCTTTCATATGTAGGCTTTGAACCCAAATAACTTGTAAACCTGACTTGTAACTCAGCTGATTCAAAGTAACTCTAAAGAGTACAGAATGATGGCAATATCAGGCCGGCGGGAGGAAAAAGATGTCTATTTTTAAGAATGACAATTGAAGGCAATTGATCCAAAATAAAGATTGGCTTACTTTGAGCAAAGTTTTCAAAGTTTGATGACTTATAAGATGCCTTCAAACTTTAAATCTATTGTTTTGCCTATACAGGATATTTTGTAACTGTTTTAACTAATTTGAAAATTCTGGGATTTTCTGTCATCTAAATTCCTTATTTCCCTTTCTTATGGTGCCTCAAAGCAGACTACGTTTCTCCTGATGCCTCTAGCTTTGCATAGTGAACCTAGTCTCGACACATTGCAAATGCCATGTTAGACAGCGATAAATCAGTGACATAACAGTACTCTGTCTCACACAAGTCAAAGGAAAAAGGAGCAAAACTCGGTCCTGGAGCTGGGACAAGTAAAACTCTGAAGATCTAAACGATACAATAACTGTTGACACCACGAGACACAGCATATAATACAGTATCTAACATTTACACTAGATGACGTCATCGATCAAGTTGTCTACCTTCTGTACAATTACTGATATCACTTCTCTATATATATGAAGAAACAAAGTCCATTTCACCAGTAATACCTGAATCCAGTCTTGTCCGTAGCACCGATAGTGTTACTGCCGAAACACCTGAAACAAAGCGAGGAACAGAGATCCAGCTCCATGTCCAGAAAATTCTTCTTTATTGGTATATGTTAGAATTTTAAATAATATCAATTTTGGCTTAGAATAATAAAAGCACCAACGCGTTTCTGGTGTGTCAAGCATCCATAGTCATACCATGCATCATACCATGACTAAGGATGCTTGACGCACCAGAAACACAGAGTTTTTTTATTGTTCTGAGTTGATACGGATGTTATTTGGAATTTTAACATATCAATAACATTTCTGTCCGTGGAACTATATATCTCCTCCTTGCTTTCAACATCTCTATATATATTGGATAATATAAATGATGTCACAGCTCACCTCCTCCTTCTAAACAATGCTTGAGAACTCAGGAAACAGCATTGCCAACAGCTCACCTCCTCCACCTCCCTTCACAATGATCGTTGCCTTGCCGAGAATATATTCAGAAAATATATTGTCTTCATACAAATTAATGGGGTCAGTGATAGTCTACTGCTGCTTTCATCTAGGTGGACAGTCAAATATAAGATTTTTCTACATACATAAAAATACGGAAAATTAAAACAAAGTATGAATAATTATTCAAAAATATATTTAACATAAAAAACGAGATTTGAACAAAAGATATATTAATGATCTCTGTCTATTTCAGGAATTACGTATCTAACTTAATTTTTTGGTAACAAAAACTGCTAAAAGTTCTGAAAAACAAATTACAACTTAGATTCTCAATTCATCTCTCTCATCAAGGACGTTCTTGCTTAGGGTGGTCTGATGTATCAGGAGGGAGGACTTGTCTGTCAAATTTCTAGAATAAAAATAAAAGGATATCTTTTTGAATTTCCCAAGGGCCCCAACAAGCAGCAGCACAATGTACTTCATCAAAGCTTAGTTTGATTTCTTGACCTGAAACCCTCAGGTCTTTACAAGATTACCTGTTAAACATCTCACAGCTCTTTCCGCAAATATCTGGATTTTCCTTTTTTGGCTTTTTTTTCTACATAATGAAAGACTGGCGCTGTATTCCTCCTGAACGAGCTTGTTGAATAACGTCATTAGGAGAAGACGGCATATTATTTACCTCCGCTCATGAATTGATATACATGAATGCATGATACTCTTTAATAAAGAGGAATCGTGTTTGTTCACATGAGAGAAACTCTTTGTTTTCAAAATGAAGCATTTATATGTAAGGCACGATGAATGAATTTATAGGAGCAGGGAGATAGATTGGAAAAACAATGCAAAATTCTGTGCACAAACTAAAATTGCTTTTGTCTAAGTAAAAAAGCAGATGTCATATACAACAGGCCAACAGAAGTTTATGCATTTCCCGTAATAAATGTAACAGTGCCATATTCTGTGATATATAGATGATTTATTTTACTCACTGATATAGCATCGTTGATTCAACAGTACTTTACAGACTTCATGATCACTGTCCTCATTGGGGCTCAAAATCGAAATTCCTTCTTAGCATGTCTTAGGAAGAATACTATAGTATCTGGAGGAAACAGAGAGAGAACAAACAAACCTTGGAGGGATTTGACCCTAGGATGCCAGCACTGCAAAGCAACAGTGCTGATTGTTAAGGATAGTTGGATGGTTAGGTGGGTGGATGGGTAAATAGATGAGTGGGTAGATGGGTGGATTGATGGATCAATGAGTGGATTAATGGATGGATAGGTGGGTGGAAGGATAAATAGATGAATGGTTGGATGGATGGATAAATGGATGGATGAAGGTTGGTTTGAGTGGCTGGATGGATGGATAGATAAATAATTGGATGGGTGGGTTTAGGTACGTTAATGGATTGGTAGATAGGTAGTTGGTTTGGGTGGATGGAAGGGAGGATTGTTGGATGGGTGGATAGATTGATGGATGGGTGATTGGTTGGTATGGATGGATAGATGGATGAATGCGTAGAGGATGCATGGATGGTTTGGTGGGTGGCTGGACCAATGGACGGATAGATGGACTGAATGATTTGTAACTAATTAAAATTGCTACAGTTTTCCCCCCACAACTTTGATTTGCCAAAATCAGAAATTTTTTTAAATATGCTATGCACAAATTCCATCAAAATGGCCACCAGACAGGGAGACCAGAGGAATCAGGACAGGTATGAGAAAGGAAAAGGAGAAGTAAATATAAGATTTTTTAACCTCTTCCAGACAGATGTGACAGGTTCCCTAGATAATTTCAAGCTAATCTGAATTCAAATATAAAAAATAGTTTATCTCTAATAAATAGATTATTAAAGCAGCACCAGCTAAAATAATTCAAAAATGCCAATGCTCCCAGGTGATTACCAATCCTCAATATAGAGTAAAAAAAATGGAGGCAACACACCAAGTAGAATCATAAAAAAATTAGTACTTAGCGATGAGTAAACCCGAGCTGTAAAGTTCTGGGTTCATACAGGACAACCAGTGTCCGTTCCGGTACCAAACTGCGAACGCAAACTTTTTCCCAAAAGTCCATTTTACTGTTCGGGTTCAGTGCTGAATAAAGTTTGTTTGTTGACCGTGAATAACCTATGAAGCGTCGTTCTCAGGTTGCAGGAGAGAATCGCTGGACATAGTGAGAACCACAATGAATTATGTCAGAGCTGCTTGGATTATTTTTTAATAATAAATGGGTAAACCAGGGAATATGTGGGGGAGTCTTTATTCATATTCATAAACTTGTTTTTCCTGTGTGTGTCTTATTATTTTTAAATACGTATCTAGTAATGGGGCTATCTGATAGATGTATGTAAATTACTATTCCTTGGACTTGATGCCAGCTGACATTAAACAGCTGACATTAACCCCAAAAAACTATTACCCCAAAAGTTTGGCTAAACCCAACTAACCTGAACTTCCATGGGTCCGCTCATCCCTATTAGTAGTT
The DNA here is from genome assembly GCF_051348905.1 of Ranitomeya variabilis. Taxonomy (NCBI): domain Eukaryota; kingdom Metazoa; phylum Chordata; class Amphibia; order Anura; family Dendrobatidae; genus Ranitomeya; species Ranitomeya variabilis. The sequence goes on from NC_135238.1 coordinate 227,024,575, forward strand.
TAATAGCCCATAGTGATGGCAACGTTTTGGCTTAGAAATTAGAACCTTTCTCAAGGCTTGAGAAAGTTTCTCATTTTTTGACCCGAAATGTTGTCATCACTATGGGCTATTAAAGGTCTATTTTTTCCATGATTCCATTTGGTATGCTGCCTCCATTTTTTAATGATATATAGATTTTTAGACAGATAGATGATAGATAGGTTTTTAGATGGAAGCTCAATCTGACTGGCGTCAAGACTGAGTACTTGGATACAGCAGATCTAATATATAATTGCCTAGAATACTACTTCCTGCAATTTGTGCCAACTTCCGTGGCTTTGTCCGGAGCTAATGTCCGGAGATAATGTCCGGAGCTAATGTCTGGAGCTAATGTCCGGAGATAAGTGACGTCACCAGTGTCCTACACCCAGGCAGAGCACAGGGGCCCCAGGCAGCATATGGGGCCCCAGGCAGAGCACAGTGGTCCCAGGCAGAGCACAGGGGCCCCAGGCAGCCTATGGGGCCCCAGGCAGAGCACAGGGGCCCCAGGCAGAGCACAGGGGCCCCAGGCAGCATATGGGGCCCCAGGCAGAGCACAGGGGCCCCAGGCAGCATATGGGGCCCCAGGCAGAGCACAGTGGCCCCAGGCAGAGCACAGGGGCCCCAGGCAGAACATGGGGCCCCAGGCAGAGCACAGGGGCCCCAGGCAGAGCACAGGGGCCCCAGGCAGCATATGGGGCCCCAGGCAGAGCACAGGGGCCCCAAGCAGAGCACAGGGGCCCCAGGCAGCATATGGGGCCCCAGGCAGAGCACAGGGGCCGCAGGCAGCATATGGGGCCCCAGGCAGAGCACAGTGGCCCCAGGCAGAGCACAGGGGCCCCAGGCAGAACATGGGGCCCCAGGCAGAGCACAGGGGCCCCAGGCAGAGCACAGGGGCCCCAGGCAGCATATGGGGCCCCAGGCAGAGCACAGGGGCCCCAGGCAGCATATGGGGCCCCAGGCAGAGCACAGGGGCCCCAGGCAGCATATGGGGCCCCAGGCAGAGCACAGTGGCCCCAGGCAGAGCACAGGGGCCCCAGGCAGAGCACAGGGGCCCCAGGCAGCATATGGGGCCCCAGGCAGAGCACAGTGGCCCCAGGCAGCATATGGGGCCCCAGGCAGAGCACAGTGGCCCCAGGCAGAGCACAGGGGCCCCAGGCAGCATATGGGGCCCCAGGCAGAGCACAGTGGTCCCAGGCAGAGCACAGGGGCCCCAGGCAGCTTATGGGGCCCCAGGCAGAGCAGAGTGGCCCCAGGCAGAACATGGGGCCCCAGGCAGAGCACAGTGGCCCCAGGCAGAGCACAGGGGCCCCAGGCAGAACATGGGGCCCCAGGCAGAGCACAGGGGCCCCAGGCAGCATATGGGGCCCCAGGCAGAGCACAGGGGCCCCAGGCAGCATATGGGGCCCCAGGCAGAGCACAGGGGCCCCAGGCAGCATATGGGGCCCCAGGCAGAGCACAGTGGCCCCAGGCAGAGCACACACCAAATCGGAGGCCGAGGGGCCCCGCCAACCAAATTGGAGGCCGAGGGGCCCCGCCAACCAAATCGGAGGCCGAGGGGCCCCGCCAACCAAATCGGAGGCCGAGGAGCCCCGCCCAACAAATCGAAGGCCAAGCGGCCCCGCCCACCAAAGTGGAGGCCGAGGGGCCCGGCCCCACCCACCAAAGCGGAGGCCGAGGGGCCCCGACCACCACATCGGAGGCCGAGGGGCCCCGCCCACCAAATCAGAGGCCAAGGGGCCCCGCCCACCAAATCGGAGGCCGAGGGTCCCCGCCCACCAAATCGGAGGTCGAGGGTCCCCGCCCACCAAATCGGAGGCCGAGGGGCCCCACCTACCAAATCGGAGGCCGAGGGTCCCCGCCCACCAAATCGGAGGCCGAGGGTCCCCGCCCACCAAATCGGAGGCCGATGGGCCCCGCCCACCAAATCGGAGGCCGGGGGTCCCCGCCCTCCAAATCGGAGGCCGAGGGGCCCCGCCCACCACATCGGAGGCCGATGGACCCCGCCCACCAAATCGGAGGCCGAGGGTCCCCGCCCACCAAATCGGAGGCCGAGGGTCCCCGCCCACCAAATCGGAGGCCGAGGGTCCCCACCCACCAAATTGGAGGCCGAGGGTCCACACCAACCAAATCGGAGGCCGAGGGGCCCCGCCCACCAAATCGAAAGCCGAGGGGCCCCGCCCACCAAAGCGGAGGCCGAGGGTCCCCGCACACCAAATCGGAGGCAGAGGGACCCCGCCCACCAAATCGGAGGCCGAGGGGTCCCGCCCACCAAAGCGGAGGCTGAGGGTCCCCGACCACCAAATCGGAGGCCGAGGGACCCTGCCCACCAAATCGGAGGCCGAGGGTCCCCGCCCACCAAATCGGAGGCCGAGGGTCCCCGCCCACCAAATCGGAGGCCGAGGGGCCCCGCCCACCAAATCGGAGGCCGAGGGTCCCCGCCCACCAAATCGGAGGATAAGGGGCCCCACCCACCAAATCGGAGGCCGAGGGGCCCCACCAACCAAATCGGAGGCCGAGGAGCCCCGCCCACCAAATCGAAGGCCGAGCGGCCCCGCTCACCAAAGCGGAGGCAGAGGGACCCCGCCCACCAAATCGGAGGCCGTGGGGCCCCGCCAACCAAAGCAGAGGCCGAGGGTCCCCGCCCACCAAATCGGAGGCAGAGGGACCCCGCCCACCAAATCGGAGGCCGAGGGGCCCCGCCCACCAAAGCGGAGGCCGAGGGTCCCCGCCCACCAAATCGGAGGTCGAGGGTCCCCGCCCACCAAATCGGAGGCCGAGGGTCCCCGCCCACCAAATCGGAGGCCGAGGGGCTTCGCCAACCAAATCGGAGGCCGAGGAGCCCCACCCACCAAATCGAAGGCCGAGCGGCCCCGCCCACCAAAGCGGAGGCCGAGGGGCCTGGCCCCACCCACCAAAGCGGAGGCTGAGGGGCCCCGCCCACCACATCGGAGGCCGAGGGGCCCCGCCCACAAAATCGGAGGCCGAGGGTCCCCGCCCACCAAATCGGAGGCCGAGGGTCCCCGCCCATCAAATCGGAGGCCGAGGGTCCCCGCCCACCAAATTGGAGGCCGAGGGTCCCCGCCCACCAAATTGGAGGCCGAGGGTCCCCGCCCACCAAATCGGAGGCCGAGGGGCCCCATCAACCAAATCGGAGGCCGAGGGGCCCCGCCCACCAAATCGGAGGCCGAGGGTCCCCGCCCACCAAATCGGAGGCCGAGGGGCCCCGCCAACCAAATCGGAGGCCGAGGGGCCCCGCCCACCAAATCGGAGGCCGAGGGTCCCCGCCCACCAAATCGGAGGCCGAGAGTCCCCGCCCACCAAATCGGAGGATAAGGGGCCCCGCCAACCAAATTGGAGGCCGAGGGGCCCCGCCAACCAAATCGGAGGCCGAGGAGCCCCGCCCAACAAATCGAAGGCCGAGCGGCCCCGCCCACCAAAGCGGAGGCCGAGGGGCCCGGCCCCGCCCACCAAAGCGGAGGCCGAGGGGCCCCGACCACCTCATCGGAGGCCGAGGGGCCCCGCCCACCAAATCGGAGGCCGAGGGGCCCTGCCCACCAAATCGGAGGCCAAGGGTCCCCGCCCACCAAGTCGGAGGCCGAGGGTCCCCGCCACCAAATCGGAGGCCGAGGGTCCCCGTCCACCAAATCGGAGGCCGAGGGGCCCCGCCTACCAAATCGGAGGCCGAGGGTCCCCGCCCACCAAATCGGAGGCCGAGGGTCCCCGCCCACCAAATCGGAGGCCGAGGGGCCCCGCCCACCATATCGGAGGTCGGGGGTCCCCGCCCACCAAATCGGAGGCCGAGGGGCCCCGCCCACCACATCGGAGGCCGATGGGCCCCACCCACCAAATCGGAGGCCGAGGGTCCCCGTCCACCAAATCGGAGGCCGAGGGTCCCCGCCCACCAAATCGGAGGCCGAGGGTCCCCGCCCACCAAATCGGAGGCCGAGGGTCCACACCCACCAAATCGGAGGCCGTGGGGCCCCACCCACCAAATCGAAGGCCGAGGGGCCCCGCCCACCAAAGCGGAGGCCGAGGGGCCCCGCCCACCAAATCGGAGGCAGAGGGACCCCGCCCACCAAATCGGAGGCCGAGGGGCCCCGCCCACCAAAGCGGAGGCCGAGGGTCCCCGACCACCAAATCGGAGGCCGAGGGTCCCTGCCCACCAAATCGGAGGCCGAGGGTCCCCGCCCACCAAATCGGAGGCCGAGGGTCCCCGCCCACCAAATCTGAGGCCGAGAGTCCCCGCCCACCAAATCGGAGGCCGAGGGGCCCCGCCAACCAAATCGAAGGCCGAGGGGCCCCGCCAACCAAATCAGAGGCCGAGGAGCCCCGCCCACCAAATCGAAGGCCGAGCGGCCCCGCCCACCAAAGCGGAGGCCGAGGGGCCCGGCCCCGCCCACCAAAGTGGAGGCCGAGGGGCCCCGCCCACCACATCGGAGGCCGAGGGGCCCCGCCCACCAAATCGGAGGCTGAGGGTCCCCACCCACCAAATCGGAGGCCGAGGGTCCCCGCCCACCAAATCGGAGGCCGAGGGTCCCCGCCCACCAAATTGGAGGCCAAGGGTCCCCGCCCACCAAATCGGAGGCCGAGGGTCCCCGCCCACCAAATCAGAGGCCGAGGGGCCCCACCAACCAAATTGGAGGCCGAGGGTCCCTGCCCACCAAATTGGAGGCCGAGGGGCCCCGCCCACCAATTCGGAGGCCGAGGGTCCCCGCCCACCAAATCGGAGGATAAGGGGCCCCGCCTACCAAATCGGAGGCCGAGGGGCCCCACCAACCAAATCGGAGGCCGAGGAGCCCCGCCCACCAAATCGAAGGCCGAGCAGCCCCGCCCACCAAAGCGGAGGCAGAGGGACCCCGCCCACCAAATCGGAGGCCGTGGGGCCCCGCCAACCAAATCGGAGGCCGAGGGTCCCCGCCCACCAAATTATTCTTACATTTGAATAAAGTATATATGGATTCTAGACTCCCGATTCTTTAGAATCGGGCTGCCATCTAGTAGGAAATAAATGAATTTAAAGGGAGCTGGTTATGATAACCCCAGAGATGCCACTTTTGCATCTCTGATCCCAAATCCCATAGTGGTTCTCTTTAACAAGTATATGTATCAATGACTTACTTTCCTTTACAGGTTTCTTCTAAATGTTTGTTCCACAAAAGAAGTAGAAAATAACAACAAACACACAATGCCATTTCTTCCAACAGACGGATTATCCAGAGAACATTTGACACCTTTCTACTTTATAATGTGAAATAAAGCTTTTCAAAGATCTGAAGCTTTGGAAAGTGAAGCTTCAACTTATCTGATTAAAAAGAATATTTTCATCAACGAGAATGACCTTTAAACTTCCCACACAAAAGCAACGCGTTTCGAGTCATTTTAACTCTTGGGGAGAGAGAGAGAGTGATGCATTAAAATACACCCTACAAAAAGAGAATCACAGTTTGTTGTGTGACCTTTCTGCTTGGGCGAGATAAATATACAGAATGGTTCTTTCTGAATTGGACATTTCACGATGATAAATATCAACTTGAGCAAAGTCACAGAAGCTTCATTTATCTGTTTCGCTGAGAGACTGGTAGAGGAAATGATAAGCTTGTGATTACTCTTTTGGCTTCCCATCATCATCTCTAAAATGTTAAGGACCAGAAGACGCACAATACGATAAAGAGTGTTGTGATTAATACTCAGCAATGTCAAGTGGAAATGTTAGAAAAGGACCAGAGAACTATAAAGTAAAAGGTTTGTATTAATTTACGAACACCTGTATCACTTGCACAAACAAGATTTTCTGTTTGACTGATCACAACCTGCACCATCACTAGATTGTACTAAAAATGGCAGAGCCGGTGCTAATCGAATTCATGAAGAACTGATTGAGTTGGATTTGTTATAAAAATTTGTGATTCAAATTGCAAGTCGCCAAAATGGCTACACTAAACAGAAGGTTGTATCAACCAGATAAGTTTCACATGACCTCGGGTAGAGCTGGGTGGGATCTTCCATGTTTCCTTACAGTTATAACATCACATGGATTAGCACAGCCAATCAGGTGGGACTGTCATAGCCAGTATAAAAGCAGAGGCTGGTAATGCAGCAATCATTTTGTGATGACTCTTAATAATGAGAGGATGTCACAGCTCACAGCTTAGTAGTAGAACAAGCAATAAAACAATGAACAAGTTGTACAGTGTGGCCTAGCAAAGAAATGAAGAACGGTCACCATCCATTTACCCATAGCTATATACTGTACTATACATTGAGTTCACTTTGATATTACTAAGGCTATATTTGTGTTAAAGAGCCTGAAAGGGGTTGGATACAGTCCTACCAAACCTGAGGTCACAGATATCTTTTCAGGGCAATTATACTACTTGCAGTTTGGACAAATCAAATTTTGGAGAAAAATTTGCCATAACTGGCTAGTTTGAATTTCAAAACATTTGTTCATCTCTAGATTCTATGCTTTCTTTTTATCACATGCGGCTTCTGTTTAAAGCAACAATCCAAGGAAAATTAACAGTTTTTTTTTCGTAAGATTGGTGATGTACAGATGTTTCACTACCTTACATCTTGATTTCGCATATTCCAAGAGGAGTGGTTTATGATGACTAGTTGAAACAAACAAAAATTTAATTTTATGATATTCTTTGGGGAGATGTTTATGCTATATGTGTCTATATGTGGCCACACAGTGGTTGTGAAGTGAATTTTGCCTTAAATGCCATGATAATTTCATGAATTTGTATTGTGAGACATTAGAGTCCTTCACAAAATTAGTGTAATTTCCAGCGTGGGGCTGTAAATCGAGCCAAGTTTTATTAGAATACCAATCCCATACCTATTTTTCCATGATAGAAGTCCCAATAAACATCACTTCCTTGTATTCAAATCCAGCAGACAACCGGTGCTGTGAGTTGAATACCAAAAATGTGGACATCAATCAAGTGGTCACATTGATAAATCATACAACGCTCTGATCTTGCATTGCATGCATGCAGAAATGTCTGCTCTCACGTGCATGAGCAGCAAACTTTATTTGCACCACGGGGGGGAATTAAAGGTACATTTGACAGCACAACCTCATGGTTAATTTATTTTTCATATTACATAGTTACGTAAGTTAAAAAAAGACCTAGGTCCATCAAATTCAACCTTTCTCCACCAATTGAGAGAAGATCTGCAATTTGTTCTATGAAAATCCATATGTACATGGTAACAGACTACAAACAGACCTTGTGTAGTCGGATTTTGCAGTCATGTGTTATTCACTTTCCTTTCTTGTCTCTTACCAAGAAAAGGAAGCAAAAGGATTAAACTTATTTATTAGGCTACACAAGGTTTGCTGTACACTTAGGAAACACAGGTTTGCATAAGAGCTGAATTCAGAAAAATGAGCTCAATTTTTAATAATGAATATTTTCAAAGTAGTTTTTGTTTTTCTCTTCCTTTGACGAGTTCAAAAATGGTATAAAAGTTCACGACACCAATCCAGGTGGACTGCGGTCAGTTATTTCTACGAGACAAGATGTTCAGCAACAGACTTTAATGGAACAGCGAAAGGTTAAATGAGCAGTCAAGAGACGATTAGACCATGGCATTAATTAATGATCTCATCGTGGACCCAATACAGAGCTACAGTCGGCTGCCAACTAAACCTTGAGCTCGAGACGTTGAGGTAGCAAACAAGTTGACAGTTTAGAAAAACATATAGCTGTTTAATTATCAACATTCGTTTATTGCATGACCCAGAATATCTCTGGCGAGTTGCCAGTGCCATGTGGTTAAGATCATTGTAATGAAAAACCTAAACGAGGCAATGTTCTGTTAGAAAAACTTTAATACGAAACTCTGTAGGGAACGTGAAGGTATCAGCTTCCTGCCTGACCTCTCACCTCCATTATAGTACATAGAGGTTATTTTATATCGTAGGGAGAAAAAAACACTCAGACATCAAGAAATCACATTCTAACCTTTCTAACACCCACGTTCATCGATGGAGGCAGGAAATTGTGCCTTCAGGTGTGCAGATAATGCAGAAAACTCTCATGGTCACATATATAAATAGTGCCGCAGTAGCCATTGATGTATAATGTGATCATGGACTTCTGATCTTCATCAAAGCGAAGATTCCAGCTATTTTCTGAGACCTGAATACAATGTTATTCTGTATTATATTATGTACAATTATGAGCCATCTGCATTGAGCTACATCCACATGATTATGCATTGTGTGTCTCAATATGTGCATTTAAAGGCAATGCAATAGGGAATAAAGTCAGTGTTAAAGGAGCACTCCTCCTCCTCTTCCTCCTCCTCCCATCAAAATTTGTATCCTTTTAATATCATATTATCACTCATCATATTATACAGCACTGTGTACTTGCAATAGCTCATTTTGTCTTTCTACCCAGCTAATTATTCTCTTTCCCATTAGGTCTATGACATCACATGAGTAAAAACGAATCAGCTGAATTCTTCTAAGCTCTCTGTAAAAACAGGAGGTCAATTTTCTCTGCATGAGTCATCACTGCAAAGTCCTTGGCGGTGGGAGGAGGAGCAGCTGGGTCAGGAGTTTAAGAGGGTGATTCATGCAGGAAAAAGAGATTTTCTGCTTCTATATAGAGCAAAGAAAACAGAAAAGAGAAGAATTAACTGGGCAGAAAGGCAAAATGAGCAATTGTAAGTACACAGATCTATATAATATGATGGGAGGAGAAAGAGGATGAGTGCTTCTTTAAAGCAAATGTATAGAAATTAGAAAGTGATTCTAATTATAATGGGGGGGCAAGCATCAGGTCTGAGTGGCTGCACTGCCTATGCATAGATGTGCTTTGCAGCAGCCGGCTGCACTTTCTGCAGGGGCTGCCTTAGCTATGTGCAACCAGGCAGCCAGACTCCAGCACTGGGGTGTGGGTAGCAATGAGCCAGTTTTAAACTTGCTGCACCTGCTCCACATATGGGTTCACTTATTGCTGAAGACAGGCATGCCGCTTCCCTCACACTCAGGATGGGGTCACAATAGCGTACAGCATAAAATGCATTAAGCTAATGACCCTCGGCTCCCGCGAAAGTGAGTCAAGTGTCAGTGCTCTGTGCTCCGATCCTCTAGCATGAGAGAATCACAGCACAGGTTCAGAGGAGATGGAGATGGAGAAAGTAATTTCTCCATCTCTTCCATTGCCGGAATCATACTGCACTTGGGTGACATCTGAGTACTGTACGATGTTTCACATTCACCCATAGACTTGTATGGGTACGTGTGATCTGATTCTCACAGCCATTCACAGCATTCTGTGATTGTTTTCACATGCCAAATCGGCGTGAGAAAATAAGCGCAGATGTGCACTGCCCCATAGAATAACACTGGGCCCAGTGCAATCCGATATTTTATCGATTACACTTGTCCGATTTTTTTGCTCGTTGGCTTGCTGACAGAGAGCATTTTGATCAGCAGCAATCAATTCTTTTAGCTGACGATGGTTCTCTTTATGTCATTCTCAGGCTGCTACTACATTGTAGTAACTGCAGTCAAGCCCTCAGCTGTCAGCGTTAGCAACACTGTTTATCAGGAATAGAGGGGTCCCAATGCAGTTTTTTTTAACTATTTTAGTAAATAACTTAGATAAACGACGTGAGGTCCCCCCCCATTTTTGACAACCCGCCTTGCTAGAGAAGACAGCTGGGGTCTGGTATTCTCAGGCAGGTAAGGGGTCATGAATATTGACCCCCCCAGGGTAAAAATGGCAGCCTGCAGCCTGCCTCTCCATTACTAAGCTGTGGGCTTGATGTCACCAGACAAAGTAAAGGTGACATCAAACCCACAAATATGAACCCCGCTTGCCACCACAACAGAGCAAGTGGGAAGAGCCAGGCAAAGATCCAGCAATGGCGCATCTAATAATGTGCCTTTTCTGGACAGCCCCAGGCTGCTATTTTTAGACTGGGGGGCATCAATAGCCATGGCCCCTTACCAGCCTGAAAATACCATCCCCCAGCTGTTTGCTTTAGCAAAGCTAGTTGTCAAAAATGAGGGAGACCTTACAGCAAGACCATGCTGTTATCGAGGCCTAAGTAAATTGGTACATACTGGATTGGTTGTTTGGACATCTGGCCATAGTGGTAATATGGTGGTAACTACTGCAGACAGTAATTGTCTGCAGTGGTTACATGCCAAAATTGATAAGAAGAGAAGTGCAGGTTCTGGTTGGGGATTCAGGCAGCAGTAAAAAGATGAGCTACAGGTAAGACAAGTAGGAATTATTTTAGTTTTCTTTTCAAACCTGATGCATCATTTCTGCTGAAGTGTTTCTATAAAGCAGGATCCCGAGCACAGAGAAAATTGGAAAGTCTGTACTTGGAATAATGCAACAGTTAAATGATAATCTTCTGTATTCATGGACTGGAGTGTAGGTAAATTATGCTCAATGCCAGTCCAGTGATGTCGTGGATCCCGTGAGTGTGCATATGCACAGCCAATTTGGATTTTATTATGCAAAACAGAAGCAAAAAGAAAAAAGTATAAAAAAAAAACTGTAAAGACGTGAGGGATTTAAGGACTAAGCCAAGCAAATCTCCATTTGTGCATATAATTCAGCCTGCGTGTGTCTCTGCAAAAGTTTTAAATGAGAGAATGGTAAGCTGTATCATGCTTTCAGAGATTATCATCTGCTCTGATGGGTCATTAATAAACATAGTACATTAGGTTTTCAAAATGTATCGGGTCTTGCCTTGGACGATTTAGAATTGAAGAGAAGTCAAAAAATATTTGTTTACGAGCTTTCATGATGCAAGATGGAAAGGAATTTGTTGCATTGCTAAGCTTAGTATATACATCTGTGTCTACTCTTAAGGTTGTGTTGCAGCGTGGTGAGTTATTTTCCAAGATCACAAAAAAACAAAAAGCACAACTTGACAGCAGCAATGTGGCGGCAAAGCCTAACTTTAATTTATCACACCACAAATAAAACACTTTATCTAGACATGTCTTAAAAAGACTGCAAGCCGCGTTAAAAACCCTAGGTGAGCAATTATGAACACTAGTGAACTTGAACTTGGCCAGGAAATTCAATTTACATCAAAATTATACGATGTGAAAAGATTGTTACTTATCCTTATCATGTTTTGGGGTTTTTCGATTCCCCAGAGTATAGCAAACAAAGGTTGAAAAGAAAAAAAACTTTGCTGCACATTCCCACCTATCCCACTGCCGCCCCACTCCTCCATCCAGTCCTCTTTAGCTCCTTCATCATCTTCCATCAGGATTCCGACATCTAGTAATCTTCATGCTTCACAATGTCATCATGACGTTACAAGGTGCGCCAACCGAGGCCCCGTGAAAACATTGTGCGTTGTGATGTCTAAGGCAACCGAGGCCCCATGAAAACATTGTGCCTTGTGATGTCTAAGGCAACCGAGGCCCAGTGAAAACATTGTGCGTTGTGATGTCTAAGGCAACCGAGGCCCGGTGAAAACATTGTGTGTTGTGATGTCTAAGGCAACCGAGGCCCCGTGAAAACATCATGCGTTGTGATGTCTAAGGCAACCAAGGCCCCGTGAAAACATTGTGCGTTGTGATGTCTAAGGCAACCGAGGCCCCGTGAAAACATTGGGGGTTGTGATGTCTAAGGCAACCGAGGCCCCGTGAAAACATTGTGCGTTGTGATGTCTAAGGCCTATTTGACCTCGGAGTGCCTCGCCGTTGAGTGAAGATCATGAAAGAGCAGAAGAGGATGTGCAGAGCACCGATTATGGCAGGAGAAAAAGGTTTGCGGCAAGGTGAGTATTGGCTTTAATATCCAGCCATTTTTATGTGAAAGTCAAGACAAATTCAATCCAACTTGAACCAATTCGCCCATCTCTAATAGACAAATATAGCATAAACGTCTCCTGACGGAATATCCCACAATCAAAACCAGTAATTTCAGTCAATGAATTTTAAGATATGTTGACCCAAGAGCAAAGGAAAAGCAGGACGCATCTGTATATCCAAACTGTAAGCACAGGAATAGGATATCTGAGCTCTTCATATATTGGTGCATTTTGCATATCTGTGTTTTTAGACTTTGATGTTACACTTTCAAGATACATTTTCCTAAACTTTGGAATACACCTATACAGGATCAGTGCTCCGTGTTATGATCAGGCTGACTTGCTGACCATTCTCCTGATTAACCTCTGGATGTCTTCACTGGTATAACCCTTGGAGTGACTTTGCCTTTACATTCTGATGGACCTTCAGGACTCGTATCTGGCCTCTACTGATTATGCATTTGGATAATATTACATTTTGGATATTACTCTGTAGATAAAACCTCTAGATTTCTGTCTAGGGGATGAACACCAGGAAGCCCCCTTTCCATACTAAGTGGCGTGGAAAGTGTCAAATCTGATGGTGAAAGCCCACTATCAGTTGATGGATTGTGACACCAACTGTACCACAAGTCCCTGACCATTATTCCCACTTCACGTCAATGGATTAAAGTAGATCTACCGATATCATACAAAGTTTATTTTGTTGGACTCAATGTTTCATTTGATGGTAGTAAAGAACCATATGGCAGCAAAGAAACTAAAGTAGCACCACTCATGGAACTCCGTAAAGTCTCCACACACACAGCTCTACGTGCACGAGGTAAGATAATCTTCAATTAATCTTTGTTGATCCAAATATCTTCGAAACTTTACAGCAAAATTTAAAAAATCTGTTTTCTAATTATCAGCAGTCATTAGAGTTTACTTGCTGAAATAATTTGCATATAGACGTACAATACAACGATTGTTGGGGGATATTACACAGCTGAAATATTAATGTGTGACTCACTATATTGCACATAGCAATCTAATAGCAGATGCCACGGTGGAGGAAAACACATTGCACTGCACGACTGGTGGGGTACAACAGATGTTACACTTTACTGTGGAAAAACTCAACATCTGGCTTCATAACATCTTTTAAGGATAAACAGAATCTCTGTCCGCCCTGTAATTAATCAGCAGATGTTCTACTAGTTTAATAATTGACATGAAATGTGCCAAGGAATAGATTTCCAGATAAATCAATGAAAATTTACACGACGGGGAGATTCGTTTTCATTTCCTTCTTCCTCTCCTGATAATATAAAGACTTATAGAAGTTTCATTAAGTATGGCTGGAATAGTGAAGAACACTGTGCTACAGCATGGAGAGAACTAGACAAAAAACGCCATCCACCAATTGGATCAATTTATTTTATATTTTGATAAATCGGACAATTCTGAACATCTGAACACAGTCTCATCAAATATATATATATATATATATATATATATATATATATATATATATATATTTTTTTTTATTGTTTTATTTTTAATGGGGCAAAGGGGGGGGGGGTAATTTGAACGTTTGTGGGTTTTTGTACTTTTTTTTCATAAAAACCTTTTTTTTTCTGTTCTTGCTGGGTTTAACGTCTTCACTACCTTGCTGTTTTCTGTTTTTGAGTTTACATTTTTTTGCTCCCCTTCTTCCCGGAGCCATAATTTTTTTTTTTTGCGTCAATATGGCCATGTGAGGATTTTTTTTGCTAGGGCGATTCTGAACACATCGATACTAAATATGTGTAATTTTTTTTTATTGTTTTATTTTGAATGGGAAGAAGAGGGGATGATTCAAACTTTTTTATTATTGTAACATTTTTAAAAGCATTTTTTTCTTACTTTACACTTGCTTCAATAGTCTCCATGGGAACCTAGAAGCTGCTATCATCTTCAGGCCGGGGCTTCAGGCCTGCTGTGTGTAGCAGAAATGCTCTCTTGCTATAAGCGCCAATCGCTGGGCAACACTCATAGATATCCGGCAATGACAACCACATGGGTCTCCTCCAGACCCTGAGAAGTCATGCCAACCCATCGGCGACCCATTGTCATATGATAAGATACTGGCTCCGATGGGCGGGATTATTGATGCGCTTCTGGCATGATTGTGCTAAATGCTGCTGTCAGAAATTGATTGGTTAACAGCCGTGGGTGGATTGCGATTCCACCCGTGGCTGTTAGGGGCACATGTCAGCTGATGAAATCAGCTGACATGTGCTGGAAAAGTTGTGGGCTCATCGACAATGCCCGCAGCGAACAGGGAAAGCCAACCTTAGACATACCTATACGTTTAAGGTGGTAAAGGGGTTAATAGTCCTTTTAGAAGACTTAAAGCAGCTAAAGTCTGATCACTTCGACTACACATAGCAGTGCCTCAAGACTGCTGTGTATTCAGAAAATTACTATGTCCTTTGAGCAACAGCTAAATGCAAGTTTTCACAGAAGGATTATAATGACAAGCACAGATGTGTTCAGCACACCTCTCACTATTATCATAACCCATCGGCGCCCCGCGATCATATCACAACCACACCAATTGGCTCGTGAAATGATACACACTCTTTCTGCAGCGGCATTTAACAGGTTAATAGTTGAAGGCGAAGCTCTACTCCACACTAGCGGCTGTTAAAGGCACATGATGGCTGATTAAATTAGCCATCATCTGCCGGGAAAAAGTCAGGCTCGCAAGTCAAGGACTTAACATATAACGTAAATATAAATCAAATGACTTGAAGTGGTTAAAGAACTGTGATCTGTCACTGCACAGAACACATTTCTTCCAGAGTCAAGTGGTGGCAGCTTTACACCACTCCATCCGACGCTCGACATTGTGCTTGGTGATGTAAGGCTGCATTCATCTGCTCTGTCATGAAGCTCCCAACAGGGGGTGCAGTGTTTGTGCTGATGTTAATACCAGAGGAGGTTTGATAGTTGAGGCAGATGGAATGGCGGGGAGCTGGATGTTATACACTCGGGTGCGAGGGTTGAATGTTATATACCAGGGACAATGGGGCCAAATGTTATACACCGGGGTGAATTGGACTGAAGGAAAGAAACTTAAATCAATGACAATTATGACAATAATTTTATCCATAATTTATCTAATATCTGTCTACATTATACGGGCAAAAATATTGTGGCTTTGCTTGGATGGATCATCATCAATGACTGTAACATTATTCTGCTCCAGTGTTACTCGGTGCTCCTCCTCAGGACAATTTGGCTTGGGACTATAGGCTAGAGACCGTCAACAAAACATGTAATTGTATAGCAGCTTTATTTAGGCCTTGTAGTATTGTTCTTTGTTTAGATGACTTTTTGGTTGTTGTTATTTGGTCGGTGTATACAATTATCTGACCACAGTACAGTAGCATTTTCTTAGGTATATTATGGCACTGGTACTACATCACTTTAGTAGATTGTCGACTTAGAGTTTGGCATTATCAGCACTGTGTAGCATTGTATTTAGGCACCAATATGACGGTATTATATCATTTATGCATGGTCTTTTATTACGTGCTATGCACAATACCTTTTGATCCATCCTCATTTTACAAAAAAAGTGCAACAATCACAAAACAAAAGCAAAGAAAAAATTGCTCATAAACAAATATGTTTATGTTATACCCAACCTGAATATGCAAACCAATATAATGAAAAGTGATATTTTTCTATTTAGATTTCCACATGTCGACTGAAAGAGAAGGTAATGGCTGTAATAATAATGTATTTTCAACTTTGGGTTTTACATTCTGGTATATGAACGGATGACTTCAGAGAGGCGAAAACCAACATCTAGGAAACAAAAAGTAATTTTCTCCGAGATATTCTGCTCGGAGGAATGGGACATAAATATAATGAAGTGATCAATGCAACTTTTTCCAAACATGCGCTATTTACAAGCTCATAAAACCAAGGTTATGACAAATCTGACTGCTAGATCTGCTATTGTAACTCATTCCCGGTCGGCAATAAATAGATTGCATTTTTCTTTACTTCCTATTTCCCCAAATAATTCCCATCAATTACAATAAAAACCCAGGAGGAAGATTAATGCATCGGTCACACTGAATCTCACTGGGATGGAAACTACAAGACTGTAAAGGAATGTGCTGATCATCACTGCAGCACCAACGCTTCTTTCTCTGTAGGAAATTAATGGAGATGAGAAACTTTCAACCATCTTTGACAAGTCATTGGGAAGAATCAAACAATATAATTGGTGGGGTCCTTTAGTCTCGATCCCCCAGCATTCTATTACATGAAGAGTGTTGAATGAAGGGTGCTCTGCTTTCTTCACCTCGGTCCGCTGCCCTTTGTTGTGCTCCACATTGGGTTTTGCAGATTGCTCGGCATGGCTCATTAACGTAATCTCCATGGTCCTATTTAAGGCCCATTTAGGACACACACTTGTGTGCTCGAATTATGATTCAAGACTAGTTTTATGTATCCCATCTGCTGTACACACCGTGCTTAACCTGTTTCTAGTCCTGCTGACTTCACTTAATGCATTCTGCTGTGCCACATCCTCGCTTCTCACGTGCCATCTTACCAGCTGTACCAACACCCTTGGTCCATGTTCCCACTTGTACCTAGGGCTTAGTGGGTCCATTTGAGAAGGGGAGCCTAGCAAAGCGGGGAAGCACTTAAAATGTGGAGTGAGACACTTTACAATGCCTCTGACTTTTTTAACTTTAGGTCTCATGCACAAGGCCATATTATAGCTATCTCTGACATCTGAGTAGTACTGAGCCATATTATAGTCCATAGACCATATGGACCTCCTGATGTCCCTCTTCATCGGTGCGTGCTTTTTGTTAGGTTTGGTGTGTCTTTAGAGCATGTTAGTCCCAGTTTCTTACTTTATACTACCTCTTTGATTTAGAGATGAGGGAATCAATTCCTATCAAATTCAAGTTTATTACAAATTTCCAGATGATTTTGGAAGCGTGAACTGATGAGGATTCGATTTGTTTGAAAATAGCAAAATAGCAACCAATTTTGTGAGTTCTTTTGAGGACTAAGATGATATTAACTAAAAAAAAGACATTTTCGTCTCCTTTCCTAGGCGATCTCCTGACTCCTTTCACCGCTACAAATCTCAGCTCCCCTGTTTCTTCCGGAGGATCTTAATTTCTCCCGGTTCTGAGGTCCATACGGTCACATGGAGGCAACGCACAGAAAAACTATGCTGAGCTCTCCCAGTTCTGAGGTCTATATGGTCACATGGAGGCAACGCACAGAAGAACTATGCTGAGTATTAGGGAAGTACACGCAGTGGTGGAGGCGACATAAGATTAGGGCCTAGAACAGTTGAGTATATTTTTTTTTTTCATTTTTATCCCATTTCATCTTTTTTTTCCATGCTATTCCTGTTTGCCATGATTAGGTGCTCCATTGAAGAAATGTTGACAGTTTCGACCAACATCATGGTTGTCCCGCTTACCCTAACTGTGCACTTTCACATACTGCAAGTAGAGTAAAGAAGAATGGATTAACCTTTTTTCAATGGCCGCACCCTTTATCCACGGTCGTCTCTTCTTTACTTGTTATGTCCTCTCTCTCGATTTGGTGAGTACGGCAGCCGTCGCAGACGCCATGATTGGATTATCCAGCACTCTTTCTGCAGTTGTGCCAGGCACAACCTGATCAGGTGAGCGTCCTACCCTCGAAGTCACCCTCACCTGTTGCCCACGCTGTTACACAGGAAGCACCTTTTGTTTTTCATCTTTCCATACTACAAGAAGAGGAAGCTTTGCATCTGTAGCATTGTAGTTTTGCATGGAGCCTGAAGCTACCCGTATTTAGCAATCAGGCCAGCTTCAGAGTAGCCCTTACAAGCTCTGCAGCAAAGAGTTTTCAAATGCTGTACTCCTTGCCTGAGAGACTAACCACCACTGTTAGACTGCAATTGTGGCAGATAACCTATGAATCAAGTTGTAAACTATTCTATTAAAAATCCCTCTGTTCTTGAGAAAGGAGAGAATTTGTAACAATAATTTACGAGCACCAGGGCCGGCGTTAGGGGTAGGCAGACCGGTCACTTGTTCAGGGCCCCCTATCCACAGGCCTCACTTCCTGCTGTGAACTCACTCATCTATTTATTTTCTGGGCAGAGATGTTGTCCTGCTAAGTGGTATCTGTAGCTATATGGCAGAGGTCGGGAACGCACTGTTCACCTTAGCAGGTGCTGAGGTTGTAGAGGTGAGCCGGGCTCTCCTGACATCTGCTTGTGATAGAGCTACAGATAACACTGGACACAGTGGCTCCCAGTAGGACAAGAGGAGCCACTGAGATCAGCACATCCTGTTATTTATAGTTTTATTGCGGTGGCAAAAGTCAAGAGAGCAGCACTGCTCAGCTGTGCTCTACCTGCCCTGCTGTCTCGGAGCCTGTGACCTATAATGACTAATCTATAAAGACTTATGCTGTGTCCTGACAGCTGCTGTTTAGTGTCAGGACATTACTGTATGTACAGTATGAATCTATAGTATTT
This sequence comes from Ranitomeya variabilis, assembly GCF_051348905.1. Classification (NCBI taxonomy): domain Eukaryota; kingdom Metazoa; phylum Chordata; class Amphibia; order Anura; family Dendrobatidae; genus Ranitomeya; species Ranitomeya variabilis. The sequence goes on from NC_135238.1 coordinate 227,042,948, forward strand.
TATTTTGCTTGGGAAAATTCAAACATCAGTAATATTTTACTATTCTGTGCTAAGAAATTGCTGATAAATATATAGATAATTCTTAAAAAATATATGTTATTTATTACGACATATATAGCATAATTAATATATTTTGGCCGTAGGGTATCTCCATTTTCCATTAGTTACTTTTTTTTATTTTAATTTACATATTTTTTATGATTTATAAAGATATATGGTTTCATATGGGACTTTGTTTTCTTTGTGTTTATTTGTGCAGTTTTGCACAGTTGTGGTTTTGTAACATAACATGCACAGCCTGAAAGCTACACCTGCAGTGTTGTCACCCAGGAGATCCTTGCTCTTAGGCCGGTATCACACTTGCGAGTGCAATGCGAGAAACTCGCGCATCAATACCCGGCACTGCCGCCGGTACTTGGCAATACATGCAGCGACACGCTCTGGTCCCGAGTGCCGGCGGTAATGCCGGGTATTGATGCGAGAGACTGGCCCGAGTTTCTCGCATTGCACTCGCAAGTATGACACCAGCCTTAGGGTTTCTCCACACATCCGATTTTTCCACCTAAGAGAAAAACAGACCGATTACTCTGATCAGACTTCAATCAGAGTGTGGTCTGAGTGTCATCAGTTTTTCTTGTATTCGTAAATTGAGAAATTTAAAAAAAAGTGTCTCTCCACCTTTTCTATCTGAACGACTATGAAAATTGGATCTCACTCAGATAACATCCAAGTACGGTCCAATTTTTTCACTGACCTGATTTGCATTGCCAGTTTTGGTCTGACTCTCGAATCAAAATCAGACATGCCTCCACGATATTCATGTGAATGGAAATTGTCTCATAAATTATCACAGGTACAAGTGCTGTCCATGAAAAACACTGGAACTCTATGTGAAAATCGAACGTCTGAACGAGCCCTTGGCCAGCAACACAGGACTGGTCACAGGTGAGACTTATTGACCATCTCAACACCAGTCACACACAATAAAACATCACACAAGGAGGCAACCCTAACCCCAAATGTAATAAAAGTGAATGAAAAAAATAAGGATGAGAAAGAAAAAGCACAAACTTAAAGTGATAAAAAACCAATAAAATCAAGATCACCTGCTGTCGCCCACCTGGATGTCTGCAATGTGTGCTGGCACCGGGAGTCATGACGTCACTGTGCTCCCCAGCCATGGGACCACTGGGACTTGTGATCGGCTGCAGGTTATTGTACTGTGCATTTTTGTATAGTTTTCTGTTCCAGTCACCTGATCACTGCTGCCAATTACAGAACGCAATGGTCTTGTTCCTGGTGATCATAGTGACCTCATTACTTTTGAAACCGTACCCAAAAACTGCAGAATTGCTGTTTTTTATTCAATTCCCGTCTTTAAAAACAATAGTAAATGTTTTTCAACACATATGTAAGCCATTAAATTACAACCTAGGCTATGTCGTCTGGTTGAAACACAGTAATAGAAACATGAAAACAGTTACTGTGTACGTATGGACCCAAATATCAATGTCTTTAAGGAGATAATGTCTAAAACTCATGCAGTATTAGGAGATTAAAGTTACTGATCAATGGGTGTCTGACTTCTGGAACCTGGAATTGTCTGAATGGGGAACACCTTACAGCCAATCCATTCATTATTTGTGAAGTTGGCCGAAAAAATTAAGCGAGGCGGTCGCCAGCCCCATAGGAGATTGATGGAGCGCAGGTCGCGTGTGCGCGTTGCTACTTCATTCTAGTGGGGATAAAAGTTATTTATTCTGCGGATCAGTGCGGTTTCCAATGGTCGGACCTCCACTGAACAATAACTTATCACTTATCCTGTGGATACAAGATAATTTGTTTTCACTGGACAACTCCTTTTAGTGAATCATTTAACTTAAACTTAAAGTACTTGTCCGGTATAATTCATTGTTGCATCAGGAGGTGACAAGAACAATGACGTCCCATCTACAGATACCTGGCGGGACGCATGATTGTCAATTATCAATCACGTGTCTTATTCGACATTCTATGGGTTAGTGTGTATAATTTGGGGCCCCACTTTTTTTTTCACCCAGAGTTCCACTTTGCCTAAAACCGGCTCTGACGAGCACTTTGCAATTTTAACTATTTATCATATTTAGACAAACCCTCTATTATGGCTCCATATAGTGAATAGCTATAATATGACAATTGTGCCACAAATCCTTACTAAGATTTTTATGAGTGAAGCTGACACAGATAAAATATGCAGCTTGATCTCATTTGGATGAACTCGACTTTGTATTTATGAATATTCGACATTCCTACAAGTAAATGTTATCTCGTTCCATCATCGTTAATTCCTTGCCCAAAACACATTTAATTTTACAAATGGGATCATTCCTACTGATGTCATTAGACATGTACAGCAAACAGGATTTTCAGTTAATTTCATCAAGTAATCCTTGAGTTAATTAATCTACTCAATGCATAGGGAGATTATCGGCACACGGCACAGGGATGCATGAAATCATGTGCTTATCAGATTGCAATAATTAATCATTATTATTCATTTTATTGCATTGTTTGCTAAAGATTTACTAAAAAAACATGGAAAATGTTCACATTTTAAATAATCTTTCCAGTCAAGAAAGAAAAGCACAGAATGGAAGACAAAGCTTCCAACAAAGTCACCTTCCTACTAGCAGCTCCAAAGATGAAAAAGTTCAAGTAAGTTCTTCCACTTCGTTCTTCAAAGACATAAAGTCAATAAAGTAAAACAAAGGGTAAAATAATCCCTCCAATTCCCCCTGCTACTTAAGAAAAAAGAAAATAAACATTGCCAAATAATTTTTTTTTCATTCCTTCCAAAAATTTAGCTTGACGTTTAAGATTCTACACTTTTGCCGAATCTCTTGAATGATAACCAGTACATCTTGACGCTATCCCAAAGTTTCATCACAGGTATGAGATCTAGTCAACCAGTACTCCATTTTGTCTGATGAGGGGTAGATACCCTGACACAGCTGTTTCTACAGCCTATTGATGAAGTGCTCGCTGTACCTGGACCATGAGACTTTTTACTGCAATGACCAGTGTTTGGGAACCGCTCTTGCCGCAACTACGAAAAGTTAGTGAAATCCTCATGGCCAAGGGATAGAGATGATCGAATCAAATTTGTCATGAATTTCCCAAAACTTTTGGTTTCTGGTAAGTCAAACATTTTTGGGAATTGATTTTTGCTGTCTACTTTTGAGGGCCGAGAAGGAGTTAGAAATAATAAGCATTATACTGTAGACTCAACTCTACCAAGCTCACTCCTAATTTGTACTGATTTACCTTGTCCTCTCCATCGATTTTGGGGTCTTCTGATGCTCCATTACAGCCTGAGCTTTGTGATTAGCTTTACACGGTCATATGGGGAGCAATGCACATCATTGACAATCACATACATTTTTGATGTGCGATGTTCACTCCACATGACCAAGTGAGGCAACTCATGTCATGGATGTAGTTGTGATCAATGATATTGTTTCAATGACCCGGACGCTTTGGTGGCTGGGACAGAGGAAAAACAAGAAAAGGTGTGTTGCACAGCTTTAAGTTGCACTTAAATTTTGAGACATTTCAAGCAGCTTATACCAGAATCTTGATGAAAATTGTATACAGAATTGGGGCCAAAGTGATGGAGCTATCTGGAAGGCATGGCATCTTATGAGCTGTTTTAATTTAATTTAATTAATGTCAGAAAAGCGCCATCTTCTCTGGCATATGTAATGATGCTTATATTGAGGAAACAGATGTACACAAGTGCTGATTGGCTCACATGATGTAATAACCTCACGTGAGCCACAGGAACGCGGGCATTTCATTAAATATTGGGCTCAATCAAAAGCCATGTAATTTCTGGTGATTTGATTAATTATCATAAGATGTTATATGTATGTCAATGAGGAAAAAACACTATTTCTGACCCTTTTATTACTTGTATCTTGAATTTGTTCGCCCATTTTCCCCACTTCAGGCTCCTTCTCTACCTTGCCGTTGTCTCTGAGCTGGTAGGAGGAGACTAACTGCTTTGATGTCTCTTGTACATTTTTCAAACAGACATAAGAGATTCCCGCTTTTCATTCTCTATGTAGCACACAGATAGGAGTTGCCACAGCATGGAGGACATTATACAGCAGCACTGAGCAGTGTAGATGTGATGCAGCTCAAATTTAAGATAAAACACTAAAGATGCGGCGTCAGTAATGGTCTCTCTAACTCTTTTATTCTCCTACTCCCCTTTCCTTCTCTATAGACTTCAACAGACAGCTGTAATCTGATCCTCTAGTGATCTTTCAGTCCATGTTTTCTAGAGGAAGACAGATTTTTTTGACCGATTTAACTGCCGCACAGTGACTTTGTGATAAAGACCCAGAATTGGGAAGAACGTAAAATAAATGTCACTTGTGTCCCTGCACCTATTAAAGTCTGCATTCTTGTCTGCTTATTGCCTTCATGAGGAAATAAAAAGCTTGAATCTATGAAATAATAGTGTGCAGTGTAATTCTTATCCATGTATACAGGGGTCTACACTAGAGTTGAGCGAATATGTTCGGGTTCCCTCTTATTCTGCAAGCTATAGCGCTTGCCGAATAAGCTGCACAGGGAACCTGGCTTCCTGGATCGCGCCGGCCGATCAGCTGATTGGCCGGCCCCATCCAGGAAGCCGGGTTCCTTCTGTAGCTTTTTCGGCAAGCGCTATAGCTTGCCAAATAAGAGGGAACGTGAGCAAATTCGCTCATCTCTAGTCTATACCTTCTGCTGCCAGCACTTCGCTACTACTACTGTGTGCACGTCAATTCTCCTTACCAGTGTCGCACAGTAGCAGACACACGCAGTGGCTGTGTACAGGCTCCGAGAACAGCTCTGCCTTGTACCTCTCTGTATTCAGATATTCCAGGATTCTCCACTAGTTAACTTCCCCGAACATAAGGCCACAATCATTTTGCAAGCACCAGACTTTGCCTCTAAGAGCCGGGAGAAAGACATACAAACACATTATGTTCGAGACTGATTAATTAGAAATGGCAATCAAAGAGAACAAAGTTTACATTTTAAGAATATAAGACATTTGCTTCATTGCACAAGAATCCCAAAATAAGTCATCTAGAAAGACTGAAGTGTGAAATTACAGCTCGCGTTTTCTCTCTTTAGCCAATAATTTATTCCAATGGCAACACCGAGAGGTAAATTCTGCCTCTCACTTGGCTGAACTAATTACAAATAGTTTTTTCTTCCAAAACACAACATAACAATTTGAGATGTTAAGTGAACGACGATATAAGGTAAGCAGCGCGGCTGGCATCGCCCTTTATATCCTTAGAAATGGATGAGGCGTTAAAATGGCTCCATTCGCCCCCATTTTAACTCAATATCTGGGAGCGCGAAAAACGTATAATGTCTTTTCCCTGCCAATCCTGAGAGTAGCTACTAGGAAATCTCGCTTTTGCTGCATTGCGGTGATATGACTTGACATGGAAATCTTCCCTTTTACAAGCTGTTTTACATCTGCCGCTAAACCCTGCTACATATAATGAAACTGAATTTGATTAAACGGAATAATTGACTCGCGATGCGTGCTGATTTTGGAGATCAAAGCAAAAAAAATATATCTTTTTATTTTCTAGAGCTCTAGCTTCTTAAATGATATCCACTATGGCCTTGATTCGTAATCAATACGTTTTAAATTGCAAATGATATCAGTTCTTTCGGGAAGGGAAGTGAAAGATGTAATCGCGAGTGCCGTTTGATAGGATCCCATTGACATTTCGCATTTTTTTAAAGTTGAGTTGTATTTTTAAAGGATGTGACATTCGGAAGAGAGATGAAAAGATTAATCTATACAGAAGGGGACGGCTTTACATTGTTTAAGCTAAAATCTTTCCTGGGTCGGAGCCGCAAAATAAACCGGATGGATTGAGAAATCATAGAAACGTCTTGTAATCTGACTTATTGGAGCGAATGTAATAAAAGTTCAATCTAACGAGAAAAATAGATGAGAGATTTATGATGGCACTGTTGGAAGAAAGGTGGATACTTGGACAATACATTTTAATATTTTGAAATGTTACAATTTGAAAGGAGTCTTCCCATCTCATACATTTATGGCATATCCTTTGGAGTCATCATTTATCCTCAGGACATATGATTTATGCAATGATCTCTGGAAGTCCGACCAATGGGACCATTTCCAATCCTAAGAATGTCCTCTTAATAAATAGAGAAGTGAGGTGCATGTGTGACCACCGCTTAGTTCACCTCTATGGAATTGATGTAGACAACCAATAGAAGTGAACAGAGCAGTGGTCAATCATATTCACTAATGCTTCTTTTCAACCCCTGTTCTCATGGCTGGTGGGCGTCCCAACAGTCCAATCCCCAGTAGACCACCACTCAACCAACTTCACAAGTACCTCATGCAGAGGTCATATCTTACCCTCAGGACTTGTTTCTGGATGGACATCATGGGTCAGCTCACAATCAGTCTCTACATGTTCTCTACACTTCTGCTTGAGGCCAACTACAACTGACCCAATGGGGCGGGAAACTCAACACTTTATACATTCAGACACAATAAAATCATTCTTTGTTTCACGAACCCTTTATGGCTCCAATAAGATTTTTGCGCCATTCTGGCACCACACGCCTACAAATTTCATGGCTACTTCTTCGCTTATTCCAGACTCATCTTTGCTCTCACACAGGGATACTGTCTGAATCGAGATGGCCTGGTGTTATCCTTGCAGACTTTCCCTTTCTCCCTGCACACTCATTGTACATTTCTCCAAAGCATGTCTCTTACAGGTGACATAAGTGCAATATAAGAGACATAAAAAGTGCACACGTATAGGGCATTATGCCCAATTATGATATTATCAGCATGCCACAATATGATAAAGCAACACATTAATGGGGGCAGAACAGACCAACAAACATGGCAGTAACAATCTCTTGTAAGATGGTCTAGTGACTGTCTGGTGCAACCCTCTTACATACTGTATACCCTAATGCACCACTCCGGCATTTACTAGCGGTGCTAGTAATGTAATGTCCCTGCACTTAGTCTTATACTTACTTGCCGCCATCTTCTTCCATTATCACCACTGCCCTTGACGGTCTCCAGCGGTTTGTGATCTGCCAGATCACTCCAGTGTTTGCTGAAGAGAGACCGAGGTCACAACTCAATGTACCTCTATGAGAGCCTTGCTCTCGCTCTCATAGACTTGCATTGAGTGCTTGTGACCATTACCTTTGACTTCCGGTCAGTCAGAAGTTGTGGTTACAAGATGGCACGACAAGTCAGGAGTAGCGATGGGAAGATCTGAAGAGGGTGGCTGGTAAGTATGAGACTAAGGTCAAGGATCTTAGATAAGAAGTGCCACTACTCTAGCAATGCCATATAAAGAGTCTGACTAGGTGTTTTAAATTTTTAGTTGCACAGTCTATCCTCAGAAAAAGCTCAGGTTTTTATGCTACAGACTTCTCCTGCCTTCAGCTTCTAGGACAGGAGTGTCCTTCAGATAAAGACTATTGTCAGCATTAGTAGCTCTCATCAGACTATTCTTTATGTTGCTTGGTCACTAATTGGATTCTCCATGTCCCTTTGCTCAATTGCATCAAACGAGTCAAACTCAAGAGGTAACAATTTACAGTGCAACCACTGGGAGGTCACACGAAGACACATATAGCATAAAGATCTCCTCACAGAGTGTCTCACATTCAGTTTTTATTGTTTTGTTCTTGTTTCCAGACAATATTGCTTGACATTAATGAAGGAAATAAAAAATAACTTCTCCTACACGGCATTAAAAGAAATTGATATAGTTTATGATCAGGACAAAAGCAAATGTTGAGTATTCCTAAGGAAAGACAGAGCTCATAGAACTTTGAAAATTCTTTAAAAATTAATTCAAACATGATGTCACTTTAAATTATGCTAAGAATAATTGATATTTGCCAAAACTGGGAGACACCTTTACAGACCTTTTTTTGGCTCTTGATTAAAGATCAACGAAAGGAAGAGAAGACTGTAGCCGGAGGGAAGCGGCGAGGTAGCGGAGGATGCATTGTGGGGCTGCAGCACAAGAACAAGTGAGAGTTGAGCAGACAAGTTTTTGTAATTTTTGCAACCCTTTACCAGCCCTAAAAAAGATCAAGCCAAATGATGTCCAGGAAGCTTGAATCAAATGGCAAAAAAAAATTGAGTTTTAGCAAATCTAATTTTTTGGTGAAACTTGAAGCAAATATAATTTGCATCAAATTACGGTATCTCTTTTCTGATTCTTGGGCTCATCCCAAAGTTTGGACTTGTGGTTGGTTTACCCTTCCCCTGAAATAGATGCACTGCGATATATATTGGCCCATATATTTCTGTGGGGACATATTGTGGATTCCTAACAGTCATGTGAGTGAGTCCTAATGTTTTTTAGAAACTTTAACTAGTTGTCTTGAACTTTTTGTTTCCTTCCACTTTGTACACAGAGAGAGAGAGATCAATATATTTATCACAGTCCCTTGAAAAAAGGAAGAAATATTTGATTTCAGCAGCAATCTCACCTGGAAATATATCTCTGGAGGAAAATAACTCGGAGAGGGAGAATGTGAGAAAGTTTATTATGCCTCTTAGCATTTTATACCAGACTTTTTTTTTGCCACCTTTGAAATTAACATCTGCATTTGACTTTGGTTTGTTCTTATTAAATCCTGTCTAAACCATATTTACTTAATTCAATCACCCTGCGAAATGAAGCGCCCATCAAGGACAAGGATCTGCATTCTGCAATTTGCAAATATAAAATAAACGCGCCCTTTGGAAGGACAAGCATTTGCCTCCTGTTTGGGTAGACAAGTGGGCATAATGCAGATGTATAATGAGGATATTTGCTGTATGTGGAGGCTCAATTTAATGGTATCTGCAGCTTAAGTTAAATATTTGAGCCGCTTCCATCTGTGTCCGATCAGGTGAGCACATTTATCAAGTAAAAAAATCAATAGAAGACGCTCACTTTCTCCGACAAGTAGAATATGATTGCGTTCTGTAGGGACCACGGCACGTAAGGATTACACTGCAATAACAGCACCAAAGCTCTGATGATCCGAACAACCTTTATTAACCTGACGGCAATATTGTCCACGTGAGCAGTAAGTACCTGGGTAGTGATCTCCTCCTTGCAGAGCTGTGCTATTAGCTATTCTACTGATGCAGCACAGAGGAGTTGGTCATTTCCCTTCATTTTCTGCACTGCGAACATTTTCTTATTTCTGATAATACAATTCGATTTTATATTTGATATTTGTTATTACTGTGTACCAAAAGTGTTTCAAGACTTAATACCCCCATCCTGGTATATATGTCCCTTATCCTGGGTCCCATCCTGGTATATATCCCTTATCCTCGGTCCCATCCTGGTATACATGTCCCTTATCCTGGGTCCCATCCTGGTATATATGTCCCTTATCCTCGGTCCCATCCTGGTATATATGTCCCTTATCCTGGGTCCCATCCTGGTATATATATCACTTATCCTGGGCCCCATCCTGGTATATATATCACTTATCCTGGGCCCCATCCTGGTATATATATCACTTATCCTGGGCCCCATCCTGGTATATATATCACTTATCCTGGGCCCCATCCTGGTATATATGTCCCTTATCCTGGGCCCCATCCTGGTATATATGTCCCTTATCCTGGGCCCCATCCTGGTATATATGTCCCTTATCCTGGGTCCAATCCTGGTATATATGTCCCTTATCCTGGGCCCCATCCTGGTATATATGTCCCTTATCCTGGGTCCAATCCTGGTATATATGTCCCTTATCCTGGGCCCCATCCTGGTATATATGTCCCTTATCCTGGGCCCCATCCTGGTATATATGTCCCTTATCCTCGGTCCCATCCTGGTATATATGTCCCTTATCCTCGGTCCCATCCTGGTATATATATCACTTATCCTGGGCCCCATCCTGGTATATATATCACTTATCCTGGGCCCCATCCTGGTATATATGTCCCTTATCCTGGGCCCCATCCTGGTATATATGTCCCTTATCCTCGGTCCCATCCTGGTATATATATCACTTATCCTGGGCCCCATCCTGGTATATATATCACTTATCCTGGGCCCCATCCTGGTATATATGTCCCTTATCCTGGGCCCCATCCTGGTATATATGTCCCTTATCCTGGGCCCCATCCTGGTATATATGTCCCTTATCCTCGGTCCCCTCCTGGTATATATATCCCTTATCCTGGGCCCCATCCTGGTATATATGTCCCTTATCCTGTGCCCCATCCTGGTATATATATCCCTTATCCTGGGCCCCATCCTGATATATATATCCTGTATCCTGGGCCCCATCCTGGTATATATGTCCCTTATCCTGGGCCCCATCCTGATATATATGTCCCTTATCCTCGGTCCCCTCCTGGTATATATATCCCTTATCCTGGGCCCCATCCTGGTATATATGTCCCTTATCCTGGGCCCCATCCTGGTATATATGTCCCTTATCCTGGGCCCCATCCTGGTATATATGTCCCTTATCCTGGGCCCCATCCTGGAATATATATCCCTTATCCTGGGCCCCATCCTGGTATATATGTCCCTTATCCTGGGTCCAATCCTGGTATATATATCACTTATCCTGGACCCCATCCTGGTATATATATCCCTTATCCTGGGCCCCATCCTGATATATATATCCTGTATCCTGGGCCCCATCCTGGTATATATGTCCCTTATCCTCGGTCCCATCCTGGTATATATGTCCCTTATCCTGGGTCCCCTCCTGGTATATATATCCTGTATCCTGGGCCCCATCCTGGTATATATGTCCCTTATCCTCGGTCCCATCCTGGTATATATGTCCCTTATCCTGGGCCCCATCCTGGTGTATATATGTCCCTTATCCTCGGTCCCATCCTGGTATATATGTCCCTTATCCTGGGCCCCATCCTGGTGTATATATGTCCCTTATCCTGGGTCCCATCCTGGTATATATATAACTTATCCTGGGCCCCATCCTGATATACATGTCCCTTATCCTCGGTCCCATCCTGGTATATATGTCCCTTATCCTGGGTCCCATCCTGGTATATATCCCTTATCCTCGGTCCCCTCCTGGTATATATATCCTGTATCCTGGGCCCCATCCTGGTATATATGTCCCTTATCCTCGGTCCCATCCTGGTATATATGTCCCTTATCCTGGGCCCCATCCTGGTGTATATATGTCCCTTATCCTCGGTCCCATCCTGGTATATATATCCCTTATCCTGGGCCCCATCCTGGTGTATATATGTCCCTTATCCTGGGTCCCATCCTGGTATATATATAACTTATCCTGGGCCCCATCCTGATATACATGTCCCTTATCCTGGGCCCCATCCTGGTATATATGTCCCTTATCCTGGGTCCCATCCTGGTATATATGTCCCCTATCCTGGGCCCCATCTTGGTATATATGTCCCTTATCCTGGGCCCCATCCTGATATATAAGTCCCTTATCCTGGGCCCCATCCTGGTATATAAGTCCCTTATCCTGGGCCCCATCCTGGTATATATGTCCCTTATCCTGGGCCCCATCCTGATATACATGTCCCTTATCCTGGGCCCCATCCTGGTATATATGTCCCTTATTTTGGGCCCCATCCTGATATACATGTCCCATACCTCCCAACCGTCCCGATTTCAGCGTGACAGTCCCGCTTTGGCACCGGGGTCCCGCTGTCCCGCTTCGGGCATTTAAAATCCCGAATTTGCGGCCGCCGGTGAAGCCCCGCCCACTTCCGGGACGTAGAGAGAGCCCGATTAGTACCCGCTGTTCGTTCCGTTCCCTGGGACTGCGTTGTAGCCACGCCCCCTTGAGTTGCCTCACCGCCCGCCTCCGGCTTCCTCCTCAACTATAGACGTGGGCGGACTCTGAGGACAGAGCGGCAGCACCCGGACTGGTTTCTGGCACGGGGGCAGAGTTGTGAGACACTCCGTGTCTGTGTGACCGCGGGAGCAGCGAGCGGATCTCCAGACTGTAAGTGAATGTATGTGTCTCTCCCCCTCTCCATGCAGCGCTGCCCTGCTGCGGTTACAGCAGAGACTCTGACAGCATAGGAGGACTGACAAACTAAACTTTGTCTCCCCATGGTGCGCGCACCCCGCTCCCACTCTCCCCCTGGTACCCATCCATCGGATTCTCCACCAACCTGGTGCAGCACCCCTTACATTCTATGGGGGCTGCCACCTGCCTGCGTTACATTCTATGGGGGCTGCCACCTGCCTGCGTTACATTCTATGGGGGCTGCCACCTGCCTGCGTTACATTCTATGGGGGCTGTGCAGCATTATATTCTATGGGGACTGAGCTGTAATGCTGGATACAGCAGTCAGCGGCGCAGCTGGATGACACCATTCAGCGCCGTGGGAGTGGAAGCTGCCGGCTGCTGCGAGGGAGCGCGGTGAAAGGTGTTTGTGTGTACTGATGGGGGTGGGGTAACCATGTGTGGCCATTATACTGCACCCAGCATTGTGTGGGGCCATTATACTGTACCCAGCATTGTGTGGCCATTATACTATACCAGCATCGTGTGGGGCCATTATACTGTACAAAGCATCATGTGGCGCCATTATACTGTATGGACCATCACGTGGGGCAAGTATACTGTACGCAGCATCATGTGGGGCCATTATACAGTATGGAGCATAATGTGGCCAATGGCCATTGTACAGTATGGAGCGTCGTGTGTGGCCATATTTTTTTGTTCATAATTATTGTTAACGAAACATTGTGATCAGAAGTGCTAAATGGGTGTGGTTGGGGCGTGGCTAGTTGTGAAATGGGTGTGGCCTAAAATTTGCCGCGGCGCGCTACGCGCGCCGCTGACTTTTTCCCTCTTTCCCTTCCCCTAAAGTTGGGAGGTATGATGTCCCTTATCCTGGGCCCCATCCTGGTATATATGTCCCTTATCCTCGGTCCCATCCTGGTATATATATCACTTATCCTGGGCCCCATCCTGGTATATATATCCCTTATCCTGGGCCCCATCCTGGTATATATGTCCCTTATCCTGGGTCCCATCCTGGTATATATGTCCCTTATCCTCGGTCCCATCCTGGTATATATATCACTTATCCTGGGCCCCATCCTGGTATATATCCCTTATCCTCGGTCCCATCCTGGTATATATGTCCCTTATCCTGGGCCCCATCCTGGCATATATGTCCCTTATCCTGGGTCCCATCCTGGTATATATATCCTGTATCCTGGGCCCCATCCTGGTATATATATCACTTATCCTGGGCCCCATCCTGGTATATATATCACTTATCCTGGGCCCCATCCTGATATATATGTCCCTTATCCTCGGTCCCATCCTGGTATATACTGTATGTCCCTTATCCTGGGTCCAATCCTGGTATATATATCACTTATCCTGGGCCCCATCCTGGTATACAGTATATGTCCCTTATCCTGGGCCCCATCCTGGTGTAAATATGTCCCTTATCCTGGGTCCCATCCTGGTATATATATCCCTTATCCTGGGCCCCATCCTGGTATATATGTCCCTTATCCTGGGCCCCATCCTGGTATACATGTCCCTTATCCTCGGTCCCATCCTGGTATATATGTCCCTTATCCTGGGCCCCATCCTGGTATATATATCCCTTATCCTGGGCCCCATCCTGGTATATATGTCCCCTATCCTGGGCCCCATCCTGGTATATATGTCCCTTATCCTGGGACTCATCCTGATATATATGTCCCTTATCCTGGGCCCCATCCTGATATATATGTCCCTTATCCTGGGCCCCATCCTGGTGTATATATGTCCCTTATCCTCGGTCCCATCCTGGTATATATGTCCCTTATCCTGGGTCCAATCCTGGTATATATATCACTTATCCTGGGCCCCATCCTGGTATATATATCACTTATCCTGGGCCCCATCCTGGTATATATGTCCCTTATCCTGGGCCCCATCCTGGTGTATATATGTCCCTTATCCTCGGTCCCATCCTGGTATATATGTCCCTTATCCTGGGTCCCATCCTGGTATATATATCACTTATCCTGGGCCCCATCCTGGTATATATATCACTTATCCTGGGCCCCATCCTGGTATATATGTCCCTTATCCTGGGCCCCATCCTGGTGTATATATGTCCCTTATCCTCGGTCCCATCCTGGTATATATGTCCCTTATCCTGGGCCCCATCCTGGTGTATATATGTCCCTTATCCTCGGTCCCATCCTGGTATATATATCACTTATCCTGGGCCCCATCCTGGTATATATATCACTTATCCTGAGCCCCATCCTGGTATATATGTCCCTTATCCTGGGCCCCATCCTGGTATACATGTCCCTTATCCTCGGTCCCATCCTGGTATATATGTCCCTTATCCTGGGCCCCATCCTGGTATATATATCCCTTATCCTGGGCCCCATCCTGGTATATATGTCCCCTATCCTGGGCCCCATCCTGGTATATATGTCCCTTATCCTGGGCCCCATCCTGGTATATATGTCCCTTATCCTGGGCCCCATCCTGGTATATATATCCCTTATCCTGGGCCCCATCCTGGTATATATGTCCCTTATCCTGGGCCCCATCCTGGTATATATGTCCCTTATCCTGGGTCCCATCCTGATATACATGTCCCTTATCCTGGGCCCCATCCTGGTATACATGTCCCTTATCCTGGGCCCCATCCTGGTATATATGTCCCCTATCCTGGGCGCCATCCTGGTATACATGTCCCCTATCCTGGGCCCCAACCTGGTATATATGTCCCTTATCCTGGGCCCCATCCTGGTATATAAGTCCCTTATCCTGGGCCACATCCTGGTATATATGCCCCTTATCCTCGGTCCCATCCTGGTATATATATCCCTTTTCCTGGGCCCCATCCTGGTATATATAAATCACCCATGCTGGTATATATATCCCCCATCTTGATATATGTCCCCGATTCTGCCACTGTTTTTTAATATATTTAAAATAAATAAACCGTTATATTCCCATTCCCTTCTCTCTGCTATGAGGGCGCATGATGTTACTGCACCTCCTTTAACATGCATGCCGATGTCAGCTCCTGGCCTCTGATTGGCCTTCAGCGTGTATTGCCACGCACGGATCAGACAAGTCTATGTACCGCAATACACTTAAAATTGATGTGCGTCCGAGGACGCACATCCAGTTGAAGTTTCTCCTGATGTCAATCGGCCCTCACCTGTAGTAACCCTGTCATGGTCACGACCTCTGTGACAGTGGTCGTTGTGCCCCTGGTTACAAAGAACCTTTATTAAACCTTTTTTGGCTTGATAAAGGTTCTTTGTAACCGAAATGTCACCATGGCATATTGGGCTATTTAAAGTCCACCTTCTTTTTGCAACACCTTTTGAGTGTGGTCTTCTTTTATATTGTTATATATCTTTTACAACTGGTGCACCCACCATCATTTTTTCATTGTGTTGCTCTATTATTCTATCTATCTGTCTATCTATTTACCTCATTATCTGTCTATTTATCTATTATCTAATAGTCAAAAAACAGAAGGCAGCTCTCCAAAAAGTAGTTTAAAAAAAGGTGGACTTTATTTGGTCCACATGGCATGGCGTGGAAACGTCGCCACGCCATGTGGACCAAATAAAGTCCACCTTTTTTTAAACTACTTTTTGGAGTGCTGCCTTCTGTTTTTTGACTATTACATAATGGAAAGTATGGATTGATTGCTGGAAGACTTTGCACCCACTCAATTTTTTTAGTGCTGTTCCATTTTTCTCTAAATATCTATCTATCTATCCATCCATCCATCTATCTATCTATCTATCTATCTATCTATCTATCTATTATCTATCCATTATCTATCTATTAGTGATGAGTGAATATACTCGTTACTCGAGATTTCCGAGCACGCACGGGGGTCCTCCGAGTATTTTTTAGTGCTTGGGGATTTAGTTTTTGTTGCCGCAGCTGAATGATTTACATCTGTTAGCCAGCATAAGTACATGTGGGGATTCCCTAGCAACCAGGCAACGCCAACATGTACTTATGCTGGCTAATAGCTGTAAAATCATGCAGCTGCGGCAACAAAAACAAATTCTCCGAGCACTAACAAATACTCGGAGGACCCCCGAGCATGCTCGAGAAATCTCGAGTAACGACTATATTCGCTCATCACTACTATCTATCTATCTATCTATCTATCTATCTATCTATCTATCTATCTATCTATCTATCTATCCATCTATTATCTACAGGGCCGGCGTTAGGGGCAGGCAGGCCAGGCAGCTGCCTGGGGCCCCCACTCCCCCAGGGGCCCCCACTCCCCCAGGGGCCCCCAGCTAGCGGCAAATCACGCAGCCGCTATGGGGCCCCTGTGAGGCAGGGGGCCCGCCTGCCGCCAGCGCTGACTCCCCCGCCGCATTGAACTGTACCGGCGTCTGCCGGTACAGTTCAAAGCAATGATGGAGGAGAGAGCGTCACCTGACGCCCCCTCTCCCATCATTCCCCGCTCTGCCTCTGACACAGCGGGTGCGCGCGCACTCACTGTGTCCCAGGCAGAGCAGCTGCAGCCGCCGACACAGGAGCAGCGCGGGCACATGTGGAGAGGTGAGGAGCTTGTGTTTTTTTTTTTCTTTTTACTGGACGGGGAGAGGAGAGGGGGGGAGAGGAGAGGAGAGGAGAGGGGGGGAGAGGAGAGGGGAGGAGAGGGGGGGATGTGAGCTGTGGTGTACACCACTGGGGGCTGTGCTGTATACTACTGGGGGCTCTGCTGTATACCCCTGGGGGCACTGCTGTACACCACTGGGGGCTGTGCTGTATACTACTGGGGGCTGTGCTGTATACCCCTGGGGGCTGTGCTGTATACCCCTGGGGGCACTGCTGTACACCACTGGGGGCTGTGCTGTATACTACTGGGGGCTGTGCTGTATACCCCTGGGGGCTGTGCTGTATACCCCTGGGGGCACTGCTGTACACCACTGGGGGCTGTGCTGTATACTACTGGGGGCTGTGCTGTATACCCCTGGGGGCTCTGCTGTATACCCCTGGGGGCTCTGCTGTATACCCCTGGGGGCTCTGCTGTATACCTCTGGGGGCTCTGCTGTATATTACTGGGGGCTGTGCTGTATACCCCTGGGGGCTCTGCTGTATACCACTGGGGGCTGTGCTGTATACTACTGGGGGCTCTGCTGTATACCCCTGTGGGCTCTGCTGTATACCCCTGTGGGCTCTGCTGTATACCACTGTGGGCTGTGCTGTATACTACTGGGGGCTCTGCTGTATACCCCTGGGGGCTCTGCTGTATACCCCTGGGGGCTCTGCTGTATACCACTGGGGGCTGTGCTGTATACCCCTGGGGGCTGTGCTGTATACCCCTGGGGGCTCTGCTGTATACCCCTGGGGGCTCTGCTGTATACCCCTGGGGGCTCTGCTGTATACCCCTGGGGGCTCTGCTGTATACCCCTGGGGGCTCTGCTGTATACCCCTGGGGGCTCTGCTGTATATTACTGGGGGCTCTGCTGTATACCCCTGGGGGCTCTGCTGTATACCCCTGGGGGCTCTGCTGTATACCCCTGGGGGCTCTGCTGTATACCACTGGGGGCTCTGCTGTATACTATATGGAGGACTATGGGGTGTGCATTTTACAATATGGAGGACTGTGGTGCACATTATAATATATGGAGGACTATGGGGTGTATTATACTAAACAAGCAAAATGCTGCATATTCATTGGGTGATTGGATTGTTTATGCCGGAATAAAAATCATTGTTCTCAGCAGCACATCGCCGGTGTAAACTGTAGATGTGCTGCTGATAACATGATACTGTATGGTGATCTGTTAGTGATCTATTAGTGATGGTTCTGTCCCATCATTCTTTCTCAGATGATGGAAAGAGGCCGGGAAACAAGCGTCCAACGACTTCAGTATTGTCGATCACACTCGTTTAGCGGCCTGAGATCAGCGCAGGTAAATACAACCGAAATGCTTCTGTGTGACGTGCAATATGTTAGCATTTGGGGCCCCATTTTAAACTTTGCCTAGGGCCCCACTTTGCCTAAAACCGGCCCTGATTATCTATCTATCTCTATCTATCTATATCTATCCATCTATCCTCTCACACTCTCCCTTTCCCTCTTTCACTCTTATCCCCCACTAACTTCCTTCATTTTCTCCTTCATGCTTTTTCATTGAATAAATGATTTACAACCTGCAGCTGCATCCCCCTCCTTCCTTTCTGGCAATTCCTATTTTACAGTAGATGGATTCTTGAGGCATTAAGAGTCTTCTGAGCATTTACAGATAAATGAGGCACTCCAGGCTGCAGGAAGGTGAGAAGGATAACATTTTCCTTAATAAGAGATACACATTTCTTATGCTGTTGATTTATTACTTATAAAGTATACTTTGGAAGTAAATCCCTTTTAAAAACACAAGTCAGAGGTTTGACCTGCAGTCCTGTGATGGATCACAGACATTTCATGGCCAATGACAAGCTTAGCTCTGCTGTAGATACATCGTTTCCTTATTGCACCCGAACATTTCTATAGAATTAATATCACTAAACTCAACGTGCTAACATGTGCTTCATGTGTGATCCCCCTCACAGGGTCATCCCGGGATCCATATTGATGATCAAATTATATCTAAAATCAGTGCTGTATCCTATAGAGAATTACTCATTGACTTCAATTACTGGAATCTTCCATGGAAGGAACGAGCATCTGACAAAGCAAATTAGAAGGTCTCATACTTATCCACTCCGCAATGTGTCTGCTCTCTGCTCGCGGGGTCAGCGCCATGTCAATTATTCATGACGAGATACAAACTGCAGAGTTGGCACCGCCGGCCTTGTTTGCTGTGATCTTTAACCTCTTTGTTTTACTGATCAGGACTGGCTAACTACTAATTGCTCTGTCAATCACAGAGGTAGCGCTGTGTAGCTTTTAATGGCGAATTATTTAACGATTGTTCTTATTCTAGAACAAATAATGGAGTCAAAACCAAAGAGAGGAGCCGGAACATACTTATTGTTATAAGTGCAAAGTGTAGGTGCGCGGTCACACTGTGGCCATTCACCAGACAAATCCTAAGATACAAACGAAATGAGCAAATACCATTTAGTAAGTAAATAAATAAGTAGTAATAGTACATGTAAATATCAGAGGGTACTTAGTTAACTATTTTAAGAAAAAAAGTGTAAAAGCCACCCAACCACAACAAGGTGCACCTAATCGGTCAGACCTATCTCTAATATTAAACTTCTCTATGCATCAGACAACCTCAATATAGAGAAGGACCTGGGTTCCAACTGTTCAGGCAACTGAGCATAGGAAGCTGTAGAGATGAAATGTCCAGCCCAAAAAGGGAGCCATGACCCTGTTTGTTCGAAGTACAAAAAAATAGAGGCATCAGAGCTGGATCATTTTCATCAATAACTCTGATGTCATGATAAAGAAAAAAACTTGGGCTGCTCCTGATTTTGCAAAACTACAACAGTCTCTGGCCAGGAGAACATGGTGGAAGTTCTGGTCTCACTCCAACTTAGAAGTTTCTGGGCTTCAGATTACGGAGAAATACACAGTCATGTTATTTCCTGTGATCTCATGGAGCTTGCCGTGATGTTTGTATATTTATAGGCTTCCTGAATATAGGTTTTCCATTCAAAGATGTACAGTGCCTTGAGAAAGTATTCGGCCCCCTGGAACTTGTCAGCCTTTTCCCACATATCATGCTTCAAACATAAAGATACCAAATGTAAATTTTTGGTGAAGAATCAACAACAAGTGGAACACAACTGTGAACTTGAACGAAATTTATCGCTTATTTTAAATTTTTGTGGAAATTCAAAAACTAAAAAGTGAGACGTGCAATATTATTATTATAATATTATTTCCTCGGACTGCGCCAATACAAGGGAAAAAAAATAGCAGCATGACAAAGTTTGATGAAAGATTCAATTCGCAGTCTTCCATGCAAGTCAAAGAGTCCATGAACACCATTGGATTGCACACGGCTGACATCTGAGTGCTGTCCAATTTAATCACATTGACAGAAAGGAGAAAAAGGAGAATTTTTTTCTCCATCTTTACCTCATTTGAGTGAATCAGACAACATTATGATCACTCTGATCAAACTCAGATCAAAGTGTGATTCGCACAATCGGCCCAATTTTCTCGAATGAGAAACAAACGCTTGCGGGACACTTAGGTATGTTCATGCAGCTGTATTTTTGGTCGGAGTGCTAAATGTGAAAAAAGCTAAAAGATAAAGGCTCAGACCAGTGTTGGGCTGTTCAGATGACTGTTTGTTTTTTCACACCCAACTTGACGTTGTAGGACCAAGTGAAGAAAATCGGCATCTGGGGCCTGGAAAAGCAGAGAAGCTGAAAGACAGAAGAGAGAAAACAGAGGAGAAAATTAGAGGACGGGCAGCTGTGGGAGATGAAAATGAACTTCTCACCTTTCCTTCTCCCAACCTGGTACTCTACTCTCTCCCTACGCTCTTCAACTTTTCCGGTGCAAACTAGGTCCCACTCGGTCACGGGGTGCGATGCATATCATTCACGTCACTGACTTGTGTTGCATCCAACATGGCCACGTGGGGATACAGAGGTCATTAAATTGTTTTGTGTCCCATGTGATTTTGTGATCAGAATATTGGAGGAAACAAGTCAATTTCTAGAAGGAAAGATGCAACCGCAAAACAGGTGAGAGGCAGGCATAAACAGATGAGTACAATCTCCTTCCCATTTATATTTTGGGAACTAGAGAAACTTTGGAGCATAAAAAACGTGTGTTCAGAGCAATTGCAACTCAGAATAATTTTTATTTGGATGGTCAATTTAAGTATATCTGTCCAAAACAAATTCAGGACATTCGGGTGATCTCTATTCACAATTGCAATAAGCATACATGAATTATTTTACGTTTTGCTTAGAATGGGAACAGAAATGTAAAAGGTTGTTGCACACAGAGATACATTGTTTCACAGACGTCTGTCTTAATTATTGCAACGGTTTGACAGCACCAGTGAACGAAAATTAGCTTTTGTATCAGTTGTACATCTTTAATTATAGAGTTTTGTTTCTTGTCACATCCCGGTGTAGAAACCACCTGAAACATGATGATCTTCCAATTAACAGGAAAAGTCATAAAAACTGTCAGCTGTACTGTCAGGAGAACAATGCCAGGTGCATCACCTCAGCCGCCCGTCCGTGTTCAGCGCACCCACCGTGTTAGAGCTCGGACATCTGCTTGTTAAGTCACTGCCTATTTCAGCAGCTGCTACAAATTACGCGACAGATATTTTGAGGGACTCTCTAACACGCGCTCCAGGAAGGGGACACAAATGTAATCAAAATTTAAATGTTCATCTCAGCAGTGAATATTTATGAAGCCGTGCTCAATTATTACAGATGGATTCTTAAAAGTTTGCAAAAAAAATGATTTTGCGCAAGTTAATTATTTCAAATAAAATAGACATATGTCTAATTTTCACCTTCTGATCAATGTTCTATGCTCAGTTGTGAATAAAATATGGAGATCAGAGGTTTCCACATCATTGCATTCTTGTTTTATTACATTTTACATATTGTCCAAACTTTTTTAATTGGGGGTTGTATGATGGATGGAAGTCTGACCAACTGGGGTTTCATGTTCCTGAAAATGAAAGGCGAATTTGCTGAAATCTGACTTGCCAAATTCACTTGAATTTGGCCATGAATTTTATGTGCTGCTAAAAGATGTTTATTATGATCTGAGGATTCTCCACACCCCAAAGCATAGTAAATAGGAGGAGGGTTGGGTGTGGAGACACGGGGGGATTAGTGGGTACTCTAGTCCGCTGGCCTAAGACTGCATAGACCAGGGTTCATCCCACTGAACGCCCGCTCTCCTTTCCTGTGGGCATAATACTACCCAGAGAACACAACATGAGGGTAAAACAGTGTGGCAATACTTTATTGAAGCACCAACAGATGATAGCATACAGAACAGTCCCAGCTAAATACTGAAGATGGTGCAAACTTACAGAGTCCATTGAGGTACATCACCAAGTGACCAGTTGGTCCCAATCTGGCTTCTCTGAATGTTTTCATGGAGCTAGGGGATCGAATGGTCTCAACCAAAGTTCTCCAAACATCCATAGGTTCCAGGAGACCGGATGGTCACAACCTGTTTTACCAAACATCTCCATGGGGTCAAGTGATTGAAGGGTCCCAATCCTAACTTCCCATAAAGTATCCATGGGTTCAAAGTGAACAGAGGGTTACAATCAGGATTCTCTGAATGTCTCCATGGAGCCAGTTTGTCCTCTTCTGTTTTGAAGGTTAACAAGTCACATGAATCACATAATGGTCAATCAACATATTTAGAAAACATCCATTGTTCAATGACCCTGTGTCCCTATATTGCAAAGATAGCGGACAATAAGTTGAAGCAAACATCAACTGAAATGTCAATATCCAGGATTATATGAGCAATAGTCTGTGTTTCTTGATCAACCAAAGAAAAAACACATAAATTCAAAATCCAACATAAAGACAATAGCCTATGGCTCCTGGCCCACTGAAGATAGACATCTGGATAATAATATTAAATACTGTGTTGTCACAGGGGATACAAAATATGAGATTATACCCACCTCACCCATCACATGTCCTGGCATCACAGCTGTATGCCCAGGCCTCCACTTTCTCGCTTTGTCTCTCTGGCTTCAGTCTTCTCTTCCTTCTTCTGCCTTCTTTATTATTCGATGCTGTGGCCTCTGGTGCTGATTAAGCCTCATGCAGCATAATGTTGTGTGTTTTCCTTCTTGGTTACTAGTTAAAGCCAAAGGGTAAAGACCTGTAGCCAATAGCCCAAGAAAGGAGTCGAGTCAGCAGAGGACAAGGCGGTGAGCTGCAGCTCTAGAACAGGTGAAGGTCGAGGTGAGTGTAATGTTTTTTTTATTATTTTTTACTCCCTTTCAGCCCTTAACAAATCAAACAGAATGGCTGCATGATTAGAGACATTTTCACCTTCAAATCGATGGGAGTCTCAGAAGCTAGCACCTAACGAATCATAAAGCAATGGCCATTACTTTATGAAAAGGAAAAAACTTTAATCAACTGTAACCCCTGTTTATTAGCTGCTTCCTAACCTCAACATTTTCACATTCAAGAAAAATTAAGGATGGACACATCTGTAGCAAAAGGAAGCCAAAGATAAGGGGCTCACTGTCACCTTATAAGTAGCTAATTACTGTTAGTTACATAAATCACAGATTGTGTATATATATTTACAAGGGTACAGAGCTATTAAAGAGCATGGGGTCCATCTACTAAGCTTACATGTGGGCCCCAGTGCTGTTTGGGTCTTGTTATGCTGCATTTAAGGGGGCCTCTATATCCACATATGACCTTGCCTGTAACTAGTGTTGAGCATTCCGATACCGCAAGTATCGGGTATTGGCCGATACTTGCGGGTATCGGAATTCCGATACCGAGATCCGATACTTTTGTGGTATCGGGTATCGGTATCGAAACAACATTATTGTGTAAAAGAAAAAATTAAAATAAAAAATATTGCTATACTCACCTCTCTGACGCAGCCTGGACCTCACCGAGGGAACCGGCAGCGTTGTTTGCTTAAAATGCGCGCTTTTCCTTCCTTCCGTGACGTCACGGCTTCTGATTGGTCGCGTGCCGCCCATGTGGCCGCGACACGACCAATCACAGCAAGCCGTGACGTAATTTTCAGGTCCTTCTAGGCATTCAGTATTTTAAAATTACGTTCCGGCTTTGTGATTGGTCGCGTCGCAGTCACATGGGCGACGCGACCAATCACAAGCCGTGACGTCACGGGAGGCAGGAGACGCGCGCATTTTAAAATGCGCGCGTGTCCAGCCTCCCGTGACATCACGGCTTGTGATTGGTCGCGTCGCCCATGTGGCCGCGACGCAACCAATCACAGCAAGTCGTGACGTAATTTTAGGTCCTTCAGGATTTTAAAATTACGTTCTGGCTTGTGATTGGTCGCGTCGCGGTCACATGGGCGACGCGACCAATCTCAAG
Organism: Ranitomeya variabilis; assembly: GCF_051348905.1. NCBI lineage: Eukaryota > Metazoa > Chordata > Amphibia > Anura > Dendrobatidae > Ranitomeya > Ranitomeya variabilis. The sequence goes on from NC_135238.1 coordinate 227,067,017, forward strand.
CCGTGACGTCACGGGAGGCTGGACACGCGCGCATTTTAAAATGCGCGCATCTCCTGCCTCCCGTGACGTCACGGCTTGTGATTGGTCGCGTCGCCCATGTGACCGCGACGCGACCAATCACAAAGCCGGAACGTAATTTTAAAATACTGAATGCCTAGAAGGACCTGAAAATTACGTCACGGCTTGCTGTGATTGGTCGCGTCGCAGCCACATGGGCGGCACGCGACCAATCAGAAGCCGTGACGTCACGGAAGGAAGGAAAAGTGCGCATTTTAAGCAAACAACGCTGCCGGTTCCCTCGGTGAGGTGAGTATAGCAATATTTTTTATTTTAATTCTTTATTTTACACATTAATATGGTTCCCAGGGCCTGAAGGAGAGTTTCCTCTCCTTCAGACCCTGGGAACCATCAGGAATACCGTCCGATACTTGAGTCCCATTGACTTGTATTGGTATCGGGAATCGGTATCGGATTAGATCCGATACTTTGCCGGTATCGGCCGATACTTTCCGATACCGATACTTTCAAGTATCGGACGGTATCGCTCAACACTACCTGTAACCTTTCGATTCTGCTGGTCAATATGTTATCCGTGGCGCTCTGCCCCAAGGGATACCAACTGACCGGCAGAGTGAAAATGGTGCTATATTCAGATGGGCAAAGATTAGGGCCAATTGTTGCAGTTGAGCCCCATTTGTTCTGCTGATGAGCGATGGTCCCTAGAGTCAGACCCCCCATTTCCATTCAAATCATGCTTTAACAATATCTTTTTTCCATAAAACCTTCCTAAACACATTTCTTTACAGCCGCTTCTTACAAATGATATTCATCCAGTATATTTTCCTGATCTGCATGATGGTCTTATGGGAAAAATCCTAATTCACTCAGCAATTTGCATTTTTTCATTAAGCCGCCGAGATCTGAATTTCCCAGAAATCAATACTTTTTAAATCACGCGTTCTCTCATTTACCACCTGTTCTCAGACATTCGAATTGGCATACATATGAGTAACACAGAGCACAGTATCACACCCGGCACGGATTATACGCGGCCTGTGTGATCTCTGCACCTGGCAGGTTTTGTCCTAGCTATCACTCCACCGATATAATCAATGCGGAATGACACCCGATCCGCCATGACAGTGATTGCCGTCCATATTAATATCTGCCTCCTTGTCTGCATGACATTCAATCTCTACGTACAATCTGGTGGCACCATCAAAGCTGCTCATCTGATGAAGGTAATGATACGTTGGAGATTTTAAGTAATTTGTTACTTTCATTAAGTTTCTGAATTTTGAAGCAAGAAGTGAATCTCTGGTAAAAAAAAACAAAAAAAAAACAAAATATTGGCTTATAGCTAATGTGCCCTCTTTCTCCCCACCCCGACAAAAAGACATCTGTTGCAACTCCCATTGAGCTTTTCAGAACTCCTGTAAAGCAAACTTTTTTTAAAAAACGTGTTATGTTTTGCGACCCAGAACTTTTTTTCATTTTTCAGCCAATGAAGTTGTGTGACTGTGCAAGGGTTTATTTTTGCAGGGTGATCTGTATTTTTTATTAGCATGGGGTCATTCTTTATTGGTATTTTGGGGTTCATATGACTTGCTAATCATTTTTTATTCCAGTTTTTTCTCGTAGAACAAAGTAGAAAACAAAATGTAATTCTGAGGTTTTTTTATATTTTTTTTGCATTGGTTACTGTGAGGGGGAATAATATAAATTCAAAATGAGGACTTTTAAATTTGTTATATTTTTTTAATTTAAACTCCTTTTCATAGTTTTTATGTGACGATCTGCCTATCTACTTAGTTGGCAGTGTCAAAGTTGACTGTGGCATCTGAGGGGTTGAAACGCTGGATATGTTTACCGCACTAACAAGTAGGTGCCAATGGTATAACACAGCCAGCATCTGCCATGTACTCCAGAGCCTTTCCTGCACATGATGTACGTGTTGGTCACATTTTGGGAAGATGCTGGCTACAGCTGAGTGAAGCTCCCGAAAATCATTTTAGCTACATTCACTTCCATTGACCGACATACTTGATTTAGTCCAATAAAATTTTCACCAAATCAAAAGCGCCCCAAAAATCATAGAATCGTAGAATGTTAGAGTTGGAAGAGACCTCCAGGGTCATTGTGTCCCTGCTTAATGCACGATTCACTAAACCATCTCAGACAGATGGCTGTCCAGCTTCTGTTTAAAGACTTCCACTGAAGGAGAACTCACCGCCTCTTGTGACCATCTGCTCCACTCATTCATCACCCTAAATAAAGACATGTCTCATGTTCTGAAGTCTCTTTAAATCTAAAACCATAAGAAAAAGTGGGAATGGAGGGTGCTATAAAATGATAAAAGATCATACTCATCACGTGCCCTGGCCCGCAGCTCCCGGTCTCATACTCCATTCGCTCTCTCTGGTCTTTGCTCTTTGGATCTTCTAGTGCTGACTAGCACTCATACTTCTACATGGGGTGCATATGCATCGTGACCTACATGAGCATTTAAGGTCTAGCCAGCACCAAAATATCTTAAGAGCGAAGACTGGATGGAGTAACAAGGAAACCGGGCAGGGAGCTGTATAAGTCATTATAATCTTTTTATTATCTTTTTAACCTTCATTCCACCATACCGGTGCATGACCAGCTCTACCCTCACCTACTGCATCCTCACCCATCCCTTGTAGATTGTGAACCCTCGCGGGAAGGGTCATCTATCGTCCTGTACCAGTCGGTGACTTCTATTGTTCGAGATTACTGTTTATACTGTTTATATTATGCATACTCTTTTCACATTTAAGGCACCATGGAATAAATGGCACTATAGTAATAATAAACAATAATAATAATAACCCCTTCTCTCCTCTACAAAATTCCAGAAAAATGGTGTCCAACTGGCAACCGCTACAACAGTTAATGTGCGCTATGATGTGAACAAGGACAAACACAGATAGACTATTTGCAAATTTCACAAACCTTTTTACCAACTCCCAATTATGACTTTAAACTTGGAAAAATATATTTTTTTGTTCAATTGAAAAAGTCAATATAAAGTTTTTTGGCTTTCAATAATAATTGCTAAATCAATTATGGTAATTCTGCAAATGTTAGCCAAACAGCCAGACAGCCGGCTTTTCTAAATATCATAGTATCCTCCAGCTGTGATAGATAAAAAGACGGGTATGTCTAATGAAGATGGTGGTATTTAGAAGAATCTTTGATATTTAGGGAATTCTGCGATAGGCCTGCGGGTTAATCCAGGTTTAATTGTCAGAATTGGTCTTATGGTAAAAAGCAGAGATAAATAATAGCATCAATTATCATAGACTGGAGAAGAGAAATTCATCGGAGTTGGGGAGAATCAAATAGAATAAGTTCACAAAACTATTGACTCTTAAAGGGAAAATACAGTTGAAAATAAACCAGTCAACTTCAAAAAATTACTCTAAATCCTCAGGTTTTTTTTTATTTTCTTGATTAAAGAGGTGGTCCGAAACCAATATTGATTTTAATCATAAACAGCTATCTTGCAATAACCTCATCGCTTTTCAAATATATTTTAATTAAAAGTTCCTTCCTCTCTTTTTTTACCTACTTCCTATTTGATGACACTTTGTTCGTGAGTCCCCGGTGAATGCTGGAATACTAGAACGGGACGTCATCAGGAGGCAGAGGCTGCAGCCTCTCTCCCCAAGCTGAAACAATTCATCATCAGTGATGCATATTTCAGGGGCTGGGCTTTAATGAGCATGCGTCTTTTGTCAATTCCAGCGTATGCTCAGTAAGAGCTCCCTTGTCACTTTGCAATATTCTCTTCAATGCACAGTGACAATGCGCTCCCTCGCCAGCTCTAATGACAAGTGAAAAGAGAGTGCACTGTCAGTGTGCATTGTAAGTAGTGATGGGCGAATTTATTCGTTACTCGAGATTTCCCGAGCACGCTCGGGTGTCCTCCTAGTATTTTTTTAGTGCTCGGAAATTTCGTTTTTTTGCCGCAGCTGAATGATTTATAGCTACTAGCCAGCTTGATTACATGTGGGGATTCCCTAGCAACCAGGCAACCCTCACATGTACTTATGCTGGCTAAAAGCTGTAAATCATTCAGCTGCTGCAATGAAAACTAAATCTCCGAGCACTAAAAAATACTCGGAGGACACCCAAGCGTGCTCGGGAAATCTCGAGTAACGAGTATATTCGCTCATCACTAGTTGTAAGGAGTAATATGGCGAACAAAGACCAGATCCATCCCCAAAACAGATGTGAGGTGGGTGGACTGGTCTCTCCTTGTTACATTCTCTCTGTACAAATTACACTGAAAACAAAATGATGACTGGTCAGCCATTCTTTTGTGACACCCTTTAGGCACTGAAGCCAGTGATTGGCCTCACATTGTCAAGTGGTTTATGGCGTACATCACTGATATCAATGACATGAATCATGTAGAGGACCATGCATACCATTGACGATAATAAAATGCATAGATTCCCCCATATGATCCAATAAGTCAAATCACTGCAGGGTCAAACAGTTCAGTAGACCTGGGACCTGTGACAGAGGCGGCGTAAGGACAGATGAGTATAATGTATTTAATAATCTTTAACTCCTTCGTTCCCTTCCATTTACTATGCTTTGAGGTGTGGTGAGACCTTGAGGCATAGAAAACATTTCTTTTTTTTCACAGCAATTAGAGCACTTTCGACTCAGACCAGTTTTTTGTGGACAAAATTAAGTCTGATGGCCAAATTGCGTTAATCTTCCCAAAGCAAATTTCAGGAAATGTATTTATCTCTCCTGTCTAACAACTATATTTTTTGTGATGGAGATCTGCCCTAATTGCCGTTCACTAGTTATTGAAGTCTTCATCTCAATGCCACTTGGAGGCTTAGCAGAAGTTAAACCTTTCTATTTCTGACTTTTTTTACTTGGTAGAGTATATCCAGTTGAAGGATTAATTTGAGAAACAGATGCTTTATGTTTGATCATGAAGACACCGGATTGTACATTCCATATGTGACATCTGTGTCGGTGCCTGCCCTTCCTGACTCTGCTTCTCTTCTGTTATCAGACAGCGCCCCACTCTTGTTGCAGATGACGTGAGGTGACAACTCTAGCTTCATGGCCTCTGGTGCTTGTTCTTCTATATGTACCATCTGGGAGATCAGGAGATAACTTTTCTATGTTTGCTTCCCTGTGTGTGGCTGCAAGCAATTTAAGCTCCTGAAAGACTTCTGTCCACTGTCAGTTCTAATGTTACTTGCTCCAAGAGAACTTTTTAGTGTCCTGCTTTGACTCAATGTGGACACTCCTGAGTCCTGACCGTGGTTTGTTTTTGACAAATCTCTCGCCTTGTGATTCTGACTTTGTACTGACCTCCTGGTTTTGTCCTGGATATTGGACTATGCTATTTGCCAGCTCACACCACTGAATGACAGCTAACTCTGTGGCCCCAACCTAGGGGTCCCTGCTAAATCCAGATCCTTGTATAGGGGTTAAAGTGTGAAGACCAGGGAAACCATTGGGATCCGAAGAACGCAACACTATATTACTCTGTCTCTCAGAAAGTTACTTTTGGCTTCTAGTGTCTCACCTTGAGATCGATATCCAGTCTTATCTGTACAATTTCCAGCATAATTTTCTTTTTTTAGTATGAGAAGTTTTGCTGAACTGCTATATATACAATCTGAATATAGTGATTCAATTATAGAAGACGATTGTCAGCTCAAATCATGTCATCTCTGATTGCCATGGAGGACATTCGACATTCCTAAAGTTTCCATATTTTACATACTCTGACTTTATGATTATTCTGTACCTGGGGCTTGGAGACTAAAGGCGCACTGTTAGTAGGACACGCAAATAAATAGGCTATTACGTGGCACCCCTGTAACAAGTGGACAAATGGAAACATTCCAAATAACACAACCCAGGATTTTCTTCATAATAACAGACTTTGAAAAGTAATTTGGTTTACTGATTTTTCCCATTATATTATGTATTGTCTTCAGTCCAAAACCGAAGCTCAACTTTGGACCATAAAACCTAAAGGACAAGGCCAGGCAATAAAATAATCAAGTGGTCATTTGCCTTGGGGACTGAACCATATAGAGCGCTATAATATTCTGCTACTCTCTTGAATCACACTTTATGGGTTGATAAAACTGTTATCTGTGTCCTACTTGCAAGTGATATTAAAGGAAGTTTTCAGTTTTGGAAAACTCCTGTCCTCATCCTTTTCAAGGCCAGAGCTTAGTCTCCACCTTTGGTCCTGTTGCCTGTTTTTTTTCCTGCAGCGCTAAAGTCAATAACTGAGCTCAGAGGCTTTGAGTAGCTTGTACCGTCAACTCGGGCAGAGCTGCTGAGCTCATTTACTGTCTGCAGCACTGTCGACAGGATGACGGCACTGTAGGCAATAACATGCATTACGTGCAGCAGGTTCGACTCAGCATTGGACCCAGAGAGCTAGAGTAAGGCTCAATTTCTTTTTTTTAAACAAAGCGTTAGCCGGGGGACATGTGTTTTTCAAAACAACCGAAAAACCTCTTTAAGAGGGCCATATTCTAAGATATTCTTTATAATCTTACTATAAATAATACAAAATTTGTATATTCTGATAAGCAGAAGCATTATGCTAAGCAACAATATTACCCACTGGGTGGTCACACATGGAGCATAAACATCTCACAACAGAGTATCTCAATTTCATGAGGATTTTTTTGTATTATTTTTCAAGGCTGGTCATTTCAAGCCACTTATTTCAGGATACGTCTAGCCAAGAAGAAAGTAAAGAAAGGATAAATTTGCAAAAATAAGTTTCAATTCTGATAATTATTTTGTCCTTTAATTTTATATCTTTATATTAGTTTTCGGTACGGTTTAATGAGATGAATGTTATAAGTTTTATTGTTACAAATTCGATATTGCCCAGAGGAATTGTCCCAGGCAAAGCTATTGTTTAGATTTCATATTAAAAAACGGAGCTGTGCCTCTGTTGTAATGAGTAAAATCCTTCAATATCTTTTTGTAAAATCTAATATACTACCAGCGTGAGCAAAAAAATCTGATAAGTCAATTAATTAAGCTTTTGTTTTATCCCCCGCAGTCAGATCCTGCCTCTCATGACTCTTTCTATTTAGCAAAAAGTGAGTTATGAAAAAAGAAAAAAAAAGTCGCCAGAGAACATATTTCCAAAAAGTAGGTTTATTTTTTTTATTATTCCTGAAGCGCAGAACAGCTAGAGAGAGCTGAAAATATTTATTTAATTGATGTGACAAAATAGAATTAACAATCTCTATATGAATGACCATTTTATTAGAGACACCTGGATCTTCCATATACAGTGCCTACAAGTAGTATTCAACCCCCTGCAGATTTAGCAGGTTTAATAAGATGCAAATAAGTTAGAGCCTTCAAACTTCAAACAAGAGCAGGATTTATTAACAGATGCATAAATCTTACAAACCAAAAAGTTTTGTTGCTCAGTTAAATTTTTATAAATGTTAAACATAAAAGTGTGGGTCAATTATTATTCAACCCCTAGGTTTAATATTTTGTGGAATAACCTTTGTTTGGAATTACAGCTAATAATCGTCTTTTCTAAGACCTGATCAGGCTGGCACAGGTCTCTGGAGTTATCTTGGCCCACTCCTCCATGCAGATCTTCTCCAAGTTATCTAGGTTCTTTGGGTGTCTCATGTGGACTTTAATCTTGAGCTCCTTCCACAAATTTTCAATTGGGTTAAGGTCAGGAGACTGACTAGGCCACTGCAACACCTTGATTTTTTGCCTCTTGAACCAGGCCTTGGTTTTCTTGGCTGTGTGCTTTGGGTCGTTGTCTTGTTGGAAGATGAAATGACGACCCATCTTAAGATCCTTGATGGAGGAGCGGAGGTTCTTGGCCAAAATCTCCAGGTAGGCCGTGCTATCCATCTTCCCATGGATGCGGACCAGATGGCCAGGCCCCTTGGCTGAGAAACAGCCCCACAGCATGATGCTGCCACCACCATGCTTGACTGTAGGGATGGTATTCTTGGGGTCGTATGCAGTGCCATCCAGTCTCCAAACTTCACGTGTGTGGTTGGCACCAAAGATCTCGATCTTGGTCTCATCAGACCAGAGAACCTTGAACCAGTCAGTCTCAGAGTCCTCCAAGTGATCATGAGAAAACTGTAGACGAGCCTTGACATGACTCTTTGAAAGTAAAGGTACCTTACGGGCTCGTCTGGAACGGAGACCATTGCGGTGGAGTACGTTACTTATGGTATTGACTGAAACCAATGTCCCCACTGCCATGAGATCTTCCCGGAGCTCCTTCCTTGTTGTCCTTGGGTTAGCCTTGACTCTTCGGACAAGCCTGGCCTCGGCACGGGAGGAAACTTTCAAAGGCTGTCCAGGCCGTGGAAGGCTAACAGTAGTTCCATAAGCCTTCCACTTCCGGATGATGATCCCTACAGTGGAGACAGGTAGACCCAACTCCTTGGAAAGGGTTTTGTACCCCTTGCCAGCCTTGTGACCCTCCACGATCTTGTCTCTGATGGCCTTGGAATGCTCCTTTGTCTTTCCCATGTTGACCATGTATGAGTGCTGTTCACAAGTTTGGGGAGGGTCTTAAATAGTCAGAAAAGGCTGGAAAAAGAGATAATTAATCCAAACATGTGAAGCTCATTGTTCTTTGTGCCTGAACTACTTCTTAATACTTTAGGGGAACCAAACACAATTCTGGGGGGTTGAGGGGTTGAATAATAAATGACCCTCTGAAAAGACTTTTCACAATTAAAAAAAAAAAATAAACAAAGAAATAACATTCTTTTTTGCTGCAGTGCATTTCACACTTCCAGGCTGATCTACAGTCCAAATGTCACAATGCCAAGTTAATTCCAAATGTGTAAACCTGCTAAATCTGCAGGGGGTTGAATACTACTTGTAGGCACTGTATGAAAATTAGATGCAACTATGAAGTGCAGCATAAAATCAAATGATCGGTTCTTCATAATTTTTAATTCCACATTAGAATGGGAAAATCGAGCAATCTGAGCAACATTGAGCACATCGAGGTTATCAATGCATGACTAGCCAACTTTGTGTGATTTTCTCGTGTTTTTGTGTAGAATATATAGAGAGCTCTGTGATCTAAAAAAATCATCTAGAGAAAGTGAATTCTGGAGTGTAAGCAAGTTGCCGATGAAATGGGTCAGAAGAGGATGCCAAAAATCATTCTGAACAATAAGCCAAGAAAACTACAGATGAACAAAATTGTGTTTTCCAACAAAAATTTCCAAACTCACAACTCGTTAATGAATCATTCCTATCAAGACTTAACAATTCAGGGTGATGGAGGTTGAGGATTAGGATTACTTTCTTGGCACACACTGGGTTCTTGAATACCTGTGAAAGGTGGAGCTGAAATCATGGAGCAGGGAACTTACTCTTGGCACATCCTGGATCCTTAGAAACCACTGAATGTTGGAGCTGAAATCGTGGTCGACTTAGGTGTTCTTGGCACACTCCGAATGTTTGGATCCCTGTGAATGGTGGAGGTGAAATCACGGTGCGTGGAATGTATTCTTTACACACCCTTGGTCCTTCAATATCTGTGAATGGTGGAGGTGAAATCATGGTGTGATGAAGGTTTTCTTGGAACATCCTGGACACATAGATACCTGTGAATGGTGGAGGTGAAATCATGGTGTAGGGAACGTTTTCTTAGAACATTTGGACCTGAAATCATGGAGCAGAGTAGGTGATCTTTGGCATGCTCTGCGCCCTTGGATACCTTTGAATGTTGGAATTGAAATCAAAATCATGGTGCAGGGTAGGTGTTCTGGCACACCCTAGGTCTTTGGGTACCTGTGATTGGTGGCCCTGAAATCATGGTGTAGGGAACGTTTTCTTGGCACGCCATGGATCCTTGGATACCTGTAACAGGGAGAACTGAAATCATGGTGCAGGAAAGGTGTTTTTGGCACACACTGGGTACTTGGAGACCTGTTAATGATGGAGCTGAAATCATAGTGCATGGAAGGTTTACTTGTTACTCCTTGGATACTTGGATACCTGTACTGATACTGAAGTTGAAATCATGGTGCGGGGAAGGTGTTTTTGGCACAACCTGGGTCCTTGGATGCTTGTGAATGTTAGAGCTGAAGTTATGGAGTAGGAAATGTTTTCTTGGCACATTATGGATCCTTGGATACCTTTGACTGTTGGAGCTGAAGTCATGGATAAGTTAAGGCGTTCTTCGCACATACTGGGTCATTGGAAACCTGTGAATGTTGGAGCTGAAATCATGGTAAGGGAAATGTTTTCTTGGCACATCCTGGTTCCTTGGATAATTGTTAATTGTTGGAGCTGAAATAATGGTACGAAGTAGATGGTTTTTGTGCACCCTGGGTCCTTGGGTATATACCTTAAGGGATAGTCATACATAATGCATTAGATCTGCTTGCTGATGTGTCCTGTGTACACGTATAACAGCTAAGATAACAACAATGCAGTTAAAAGTGGAAGCGCTCATGTTGTGTAAATTGTGCAACCCCAAGATCATCTCCACTGGTGAGCTCAAGGAGACTCAGTATGATGTCTGCTAGGAGTTAGAATAACTGGAGAGCCAAGGGATGGAGATGACTGCTGTAAACCATAAGCATTATATTTTTAATTTGTAGCCATAGTAAGTGCAGGTGCATTTTGATGCATCGTGTAATGTTGCTTGGTCAGTAATTAGCTGCTAATGTCAGCGTCTGCATTTTAATGATTAATCTGCATACAGGTGATGTGGTCACCCATCTGTTGTATTTGTCCTGCATAGTCTACTAAAATACTCTGCCATGTGTAATCAGGTCATGTGGACGCTCTATATATCAGCATGGTTGGGACATGTCCTTTGTTTAGCAAACATCTGGCTTTTGTTTAAGTGTTACACATTATGCATTGATGGGAAAAAATATATGCCCCCTTTCGAAAATGACCTAAAATTGCACATTGAAGTCACTGCCATTTGAACAAGACATTAAATAAATCAATAGAAAAAGAGAAAAAGTGTAAAAAGTGTTTCGTTATCCATTTTTGAGCTAATTCTTGCCCCCCCACCTCCACCCACTCATCTATTGAACTGAATAAATGTCCTGACAAGAAAGGATTGGCAGCCAACTCAATAGAGGATTAGATCACAGCTGCCTATTAAAATCTATGGAAAGCGGAATATGGAAGGAGGAGGTAGGAGCTGGGAAACTCAGACACATGATAGATCGTGCTGTGACTTTCTAATGTTTATTTCATCCTATACTTTGATACATAGAGCAATATCCTTTTTATCCCTTTATTCGTTCTTGTCTGGACTACTGCAACTCTCTCCTGATCAATCTCTCTCTAACCAAACTGTCTCCTCTACAATCCATCCTGAATTCAGCAGCCATGGTCATATTTTTGTCCAGCCACTTCACCGGTGCCTCCACCCTGTGCCAGTCACTGCACCGGTTACCCATTCGCTACAGAGTCTAATATAAACTCATAGCTCTCCATAGTTCTGCACCGCCTTATATCTCCTCCTTATTTCCAGTCTATCACTCTACACATTCTCTCTGTTCTGCAATTGATCTAAGACTTACATCCGGAATAATCTGAACCTCGCACCTCCATCTCCAAGACATCTCTCGTGCTGTGCCAGTCTACTGGAATGCACTATCCCAAATGATCCGACTGATATCTAGCCCCCCATGTTATTAAGAGTGCTTTAAAAACACATCTGTTTAGACAGGCCTATCACCTCAACTCACTAACCTAACTCTCCCCATTTCTTCCTTCTAAATGTTAATCACAATCTGCTCCTTCCTATTCATCTGTCTCCACATCCTCCATGCACCAAACACCAGTTGGTAACTGCACCCACACAGATCCTGGCTGATGACCACATCATACATCTTAATATGAAAATCCATATTATAATAATGATGGCGGACCATATATAGCAAGCAATGTTTCTACCTATTGCGTCCCCCTATTTCCTTACAGATTCTAGATTGCGAGCATCTGGACCCTCACTCCTCCTGTAACTGTTCCAATGTATTACATTGTATTGTTTTTATCGACTATCCATGTCACCGCTTTATCCTAAAGTGCTGCGGAATATGTTGGCGCTATATAAAATAAAAATTATTATTTTTATTAATAAGAGTCACTTCTTTTCTTTCTCTTTCCCCCTGAAATACAGCTAAAATCCATCTTTGTCAAGGTAGGATAGACTGCAAGCTCACTGATGAGTCAGATCAGGAAGGGGCAGTGAGAAAGAGCGATATGTAAAGGATACACCTAGAAGGTCCTGCTCACTAGTAAGTGTTTCATTTCACCCCAGTGCTGAGATCACAGCTACACTGTTCAGTATGGTACTACATCAGAACATGTGCTACACAGAGCTGGTGGACAGAAACACCTCATGTCTTTGTGTGCTGTGTAAGACTCTGTGTAAGATCAGAGTAGCCAGTAGTTTCTCAGTGAGACTCACATTGAAGCTCTCACAGTCTTACATTGAGAAAGTGACTTCTGATCAATAGTGTTGAGCGATACCTTCCGATATCGGAAAGTATCGGTATCGGAAAGTATCGGCCGATACCGTCAAAGTATCGGATCTAATCCGATACCGATACCCGATCCCAATGCAAGTCAATGGGACGAAAATATCGGAATTAAAATAAACCCTTTCTTTCCTTGTAGGTTCATTCTACATGAAGGAAAACAACTAAGAATAATGTAGGATGTATTGGGGGAGGTGGCGGAGACATTAAAGTCACAGAGGTTTAGCCCAATCAAATAGAATAGCAGGAATTTTATTTTTTTTTATGACGTTCGGCGTTAGAAAGATTTTGACTATGTTATTTTTTTTTTATTTTGTCAGATATTGATGTTTCACTACTTCCACGCCCTTCACCTTCTTTTTTACTTCTCCCACACTTTCTTCTTCATTATCCTCATCATCAGCTTCTTTGACATCAACTTCTTCACCTTATTCATCTTCTTCTTCATCTTCTAACTATTATTTTTTTTGTTACATTATTCATATTCTTTTTATTTTACTATTATCTTCTTCATATTCAACTTCTTCATCATATTCTTATTTGTGACAGGCATTCCCGTAGTTGTTATGTATAAAAGTTTGAAGATTACACCTTCCGTTCTGCCTGTCACAAAACAGTTACATTTGTCCGCGTTCAGTTTGGCCTGCAGCATCAGGCTTTATCCAGGGGCACCACGAGGAGGAACGGACTCACCCCCATACATTGCTTAGTCTTCTTCTGCTTATAATTTAGATAATATCTTTTGCTCTGATATTTAGTCTTATGCTTAATGTTCTTCTGCTCTTTGTTCTGCAGCCTCTTGTTCTTCTGCTTCTCGGTCTTCCAGGTCGTCGTCGTTTCCAGGGTCGTCGTCTCCGGGGTCGTCGTCATCGGGGTGGTCTTCAGGGTCATCGTCTCCAGGGTCGTCGTCATCTCAGTGGTTGTCGTCTCTGGTGTTGTCGTCATCTTAGGGGTGGTCTTCCGGGTCATCGTCTTTAGTCTCTTGAACTTGGAAATGTAGCAAAAGGTACAAGAAGGCTGAGAAAATGCCGAGAAACAGCTGATGGAACTGGAACCCAGATGGCTACCCGAAGGTCCAAGAGCCAATGGAACTACCGAGGACCAGCTGACGTTACTGGAACCCGGTTACTAAGCAGGAGGTACCCGTGCCTGAAAGCACTACCAAGGACCACCTGACATTGGTGGAACTCGGATACCCAGAGGGAGGCACCTAAGCCAAAGGCTCTGCCCGGAACCAGCTGACGGTACTGGAACCAGGATGGGGAGCAGAAGGTAAAAGAGAAAAAGACACTGCCGAGAACCAGCTGACGGTACTGGAACCCGGATGGGTAGCCGAAGGTCCAAGAGCCAATGGAACTACCGAGGACCAGCTGACGTTACTGGAACCCGGTTACTAAGCAGGAGGTACCCGTGCCTGAAAGCACTACCAAGGACCACCTGACGTTGGTGGAACTCGGATACCCAGAGGGAGGCACCTAAGCCAAAGGCTCTGCCTGGAACCAGCTGACGGTACTGGAACCAGGATGGGGAGCAGAAGGTAAAAGAGCAAAAGACACTGCCGAGAACCAGCTGACGGTACTGGAACCCGGATGGGTAGCCGAAGGTCCAAGAGCCAATGGAACCACCGAGGACCAGCTGACGTTACTGGAACCCGGTTACTAAGCAGGAGGTACCCGTGCCTGAAAGCACTACCAAGGACCACCTGACATTGGTGGAACTCGGATACCCAGAGGGAGGCACCTAAGCCAAAGGCTCTGCCCGGAACCAGCTGACGGTACTGGAACCAGGATGGGGAGCAGAAGGTAAAAGAGAAAAAGACACTGCCGAGAACCAGCTGACGGTACTGGAACCCGGATGGGTAGCCGAAGGTCCAAGAGCCAATGGAACTACCGAGGACCAGCTGACGTTACTGGAACCCGGTTACTAAGCAGGAGGTACCCGTGCCTGAAAGCACTACCAAGGACCACCTGACGTTGGTGGAACTCGGATACCCAGAGGGAGGCACCTAAGCCAAAGGCTCTGCCTGGAACCAGCTGACGGTACTGGAACCAGGATGGGGAGCAGAAGGTAAAAGAGCAAAAGACACTGCCGAGAACCAGCTGACGGTACTGGAACCCGGATGGGTAGCCGAAGGTCCAAGAGCCAATGGAACCACCGAGGACCAGCTGACGTTACTGGAACCCGGTTACTAAGCAGGAGGTACCCGTGCCTGAAAGCACTACCAAGGACCACCTGACGTTGGTGGAACTCGGATACCCAGAGGGAGGCACCTAAGCCAAAGGCTCTGCCCGGAACCAGCTGACGGTACTGGAACCAGGATGGGGAGCAGAAGGTAAAAGAGCAAAAGACACTGCCGAGAACCAGCTGAAGGTACTGGAACCAGGATGGGGACCTATTCAAGCTTGTCTTCCTAGAGCCCCAACTAGCAGTGTTGGAGCAAAGGGTCAGCAGGGGGAGCAGAGTGTAGGCCGAAGCCTGCACTGGCGGCAGCTTTGGGTCTGTTGTCTCTGCGTGGCTGTTGCAGGACACGTTGCCGGCTGCACAGCAGGGGAACAGCTGGCGGTGCTGAACCCCACTGACAGAGTGGCGGGTGTTTTGCTCTGTGCAGCCAGCACTTCCGGACAGCAACTAGCGTTGTTGGAGCCTGGGCTCTGCAGGTGGAGCAGAGTGTAGTCCGAAGCCTAATTGAACCGATTTCAAAGGTAACCTTTAACCCCCCCCTCAGGGGTTACAAACTACAAGAGCCACAGCTTGGGCAGCAGAAATGCTGCACAAGTCTAAGGTTACTCTTTTAATTTTGCTCCTTGCACACGCAGAAAGAAACACGTATAACATTTAGGCCCTTAAGCAGTCAAACTGTTTTGGAGGCATGAGTTCCCTTCGTAATGAGACGCAGCACAGCTGTCAAAAATCCCACCTTGGTGCTGGTCGCGGCCTCCTGAGCGTCGTTATTTGCTGCACAGGAGTCTGCGCTGTCGTGTTATCCCTTGGCCTTGCGCTGTTAGCGCTGCCCGTCTTCTGACATAATTTCATGTCGGCCGGTGCGGTTCACGATGACCATGAATCCCAGCCCCGCAGTGTCTTTACATTGTTAAAACACTGCGGGGCTGGGATTCCTGGCCTGGCTCAGTACATATGTTCGCCTCTCACACTCGGGTCCTTACACCTGCTTCAGACTGTGCGGCGTCAGCTGATCCCTTATCGCACGCCACGGCCATGAAGCCGCACAGTCTGAAGAAGACGGAAGGAGATGAGGGACAGGCGAACATATGCACTGCTCATGCCCATCAATCACACCCTCGCAGTCAAAATAAATAAGACACCGAGGGGCGTTGTGTGGGGCAGGGCGGCCGCAGAGGCGCAGCCAGCCAAACAATGATGCCAGAAGACGGGCAGCGCTACCAAGGGGGTTGCAGCGTGTCATTACAAAGGAAAGTCACACCTCAGGGACAGTTTAATGGTCACAGAGGACACATTTTAGACGTGTTCAGTTCCACATGTGCAAGGGGAGTAAGTTTATGAGCCACCTTGCACACATGCAGCATTACTGCTGTACAAGGTGGCTGTGAAACATACAAACGCCTGGGGGAGGGGGGACAGGTTCCCTTCAATTTCAGTTCTTGTGTCTGCGTGGCATTTGCAGGACACGATGCCGGCTACACAGCAGGGGAACAGCTGGCGGTGCTGAACCCCACTGACACATTGGCTGGTGTTTTTCTCTGTGCAGCTAACAGTACCGGGCACCAACTGGCGGTGTTAGAGCCCAGGGTCAGCAGGAGGAGAGGGAGCAGAGTGTAGGCCGAAGCCTGCACTGGCGGCAGCTTTAGGTCTGTTGTGTCTGCGTGGCTGTTGCAGGACACGTTGCTGGCTACACAGCAGGGGAACAGCTGGCGGTGCTGAACCCCACTGACACATTGGCGAGGTGTTTGGCTCTGTGCAGCCAGCACTTCTGGGCCCCAACTGGCATTCTTAGAGCCCAGGGTCAGCAGCAGGAACAGAGTGTAGGCCGAAGCCTGCACTGGAGCAAGTTGAAAGGGAAGCTTTAACCCCCCCAGGCGTTTGTAGCTGAAAGAGCCATCTTGTAGAGCACTAATGCTGGAAAAGGTAAACTTAGCTCTTTTAATTATGGTCCTTGCACATGCTGAACCTAACACTTATGAAATGTGTCCCCTCACACGGTTAAACCGTCCGGTCGGTGGAACTTTCCTTTGTCATGTGACGCAGCACAGCCGTCATTCTTACCCCCTTGGCGCCGTGCGCCTCCTCCTCAGCGTTGTTTGAATCTGTCCCGGAGTCTGCGCTGTTATGTTATCCCTTGGCCAGGCACACTTAGCGCTGCCCGTCTTCTGACATCATTTGGTGTCAGGCTGGCTGCGCCTGTGCGGCCGCGCTGGGCAAGATCCCACCTCGCTGTGTCATCTAATGTAATCACTCTGCGGACCTGTGATCCATGGGCATGAGCAGTGCATTTCCTCGCCTCTCACTCCCCTCCCTACGGCTTCTTCAGACTGTGCGGTGTCACGGCCGTGGCATGCTATTAGGGATCAGCTGACGGCGCACAGTCTGAAGAAGGCGTAGGGAGATGAGTGAGAGGCGGAGGTTAAGATTTGCACTGCTCATGTCCATGGATCACAGGTCCGCAGTGGGATTAAATCAGAAGACACTACGAGGCGGGATCTCGTCCAGCGCGGCCGCACAGGCGCAGCCATCCTGACACCAAATGATGTCAGAAGACGGGCAGCGCTAAGTGTGCCTGGCCAAGGGATAACATAACAGCGCAGACTCCGGGACAGATTCAAACAATGCTGAGGAGGAGGCGCACGGCGCCAAGGGGGTAAGAATGACAGCTGTGCTGCGTCACATGACAAAGGAAAGTTCCACCGACCGGACGGTTTAACCGTGTGAGGGGACACATTTCATAAGTGTTAGGTTCAGCATGTGCAAGGAGCACCACGAAAAGAGGCACTTTTCCCCTTTGCATCATTACTGCTGCACAAGGTGGCTCCTTCAGTAACAAATGCCTGGGGGGGGGACAGGTTCCCTTAAATTTAACTTGTTGTGCCTGCGTGGCGGTCGCAGGACACGTTGCCGTATACACAGCAGGGGAGCAGCAGGCATTACTGAACCCCACTAACACATTGACGAGGTGTTTGGCTCTGTGTGGACAGCACTTCTGGATGGCAACTAGCGGTGTTGGAGCCCAGGGACAGCAGCAGGAGGAGGAGGTGGAGGAGATAGGAGGGATTGCCACAAACACAGCTGGGGAACAGCTGACGTTACTGAACCCCAATAACAGAGGAGGGACTGTTGGGACTGTGCGGACAGCACTTCTGGATGGCAACTAGCGGTGCTGGAGTCCAGGGACAGCAGCAGGAGGAGGAGGTGGAGGAGATAGGCGGGATTGCCACACACACAGCTGGGGAACAGCTGACGTTACTGAACCCCAATAACAGAGGACGGACTGTTGGGACTGTGCGGACAGCACTTCTGGACGGCAACTAGCGGTGTTGGAGCCCAGGGACAGCAGCAGGAGGAGGAGGTGGAGGGGATTCGAGGGATTGCCACACACACAGCTGGGGAACAGCTGACGTTACTGAACCCCAATAACAGAGGAGGGACTGTTGGGACTGTGCGGACAGCACTTCTGGATGGCAACTAGCGGTGTTGGAGCCCAGGGACAGCAGCAGGAGGAGGAGGTGGAGGGGATACGAGGGATTGCCACACACACAGCTGGGGAACAGCTGACGTTACTGAACCCCAATAACAGAGGAGGGACTGTTGGGACTGTGCGGACAGCACTTCTGGACGGCAACTAGCGGTGTTGGAGCCCAGGGACAGCAGCAGGAGGAGGAGGTGAACACAGTGTAGGCCGAAGCCTGATTGGAGAAAGTCTAAAGGGAACCTTTAACCCCCCCAAAGGCGTTTGAAGCTGAAAGAGCCAGCTTGTGCAGCACAAAGGATGCAAAAGGAAAAGGTGGCTCTTTTCATTATGCTCCTTGCAAACACAGAACTAAACACTTATAAAATGTGTCCCCTGATACCGTGAGACCGTCCCAGAGGTGAGACATTCCTTCGTAATATGACACAGCACAGCCGTCATTCTTACCCCCGGCGCCGTGCCCAGGGTCGTCAGCGTTGTTTGATTCTGTCTCGAAGCCTGTGCTGTTATGTTATCCCTTGGCCAGGCACACTTAGCGCTGCCCATCTTCTGACACCATTTGGTGTCAGGCTGGCTGTGCCTGTGCGGCCGCGCTGGCCGAGAGCCCGCCTCGCAGTGTCGTCTAATGTAATCCCACCGCGGGCCTGGGATCCGTGGCCATGCGCAGTGCATATCCTCGCCTCTCACTCCCCTCCCTACGGCTTCTTCAGACTGTGCGGCGTCACGGCCGTGGCATGCTATTAGGGATCAGCTGACGGCGTACATTCTGAAGAAGGCGTAGGGAGATGAGTGAGAGGCGGAGGTTGAGATATGCACTGCGCATGTCCATGGATCTCAGGCCCGCAGTGGGATTAAATCAGAAGACACTGCGAGGCGGGCTCTCGGCCAGCGCGGCCGCACAGGCGCAGCCAGCCTGACACCAAATGATGTCAGAAGAGGGGCAGCTGTCATGATCTCCATGGCCAGAGAACTAGCATAAGCCTCAATAGGAACAAGCTCTTGGAAGATGTAACTGTACTGACCATGAACTAAACCTACCGCATCATCTAGAAGTAGCCAGGTAGCATGTCCTACTTTTTATCCCTATATGCCCAGCGCCGGCCGGAGAACTAAATAATGCTAGCAGAGGGAAATATAAGACCTGACTCACCTCTAGAGAAATGCCCAAAAAGGAGACAGAAGCCCCCCACATATATTGGCGGTGATATGAGATGAAACAACAAACGCAGCAGGAAAATAGTTTTAGCAAATTTGAGGTCCGCTTTCTAGATAGCAGAAGACAGAAAGCATACTTTCATGGTCAGTAGAAAACCCTAACAAAACACATCCAGAAATTACTTTAGGACTCTGGCATTAACTCATAATACCAGAGTGGCAATTCCTGATCAACAAGAGCTTTCCAGACACAGTAACGAAACTGCAGCTGTGAACTGGAACCAAAATACAAAAACAAAACATGGACGAATGTCCAACTTATCTAGTAGATGTCTGGGAGCAGGAACAAGCACAGAGAGGCTTCTGATAACATTGTTGACCGGCAAGCATCTAACAGAGAAGCCAGGTTATATAGCGACACCCAGATCTAATC
The DNA here is from genome assembly GCF_051348905.1 of Ranitomeya variabilis. Taxonomy (NCBI): domain Eukaryota; kingdom Metazoa; phylum Chordata; class Amphibia; order Anura; family Dendrobatidae; genus Ranitomeya; species Ranitomeya variabilis. The sequence continues at coordinate 227,086,827 of NC_135238.1, forward strand.
AGAACAGGTGAACAGGGAAGATGATGTCACAAGTTCAATTCCACCAGTAACCACCGGGGGAGCCCAGAATCCAAATTCACAACAGTACCCCCCCCTCAAGGAGGGGGCACCGAACCCTCACCAGAACCACCAGGGCGATCAGGATGGGCCCTATGAAAGGCACGAACCAGATCAGAGGCATGAACATCAGATGCAGTGACCCAAGAATTATCCTCCTGGCCGTATCCCTTCCACTTGACCAGATACTGGAGTCTCCGTCTGGAAACACGGGAGTCTAGGATTTTTTCCACAACGTACTCCAACTCACCCTCAACCAACACCGGAGCAGGAGGCTCAACGGAAGGCACAACCGGTGCCTCATACCTGCGCAATAACGACCGATGAAAAACGTTATGAATAGAAAAGGATGCAGGGAGGTCCAAACGGAAGGAAACAGGGTTAAGAATCTCCAATATTTTATACGGACCGATGAACCGAGGCTTAAACTTAGGAGATGAGACCCTCATAGGGACAAAACGAGAAGACAACCACACCAAATCTCCAACACAAAGCCGAGGACCAACACGACGGTGACGGTTGGCAAAAAGCTGAGTCTTCTCCTGGGACAACTTTAAATTGTCCATCACCTGCCCCCAGATATGATGCAATCTCTCCACCACCGCATCCACTCCAGGACAATCCGAGGATTCCATCTGACCGGAGGAAAATCGAGGGTGGAACCCCGAATTACAGAAAAACGGGGACACCAAAGTGGCAGAGCTGGCCCGATTATTGAGGGCGAACTCCGCCAATGGCAAAAAAGCAACCCAATCATCCTGGTCAGCAGACACAAAACACCTCAGATATGTCTCCAGGGTCTGATTAGTCCGCTCGGTCTGGCCATTAGTCTGAGGGTGAAAAGCAGACGAAAAAGACAAATCTATGCCCATCCTAGCACAGAATGCCCGCCAAAATCTAGACACAAATTGGGTTCCTCTGTCAGAAACGATATTCTCAGGAATACCATGCAAACGAACAACATTTTGAAAAAACAGGGGCACCAACTCGGAAGAAGAAGGCAATTTGGGCAGGGGAACCAAATGGACCATCTTAGAAAAACGGTCACACACCACCCAGATGACAGACATCTTCTGAGAAACAGGCAGATCTGAAATAAAATCCATCGAGATGTGTGTCCAAGGCCTCTTAGGAATAGGCAAGGGCAACAATAATCCACTAGCCCGAGAACAACAAGGCTTGGCCCGAGCACAAACGTCACAAGACTGCACAAAGCCTCGCACATCTCGTGACAGGGAAGGCCACCAGAAGGATCTTGCCACCAAATCCCTGGTACCAAAAATTCCAGGATGACCTGCCAATGCAGAAGAATGTACCTCAGAGATGACTCTACTGGTCCAATCATCAGGAACAAACAACCTATCAGGCGGACAACGATCCGGTCTATCCGCCTGAAACTCCTGCAAGGCCCGCCGCAGGTCTGGAGAAACGGCTGACAAGATAACTCCCTCCTTAAGAATACCTGTGGGGTCAGAGTTGCCGGGTGAATCAGGCTCAAAACTCCTAGAAAGGGCATCCGCCTTAACATTCTTAGAACCCGGTAGGTACGATACCACAAAATTAAACCGAGAGAAAAATAATGACCAGCGCGCCTGTCTAGGATTCAGGCGCCTGGCGGTCTCAAGATAGATCAAATTTTTGTGGTCAGTCAATACCACCACCTGATGTCTGGCCCCCTCGAGCCAATGGCGCCACTCCTCAAACGCCCACTTCATGGCCAAAAGCTCCCGATTCCCAACATCATAATTCCGCTCAGCGGGCGAAAATTTACGGGAAAAGAAGGCACAAGGCCTCATCACGGCGCAGTCAGAACTTTTCTGCGACAACACTGCCCCAGCCCCGATCTCAGAAGCGTCGACCTCAACCTGAAAAGGAAGAGTCACATCAGGCTGACGCAACACAGGGGCAGAAGAAAAACGGCGCTTAAGCTCCTGAAAGGCCTCCACAGCATCAGGGGACCAATTAGCAACATCAGCACCCTGTCTAGTCAAATCGGTCAATGGCTTAACGACATCCGAAAAACCAGAAATAAATCGACGATAAAAGTTGGCAAAGCCCAAAAATTTCTGAAGACTTTTAAGAGAAGAGGGCTGCGTCCAATCACAAATAGCTTGAACCTTGACAGGATCCATCTCAATGGAAGAGGGAGAAAAAATATATCCCAAAAAGGAAATTCTCTGAACCCCAAAAACGCACTTAGAACCCTTGACACACAGAGAATTAGACCGCAAAACCTGAAAAACCCTCTTAACTTGCCGGACATGAGAGTCCCAATCATCCGAAAAAATCAGAATATCATCCAGATACACTATCATAAATTTATCCAAAAAATCGCGGAAAATATCATGCATAAAGGACTGGAAGACTGAAGGGGCATTAGAAAGACCAAAAGGCATCACCAAATACTCAAAGTGGCCCTCGGGCGTATTAAATGCGGTTTTCCACTCATCCCCCTGCCTGATCCGCACCAAATTATACGCCCCACGGAGATCAATCTTAGAGAACCACTTGGCCCCCTTTATGCGAGCAAACAAATCAGTCAGCAACGGCAATGGGTATTGATATTTAACCGTGATTTTATTCAAAAGCCGATAATCAATACATGGTCTCAAAGAGCCGTCTTTTTTTGACACAAAGAAAAAACCGGCTCCTAAGGGAGATGACGATGGACGAATATGTCCCTTTTCCAAAGACTCCTTTATATATTCTCGCATAGCAGTATGTTCAGGCACAGACAGATTAAATAAACGACCCTTTGGGTATTTACTACCCGGAATTAAATCTATAGCACAATCGCACTCACGGTGCGGAGGTAGCGAACCCAGCTTGGGTTCTTCAAAGACGTCACGATAATCAGACAGGAACTCAGGGATTTCAGAGGGAATAGATGATGAAATGGACACCAAAGGTACGTCCCCATGAGTCCCCTTACATCCCCAGCTCAACACAGACATAGCTCTCCAGTCAAGGACTGGGTTGTGAGACTGCAGCCATGGCAATCCTAGCACCAAATCATCATGTAGATTATACAGCACCAGAAAACGAATAGTCTCCTGGTGATCCGGATTAATACACATAGTCACTTGTGTCCAGTATTGTGGTTTATTATTAGCCAATGGGGTGGAGTCAATCCCCTTCAGAGGAATAAGAGTCTCCAAAGGCTCTAAATCATACCCACAACGATTGGCAAAGGACCAATCCATAAGACTCAAAGCGGCGCCAGAGTCGATATAGGCGTCCGTAGTAATAGATGACAAAGAGCAAATCAGGGTCACAGACAAAATAAATTTAGACTGTAAAGTGCCAATGGGAACGGATTTATCAAGCTTTTTAGTACGCTTAGAGCATGCTGATATAACATGAGTAGAATCCCCACAATAGAAACACAACCCATTTTTCCGTCTAAAATTCTGCCGCTCGCTTCTGGACAGAATTCTATCACACTGCATGTTTTCTGGCGTCTTCTCAGTGGACACCGCCAGATGGTGCACTGGTTTGCGCTCCCGCAGACGCCTATCGATCTGAATGGCCATTGTCATGGACTCATTCAGACTTGCAGGCACAGGGAACCCCACCATAACATCCTTAATGGCATCAGAAAGACCCTCTCTGAAAGTAGCCGCCAAGGCACACTCATTCCACTGAGTAAGCACAGACCATTTACGGAATCTTTGGCAGTAAATTTCAGCTTCATCTTGCCCCTGCAATAGGGACATCAAAGTTTTTTCTGCCTGAAGTTCCAAATGAGGTTCCTCATAAAGCAAGCCCAAGGCCAGAAAAAACGCATCCACATTGCGCAACGCAGGATCCCCTGGTGCCAATGCAAAAGCCCAATCTTGAGGGTCGCCGCGGAGCAAGGAAATCACAATCCCAACCTGCTGTGCAGGGTCTCCAGCAGAACGAGATTTCAGGGACAAAAATAACTTACAATTATTTCTAAAATTCTGAAAGCTAGATCTATTCCCTGAGAAGAATTCCGGCAAAGGAATTCTCGGCTCTGATACCGGAGCATGAACAACAAAATCTTGCAAACTTTGTACTTTCGTGGCGAGATTATTCAAACCTGCAGTTACACTCTGTAGATCCATTATAGACAGGTGAACATAGAGCCATTCAAAGATTACAAGGAGAGAGAAAAAAAAGAAAGACTGCAGAATAGACAGACTGGCAAGTGATCCAATTAAGAGCACACTAACTACTAGAGAAAAAAAAAAAAAAAAAAAAAATTTTCAGCAGACTTCTTATTTCTCTCCTTTCTCAGCCAAGGATTTTAACCCTTTAGTGGGCCGGTCAAACTGTCATGATCTCCATGGCCAGAGAACTAGCATAAGCCTCAATAGGAACAAGCTCTTGGAAGATGTAACTGTACTGACCATGAACTAAACCTACCGCATCATCTAGAAGTAGCCAGGTAGCATGTCCTACTTTTTATCCCTATATGCCCAGCGCCGGCCGGAGAACTAAATAATGCTAGCAGAGGGAAATATAAGACCTGACTCACCTCTAGAGAAATGCCCAAAAAGGAGACAGAAGCCCCCCACATATATTGGCGGTGATATGAGATGAAACAACAAACGCAGCAGGAAAATAGTTTTAGCAAATTTGAGGTCCGCTTTCTAGATAGCAGAAGACAGAAAGCATACTTTCATGGTCAGTAGAAAACCCTAACAAAACACATCCAGAAATTACTTTAGGACTCTGGCATTAACTCATAATACCAGAGTGGCAATTCCTGATCAACAAGAGCTTTCCAGACACAGTAACGAAACTGCAGCTGTGAACTGGAACCAAAATACAAAAACAAAACATGGACGAATGTCCAACTTATCTAGTAGATGTCTGGGAGCAGGAACAAGCACAGAGAGGCTTCTGATAACATTGTTGACCGGCAAGCATCTAACAGAGAAGCCAGGTTATATAGCGACACCCAGATCTAATCAGAACAGGTGAACAGGGAAGATGATGTCACAAGTTCAATTCCACCAGTAACCACCGGGGGAGCCCAGAATCCAAATTCACAACAGGCAGCGCTAAGTGTGCCTGGCCAAGGGATAACATAACAGCACAGGCTTCGAGACAGAATCAAACAATGCTGAGGAGCCGGCACACGGCGCCGGGGGGGTAAGAATGACGGCTGTGCTGCGTCACATTACGAAGGAAAGTCCCACCTCCGGGACGGTTTTACGGTATCAGTGGACACATTTTATAAGTGTTAAGTTCTGCGTGTGCAAGGAGCTAAACAAAAATAGCTACCTTTTCCTTGTGCATCATTACTGCTGCACAAGGTGGCTCTTTCAGTAACAAATGCCTTGGGGGGGGGGACAGGTTCCCTTACATTTCAGTTGTTGTGTCAGCGTGGTGGTCGCAGGACACATTGCCGGCTACACAGCTGGGGATCAGCTGACGTTACTGAAACCCAATAACACTGGGTCGTATGTTTTGACTGTGCAGACGGCACTTCTGAGCCTCAACTGGCGGTGTTGGAGCCCAGGAATTAAAGTTCAGGTGGTAGAAAGATGAACACAACAGGAGACCTGGATACTGTAGACAGTCACCTAATTATTTAATCAGGAAGAGGAGTGGCAAATTCCTGCGAGATCCAGGCCTTGTTCATTTTCATGAAAGCAAGCCGGTCAACGTTATCGGAGGATAGTCGCATGCGACGGTCAGTTAGTACACCACCTGCAGCACTAAAGACGCGTTCCGATAATACACTAGCCGCAGGACAAGCCAGCACCTCCAATGCATACTGGCTTAGCTCTGGCCATGTATCCAGCTTTGAGACCCAAAACTTGAAAGGGGAAGAGCCGTCTGGGAATACAGCAAGAGGGCAAGACATGTAGTCTGTCACCATCTGACGGAACCGTTGCCTCCTGCTGACTGGAGCCGTCTGTGATGGTGTAGACTTTTGTGGCGGGCACAAAAAACTGTGCCACAGTTGGGCCATACTGGTCTTGCCTTTGGCAGAGGCACTGCTTCTGCTCCCTCTTTGTGCAGAGCCTCCTCCACTGCCTGGACGCACTGAGCTGCTTTCTAATGCACTAGCAGCACTTCCCTCAGTTGGAATGGAGAAGATGATGGAATTCACCAGTGTGTCTTGGTACTCCCGCATTTTTCGCTCCCGGTTCAACGGTGTGATGAGGCTTTCTACGTTGTCCCGGTAGCGAGGATCGAGGAGGGTGAACACCCAATAATCAGACATGTTGAGAATGTGGGCGATGCGGCGGTTGTTTCTCAGGCACTGCAGCATGTAATTCACCATGTGCTGCAGACTGCCAACTGGCCAAGAAATGCTGTCCCCTGCTGGAGGCATGATCTCTGACCGCTCGTCATCACCCCACCCTCGCTGTACACACTGAGTACTGGACAATTGTGTAACTCCCTCCTCTGGATGGATGTCTTCCTCCTCCATTGACTCCTCCTCATCCTCCTCACAAACTGTCCCCTGCCTACGCGTTTGTGAGGAACCACGTGGCGCTGACTGTCCAGAAGATGATGGAAATGGTGAATCCTCATCCTCCACCTCTTCCACAACATCATCCCTTAGCCATTGCAGTGATTTTTCAAGCAGGCAGATAAGGGGGACAGTCATGCTGACTAGTGCATCATCTGCACTCGCCATCCGCGTGGAATAATCGAAGGGACGCAAAACCTGGCAGACGTCCTTCATAGTGGCCCACTCTGTGGTTGTGAAGTCTGAACGGCGCGGAGTGCGACTTCTTTGCGCCTGATGCAGCTGGTACTCCATTACAGCTTGCTGCTGCTCACACAACCGCTCCAACATATGTAACGTGGAATTCCACCTGGTAGGTAGGTCACATATGATGCGATGTTCCAGCAGGCGGTGTCGGCGCTGCAGAGCCGCAATGCGCGCTTTTGCCGTGCTGGAACGCCGCAAGTGAGCACACTCTAGGCGGACCTTGTGCAGCAGTGCATCAAGATCCGGATAGTCCCTCAAAAAACTCTGCATGACCAAATTGAGCACATGTGCCAGACATGGGATGTGAGTGAGGTTGCCGAGGCCCAGAGCTGCCACCAGATTTCGGCTATTATCACACACTACCATGCCTGGCTGGAGATTCGCTGGCACAAACCACACATCGCTCTCCTGTTTGATGGCATTCCAGAGCTCCTGCGCTGTGTGGCTTCGATTCCCCAAAGAAATTAATTTCAAGACGGCCTGTTGACGTTTGGCCACGTGTCATGGTTCTCAATGGCAAGAGACCGTAGTAAAGCATACAAAAGGACTAGCTCTTGGAAGATGGGAACTCGAGCTGACTGTGAGCTAAACCTACCGCACAACTAACAGTGGCCGGGTAGCGTGCCTACGTTTTATCCCTAGACGCCCAGCGCCAGCCGGAGGACTGACTGACCCTAGCAGAGGAAAATACAGACCTGGCTTACCTCTAGAGAAATTTTCCCCAAAAGGCAGACAGTAGCCCCCACATATATTGTCGGTGATTTTAGAGGAAAATGACATACGAAGTATGAAGATAGGTTTAGCAAATTGAGGTCCGCTTACTAGATAGTAGGAAGACAGAAAAGGGAACTTCACAGTCAGCTGAAAACCCTTTCAAAACACCATCCTGAAATTACTTTAAGACTCTAATATCAACTCATGACACCAGAGTGGCAATTTCAGCTCACAAGAGCTTCCAGCCTCAGAAATATTCAAAAACAGAGAACTGGAACAAAAATGCAAAACAATATTAGGACTACAAGTCCAACTTAGCTTATAGTAGTCTAGGAGCAGGAACATGCAACAGAAAGGCTTCTGGTAACATTGTTGGCCGGCATAGAAATGACTGAGGAGCAAGGCTAAATAGAAACTCCCACATCCTGATGGAAACAGGTGAACAGAGGAGATGAAGCACACAAGTTCAGTACCACCAGTAACCACCGGGGGAGCCCAGAAACCAAATTTACAACAGTACCCCCCCCTCAAGGAGGGGGCACCGAACCCTCACCAGAACCACCAGGGCGATCAGGATGAGAAAGGCACGGACCAAATCGGAGGCATGAACATCAGAGGCTGTCACCCAAGAATTATCCTCCTGACCGTAGCCCTTCCACTTGACCAGATACTGAAGTTTCCGTCTGGAAACACGGGAGTCCAAGATCTTCTCGACAACGTACTCCAACTCACCCTCAACCAACACCGGAGCAGGAGGCTCAACGGAAGGCACAACCGGTACCTCATACCTGCGCAACAATGACCGATGGAAGACATTATGAATAAAAAAAGATGCAGGGAGGTCCAAACGAAAGGACACAGGGTTAAGAATCTCCAATATCTTGTACGGGCCGATGAACCGAGGCTTAAACTTAGGAGAAGAACCTTCATAGGGACAAAACGAGAAGACAACCACACCAAGTCCCCAACACAAAGACGAGGACCAGCACGACGACGGCGGTTGGCAAACTGCTGAGTCTTCTCCTGGGACAACTTCAAATTGTCCACCACATGCCCCCAAATCCGATGCAACCTCTCCACCACAGCATCCACTCCAGGACAATCCGAAGACTCCACCTGACCGGAAGAGAAACGAGGATGAAACCCCGAATTACAGAAGAAAGGAGAAACCAAGGTGGCAGAACTAGCCCGGTTATTGAGGGCAAACTCCGCCAAGGGCAAAAAGGCAACCCAATCATCCTGATCCGCAGACACAAAACACCTCAAATAAGTCTCCAAGGTCTGATTAGTTCGCTCGGTCTGGCCATTAGTCTGAGGATGGAAAGCAGACGAAAAAGACAAATCAATGCCCATCCTAGCACAGAACGCTCGCCAAAATCTAGACACGAATTGGGTTCCCCTGTCAGAAACGATATTCTCCGGTATACCATGCAAGCGAACCACATTTTGAAAAAACAGAGGAACCAGCTCGGATGAGGAAGGCAATTTAGGCAAGGGAACCAAATGGACCATCTTAGAGAAACGGTCACACACCACCCAGATGACAGACATCTTCTGAGAAACAGGGAGATCAGAAATAAAATCCATGGAGATGTGAGTCCAAGGCCTCTTCGGAATAGGCAAAGATAACAACAATCCACTAGCCCGAGAACAACAAGGCTTGGCCCGAGCACAAACATCACAAGACTGCACAAAACCTCGCACATCTCGCGACAGGGAAGGCCACCAGAAGGACCTAGCCACCAAATCCCTGGTACCAAAGATTCCAGGATGATCAGCTAACGCAGAAGAATGGACCTCCGAGATGACTCTACTGGTCCAATCATCCGGAACAGTCTACCAGGCGGGCAACGATCAGGTCTATCCGCCTGAAACTCCTGCAAGACCCGTCGCAAGTCTGGGGAAACAGCAGATAATATCACTCCATCCTTAAGGATACCTGTAGGTTCAGAATTACCAGGGGAATCAGGCTCAAAACTCCTAGAAAGGGCATCCGCCTTCACATTTTTAGAACCCGGTAGGTAAGAAACCACAAAATTAAACCGAGAGAAAAATAACGACCAGCGCGCCTGTCTAGGATTCAGGCGCCTGGCAGACTCAAGATAAATCAAATTCTTGTGGTCGGTCAATACCACCACCTGATGTCTAGCCCCCTCAAGCCAATGACGCCACTCCTCAAAAGCCCACTTCATAGCCAAGAGCTCCCGATTACCAATATCATAATTTCGCTCAGCGGGCGAAAATTTACGAGAAAAGAACGCGCAAGGTCTCATCACGGAGCAGTCGGAACTTTTCTGCGACAAAACCGCCCCAGCTCCGATTTCTGAAGCGTCGACCTCAACCTGAAAAGGAAGAGTAACATCAGGCTGACGCAATACAGGGGCGGAAGAAAAGCGGCGCTTAAGCTCCCGAAAGGCCTCCACAGCAGCAGGGGACCAATCAGCAACATCAGCACCCTTCTTAGTCAAATCAGTCAACGGCTTAGCAACATCAGAAAAAACCAGTTATTATAAATCGACGATAAAAATTAGCAAAGCCCAAAAACTTCTGAAGGCTCTTAAGAGAAGAGGGTTGCGTCCAATCACAAATAGCCTGAACCTTGACAGGGTCCATCTCAATGGAAGAGGGGGAAAAAATGTACCCCAAAAACGAAATCTTTTGAACCCCAAAAACACACTTAGAACCCTTTACACACAAGGAATTAGAGCGCAAAACCTGAAAAACCCTCCTGACCTGTTGGACATGAGAGTCCCAGTCATCCGAAAAAATCAAAATATCATCCAGATACACAATCATAAATTTATCCAAATATTCACGGAAAATGTCATGCATAAAAGACTGAAAGACTGAAGGGGCATTTGAAAGACCAAAAGGCAGTACTAAATACTCAAAATGGCCCTCAGGCGTAATAAATGCGGTTTTCCACTCATCGCCCTGCTTAATTCGCACTAAATTATACGCCCCACGAAGATCAATCTTAGAGAACCACTTGGCCCCCTTTATTCGAGCAAACAAATCAGTAAGCAGTGGCAAAGGATACTGATATTTAACCGTGATTTTATTCAAAAGCCGATAATCAATACACGGCCTCAAAGAGCCATCTTTTTTAGATACAAAGAAAAAACCGGCTCCTAAGGGAGATGACGAAGGACGAATATGTCCCTTTTCCAAGGACTCCTTAATATATTCCCGCATAGCAGCATGCTCAGGCACAGATAGATTAAATAAACGACCCTTTGGAAACTTACTGCCCGGAATCAGATCTATAGTACAATCGCAATCTCTGTGCGGAGGTAGTGAACCAAGTTTAGGCTCCTCAAAAACGTCACGATAATCAGATAAAAATTCCGGAATCTCAGAGGGAATAGATGACGAAATGGAAACCAAAGGTACGTCCCCATGAGTCCCCTGACATCCCCAGCTTAACATAGACATTGCTTTCCAGTCGAGGACTGGGTTATGAGATTGCAGCCATGGCAATCCAAGCACCAACACATCATGTAGATTATTCAACACAAGGAAGCGAATAATCTCCTGGTGATCCGGATTAATACGCATAGTTACTTGTGTCCAGTATTGTGGTTTATTACTAGCCAATGGCGTGGAGTCAATACCCTTCAGAGGTATAGGAACTTCCAGAGGCTCTAAATTAAACCCACAGCGTTTGGCAAAGGACCAATCCATAAGACTCAAAGCGGCACCAGAGTCGACATAGTCGTCCGCGGTAATAGACGATAAAGAGCAAATCAGGGTCACAGATAGAATAAACTTAGACTGTAAAGTGCCAATTGAAACAGACTTATCAACCTTCTTAGTACGTTTAGAGCATGCTGATATAACATGAGTTGAATCACCACAATAGAAGCATAACCCATTTTTTCGCCTAAATTTCTGTCGTTTGCTTCTGGACAGAATTCTATCACATTGCATAATCTCTGGCGCCTTCTCAGTAGACACCGCCAAATGGTGCACAGGTTTGCGCTCCCGCAAACGCCGATCAATCTGAATAGCCATTGTCATGGACTCATTCAGACCTGTAGGCACAGGGAACCCCACCATAACATCTTTAATGGCATCAGAGAGACCCTCTCTGAAATTCGCCGCCAGGGCGCACTCATTCCACTGAGTAAGCACAGACCACTTACGAAATTTTTGGCAGTATATTTCAACCTCATCTTGCCCTTGAGACAGGGCCATCAAGGCTTTTTCAGCCTGAATCTCTAAATGAGGTTCCTCATAAAGCAACCCCAAAGCCAGGAAAAACGCATCCACATTGAGCAACGCAGGATCCCCTGGTGCCAAAGCAAATGCCCAATCCTGAGGGTCGCCCCGGAGCAAGGAAATTACAATCCTGACCTGCTGTGCAGGATCTCCAGCGGAGTGAGATCTCAGAGACAAAAATAATTTACAATTATGTTTGAAATTCTGGAAGCGAGATCTATCCCCGGAGAAAAATTCAGGTAAAGGAATTCTAGGTTCAGATATAGGAGCATGAATTACAAAATCCTGTAAACTTTGAACCTTCATAGCGAGATTATCCAAACCAGTAGCTAAACTCTGAGGATCCATTTTAATCAGGTGAAATCAGAACCATTCAAGGATTAGAAGGAGAGAGAGACGAAGGCTGCAGTAAGCAGAGATGCAAGTGAATCAACTAATGAGCAAACTCAGAAAAAAAAAAAAAAAAAATTCTCTGCAGACTTCTTTTCTCTCCTTTCTTCTGCCAATTATTTTAACTCTTGGCCGGCCAAACTGTCATGGTTCTCAATGGCAAGAGACCGTAGTAAAGCATACAAAAGGACTAGCTCTTGGAAGATGGGAACTCGAGCTGACTGTGAGCTAAACCTACCGCACAACTAACAGTGGCCGGGTAGCGTGCCTACGTTTTATCCCTAGACGCCCAGCGCCAGCCGGAGGACTGACTGACCCTAGCAGAGGAAAATACAGACCTGGCTTACCTCTAGAGAAATTTTCCCCAAAAGGCAGACAGTAGCCCCCACATATATTGTCGGTGATTTTAGAGGAAAATGACATACGAAGTATGAAGATAGGTTTAGCAAATTGAGGTCCGCTTACTAGATAGTAGGAAGACAGAAAAGGGAACTTCACAGTCAGCTGAAAACCCTTTCAAAACACCATCCTGAAATTACTTTAAGACTCTAATATCAACTCATGACACCAGAGTGGCAATTTCAGCTCACAAGAGCTTCCAGCCTCAGAAATATTCAAAAACAGAGAACTGGAACAAAAATGCAAAACAATATTAGGACTACAAGTCCAACTTAGCTTATAGTAGTCTAGGAGCAGGAACATGCAACAGAAAGGCTTCTGGTAACATTGTTGGCCGGCATAGAAATGACTGAGGAGCAAGGCTAAATAGAAACTCCCACATCCTGATGGAAACAGGTGAACAGAGGAGATGAAGCACACAAGTTCAGTACCACCAGTAACCACCGGGGGAGCCCAGAAACCAAATTCACAACAGCCACGGCTGTGCTCATGTCGGTCGTAACAGGTAAACGTTCATCACGGGTCCATGTGGAGGTGGACTGTGACGGCTCCTGCAGCGATGATTCTGAGGAACTGGTGTAAGAGGAGGAGTCAATGCGTACAGAATGGATTCCTGCAATCCTTGGAGTGGGCAGGACACGTCCTGCACCACTCGCACGATCTGTACCCGGCTCAACGACATTAACCCAATGGGCAGTTAGGGAAAGGTATCGCCCCTGTCCATGTTGACTGGTCCACGCATCGGTGGTGAGGTGGACCTTGCTACTGACGGCATTCAGTAGCGCGTGTTTTATGTGTCCCTCCACATGCTTGTGCAGGGCAGGGACAGCTTGCCTGCTGAAGTAAAAGCGGCTGGGCACATTGTACTGTGGGACTCCCAATGACATCAAGTCACGGAAGCTGTCAGTCTCCACCAGCCTGAATGACAGCATTTCCAGTGACAGAAGTTTGGCAATGCCTGCAGTCAGAGCCTGTGCTCGTGGGTGGTTTGACGAGAAAGGCCGCCTTTTCTCCCATGCCTGTACTACCGATGGCTGTAGACTGGGCTGGGAGTGTGTGGATGACTGGGAAAGTGGTGCTGCGGGTGGAATTACAGCGGGTCTCTGGACAACAGGGCCAGAGGTTCTTCCACGGCAATCCTGGGAGGAAGCCGAACCAGCTGCGTGTGAGCTGGAGGAAGAGGCAACACAAGCTGAAGAGGTGGTAGCTGCCGCTGTTGGTTGGCCTAGCTCTTCAGTGTGGTTTTCTAACTCCGCCGCGTGCCTGTTGTGCACATGTTTCCACATGTTGGAGGTATTGAGGTTGCTGACATTTCGACCTCTTTTGACTTTGTGATGACACACCTTGCATTTGACATAGCAAATGTCATCTGCAACTGTGTCAAAAAAGGGCCAGACACTGCAAGTCTTGGGAGCGCCCTTTTTGGCTTTTGGAACAGACATGCTCCTAACGGGTGCCAAAGTGGAGGCTACAGGCTGCGCAGTCTTCCCCCTCCCTCTACCTCTTTGGCCCGTTCTAGGAATCTCTTCCTCGCAGCTGCTCCCACCACCTTCCTGTCCCTCACGCCATGATGGGTCAAGGACCTCATCATCTACACTACCCTCTGCCACCAACTGCTCCTCCTGGGTAGTCTCAGCAGCAGAGCACGCACCAGAAAGTGGCACCTGAGTGTCATCATCAGCGGATGCAGCCTGCGATGTGGTGACCGGAGGCACTGGCCCACCCGCCTCTTCAGAGGAAGAGAGAAAAAGCTGTTGGGCATCACTGCACCCTGCCTCTTCTTCCATTTCTCCAATGCTGCTTGGCTGGCCCCCTGTTTCCAAGCCAAGAGATTCAGAGAACAGAAGTAGAGACGGCTCCTGTCCTGGCCTCTCTGTCTGCCTGGCCAATTTGGTAGGTGGTGAAGAGACAGATGGCTGCTCTCCAGTGCTCTGTGTCTGAGAGGATGTGGCACTAATTGAAGTCGATGCGTTAGCTGCCATCCATCCGACAACGGCTTCAATTTGGTCTTCACGCAGCAGTGGTGTACGGCGCTCTGCGACAAAGCTGCGCATGAAGGACTGTTCCCTGGTGAAACTGGGTGCTGAGGAGTCACCGTTGCCCGCAGCAGGCACAGAATCCCCACGTCCTCTCCCTGCTCCGTGCCCACGCCCACGTGCCTTACTCCCTGCCTTCTTCATCTTGGTTGACTGATAAAGATAAGCAGAAAAGTACTAACGGCTTTGTGTGCTTATTCCTGAACAGCTCCTAACAGGTATAAGAAACACTAATTTTCTAAAGTGTGGACTAGACTTTAATATGAGCTAATGTGGCCTACACAAATGTAAAGTGGTGTCACTGGTGTGTTTGGTGAACTTTATTATTTATTTATTTTTTGGGGGCTGAACTGACAACAGAGAGAGCTGCAGTCACACGGAGACCATGCAGACAGCCGTAAACGGTGCTGCAAGGCCCAAAAACCTCCTCTACTTTATCCTATGTAGTGTTTTTCCACAAGTTAGCTGGAGACGGGTGGAAAGACACTAATAGGAATTTTTTGAAAAAATGTGCAGCAGCCTGCACTACTTAAAACAAAAGGAAAATTGATTTTACGGTATGACGCAGTGAAGAACCCTGAGCTGGAGACAACCAGGCTATGGCTGCTCACAGACTACAGGGCGAGCTGCAGTCACACGGAGACCGTGCAGACAGCCGTAAACGGCGCTGCAAGGCCCAAAAACCCTCCTCTACGTTATCCTATGTAGTGTTTTTCCACAAGTTAGCTGGAGACGGGTGGAAAGACACTAATAGGGATTTTTTGAAAAAATGTGCAGCACCCTGCACTACTTAAAACAAAAGGAAAATTGATTTTACGGTATGACGCAGTGAAGAATCCTGAGCTGGAGACAACCAGGCTATGGCTGCTCACAGACTACAGGGCGAGCTGCAGTCACACGGAGACCGTGCAGACAGCCGTAAACGGCGCTGCAGGGCCCAAAAACCCTCCTCTACGTTATCCTATGTAGTGTTTTTCCACAAGTTAGCTGGAGACGGGTGGAAAGACACTAATAGGAATTTTTTGAAAAAATGTGCAGCAGCCTACACTACTTAAAACAAAAGGAAAATTGATTTTACGGTATGACGCAGTGAAGAACCCTGAGCTGGAGACAGCAGACTACACTACTTGAAAAAAAAAAAAAAGAACAGTATGAGGCAATGAACCACCCTCCCTGAACTGAATACAACCAGCTATGGATGGCCTATGGCTGCACTCAGACTAGAGAGTGGGCTGCACTCACACACACACACAGACCTTGCAGATCGCTGTGAAAACAGCGCTACAAGGCAAAAGCAAGGTGATTAGTAGGAGAACACAGCGGTTGCTAAATTAGCCTTTGAAAAGCACAAAGAAGCAAATCGCTATCTCTAAACTGGCCCTAAGTCAGCACACAGCGTCCTGTCACTAACTGAATTCACAGCAGAGTGAGCGCAAAATGGCGCCAGCGACTTTTAAACTGCATCATGACATCATTTCAGCAGCCAATCACAGCCTTGCCAGTAGTTTCAGGCCCTCCATGCTGAACAGGATGTGCCCACACTTGGAATCATTCTCATTGGCTGATTTCGTACAAATTTGTGCAGTTTGAATCCTGGGAACTTCCGATTCCGGTATCCGATACGCGGCAAGTATCGGATCTCGGTATCGGAATTCCGATACCGCTAAGTATCGGCCGATACCCGATACTTGCGGTATCGGAATGCTCAACACTACTGATCACTACTGAATAGTAGTGTTGAGCATTCCGATACCGCAAGTATCGGGTATCGGCCGATATTTGCTGTATCGGAATTCCGATACCGAGATCCGGTACTTTTGTGATATCAAGAATCGGTATCGGGATCGATATTAATGTGTAAAATAAAGAATAAAAATAAAAAATATTGATATACTCACCTCTCCGACGCAGCCTGGACCTTACCGATGTAACCGGCAGCTTCCGTTCCTAAGAATGAGCGCTTGAAAGACCTTAGATGACGTCGCGGCCTGTGACCGCTCACGCGACCAATCACAGGCCGTGACGTCATCTAAGGTCTTTCAAGCGCTCATTCTTAGGAACGGAAGCTGCTGGTTACATCGGTAAGGTCCAGGCTGCGTCGGAGAGGTGAGTATATCAATATTTTTTATTTTTATTCTTTATTTTACACATTAATATGGATCCCAGGGCCTGAAGGAGAGTTTCCTCTCCTTCAGACCCTGGGAACCATACATGATACCTTCCGATACTTGGTGTCCCATTGACTTGTATTGGTATCGGGTATCGGTATCGGCGATATCCGATACTTTTCGGGTATCGGCCGATACTATCCGATACCGATACTTTCAAGTATCGGACAGTATCGCTCAACACTACTGAATAGTAATAAGAAAACTATTCTAACTCTTCCACACCGAGTCCTAAGCTGTAAATGCAGAACTTCTACTCCTGGCTGTGGTTGGATCTGATGTCATTGCACAGGCTGCACAGTTATTATAGTGATTCTTCCAATTCACGCCTGTCTTCTGGGGCTAGAAGATGGCAGATTTCTGTGTTTCGATATTTGCATTCCCTGGTTTCCGGTGATAGCATCTTCTTGATTTGTCTTTGTATGGGCTCAGTATCGCATGGTCCTGCTGAGGTTCATCTGATTAGCAGATCAATGCGGCTAATAATATATTTTAATAAAAAGATGCGGCTGATATTCTGATGAACTGACTGCACCGCCACGTCTCAGCATAGTTACATTTCTTGGAGGAAAAAAAAAAAAGAGAGAAAAAAACAGCAGATGGAGGATAATTATGGAATACTTTACAGTCAAACAATGTATAAATGCGAATGTCACAAAGACTTCAGTCAGTAAGCTAAACATGGAAGGGCATAATGATATGCCGTCTGTTGTTATGGAAACCAATCTATTATCTATCCCATGTCTATCTATATACAAATATATTTATTTTTTTTATCTCTCTATCTTTTTTCTATCTTTCTCTTTCTCTCTCTTTTTCCCTCCCTTTCTCAAGGCTTCGTTCATCTTTCTTTCTCACTTTTTCTCCCTCATTTTCTCTCTTTTACTCTCTGCTTACCTCCCTCTTTTTCTTTAGCTCTTTATTTCTCTAGCTCTTTCTCTCTCTTTCTCTCTTTTTCTTACTCTTTCTCTAGCCTTTTCTTTCTTTCTCTTTCTCTCTTTCTTTCTTTCTTTCTTTCTTTCTTTCTTTTTCTCTCTTTGTCATCTTCTCACTTTCTTTCTCTCTCTTTTCTCTATCTCCTCTCTCTTTCTCTCCCTTTCTCTAGCCTTCATTCTTTCTTTCTCCCTTTTTCTCCCTCTTTCTCTCTCTCTTACTCTCTCAGTACCTCCTTCTATCTTTTACTCTAGCTCTCTCTCTCTTTCTCTTGCTCATTCTTTGTCTCTCTCTTTCTCTCCCTTTCTCTAGCCTTCTTTCTTTCTTTTTCTCTCTTTCTTTCTCTTTCTCTCTCTTTTACTCTTTCCTTACCTCCCTCTATCTTTTTCTTTAGTTCTCCTTATTTCTCTAGCTCTCTTTCTTACTCTCTGTCTCTCGCTCACTTTCTCACTCTTTCCCTCTCTCTTTCTCTTTCTCTCATTTTCTCTCTTTGTCTCTAGCCTTTTCTTTCTTTCTTTCTTTCTCTCTTTCTTTCTTTCTTTCTTTCTTTCTTTCTCTCTCTTTTTCTCTCTCTTTCTCTCCCTTTCTCTAGCCTTCATTTATCTTTCCCTCTTTTTTTCTTTTACCTCCCTCTATCTTTTCCTCTAGCTCTCTCTTTCTCTTGCTCACTCTTTCTCTCTCTTTCCCGCTGTCTTTTCCTCTCTCTCTTTCTCTCCCTTTCTATAGCATTCTTTCTTTCTTTTTCTCTTTCTTTCTCTCTTTCTCTTTTTCTCTCTCTTACTCTCTCTCTCTGCCTCCCTCTATCTTTTTATTTAGCTCTCTCTCTTTCTCCCTCTCTCTGTTTCTCTTTAACTCTCTCTTTACCTCCCTCTATCTCTCTCTCTTTACCTCTCTCTTTCTCGCGCTCTCTTTTTAATTTTTTCTTCATAAATACATTAAAAAAACACACTCAGGCTGGATGGCAAAGACATTTCATTTTAAAAAGCCAAATGTCCCCTTGTCTCAGGCTGCACTTCAGGACACATATATACAGAAGCATCTATAGCCAGATAGTGATAGTGAGACAAGTGATAACTGGGAGCACAGTCCTTCTAAATTACTCAATCAGACTGCAGAATATATTACTACAGTTGTGCTCAAAAGTTTACATACCCCGACAGAATGTTTGCTTTCTTGGCCTTTTTTTAGAGAATATAAATGATAACACCAAAACTTTTTCTCCACTCATGGTTAGTGGTTGGATGAAGCCATGTATTGTCAAACTACTATGATTCTCTTTGTAAGTCATGATGACAACCCAAAACATACAAATGACCCTGATCAAAAGTTTACATACCCTGGTGATTTTGGCCTGATAACATGCACAGAAGTTGACACAAATGGGTGTGAATGGCTACTAAAGGTAACATCCTCCCCTGTGACCTGTTTACTTGTAATCAGTGTGTGTTCATAAAAGCTGAGTGAGTTTCTTGGATCCAGACAGACTCTTGCATCTTTCATCCAGCCACTGACATTTCTGGATTGTGAGTCATGGGGAAAGTAAAAGAATTGTCAAAGGATCTACGGGAAAAGGTAGTTGAACTGTATAAAACAGGAAAGGGATACAAAAAATATCCACAAGTCTTCAGAGGCTGGACAGACATCTGTCTGAGATGGTTTACTGAATCTTGCATTGAGCAGGGGGTTGGACATGATGTCCCTGGAGATCCCTTCCAAATGAAACATTCTATGATTCTATGATATAACATCGTGGTTACAAGTCAGAACATGCAGAATTTACAATTTTGCCTCAATCTACAATTTTGGTCTATTTATTCTGCAGAGCAGCACACATTTGTATTTGAATTGTTGCATAGATGAAATCAGAATAATGGAATGACCAAACTAAGAGAATTGGAGTCTAAGACCAAAGTCAAGAAAAGCCAGAAGCAAAGCTGAAGCTCAACACAAAGGGTGAAACTACCTTAGGTCTATTCCAGCTTTGGAGAAACAGGGTTAATCCAAAAGGGAATTCAAATACAAGACAGTAATCATATAAAAAGTGCACCAGGTCGTAAATACTTTATCTTGCCCCGGCAAGATTGCACTGATCCATTTGATTGTGTGGTTAGCTGGACCACTGCATTGGCCAAAAAGCAGATGAAGCAGAAAGCACCTGTAGGGTCCAGCATTGCCAAGAAGACCATAGCTGTAGTGAACAGCAATAAGTTGCTATGTATTTTCTCTGCTCCCATTTTTAATAGTTTTAGTAATATTTTATAATAGTTTTCTTTTGAATTGTAACAATATTTATGGAATCAATAATTCTTCCGCAACAAATAAAATATAAATCGCTACAAAATATTCATTTAAAAAAAATCAATTAATTAATCTAAACAGTTTTCAGATTGCGCACTCCCCTGCGATGTGAATAATGCATTATTAAAAGCTACAGATTGAACTATTAATATATTAATACAGATTGCGGTATAATGAGGACTGTGTTTCTCTTGATATTTCAGCCATAAGCTTCTAATTACTGACGGAGATTTTATTTATGATTAAAATGATACATTTGAAAGATTTATTTTGATAGATAATTTCAAAGAAATGTCTATCACTTACGTGTATTTGTGTATTCTAGCAGCTACTCCCCATCCATCACACTGGAAACAATATATACAATCAATTAATTGCACAGTCGCCAATTCATAGACAATGGGAGAATTCACTAGCTGATAAATTTCCTTTATGTAACGAAAGCAAAGAATTGAAAACGATTGAAATTGAAACAGGTGGAGAATTGTAACCAATGAACATGCACCAGTTTTGGTGTAAACTGCACCAATTCTTGTTGCCAATCATATGCACTCTGAAATAGTCCAAAGACTTTTAGTAGCCTAAAGTTAAACATTGGCATGATGACGGGAAAATAAGCATGTTTTCAAAGTTTTAAGACCTATTTAAAGGGTTTATCAACTACTAAGATGACCCCTTCTTAAACCAAATGTTCGTCCCCGATAAAATAATGAAGCCTATACTCACCTCCTGTGCCGGCACTGTTCCTGTGGTGTCGGCACTCGCTCTCCCAGGGCTGTCACGTGGTGTTGTGACAGGTGACGCCGACACCCAATCAGCACCGGCGTCACTGTCTCCGCCTTCAGACAAACTGAACAGGAAGAGGAAGTCAGGGATCTGCTGCAGCCCGGACTTCCTCTTCATTATTCAAAAAATAATCTGTCACACAGCTTCAATCAATCGTAAAACTTATTTCTCTTAGAAATGGCGAGACAAATACAAAAGAGATTTTTTTTCCAAGCATATTTAATTTATGTAAATAATTGTAATAAAATATAAATAATAAATACACAAGAGGCCATAATTGTATCTGAAGAATGAGCCTAACACTTCAATTGTGCAGCACAGTGAATAGTTTAAAATTGCAAATGCAAAGAATAAGTGGCAGAATTGCTGTTTTGTTAATATTTATCATCCCATAAAAAGTTTTTAAAAAGTTTGTCAATAGGGTATATATCACAAAGTGATGGCGCTGACAAATATACTCATCCCCATAAAGAAAAGTATGCTTATTTTGTTTATCTGTTGAATATAAAATAATTAAAATAGTTATGACCCCAGGAATACAACAATAAAAAAGTGAAAATAAAAAAGTAAATAAAAACAAAAACTGTTATTGGCGCAATGGAGTTAAACATGTATTTAAATTGCAGCGCGACACATAAAAATAAACTGCAATGCCCGAAAAGCATTTAGAAAAGTTTCCAAATGATGAAAGGAGATTGTTAGCAGAAACACATGACATATCTTCATTCCACTGTTCAGCTGACTGTCAGGGGCTCGTTACAGAGACTGTTAAGTGCTTCTCCCTGTGATCCAGCCATTTGTAGCGCAGTGATCTGGTTCCGCCTCTCCACCCTGAACACTGAGGATTAAAAGAGAGATCCGCGGTGATTCTTCTCTGCAGACATTCTCTCTGGTGGAGATGGATGAAGTTAATTTCAGATGGCGAGATACGCTAATGCTTTCCTGAACTCCGGAAAAAAGGTCAGACACCCAGATGAATTGAATCCCTAAGTTGTAGCAAAAAGATGTTTTAAGATAATATTTTTACTCACTTTTCCTTTTCTGTATATTTTCTATTTTTACGTGTTTTTTTTTTTCCCTAGCAATGACTAAAGTTTTGGACCGAGCAGTTTGCATTTTAAGTCAGAATTATCAAATGTCAAATGTTTGTACAAATCCGTATCTGTGACATTTACACTAATTGCAAGCAGTTTGGAATCTATTTTTTTTCCGTTTTCCATAGGGCTCAAATTTTTTATTTTTGTTCCAGGTGCAATTTGACAAAACGTCGGATCACACTCAAACCAATGTTAATCTATGGGGCCAATTACATGTCCTAAGAAAAAAATCTCATCATACCCGATTTGCATCCGATGTTCAGATCGCTCTGAACAGTCCCACACTTGTTTTTTGCTTAGCTTTTTTGCTAGGTTCACTAAATGCTAAAACTGACCTGCCATTATGATTCTCCAGGTCATTATGAGTTCATAGACACCTAACATGACTAGGTTATTTTTTACCTAAGTTGTGAAAAAAAATTCGAAACTTTGCTAAAAAAAAAAAAAAATTGCGCCATTTTCCGATACCTGTAGAGTCTCCATTTTTCATGATCTGGGGTCCGTGGAGGGCTTATTTTTTGTGTGCCGAGCTGATGTTTTTAATGATACCAGTTTGGTGCAGATACGTTCTTTTGATCGCCTGTTATTGCATTTTAATTCAATGTCGCGGCGACCAAAAAAAGTAATTCTGGCGTTTCTAATATTTTTCTCACTACGTTGTTTAGCGATCAGGTTAATGCTTTTTTTTATTGATAGATTGGGCGATTCTGAACACAGCGATACTAAATATGTGTAGGTTTGATTTTTTTTTATTGATTTATTTTGAATGGGTCGAAAGGGGGTGATTTAAATTTTTATATTTTTTTTATTTTTTTCACATTTTTTTTACTTTTTTTTTCTTTTGCCATGCTTCAATAGCCTCCATAGGAGGCTAGAAGCTGGCACAGCACGATCGCCTCTGCTACATAGCAGCGATCATCAGATCGCTGCTAGGCAGCAGAAATACAGGTGTGCTGTGAGCGCCGACCACAGGGTGGTGCTCACAGCAGACCTGCATCAGTAACCATAAAGGTCTCAAGGACCTCTATGGTTACTATACAGAAGCATCTCTGACCCCCGATCATGTGACGGGGGTCGGCGATGCGCTCATTTCCGGCCGCCCGGCCGGAAGCGCCGGATAAATGACGCTGTCTGCGTTTGACAGCGGCATTTAACTAGTTAATAGCGGCAAGGGGAATCGCGATTTCACCTGCTGCTATTGCGGGCACATGTCAGCTGTTCAAAACAGCTGACATGTCCCGGCTTTGATGCGGGCTCACCGCCGGAGCCCGCATCAAAGAGGGGGATCTGACCTCGGACGTACTATCCAGTCCGAGGTTAGAAAGGGGTTAATTCCTGAAAAGCACCTGAAGGATAAATAAACTACCTGACAAGAGTTTTTAATATGTTTAGGGGTGAATTTTTTTTAAATGGTATCACTTTGGGGTTTTTATATTATATAGGTCCCCCCAAATCACTTCAAAACGGAATAGGTCCCTAAAAAATACATTTTGTAAATTTCCTTTAAAAAAAATGAAAAATTGCTGCTACAGTTTTAACCCCTTAATGACAGCCAATACGTCTTTTTAC
Organism: Ranitomeya variabilis; assembly: GCF_051348905.1. Taxonomy (NCBI): domain Eukaryota; kingdom Metazoa; phylum Chordata; class Amphibia; order Anura; family Dendrobatidae; genus Ranitomeya; species Ranitomeya variabilis. The sequence goes on from NC_135238.1 coordinate 227,110,195, forward strand.
TGACCTGAGATATAAGAGAATAGCATCTCCATACAGGTAACAATCCCGCAGCTGTGGGCTGTACACTATAGCTGACAACTTGCTGTATCAGCCACAATCAGTGTTGGCACCGTCCAAATCTGTTTAATGCCTTAGATGCTGCTGTTAATAGTGACTACATCATTATAAATGGTTAACAGAGTGTGGGGGCTTCCTCTTTATCCCAGTTGCTGTCCTCAGATCATGATTGTGTGGTCCTGATGTTTGCCATGGCAATTCACGACCAAATAGTGGCCTTAGAGTCAGACGGCTGTAGTAATCTGTTCACAAGAGACATTTAGGTGGTAAAAATACACATTTTCATTTCTGTCACGCCACTTTGCATTAATTCCTGTAAAGCACCTGAAGGGTTAATAAACTACCTGACAGCAGTTTTCAATATGTCAGGGGGTGCTGTTTTTAAAATGGTATCATGTTTGGGGGTTTCCCAATATATGATACCCCTAAAGTCACTTCAAACATGGATAAGTCCCTAAAAAAAATTTGGGGGGTAAATTTCCTTGAAAAAATGAAAAATTGGTGCTACATTTTTAAACCTCCTAAAATGCTAACAAAATAAAATAACATTTTACAAATGGTGCTGATGTAAAGCCGACATGTGGGAAATGTTATTTATTAATGGGTTGCTGTGGTATGACCATCTGGATTAAAGGGATAATCATTAAAATTTTGAAAATTGCAAATTTTTTAACATTTTTCTCAAATGTTTAATATTTTTTATAAATAAACACAAAACAGATTGACCTAAATTTACCATTATCATAAAGTATAATGTGTCACAAAAAAACAGTCTCAAAATCACTGGGATTTGTTGAAGCATTGCAGAGTTATTACCACATAAAGTGACACTAGTCACATTTCAAAAATTTGGCTCCGTCACTAAGGGGTTAAACTTTCTAATATCCTATCAACATAAAATAACACTTTACAGACGGTGCTAATGCAAAGTTGACATGAGAAAGATGTTATCTTTTAACTATTTTTGATTGGTGTGACTTTCTGGATTAAAGTGATAATCTTTCAAAGTTTGAAAATTGAAAATTTTTGACATTTTTGAATGTTTCATTCAATATTAAAAAAATAAACAAAAAACATAACAATTTAAATTTACCATTAACATAAAGCATAATGCGTCATGAAAAGACAATCACAAAATCCCTGCGATATGATGATATATTCCAGAGTTATTGCCACATGTCAGATTTGAAAAATTTGGTCAGGTCACTAAGGAGTGACACACATGCGCAGAGACATCCCGATTCTAGACGTTTCAGGCTAGCATGAGTATTCCTTGGGTTCCATTGTGCGTTAATAGAAAAAAAGGCGCCACGACCGTATGTAGGGAAGCGATCTGTGGAGACGAGCCGTGAGGGGCATATTAGTTTTATTTTTTCTACATCTTTCATTTATTATGCCCTGGGGTCTCTCTAGCTTCCAGATCATAATAAGAAACATTGTAATTGGTGGTGACTAGTGATAAGCGAGTATACTCGTTACTCGAGATTTCTCGAGCATGCCCGGGTGACCTCCGAGTATTTTTTAGTGCTCGGAGATTTAGTTTTCATCGCCACAGCTGAATGATTTACATCTGTTAGCCAGCATAAGAACATTTAAGGGTTGCCTGGTTGCTAGGGAATCCCCACATGTAATCAAGCTGGCTAGTAGCTGTAAATCATTCAGCTGCGGTGAAGAAAACAAAATCTCCGAGCACTAAAAAATACTTGGAGGTCACCCTAGCGTGCTCGGCAAATCTCGAGTAATGAGAATATTCGCTCATCACTAGTGGTGACTAAATTGGAATCACGTCCTGTCACTTGGCAAACGCAATAGTGAATTATGAACTTTTACACAGAACTTTCTTTTAATGGTCGACTTAAGTTATTTACTTACTTTAAATCGGCTGCAGCTTTCTATTTTTCCAAAAGTATTAACACCTGTGTTCTATCAGACAGCGGCGGCAACTGTATGATCAATATTTTGCTTGTCCTTGATGCTGCAAATTAAGCTTAGATGGAAGACTCTATAATTTTTTTATCGAAGTAACAGCGACAGAGTCAACAGTCAGATAATGAAGCATACAGCGGAGAAATGCTGCAGTTATTACTGGCAACATTGTAACTTGTTTATTTTTATAAACCATGATGGTTCGTAACTTACTATAATTGTTTACGTGATCGTTGCCCCGTTCAGGCAGATCATTGGCTACAATATGCAAGTCATGTACTTTGCACTTTGCCCTGTTTCTGAATCAGGACTACTTTAAGGACAGAAAAAATATTTTAAAAAATAAAGAAACACCAACATTACAAATAAGAGAAGATCTTTTAAAGATCATGCGCCATAGCCAAGGTTTGTCTTGGAGTCATTCTTACTATCAACCATTGTAGGCCTCAAGAAGAATTCATATCTTAAAGAAAATTAACACCATCAATCTATTTTTTTTTACTTAAATGCTTGTATTTTGTGGAAAATAAATGCTTTTTGCAATGGGATTTCATTCAAGTTTTTGCAACAGTAGGCTCTTTGTTTCCTTCCAAATTGCTGAATCAGTGAGCTAGGTGTGACATAGAGTTTGTAACTTTTTTATTTGTCTTTTTTATCTCCTTTCAACCGATTTGTGACCACAACAAAGTTCAGCTCAACTTTAATGTGGCTGTGGTCATAAATCAGCTGAGGAGAGTTCAGAAAAAGAAAGAAAAGAGTTAGGACTCTCCCATTAGAACAAGCTCACTGATGATTCTCAATTTACTGATCTTTGGCTTGTCTTTGACAAGAGGCAGAAGAATTTGCAGATGCTTACTTTCATAGTAAGTCTGTAGTCATTTGTCCAAGATGTTTGGAGCAATCTGCCTGCTGAGTTCCTTCAAAAACTGCTTGCAAGCGTACAGAGAAGAACTGATGAAGGCAAAGGGTGGTCACGCCAAATTTTATTTTGATTTCCCCATTGATCACTGTTTTTATTTTTTGCTAATTAATAAAAAAATATATATTCTTACCTTGCAGCAATTTTTCCATTGAATTGGGGAATCGGTAAGGATGCTATCAAGGACTTATAATGAATTGGGGACTAACGGAGGATACTATTAAGGACTTTACCATTAAGGAGGAATGATGGTATCAGGAACTTAAAGTCAATTGGAAGGATGGGGAGGATGATATCAGGGACTTATAATGAGTTGTTAGGTGGGGAAGGATGGTATCAGTGACTTATAATGAATTGGGGTCAAGGGGAAGACATTATCAGGGACTTATAAAGAGTTCAGACTGAGGAAGTATGGTATCAGGGACTTATAATGAATTAGGAGGTGGGGAAGGATGGTATCAGGGACTTATAATAAATTGGGAGGTGGGGAAGGATGGTATCAGGGACTTATAATGAATTGGGAGGTGGGGAATGATGGTATCAGGGACTTATAATGAATTGGGAGGTGGGGAAGGATGGTATCAGGGACTTATAATTAATTGGGAGGTGGAGAGGATGGAATCAGTGACTTATAATGAGTTGGGCGGTGGAGAGGATGGCATCTGGGAACTATAATGAAATGGGAGGAGGGGGAGGATGGTATCAGGGACTTATAATGAATTAGGAGGTGGGGAGGATGGTATCAGGGACTTGTAATGAATTAGGAGGTGGGGGAAGATGGTATTATTATTATTATTATTAATTTATTTATACAGCACCATTAATTCCATGGTGCTGTACATGAGAAGGGGTTACATCAAAATACAAATATCACTTACAGTAAACAAACTAACAATGACAGACTGGTACAGCGGGAAGAGGACCCTGCCCTTGCGGGCATACATTCTACAGGATAGTGGGGAAGGAGACAGTAGGTTGAGGGTTGCAGTAGCTCTGATGGTGTTGAGGTGGCCGTGTGGACATTACAGGTTGTAAGCTTCGTTGAAGAGGTGAGTTTTCAGGTTTCTTTTGAAGGATCCAAATGTGGTGGATAACCGGATGTGTTGGGGCACAGAATTCCAGAGGATGGGGGATATTTGGGAGAAGTCTTGGAGGCAAGTGGGTGAGGAGCGAATAAGTGTGGAGGAGAGAAGGAGGTCTTGGGAGGACCAGAGATTACGTGAGGGAAGATATTGAGAGATTAGTTTGGAAATATACGGAGGAGAATGGTTATGGATGGCTTTGTAGGTCAGTGTTAGTAGTTTAAACTGGATATGCTGGGAAATTGGGAGCCAGTGAAGGGATTTGCAAAGAGGGGAAGCAGGAGTGTAACGAGGAGAGAGATTAATTAGTCGGGCAACAGAGTTGAGGATAGACTGGAGGAGTGCGAGAGTATTAGAAGGTAGGCCACAGAGGAGGATGTTGCAGTAGTCAAGGTGGGAGATGATTAGGGCATGCACAAGCATTTTGGTAGAGTGAGGGTTGAGGAAAGGACAGATTCTGGAAATATTTTTGAGCTGGAGGCGACAGGAGGTGGCGAGAGCTTGGATGTGCGGTTTGAAGGACAGGGCAGAATCCAGGGTTACTCCAAGGCAGCGGATTTTGGGGACAGGTGAAAGTGTGATTTCATTTATTTTGATAGATAGATAGATCAGGTAGGGGAGATATGCGAGATGGAGGAAAGATAATTAGTTCAGATTTGTCAACATTGAGCTTGAGGAAGCGAGAGGAGAAGAAGGAGGATATGGCGGATAGACACTCTGGGATTCTGGAGAGCAGAGGGGTGACATCTGGGCCTGGGAGGTAGATCTGAGTGTCATCAGCATATAGATGGTACTGGAAGCCATAGGACCTTATGAGTTGTCCCAGGCCGAATGTATAGATTGAGATGAGTAAGGGCCCAAGGACAGAGCCTTGAGGGACACCAACAGAGAGGGTGGGATGAAGAGGTAGTATGGGAGTAGGTAATGCTAAATGTGTGGTTGGTAAGGTATGAGGAGATCCAAGATAGGGTGAGGTCTTTGACCCCAAAGGAAGAGAGGATCTGTAGTAGGAGGCAGTGGTCAACTGCGTCGAAGGCATAGGACAGGTCTAGAAGGAGGAGTATAGAGAATTGTCTGTTAGCTTTGGCTGTAAGTAAGTCGTTAGTAATTTTGGTCAGGGCAGTCTCAGTGAAATGGTGGGGACGGAAGCCAGATTGTAGGTTGTCGAAAAGAGAGTTAGATGCAAAGGGAGGGGAAAGTTCAGCATGGACGTGCTGCTCAAGGAGTTTGGATGCAAATGGGAGCAAAGATATGGGGCGATAGCTGGACATAGTGCTTGGGTCAAGTGATGGCTTTTTGAGGATAGGTGTGATTGTGGCACGTTTGAAAGCAGTGGGGAAGGTACCAGAAGTTAGTGATAGGTTGAAGAGATGGGTTAGGGATGGGATTAGTGTGGTGATGAAGTTGGGGAGGAGGTGGGATGGGATGGGGTCAAGTGCACAAGTGGTGAGGTGTGATTTGGAGAGAAGATGAGCAAGCTCCCCTTCAGTGATTTTGGAGAGGGAAGTTATGAGGTTTGGGCATTGGTCTGGTATACAAAGGGGTTGTGGTGGTTTGACGACAAAGATTTGCCTTGTTTGGTCGATCTTATTTTTGAAGTGTGTGGCAAAGTACTCGGCAATGATAAGGGAACTCGGAGGGGGCAGTGGTGGGCGGAGGAGGGAGTTAAAAGTCTTGAACAACTGTTTGGGGTTGGGGATAAGGAAGATACAAGAGTTGTGAAGTAGGCCTGTTTAGCAGAGGTGAGAGCTGATTTGAATGCGAGTGTTGCTTGTTTGAGTGCAGTGAAAACATCTTGCGAATGTGTTTTCTTCCAACGTCGTTCTGCAATTCTGGATACCTGCCGAAGCTTTTTAGTGATGTTATTGTGCCAGGGTTGTCTATTGGTTCGTTGCACTCTGCTATGCATGACAAGGACGACCATGTCAATAGCTGATGCAAGAGTGGCATTGTAGAAAGCAGTGGCAGTGTCTATGTCGTGGAGTGAGGATATGGATGCTAGTGGCAGGATAAAGTCAGAGAGCATGTGGGTGTCTAGGTGTGTGTGGTTCCTGCGTGGGTGCGCATGTTGCTGGACATGGGTGACAGGCGAGGAGGACAGGGATGAGAAAGTGAGTAGATGGTGGTCAGATAGAGGGAGAGGGGAGGTTGTGAAGTTAGATAGGGAGCATAGACGGGTGAAGACAAGGTCTAATGTGTGTCCGTCTGTGTCGGTGGCTGAGGAGGACCACTGAGTAAGTCCAAAGGATGAAGTATCAGGGACTTATAATGAATTGGGAGGTGAAGAGGATGGTATAAGGGATTTATAATGAATTAGGAGGTGGGGAGGATGGTATCAGGGACTTATAATGCATTGGGAGGTGGGGGCGGATGGTATCATGGACTTATAATGAATTAGGAGGTGGGGAGGATTGTATCAGGGACTTATAATGAATTGGGATGTGGGGAGGATGATATCAGGGACTTATAATGAATTGGGAGGTGGGGAGGATGGTATCAGGGACTTATAATGCATTGGGAGGTGGGGGAGGATGGTATAAGGGACTTATAATCAATTAGGAGGTGGGGAGGATGGTATCATGGACTTATAGTGAATTGAGAGGTGGGGAGGATGGTATCATGGACTTATAATGAATTAGTAGGTGGGGAGGATGGTATCAGGGACTTATAATGCATTGGGAGGTGGGGGAGGATGGTATCATGGACTTATAATGAATTAGAAGGTGGGGAGGATGGTATCAGGGACTTATAATGAATTGGAAGGTGGGGAGGATGGTATCAGGGACTTATAATGAATTGGGATGTGGGGAGGATGGTATAAGGGATTTATAATGAATTAGGAGGAGGGGAGGATGGTATCAGGGACTTATAATGAATTGGGAGGTGGGGGAGGATGGTATAAGGGACTTATAATGAATTGGGAGGTGGGGAGGATGGTATCAGGGACTTATAATGCATTGGGAGGTGGGGGAGGATGGTATAAGGGACTTATAATCAATTAGGAGGTGGGGAGGATGGTATCAGGGACTTATAATGAATTGGGAGGTGGGGAGGATGGTATCATGGACTTATAATGAATTGGGAGGTGGGGAGGATGGTATCATGGACTTATAATGAATTAGTAGGTGGGGAGGATGGTATCAGGGACTTATAATGCATTGGGAGGTGGGGGAGGATGGTATCATGGACTTATAATGAATTAGAAGGTGGGGAGGATGGTATCAGGGACTTATAATGAATTGGAAGGTGGGGAGGATGGTATCAGGGACTTATAATGAATTGGGATGTTGGGAGGATGGTATAAGGGATTTATAATGAATTAGGAGGAGGGGAGGATGGTATCAGGGACTTATAATGAATTGGGAGGTGGGGGAGGATGGTATCAGGGACTTATAATGCATTGGGAGGTGGGGAGGATGGTATAAGGGACTTATAATCAATTAGGAGGTGGGGAGGATGGTATCAGGGACTTATAATGAATTGGGAGGTGGGGAGGATGGTATCATGGACTTATAATGAATTGAGAGGTGGGGAGGATGGTATCATGGACTTATAATGAATTAGTAGGTGGGGAGGATGGTATCAGGGACTTATAATGCATTGGGAGGTGGGGGAGGATGGTATCAGGGACTTATAATGAATTAGTAGGTGGGGAGGATGGTATCAGGGACTTATAATGAATTGAGAGGTGGGGAGGATGGTATCAGGGACTTATAATGAATTGAGAGGTGGGGAGGATGGTATCATGGACTTATAATGAATTAGTAGGTGGGGAGGATGGTATCAGGGACTTATAATGAATTGGGAGGTGGGGGAGGATGGTATCAGGGACTTATAATGAATTGGGAGGTGGGGGAGGATGGTATAAGGGACTTATAATCAATTAGGAGGTGGGGAGGATGGTATCAGGGACTTATAATGAATTGGGAGGTGGGGAGGATGGTATCATGGACTTATAATGAATTAGTAGGTGGGGAGGATGGTATCAGGGACTTATAATGAATTGAGAGGTGGGGAGGATGGTATCATGGACTTATAATGAATTAGTAGGTGGGGAGGATGGTATCAGGGACTTATAATGAATTGAGAGGTGGGGAGGATGGTATCATGGACTTATAATGAATTAGTAGGTGGGGAGGATGGTATCAGGGACTTATAATGAATTGGGAGGTGGGGGAGGATGGTATCAGGGACTTATAATGAATTGGGAGGTGGGGGAGGATGGTATAAGGGACTTATAATCAATTAGGAGGTGGGGAGGATGGTATCAGGGACTTATAATGAATTGGGAGGTGGGGAGGATGGTATCATGGACTTATAATGAATTGAGAGGTGGGGAGGATGGTATCATGGACTTATAATGAATTAGTAGGTGGGGAGGATGGTATCAGGGACTTATAATGCATTGGGAGGTGGGGGAGGATGGTATCATGGACTTATAATGAATTAGAAGGTGGGGAGGATGGTATCAGGGACTTATAATGAATTGGAAGGTGGGGAGGATGGTATAAGGGATTTATAATGAATTAGGAGGAGGGGAGGATGGTATCAGGGACTTATAATTAATTAGGAGGTGGGGAGGATGGTATCAGGGACTTATAATGAATTGGGATGTGGGGAGGATGGTATAAGGGATTTATAATGAATTAGGAGGAGGGGAGGATGGTATCAGGGACTTATAATTAATTAGGAGGTGGGGAGGATGGTATCAGGGACTTATAATGAATTAGGAGGTGGGGAGGATGGTATCAGGGACTTATAATGAATTGGGAGGTGGGGAGGATGGTATCAGGGACTTATAATGCATTGGGAGGTGGGGAGGATGGTATAAGGGATTTATAATGAATTATGAGGTGGGGAGGATGGTATCAGGGACTTATAATGCATTGGGAGGTGGGGAGGATGGTATCAGGGATTTATAATGAATTAGGAGGTGGGGAGGATGGTATCAGGGACTTATAATGAATTATGAGGTGGGGAGGATGGTATCAGGGACTTATAATGAATTGGGATGTGGGGAGGATGGTATCAGGGACTTATAATGAATTGGGAGGTGGGGAGGATGGTATAAGGGACTTATAATCAATTAGGAGGTGGGGAGGATGGTATCAGGGACTTATAATGAATTAGGAGGTGGGGAGGATGGTATCAAGGACTTATAATGAATTGGGAGGTGGGGGAGGATGGTATCAGGGACTTATAATGAATTGGGAGGTGGGGAGGATGGTATCAGGGACTTATAATGAATTGGGAGGTGGGGAGGATGGTATCAGGGACTTATAATGAATTAGGAGGTGGGGAGGATGGTATCAAGGACTTATAATGAATTGGGAGGTGGGGAGGATGGTATCAGGGACTTATAATGAATTGAGAGGTGGGGAGGATGGTATCATGGACTTATAATGAATTAGTAGGTGGGGAGGATGGTATCAGGGACTTATAATGAATTGGGAGGTGGGGGAGGATGGTATCAGGGACTTATAATGAATTGGGAGGTGGGGGAGGATGGTATAAGGGACTTATAATCAATTAGGAGGTGGGGAGGATGGTATCAGGGACTTATAATGAATTGGGAGGTGGGGAGGATGGTATCATGGACTTATAATGAATTAGTAGGTGGGGAGGATGGTATCAGGGACTTATAATGAATTGAGAGGTGGGGAGGATGGTATCATGGACTTATAATGAATTAGTAGGTGGGGAGGATGGTATCAGGGACTTATAATGAATTGGGAGGTGGGGGAGGATGGTATCAGGGACTTATAATGAATTGGGAGGTGGGGGAGGATGGTATAAGGGACTTATAATCAATTAGGAGGTGGGGAGGATGGTATCAGGGACTTATAATGAATTGGGAGGTGGGGAGGATGGTATCATGGACTTATAATGAATTGAGAGGTGGGGAGGATGGTATCATGGACTTATAATGAATTAGTAGGTGGGGAGGATGGTATCAGGGACTTATAATGCATTGGGAGGTGGGGGAGGATGGTATCATGGACTTATAATGAATTAGAAGGTGGGGAGGATGGTATCAGGGACTTATAATGAATTGGAAGGTGGGGAGGATGGTATCAGGGACTTATAATGAATTGGGATGTGGGGAGGATGGTATAAGGGATTTATAATGAATTAGGAGGAGGGGAGGATGGTATCAGGGACTTATAATTAATTAGGAGGTGGGGAGGATGGTATCAGGGACTTATAATGAATTAGGAGGTGGGGAGGATGGTATCAGGGACTTATAATGAATTGGGAGGTGGGGAGGATGGTATCAGGGACTTATAATGCATTGGGAGGTGGGGAGGATGGTATAAGGGATTTATAATGAATTATGAGGTGGGGAGGATGGTATCAGGGACTTATAATGCATTGGGAGGTGGGGAGGATGGTATCAGGGATTTATAATGAATTAGGAGGTGGGGAGGATGGTATCAGGGACTTATAATGAATTATGAGGTGGGGAGGATGGTATCAGGGACTTATAATGAATTGGGATGTGGGGAGGATGGTATCAGGGACTTATAATGAATTGGGAGGTGGGGAGGATGGTATAAGGGACTTATAATCAATTAGGAGGTGGGGAGGATGGTATCAGGGACTTATAATGAATTAGGAGGTGGGGAGGATGGTATCAAGGACTTATAATGAATTGGGAGGTGGGGGAGGATGGTATCAGGGACTTATAATGAATTGGGAGGTGGGGAGGATGGTATCAGGGACTTATAATGAATTGGGAGGTGGGGAGGATGGTATCAGGGACTTATAATGAATTAGGAGGTGGGGAGGATGGTATCAAGGACTTATAATGAATTGGGAGGTGGGGGAGGATGGTATCAGGGACTTATAATGAATTGGGAGGTGGGGGAGGATGGTATCAGGGATTTATAATTAATTAGGAGGTGGGGAGGATGGTATCAGGGACTTATAATTAATTAGGAGGTGGGGAGGATGGTATCAGGGACTTATAATGAATTAGGAGGTGGGGAGGATGGTATCAGGGACTTATAATGAATTAGGAGGTGGGGGAGGATGGTATCAGGGACTTATAGTGAATTGGGATGTGGGGAGGATGGTATAAGGGATTTATAATGAATTAGGAGGTGGGGAGGATGGTATCAGGGACTTATAATGCATTGGGAGGTGGGGAGGATGGTATCATGGACTTATAATGAATTAGGAGGTGGGGAGGATGGTATCAGGGACTTATAATGAATTAGGAGGTGGGGAGGATGGTATCAAGGACTTATAATGAATTGGGAGGTGGGGGAGGATGGTATCAGGGACTTATAATGAATTGGGAGGTGGGGGAGGATGGTATCAGGGATTTATAATTAATTAGGAGGTGGGGAGGATGGTATCAGGGACTTATAATTAATTAGGAGGTGGGGAGGATGGTATCAGGGACTTATAATGAATTAGGAGGTGGGGAGGATGGTATCAGGGACTTATAGTGAATTGGGATGTGGGGAGGATGGTATAAGGGATTTATAATGCATTGGGAGGTGGGGGAGGATGGTATAAGGGACTTATAATGCATTGGGAGGTGGGGAGGATGGTATCATGGACTTATAATGAATTAGGAGGTGGGGAGGATGGTATCAGGGACTTATAATGCATTGGGAGGTGGGGGAGGATGGTATAAGGGACTTATAATTAATTAGGAGGCGGGGAGGATGGTATAAGGGATTTATAATGCATTGGGAGGTGGGGGAGGATGGTATCATGGACTTATAATGAATTAGAAGGTGGGGAGGATGGTATCAGGGACTTATAATGAATTGGAAGGTGGGGAGGATGGTAACAGGGACTTATAATGAATTGGGATGTGGGGAGGATGGTATAAGGGATTTATAATGAATTAGGAGGAGGGGAGGATGGTATCAGGGACTTATAATGCATTGGGAGGTGGGGGAGGATGGTATAAGGGTCTTATAATCAATTAGGAGGTGGGGAGGATGGTATCAGGGACTTATAATGAATTATGAGGTGGGGAGGATGGTATCAGGGACTTATAATGCATTGGGAGGTGGGGGAGGATGGTATCATGGACTTATAATCAATTAGGAGGTGGGGAGGATGGTATCAGGGACTTATAATTAATTAGGAGGCGGGGAGGATGGTATCAGGGACTTATAATGAATTGGGAGGTGGGGAGGATGGTATCAGGGACTTATAATGCATTGGGAGGTGGGGGAGGATGGTATCATGGACTTATAATCAATTAGGAGGTGGGGAGGATGGTATCAGGGACTTATAATTAATTAGGAGGCGGGGAGGATGGTATCAGGGACTTATAATGCATTGGGAGGTGGGGGAGGATGGTATCAGGGACTTATAATGAATTGGGATGTGGGGAGGATGGTATAAGGGATTTATAATGAATTAGGAGGAGGGGAGGATGGTATCAGGGACTTATAATTAATTAGGAGGTGGGGAGGATGGTATCAGGGACTTATAATGCATTGGGAGGTGGGGGAGGATGGTATAAGGGACTTATAATCAATTAGGAGGTGGGGAGGATGGTATCAGGGACTTATAATGAATTATGAGGTGGGGAGGATGGTATCAGGGACTTATAATGAATTGGGAGGTGGGGGAGGATGGTATCAGGGACTTATAATGCATTGGGAGGTGGGGAGGATGGTATAAGGGATTTATAATGAATTAGGAGGTGGGGAGGATGGTATCAGGGACTTATAATGAATTATGAGGTGGGGAGGATGGTATCAGGGACTTATAATTAATTAGGAGGTGGGGAGGATGGTATCAGGGACTTATAATGAATTATGAGGTGGGGAGGATGGTATCAGGGACTTATAATGAATTGGGAGGTGGGCAGGATGGTATAAGGGACTTATAATCAATTAGGAGGTGGGGAGGATGGTATAAGGGACTTATAATCAATTAGGAGGTGGGGAGGATGGTATCAAGGACTTATAATGAATTGGGAGGTGGGGGAGGATGGTATCAGGGACTTATAATGAATTGGGAGGTGGGGAGGATGGTATCATGGACTTATAATGAATTGAGAGGTGGGGGAGGATGGAATCAGGGACTTATAATGAATTGGGAGGTGGGGGAGGATGGTATCAGGGACTTATAATTAATTAGGAGGTGGGGAGGATGGTATCAGGGACTTATAATGAATTAGGAGGTGGGGAGGATGGTATAAGGGATTTATAATGAATTAGGAGGTGGGGAGGATGGTATAAGGGACTTATAATGCATTGGGAGGTGGGGAGGATGGTATAAGGGACTTATAATGAATTATGAGGTGGGGAGGATGGTATCAGGGACTTATAATGCATTGGGAGGTGGGGAGGATGGTATAAGGGACTTATAATCAATTAGGAGGTGGGGAGGATGGTATCAGGGACTTATAATAAATTGGGAGGTGGGGGAGGATGGTATCAGGGACTTATAATTAATTAGTAGGTAGGGGAGGATGGTATCAGGGACTTATAATTAATTAGGAGGTGGGGAGGATGGTATAAGGGATTTATAATGAATTAGGAGGTGGGGAGGATGGTATCAGGGACTTATAATGAATTATGAGGTGGGGAGGATGGTATCAGGGACTTATAATGAATTGGGATGTGGGGACGATGGTATCAGGGACTTATAATGAATTGGGAGGTGGGCAGGATGGTATAAGGGACTTATAATCAATTAGGAGGTGGGGAGGATGGTATCAAGGACTTATAATGAATTGGGAGGTGGGGGAGGATGGTATCAGGGACTTATAATGAATTGGGAGGTGGGGAGGATGGTATCAGGGATTTATAATTAATTAGGAGGTGGGGAGGATGGTATCAGGGACTTATAATTAATTAGGAGGTGGGGAGGATGGTATCAGGGACTTATAATGAATTGAGAGGTGGGGGAGGATGGTATCAGGGACTTATAATGAATTGGGAGGTGGGGGAGGATGGTATCAGGGATTTATAATTAATTAGGAGGTGGGGAGGATGGTATCAGGGACTTATAATTAATTAGGAGGTGGGGAGGATGGTATCAGGGACTTATAATGAATTAGGAGGTGGGGAGGATGGTATAAGGGATTTATAATGAATTAGGAGGTGGGGAGGATGGTATCAGGGACTTATAATGCATTGGGAGGTGGGGAGGATGGTATAAGGGATTTATAATGAATTAGGAGGTGGGGAGGATGGTATCAGGGACTTATAATGCATTGGGAGGTGGGGAGGATGGTATCAGGGACTTATAATCAATTAGGAGGTGGGGAGGATGGTATCAGGGACTTATAATAAATTGGGAGGTGGGGGAGGATGGTATCAGGGACTTATAATTAATTAGGAGGTGGGGAGGATGGTATCAGGGACTTATAATGAATTAGGAGGTGGGGAGGATGGTATCAGGGACTTATAATGAATTAGGAGGTGGGGAGGATGGTATCAGGGACTTATAATAAATTGGGAGGTGGGGGAGGATGGTATAAGGGACTTATAATGAATTGGGAGGTGGGGGAAGATGGTATCAGGGACTTATAATGAATTGGGGTCTAGGGGAAGACACTATTAGGGACTTATAAGTATTCAGGGTGAGGAAGTATGGTAACAGGGACTTATAATGAATTGGGGTCTAGGGTGAAGACACTATTAGAGACTTATAATGAATTGGCGGTGAAGGAGGATACTATCAGGGAATTATAATGAATTGGGGAGTGGGGGGATATTATCAGGGACTTGTAATGAACTTGGGGACTACAGAAGATGCTCTACAGGGACTTTTAATGAATTGGGGAATGGGAGAGGATGCTATACACAGGACAGAGACATATTATGAATTTGGGGAGGATAGGACACAAACCATGGACTTATAATGAATTTGTGGACTATAGAACATGGGATAGGGACCTAGAATGAATTGCGAGGGAGAGTCATCATGACTGATCAATTTATATTTTTTGGACGGTGGAAATGATTAATGGCAGGCACAGTCCTGACTTATTAAAGCGTATTTTGAATGGTGCATGGCTATTTGTATAGAAATGTATGTGTGACCCTGTTATTTTTAAGGCTGCAGTGATCAGTACACCAAGATGAGTTGTGACTGGAAGATGTAAAGACATAAAGCTCTGAGCAGATGAAAGGGAACCAAAAGAGAACGACTATAATTTGGAGAGACGTCTCTGATAAGTCACTGGATGTAAATATTTATTCTGCATCATGACTTGCCGTAATACTCCTGGTTGTAAAACAAACTCCCTTAGGCTACATTCACACGTTAGTCTGAATTGTCCGTTTGCTACCATATTTTTTTTATCAGCTGGAACATAGGTCCATAGAGTTTCCTAGATTCGGGCACAGGGGCCCTAAGGTGTCAGTGTCTGTCCCTGACTAAAGGAGTACATAGTGCTTGCCCAAAACATAGTATTTTGATGTTTTTTACTATTACATCAAAAGTTATTAAAACTGATTAAAAAATGTAACATGGCATAAAAATAACAAAAAAGCAGGTAAAATGCCTAATGAATTGCAACAAATCATCTCGTACATCTTGTGTGCGTTTTGGTTATGTATCACATCAAAAACATTTTCATATTGATTTTTCTATTCAGATTGAGTTATTTTCCTGGGTCCCATCTCGTCAAGCTCTAGATATTACTTTCTGTAAAATATACATTGTAGACACAGCTTAATAACAAGTTGTAAAAGTTTCCAAAACTGTCAGTGAAACATCATATCAATGCAACCGAGACAAAAACAAAAGGAAATGTGTCTGGAATTCAGTTTTTGGATTATATGAAGGTGTTTTCAGAGAGAGGGACAAAAAGTGTAACACAAAGACAAACACAAAGATGAAAGGAAAGCGAGAAAAATTATTTGTGTAAACATAATATTTTTTTTAAAGTGAGCAATTCATGCCAGGTCGTCCTGGACTGTGATTATTTCCCTGTGTGATACAAATTCTGCTCAAATTAAATAAAAAAATACAAAGTGTGCACTGAACAATTAGATAAAATTCCCGAACTCAATGTGTGACATGTTTTGACAAATTTATCACTTTATTTGCTTTGAACTGTAGGTTGCTGCTAAATAACATCCTGGTTTATGTAGCAAAGAAAGCAAAGACGCAGTGAACACAATTAAGAACAAGAAAAAGAACTTGGCAAAAGAATGAAGCAGAAATGAAACGTGTAAAGCCAGAAGGCAAGATGCTAATTTGCTGCGTAAGTGCGGTGTCAGATGTTGCTTGTTTATTTCTCAGAATTGCTTCCCTTTGACTGGCATTTTCTGCAACATTTGCTTTAAGCGAAAAAAAAAAAAATCCTGCAGCCACATGCTGGAAGTGAGTCAGTAGAAAAATATGACAAGATCACTGTAAATGTTGCATCCTTTGTGGTAAATTTTTTAATGCATTTTTTGGATCCTGACTTTACATGGAAATGCAGCATGCTCTAGGTAATGTTTTTTTGTGTGTGTTTTTCCCATTTTTTCTCTCTAAAGTAAGGCATGAAAAAATGCATATGTGAAAAAATAACTACAAAAATAGTGTGAAAAATGCATGAGCTTTATGATGTTGTTTACAAGGCAAAAAAAAAGAATCGAGTGTGATTGAAATCTTTTTTGACAGTTTTTGATGCCTTTTTTTTTAGCCGAAGTCTGAAGTGGCTTCAAAAGAAATAAGAAAGGACTAATTTCTCCTTCCCAATAAATCCACTACTAGTTTTAAATTAAAAAAGAAATGAAGTGGCATCAAAAGCAGCTTGTGTGAATTTATCCTATGGTAACTTCGCATACAAGGTGGTGTTCTTTCTTTAAAAAGAAAGCAAAAAACAAGCATTTTTTCACTGACATCTGATTTTGCACTGATGCACCGCTGAGCCGGCTGTCAGTCAGTGCCGAGGTGTGGTTAAAGCCGCCGCTTACTATGTACTAAGTGGCGTATGAAGCTGAACCTCTATGACTCAAAGTCGGAGGCTGCAGGGAGGAATAAGGTTCATTTTCTCCCAGCAGCTGCACTTTCAGTGCAGAGGCAGGGCAACTTTGAAACTCTACTACTGTTGGGACTTTTGATGGTTTTATGCCATTTCAGGCCAGTATTGTCCAGTTTGTTTGTTTTTAAATAGACTGGGCTAAGGAGGAACGAGGCATGATCAGGCATGCCAAACTAATTCATCATACAAAAGTAGCATAATTTACATCATAAAAATGCTCCAGCCCATGAGAAGTAATATTTTGGCAGTGGCGGAAAGCCGTAAGACTGGCGCGTTGGCAAATAATTTTTCCTACCAAAGGAGGAAAAGTTGGCAAAGATGGTGCAATATCTGCCTGTCTATATAATGATGTATGTTATAGGTTTGCTACATGAGTATAAAAATGCTTAGGCCAACTAAGGCTGTTTTGCATGGGCACTATATGGTGGTTTTATTTAAAATTGAGGTTGTATTACATGAAATCTATATGAAAACAACTTTATACCAAAGTCAGGCAGTGCATTCCTTTGCTTTTCTTTCTTAATGGGATGTCCCATTTCAGTTAATGTTTGACTCTAGGGGCATTTTGGAATGAAAAAAAAAACATGCTCTACTGACCATCAATGGGTCCACTGACGAGCCGCCCTCTGCCACTGTTTAAATTGCCTGGCATTGGCTACAATGCTGATGTCATGGGGACAGCACAGCAGCCAATCAATGGGCTCAGCACAGCAACTCTGCAAGTGTGGATAGAACACCCCACTCAGAAAAATTGAGCTCACTGATTGGCTGCTGAATGACAGCCAATGATAGACTACAGGAGCAGCAACAGAAACTCTCCAGTGGACCTGGGGATGGTGGGTATAAGGCAGTTTGTTTGATTCTTCCAAAATACCAGGGATGAAAGTTACCTAAAAAAAGCAAAGCCCCTTGAAGCCCATGTTTGGTAACACTAATTAAATTAGTCACTGCCATTCAGTGCTTCCGTCAGAGAATAAATTCATTACAGACAATAGTGAAACTTGAGCACCTAACTCACATGGTAGTACGAGTGCCGCGTTGTACCACTACAAAAATAATATTCATTACAATCATCTCCTTAACTATTGGGTCATAACATGTACCAGTAGTTTTAGGTCAGTTTTTCAGAATAAGCTGTCTTGTGTGTAAAACTATCTCTGACCGTTATATGACTTGTATTCTGCATTTTTCTCCAGTTTTACCATGTGCGAGCTCTAGCTTTAAGTTGTCTCTAAGCTGGTGGATGGAGATTAGCTGCTATGATGTCTCCAATACACAGCAATGACAGAAAAAAGACTGGCACATCTAAACTAGTGCATAGCAGGAGCAGCTACCTCCATACATAAATATACAAAAAAGGTTGCACTCTATCGTGCCAAAGTATGTCTAATATGAAATACATGAAATATGAATAGCAAAATGGCTTTTGAACATTAGGAAAATATTTAAGAGATGCTTTGCACAGAATTTGATATAATCAAATAGTGTGAGCCCATCAACCATCGTCAAGGTGGTCTCATAAAACTGATGGGTCCCTGACCTCCCTGTCCAAATGTGAACACTTACCGAAGGCCAATGTCTGTATGCCTGGGTGAATGTGGTTTTTAATTGCATCTCATCACACTTGGTCCCGGCCAACCCATATGTAGGCTTTGCTGAACAGAGGTGTCCACATTCACCCAGGCATACAGACATTGGCCTTTGGTAAGTGTTCACATTTGGACAGGGAGGTCAGGGACCCATCAGTTTTATGAGACCACCTTGACGATGGTTGATGGGCTCACACTATTTGATTATATAAAATCCTGTGCAAAGCGTCTCTTAAATATTTTCCTAATGTTCAAAAGCCATTTTGCTATTCATATTTCATGTATTTCATATTAGACATGCTTTGGCACCATAGAGTGCAACCTTTTTTGTATATCCAATACACAGCACACACAGACATATGGGATTCCTGCTTTTTGTTAGCTCATGTCACGAAGCAGCAGAATGGAGGAAATTATTCAGCACTATTAAGCAGTGCAGCTGTGAATCCAGCACTGGGGTAAAATAGCAGAAAGCACAAGTACAACCAATTTTAAGCATGAATACATTGATGTCACAATTATTAACTGTAACTAGGTAAATATATGGACAGGTTCTGTGATTAGCACTGGGGTTCTAAGTTCAAATCCAACCAAGTACATCGGCAAGGAATTTGTATGTTCTCCCCATGTTTGTATGGGTTTCTTTCAGGTGCTCTGGTTTCATCCACCACTCCAAAAACATACTGATAGAGTGTTTATACTGATGATGAATGATGCAAAGAGCTGCAGAATATGTTGGTGCTATATTACCAAGCAAAATAAAATAAATAATTATTGCAGGTTCCATTAATCTCAGTAAAGTGCTTAGAAGTTCTGTGTTATATAAATGTACTGTCTAATTTATTTATTTTTTTAGATTTTGCCTGAAGGGAAATCTCTCATGTAGAATGTTTTATAGCATAAAATATCTGTTCTGATTTAGACAGCTCCATTTAGATTAATTCCACTGCGTGAATATGTACACCGATAACGTCAAGTCATCATCACTAAGCCAAAGTGCAAGGGAAAGCATCCTCATTCCACAATGCCCTGTATAAAAGCAATATTGTATTATCTGGCCATGGTGCAAATGTACGTGCAAAAAACACTTTTTGCCATGCATTTGCCAATTCCAGTGATATTAGTATCGCTCAAAAATTCTTAACGGGATTGTCTTATAACATGGTAAAACAGTAGTGTACCCCTAGGATATGTGATTACTTAATTATTACTAATTCTTAATTATTAATCTATATATATAATTGTTTAAGGGTCTGTTTGTCTGTAATTGACCGAAATCCCACGTCGCTGATTGGCCGGCCTCGACCAATCAGCGTTCATAAATAAACTACACACATATACTAGAACGAGAATAACATGAAGGACAGTCTGTGAGGGAGAGAATAACATGGAGGACAGTCTGTGAGGGAGAAAATAACATGGAGGACAGTCTGGAGGGAGAGAATAACATGGAGAACAGTCTGTGAGGGAGAGAATAACATGGAGGACAGTCTGTGAGGGAGAAAATAACATGGAGGACAGTCTGTGAGGGAGAGAATAACATGGAGGCAACATGGAGGTCAGTCTGCGAGGGCGAGAATAACATGGAGAACAGACTGTGAGGGAGAGAATAACATGGAGGACAGTCTGTGAGGGAGAGAATAACATGGAGGACAGTGTGTGATGGAGAGAATAACATGGAGGACAGCCTGTGAGGAAGAGAATAACATGGAGGACAGTCTGTGAGGGAGAGAATAACATGGAGGACAGTGTGTGAGGGAGAGAATAACATGGAGGACAGTCTGTGAGGGAGAGAATAATATGAAGGACAGTCTGTGAGGGAGAGAATAACATGGAGGATAGTCTGTGAGGGAGAGAATAACATAGAGGACAGTCTGTGAGGGAGAAAATAACATGGAGGACAGTCTGTGAGGGAGAGAATAGCATGGAGGACAGTCTGTGAGGGAGAGAATAACATGGAGGACAGTCTGTTTGGGAGAGAATAACATGGAGGACAGTCTGTGAGGGAGAAAATAACATGGAGGACAGTCTGTGAGGGAGAGAATAGCATGGAGGACAGTCTTTGAGGGAGACAATAACATAGAGGACAGTCTGTGAGGGAGAGAATAACATGGAGGACAGTCTGTGAGGGAGAGAATAACATGGAGGACAGTCTGTGAGGGAGAGAACAACATGGAGGACAGTGTGTAAGGGAGAGAATAAAAATGTTCCACATTTTTAAGTTTATAATATGGTAAAATAACTGGTGTATTTGAAAACTATAAGTCATCCTGTAGAAAACAAGCTGTCATACAGAGATAGATGACTAATAAAGTTTTGACTCTTAAAATAAAGACAGGAGAAAAACAATGGCAGTGTGTCCAATGGGTTAAAACATAAATGTAAGCACCAATGTTTATATGAATACTAGATGGTGGCCCGATTCTAACGCATCGGGTATCTACTATATAATTGTCTAAGGGTACTTCCGTCTGTCTGTCCTTCTGTCTGTCTGTCGCGGTTATTCGTTCGCTGATTGGTCTCGCCAGCTGCCTGTCATGGCTGCCGCGACCATACAGCGACGTGCACAGTCCGTAAAAAAATGGCCGCTCCTTACTCCCCGCACTCACTGCCTGGAGCCTGCATACACCCCTCCGGTCACCGCTCACACAGGGTTAATGCCGGCGGTAACGGACCGCATTATGCTGCGGGTAACGCACTCTGTTACCGCCGCTATTAACCCTGTGTGTCCCCAACTTTGTACTATTGACGCTGCCTATGCGGCATCAATAGTACAAAATGTAATGTTAAAAATAATAAATAAAAAAAAAAACCTGCTATACTCACCCTCTGTAGTCCGCTGAGCCGCTCGCGCCACCCGCCATCTTCCGTTGCAGGTTGCGGTGGCAAAGATGGTATGGCAGAAGGACCTGCCGTGACGTCACGGTCATGTGACCGCGACGTCATCACAAGTCCTGCGCGCCTGCGCGGAAAGGACCTGACGTGATGTCACGGTCATGTGACCACTACACGGTCATGTGACCATGACGTCATCACAGGTCCTGCGCTCAGACCAACCCTGGGACCGGAAGCTGCCGTGGACTACAAGGGGCCCTCGGAAAGGTGAGTATATGTTTATTTTTTATTTTTTAACCTGTGACAAACGTGGCTGGGCAATATACTACGTGACTGGCCAATATACTACATGGCTCTGTGCTGTATACTACTTCGCTGTGCAATATACTAC
Source organism: Ranitomeya variabilis (assembly GCF_051348905.1). NCBI lineage: Eukaryota > Metazoa > Chordata > Amphibia > Anura > Dendrobatidae > Ranitomeya > Ranitomeya variabilis. The sequence continues at coordinate 227,131,958 of NC_135238.1, forward strand.
GTAACTGGGCAATATACTACGTAATTGGGCAATATACTACGGCGCTGAGCAATATACTACGTCGCTGGGCAATATACTATGTGACTTGGCAGTATACTACGTGCCTGGACAATATACTACGTGGCTGGGCAATATACTACGTGACAGGGCAATATACTACGTGGCTGGGCAATATACTACGTGACTGGGCAATATACTACGTGACTGGGCAATATACTACGTGCCTGGACAATATACTACGTGGCTGGGCAATATACTACGTGACTGGGCAATATTCTATGTGGCTGGGCAATATACTACGTGACTGGGCAATATACTACGTGACTTGGCAGTATACTATGTGCCTGGACAATATACTACATGACTGGGCAATATACTACGTGACTGGGCAATATACTACGTGGCTGGGCAATATACTACGTGACTGGGCAATATACTACGTGACTGGGCAATATACTACGTGGACATGCATATTCTAGAATACCCAATGCGTTAGAATCGGGCCACCATCTAATCTACTATATAATCGTCTAATTCTGTCTGTTTGTCTGTAACGGAAATCCCGCATTGCTGATTGGTCTCACCAGCTGCCCACAACCAATCAGTGACAGGTGCAGTCCGGCCGCGAATTGACACGGGATTTGAACCACGCTTTGCTGATTGGTCGCACCCAGCCGTCCGCGACCAATCAGCAACAGGCGCAGTCTGGCCGCAAGTTGGCCCGGGATTTGAACCACGCTTCACTGATTGGTCACGCCCGGCCGGCCGCGACCAATCAGCGAAATTGGCTCAGGATTTAAACCCCGCTGCGCTGATTGGTCGCGCCCGGCCGGACGCAACCAATCAGCGATATTGGCGCAGGATTTAAACACCACTTTACTGATAATGTATATATTTTACCTGGAAAATCCTGTGTATTCATTGCATTATTCTTAAATCTTCATAAATAAACTACATACATATTCTAGAATACCGGATGCGTTAGAATCGGGCCAAAATCTAGTTATACTGATAAGCGCTGAGGCTAAAAGCGTCTCAGCATCATAATATTTTGCTCAGGGCGCACTCCACATTTTCTTCAATGGTGACTTTTGGTGCTCCGTTAAAAAAACACAGCGTCTTACAGTTCCGGGAAAGTGGATGGGATTTAAAGAAATTTGTGAAAAATCCACAGATAAGAAATGAATGTGTATTGCTACCGCGTTTCCACAGTAAAAAAGTATGTAATTCACACATGAAGTTTTGTCAAAGCTAAATGCTAGGAACTATCAAAAACAAAGCAGACATAACAAAAGAAGCAAAAACAGTGAGGTCAAAAACGCGATAAAAATGCATATAAAAATGCACTGTAAAACGCAATGAACAAAAAACTAATAGCCTAATTTACTTAATTGTTGCAGAAAATCCGAACATCCAAAATTCATTATGGTTGGGGTCACATGGACACATAAAAAAAAAATCTCATCCAGGAGATTGGGATAATTTTTTTTCTCCCTTGTCATTGGTGTGTTGTCCATATGGAATCAGCTTGTTTTCAGCAGTTATAAATAATTTAATAATATACCTTGGATGAGTGTATACAAAATCGGATTTCACTCGGACCAATGTTATTCAATGAGGCCGTGAAGATCTGTGTATGTTTCCTCAGCTGTAATCGGCATGAGAAAAAAATGGCAGCATGCTGCAATTTCACTCCGAAATCGGACAGTGCGAGAAAAAAGTCGTCCATCAGAGTGTCATCCGATATTTACTGATACATTACAATTCTGTAACATAGGAAACTGTAATCGGTCCTGTTAAAGATTATTAGCTGCCGAGTAAAAAAAAAAAAACAGATGGCATATGGATGACAAGTAAGAGAAATAAATCGGCCCACTTTTCTGGATGAGGATAGGACCAATTTTTTATACGCTTGTGTGACCCCAGCCTATAAGTTAGGAAAAACTCTTTAATTTTTACATATTTTTTTGATTTACCCCTGCAGAATAAGTTTATTGGAAATACATAAGGTATAGCAGCAGAAGTATGAAAAGTCATTCTTACCAATAAACCTCCAACCCCAAGAAACTGAAATGACAGACATTGTCATGCTAAATGAGAATTTAGCCACCGAGGGGTTTTCAGAATTTTGTTAAAAAAATAATTTCAAAAGAGTTCAGTGCACTTCACACTCCGGAAAAGTGTTTCTTTTGCATTCTGCCTGAGCGGTTTGTCCTTTAGCTTTACATGGTGGTAAAAATGAAATACATTTTACATACACAAAGCTGCAAAATCACCGTCTAATTTGGGCACATCCTGTCTTACGGCTTTGACCTATTTTCCTTGCAGCAATGTAAAGACTTTAATAAATAACTGTGGCGTTCGAGTACCTAATCTCACTTTTTCTCTGATGAAGGCAGTCCCGGACGTTGACAAATAGACCCTTCTTCATTATTTAGCATAACTGCTGTGCTTTGTGCAATCCTGCCATATTTAAATATGCACAGAAGATGTGGAAGGGAGGTGATCATTTTCCTAAGCGTCGTGCAATTATTTCAAGCATATTTAGACAGGCATGCAAACCAAAATTGTATTTCCTTCTGTGCTAATTTCTTTTTTTTTACCTAGTTGGAATTTTAAAAAAATGAAGAAAATTAATTACAAAATAAGATTTAGTGCCTACCTGTCCTTTCACACAAAACCTGCATAAAAGCATAGTTATGCTGCCCTCATTTCTCACAATTTAGATCTACACATATTGGCTTAAATATGTCCATGAATTGTCCTGATTCTCATGATCTGTAACTTTCTATCTAATTATTCTTAGGCGGTTGTTGCTCCTTGGTGACACTCTGCCAGCACTATAAAGGCTGGACTTTCCTTTTGCTCATGGCTAAGCATGGAGAGCTCATGCCATTGTCCAATAGTTTGACTGCTCTTAACCTAATTTCGGCATCTTTGATATGTCTATACTGCATGCAGTTTAATAGGTAGGAGAACAGGAGTAGAGAGACAAAAGCTCCCCCATTTCCTGTAGAGAGACAAAGGCTTCCCCCACTTCATGTAGAAAGACAAAGGCTCACCAACTTCCTATAGAGAAACAAAGGCCTCCCCCACTTCCTGTAGAGAAACAAAGGCTTCCTCCACTTCCTGTAGAGAGATAAAGGCTTCCCTCACTTCCTATAGAGAGACAAAGACCCCCGACTACTTTCTGTGGAGACAAAGGCTCCCCCACTTCCTGTAGAGAGACAAAGGCATTCTCCCACTTCTTGTAGAGAGACAAAGGCTCCCTCCACTTTCAGTAGAGAGACAAACACCTTCCCCACTGCTTGTAGAGAAACAAAGGCCTTTCCCCACTTCTTGTAGAGAGATAAAGGCTTCCCCCTCTTCCTGTACAAAGACAAAGGCTTCCTCTCTTTCTATAGAGAGATAAAGGCTTCCCCAATTCCTGTAGAGAGACAAAGGCCTTCCCCCACTTCTTGTAGAGAGACAAAGGCTCCCTCCACATTCAGTAGAGAGACAAACACCTTCCCCACTGGTTGTAGAGAAACAAAGGCCTTTCCCCACTTCTTGTAGAGAGATAAAGGCTTCCCCCTCTTCCTGAACAAAGACAAAGGCTTCCTCTCTTTCTATAGAGAGATAAAGGCTTCCCCAATTCCTGTAGAGAGACAAAGGCCTCCCTCACTTCCTGTAGAGGGAAAAATGGCTTCCCCACTTCCTGTAAAGAGGCAAAGACCTCCCCCACTTCCTGTATAGAGACAAAGTATTCCCCCACTTCCTATAGAGAGACAAAGACTTTCTCCACTTATTGCAGAGAGACAAATGCTTCCCCCACTTCTTGTAGAGAGACAAAATCTTCCCCACTTCCTGTAGAGACAAAGGCTCCCCCACTTACAGTAGGGAGACAAAGGTCTTCCAGCACTTCTTGTAGAGAGATAAAGGCTCTCCTCACTTCATGCAGAGAGCCAAAGGTCTTCCCTCACTTCTTGTAGAGAGACAAAGGCCTCACCCACTTCTTGTAGAGAGACAACGGCTCCCCCCATTTCCTGAAGAGAGACAGATACCTGCCCCTACTTCTTGTAGATATAAAGGCTCCCCCCACTTCCCGTAGAGAAACAAAGGCTTTTCCCCACTTCTTGTAAAGAGATAAAGGCTCCCCACACTTCCTGTAGAGAGACAAAGGCCTTCCGTCATATAAATTCCTGTAGATGAAATCACTTACAAACATGGAGTCATTCTTCAACATAAGGGCGCATGTTCTGTATGTTCTCTCTCTGCAGAATTACGTAGATGTATGGAACAGTTTGATTGTAGATTTTTTCATAATCCCATCACTTTACAATGTTATATATTTTAGGCTCCCCTTTAAGACCCTTCATAATTTCTTTATCCCATATTGCCAAATAGTTATTTAACACTTTTAACTCCCTTTTTCATTCACCATTGCCCCCTCTGGCCTTTCTCATTTCTGCATAAGACTTAGCTGCATATTTAAAAAATAATATCAACCACATCAGACAAGTCTTTGCTGTCTGCCCACCACAACCCTCCATACAACAGACCAATGCCCTTCTCCCATAACCTTCTTCCCCACCACCACTGAAAAAAACTCTTACTCATCTTCTCTCCAAATCACTTACCTCATCACTTTATTAGTTGACCCTATCCTATCTCATATCCTCCCCAGCTTCACTACCACACTTATCTCAGCCCCAGAGCTGCCACCAGGAATTTCAGGCCCCCATACTGGCAACATTTTGTGGCCCCCTTGAGACTGCACCCAGGCTCCACTCCAGTTCCACCTACACCCCAGCTCCACCTCCACCCCTTGAACCTTCCACAATCCCACCGCCCTCTCTGGGAAAAACTCCACTTGTCCTTACCAATCACACATTAACAGTTCCCATCAAACACAGTATCACATACATAGCCATCAGCATGCATGTGTTTTTGTCCAAAAGATTTTTTTAAGCTGTCACCATGACAAGTTAGACTCTTTTGGCAGGGTTCTACTCTACTGCAACCTATTAAACATTTGTTAAAATATTCAATAATCTTTTTAGGTATATTTTTATTTATGAGCACCACATAATAACTGAATAGTACCACATATAAGGGACTAATACCACCACAGCATGACCAGATCACATATTATCATCACATAGTAACCAAATAATATCACATACAAGTAACAAATATCATCACACCATGACCAAACCACATATCACCACCACGTAGTAACCGAATAATACCAAATACAAGGAATAAATACCACCACACCATGGCTGGACCGCATATTACCACCACATAGTGACCAAATAATGCCACATACTGTTAGGGCTGCCGGAAAGCACCGAATAAATATAAAGATAGTAAAAGGTGCGTTCGCAGCGCGGGGTCCACCGTGCAGGAATGGAACCTGCTGCTAGGTAATAGCGGCACTATATGGAGGTACTACGCCAGAATGAACACGGGTTCCATCACCCGGTATGTGCAGATGCGAACTCTGTTGCTTCACAGAGTAGCAGGGAAACAAGGAAACATTGTGCCCTGTTAGCAGTCACAGGGTGCAGCAGATGAATGCTAGTGGGATCCCTGCAATTCACCCCCACTATGCTGGTGATTGATCTCGCTCTGACCCCCGGTGGCTTTTGAGCCCGTACCTGAGGATGCCCTGAGTCAGATGCTGAGATCAAGCGGGAAATCCCACCCTACACTGAATGGTTATCAGGAGTAATTAAAGATTGCTGCACAGAGTGAGTACAGCGCCGCACTGGTGGTCACTGCTGGTTAGACGCAGTAAGGATCATGCTCTTGTGTATAGGTTAGCACTGTCAGGCGCTACATAGCTCCAACATTCGCGAGCATTCAACATCACAAGGAATGGGAATGATTAAGGAGCAATCACCAGAACAGGCATACAACCACACAATAACAGGTTTATACTAGCACATGGCCATATGGCCATGCAAACCTTTTATAGCTGTAGCTCTCCAGGACCTTCCTAGTGGTCTAATAGGAGCTGTTACAGGACCTGAGTGTGTGACCCCCGACCTCCAATGAGAGGTTGTCCCTTGGGCATGCTCAGAAGAAGAAATGCAGGACTTAGTCCCAGGAGCGCCTGCTCGCCGCTGATCAGTACTGGTTATAATGGCTGAACCTGGAAGGGCAGCAGTAACCAAACGCGCAGTATCTGCCTACTCCAGGTGCTGGGACCGACGTCTCTGCTGAGTAGGCTCCACTGTGGCTGGAGGAGAATGAGAGACCGCAGCGGAGGTGGTTCGAGATTCACCCTGTGCGGTGGCGGGAACTCGACACCTAGCACATACAGGGGACAAATAAAGTCAAATCGTCACCAAACTGCATATTACTTCACCTCTCCCTCACTACTCCTCTGCCTATCCGCTCTGCAAATCTCTTCATTGGCTTCCATTTTCCAAACAGCAATTTATACTGCAAATATTGACCTACAAAGTTATCCATAATCTGTCTCCTCCGTATATCTCTGAACAAATCTCCTGATATCTTCCCACACATAATCTGCAGTTCTCACAAGACCTCCTTCTCTCCTCCACTCTCATACGTACCTCACCAACCAGCCTCCAAACATCTCCTGAGTATCCCCCATCCACTGGAATTCTGTGCACCAACATGTCCCATTATCCACCATATTCAGAACCTTCAGACAGAACTTAAAAACCCAATGCTTGAAGAAAGCTTACCGCCTGCAATGACCCCACTACCACCTCACCACCATCGAAGATGCTGCAACCCCCAACCTACTGTGTCCTTCTCAATTACTTTGTGAACTGTATACCTGTAGACCCTCTGGTCCAAAAAGTTACTGTTATTTTGCTCATTGTCATTTCTTTTTGTTTCTTGTATGTAAACCCCTCCTTATGTACAGCACCATGGAATCAATGGTGCTCTAAAAATAAATAATAATAATTATACTAATAACGTCTGTATACTTGCAACACATCATCATTATTGACCTGTGTAATGGAAAACAGATCCTTTGAGTATGCACAATAAATTATGATTTAATTACTATAGCACAAATTTACAGTATATTGGGTAATTTTCTTTAATTACAGAAATATCCTAGAGGATTCATTAATTGTTGTGATGATCACCACAACAAAAAGTAAATTAAATGGTTATTTCCAGGCATGTACCTCAGTGTAGATAGCTGTTTTATGTGAATTCTATTCTTTTTTTCATTAGGGTACCCAAAGAAAAGTCATCCAAGAGTATCCTTCTGCAGAAACCCATGAAGGAACCTAGTCATAGTGCTTAATTCCCCTGCAGCACCTCCACAGGACAGATCAAGTATTACATGGTACTGAAGGAAATAGATTATAACAATGTAATGCACAGACAGCAAGAGGCCTCCAGAGACTCCTGTTGACATTTTTTAGCAGTTTTTTACTAATTGAAGAAGTTCTCTATCAAATTACTCACATAAGCAAAAAAATCCTTGATAGGGTATTTGAAAATAGGTTTTCTAAACAAGAATAACATATTGGAAAAAATAGAAAAAATAATTCAAAATAGAAAAAAGTACGCAAACAACAGAACAAAAAATATGGGATGTTTAGGTAAACTTCAGTATACAGTATAAATATATATATGTATCATTTTTGAAACACCGTTAGGACTATAACAAGGGGTGTAAAAGCAAAACATGACATGGGGTCTCCTCCACCCTGACTGCTGCATCCAGGACCAAGGGGGAAAGGATTGGAGCGGAGAGTTTTCAGTGCTGATCCACAATGACCGCTTCCATGTTAGAGGTCCAGGTTTGGGTGCATGACATATAGTATTCTTCTTGAAGATGGGGCAGTGATTTACATGGAAACAGAAGTGCTCAAAAGAAATAGGCAAATTATTAATATGAGGCAAGTAGAGCAGCAGTTACAATATCTCAATGAGGGTTCAATCTTGGTGTTTATACTTGTGATCTTGTGATGGTATGGAACTTGAGGGTTACAGTTCGGGGTTGGGGAACAGATCTTGGTGGTTACACTTTAGGCTTTAAGGCACAAATCTTTTTAGCTACAAGTAGTAATAGTAGCAATCTCCCAGTACAGTTCAAGATAAACTCACAGCAGATTGTCACCTAAAGAATGATATAGAAGGGTTAATATTTTCATCTTCTTCAATATTCTGTTTAGTATGAACCAGTCTCATTGTCTCATATTATATTTTAATATTTTTTCTTAAGGTTTCATATTCGGTCTAATATTTTGTTATGGCATAAAAAAGGCTCTGAGAAATTATGTGTTATGGGTAGTACATTGGGAAAGGCCTGATAGCTAAAATTCCCATAACATATTTCTAAGAAGGGGCAGCTGGTGGAAACTTCCAATGGGAACTACATTTGTCTGTAAGGGTGGTTTCACACTTGCGTTTTTGTCTGCAGCGTTTTTTTGCACAAAAAACGCATGCGTTTTTTCCTTATATTTAACATTGAAAACGCATGCGTTTTTTTTCTGCATGCGTTCATTTTCAGAAATGCAACCTGTAGTATTTTCTTGCGGCGTTTTTTTGCCGCGAAAAAACGCATGCGTTTTTTCGCGGCAAAAAAAAATGCATTGCTGTCTATGTAAATGCATGCGTTTTTAAGCACATGCGTTTGTTTGAGTTAAAAACGCATGCGTTTTTATAGAAAAAAAAAACAGAAAACACACTGAAAAGCCACCCACCACCATCAAGGTGATAAAGGGATCCAAACCCTAACCCTAACTCTACCCCTAACCTCACCCCTAACCGTTTAATGAACATTTTCTGACAGTCATAGTGCCACGTATTTAAGTGCCACGTATTTCAGTTGCACGTATTTAAGTGCCACGTATTTCAGTTGCACTTAGTTAAGTGCCACGTATCACGTATTTAAGTGCCACGTATTTAAGTGCCACGTATCAAGTATTTCAGTGCCACGTATTTAAGTGCCACGTATCACGTATTTAAGTGCCACAATTTAAGTGCCACGTATTTAAGTGCCACGTATATAAGTGCCACGTATCACGTATTTAAGTGCCACGTATCACGTATTTCAGTGCCACGTATTTAAGTGCCACGTATTTAAGTGCCACGTATCACGTATTTAAGTGCCACGTATTTCAGTGCCACGTATTTCAGTCACGTTTAGGGTTAGGGGTAGGGTTAGGGTTAGGGTTTTCTTGTTTTTTGGGTTTTTTTGTGTTTTCTTGTGTTTTTCTATAAAAACGCATGCGTCTAAAAAACGCATGCGTTTTACTGCGTCTGGTTTCACACTTGCGTTTTTATCTGCATGCGTTTTTTTAAAAACGCATGTGTGAAAAAACGCATGTAAATGCGGTAAAATGCATGCGTTTTTTAGACGCATGCGTTTTTATAGAAAAACACAAGAAAACACAAGAAAACACAAGAAAACACAAGAACAAACAAGAAAACCCTAACCCTAACCCTACCCCTACCCCTAACCCTAAACATGACTGAAATATGTGGCACTGAAATACGTGGCACTGAAATACGTGCAACTGAAATACGTGGTACTTAAATACAAGGCACTAAAATACGTGGCACTGAAATACGTGGCACTGAAATACATGATATGTGGCACTTAAATACGTGGCACTTAAATACGTGGCACTTAAATACGTGATACGTGGCACTTAAATATGTGCAACTGAAATACGTGGCACTTAAATACGTGGCACTGAAATACATGGCACTTAAATACATGATACGTGGCAATTAAATATGTGGCACTTAAATACGTGGCACTGAAATACGTGATACGTGGCACTTAAATACGTGGCACTTAAATACGTGGCACTGAAATACGTGATACGTGACACTGAAATACGTGGCACTTAAATACCTGGCACTATGTCAGAAAATGTTCATTAAACGGTTAGGGGTGAGGTTAGGGGTAGAGTTAGGGTTAGGGTTTGGATCCCTTTATCACCTTGATGGTGGTGGGTGGCTTTTCAGTGTGTTTTCTGTTTTTTTCCTATAAAAACGCATGCGATTTTAACGCAAACAAACGCATGTGCTTAAAAACGCATGCGTTTACATAGACAGCAATGCATTTTTTTGCGGAAAAAAAAACGCCGCAAGAAAATACTGCAGGTTGCATTTCTGAAAATGAATGCATGCAGAAAAAAAACGCATGCGTTTGAAAACGCGACCAAACGCGTACAAAAAACGCATGCGTTTATAATGGTTAAATATAGGGGAAAAACGCATGCGTTTTTTGTGCAAAAAACGCTGCAGACAAAAACGCAAGTGTGAAACCACCCTAATGCGTTTTTTCACACATGCGTTTTTTTTTAAAAACGTATGCAGATAAAAACGCAACTGTGAAACCAGCCTAAATGGTATAAGAAATCTGCTCAGAAGGGAATAAAGAGAATTGTTTATGCTCGCGACAGGTGTGCATTCAGTTCTCCAAGCACTCATAACTATGAGGGCTTAGTCACACTTTTTGGTCTTACTGGAGATCCCAATAATCTGACTTTGGGTAGTGCAACAAGGACAACTATGGTTCACAGTGTGATCCACTACACGAAGGTTAGTTTCTTAATAAAGGGATCCAGGCTCGTCTGGGTAAACGTTACAGGCTTTTGGCACTTTGTGGACTAGCTACAACAAATACTAGAAACTAGAAACATTCAGACCCATCTCTACTTGCAGAAAGGTAACTTGAACAGGTCCAATGGTTATTTTACCAACTTAGATAGCGCCATTATTTTCCACAACGCTTTATAGACATTATCATCACTTTCACTTCTCACAATCCAAATCCCCTATCATTAAGTCTTTCGAGTGTGGTAAGAAACCAAGAGGCATTGCCCAGTTTTCGAGGGCTTCTCTCTTTATTACTGTGGACATAAGAAGGTAGAAACCACCAGTTATTACACTGGTGATCTACATTTGTAGGAAGTAGTGATGAGCGAGTGTGCTTGTTACTTGAGATTTCTGAGCATGCTTGGGTGATCTCCGAGTGTCTTGGGCGTGCTCGTAGACTATATTTGTGTCCGCGCAGCTGTTACACAGCCTGAAAACATGTGAGGATTTCCTAACAAGCAGGCAATCCCTGCATGTGTTCAGGTTGTCTAACAGCTGCAAATCATTGAGCTGTGGGGACACAAACATAATCTACGAGCACACCCAAGATACTTGGAGAACACCTGAGCATGCTCGGAAAACCCAAGTAAGGAGCGCACTCACTCATCACTAGTAGGAAGGAGTGACTTTTGTAGCAAAGCGGTGGATGAGTGTTCTGGCAGTCCCGTAAGGCAACCCCATAAATATATGACTTCTTATTAGTCTTTCCACTAGACCCCCATTGTAAAACCTACTAATAATGGGTGTGAAACATGACCATAGACCAGTGTTTCCCAAACTTCATTCTTTAGGGCCTCCTACAGATCATGCTTTCAGGATTTCCTCAGTATTGCACAGGTGGAATTATTATCAAGGCATCAGAAATTGCCACAGGTTCTCTCACCTTTGAAATACTAAGGAAATCCTTAAAACATGATCTGTTGGGGGACATGAGGACTGGAGTTTGGGAAACACTGTAGTAGGCAGGTGTCTACCGAGGTCAAACCAACAGGTGCGGAAAAGAGTGCCAGCGGGAGCAGACAAAAATGTTTTTTTTTGGAGAACGACTGTATCTGAATTATTCAAGACCAAATGAGAGTCCAAACAATAAAAAGTATTTATTTTATAGATCTCTTGTGCAAAACGGCTTGGACATTTACCAACCACAGAGGATTTGAGTTTTTGAGCTGTATTCAAAGACTACATCATTGTGTCCTGCCAGGATATTCCACCAGACAAAAAATAATGCCATCCATACAGCTTGTTCATCAGATGCCAAGACCTCTTAAAATGAGATGCATTTGGAAGCTTTTCTAACATAGTAATATTTGCAGGACGGTCCGTTATCCATATCAAAGCGTTTATTATTCAAGTAGACTTTGGGATAATTGCCAGGGCTCCGCTGGGCTACAATCTGAATAATAGAGAAAGCCACAGAATGCATCAGACTTTTTAAAATTGCAAATTTACTTCTTTTTTTTTCTTTGCCTCCGTGACACAAAAGAAGCAAATAGCTGAAAGGCGGAAGCTTTGTTCACATTGGATTTCATCAGTAGGTCAGCAAAATTTCCCATCTAAAAAGAAATGTTTAATATTCTTGATATTCATTTTACCGTAGACATCATCAGGGAGTGTTAGTCCGGGGATGACAAGGGAGTGATATTCACCGACAGTAAGTATATTATACTAAGCTGTGCATGCTGGGACAAAGAAATGAAGCCAACGTGGGTTAACAGCAAAATGAGGAAAAGGCCGGAGATTTATGAGACGGTGATAATATTTTATCTGCTCTGGATCAGTGGAGAGATTTTCTATCCAAAACACACATTTCCAGTGTTTTATTGTACACTCATATGGATTTTGTATGTCACAATGTACCAGCTCTAACATGGCACACTGACTATATGAAAAAATAACACGGTAGATCGAAATGTAATAATGTCACTATGTGACATCATAGATTGTATGACATCATCAGACCAGCTGGATTTCCTTTATCTACACATCTATCCATTCAAGATACAGCAATGGTCTCTTGCAATACAAAAATCACCACTGTGGTCATTGATTGGCTGCAGCAGTCACGTGGATGTACATCATGTTACCACTGCAGAAAAGTACTGCATTTTTCGGACTATAAGATGCACTTTTTCCTCAAAAAAATTAGGGAGGAAATGGGAGTGCGTCTTATCATCACTTCCTGGAATTCTTGTTCTTATTTACATAATTCCTTTTGATATTGACTATATATGTGGAGACATTCTAGAACAATATCTCTGATGCTGTTTTGAAAGCAAAGGGAGCTCTCACTATTAACAGAGAAGCATTCTTACTTTGGAAAAAAAAAAATTTCACACCTGCCTATTAGTGTTGAGCGATACCGTCCGATACTTGAAAGTATCGGTATCGGAAAGTATCGGCCGATACCGGCAAAGTATCGGATCTAATCCGATACCCGATACCAATACAAGTCAATGGGACTCAAGTATCGGATGGTATCCCTGATGGTTCCCAGGGTCTGAAGGAGAGGAAACTCTCCTTCAGGCCCTGGGATCCATATTAATGTGTAAAATAAAGAATTAAAATAAAAAATAGGGATATACTCACCTCTCCGACGCAGCCTGCACCTTACCGAGGGAACCGGCAGCCTTCTTTGCTTAAAATGCGCGCGTTTACTGCCTTCCGTGATGTCACGGCTTGTGATTGGTCGCGTGCCACCCATGTGGCCGTGACGCGACCAATCACAGCAAGCCGTGACGTAATTTTCAGGTCCTGAATGCCTAATTCTAGGCATTCAGGATTTGAAAATTACGTTACGGCTTGTAATTGGTCACGTCGCGGTCACATGGGCGACGCGACCAATCACAAGCCGTGATGTCACGGGAGGCAGGAAACGCGCGCATTTTAAAATTACGTCACGGCTTGTGATTGGTTGCGTGCCGCCCATGTGACCGCGACGCGACCAATCACAGCAAGCCGTGACGTAATTTTCAGGTCCTGAATGCAGAATTAGGCATTCAGGACCTGAAATTACGTCACGGCTTGCTGTGATTGGTCGTGTCGCGATCACATGGGCGGCACGCAACCAATCACAAGCCGTGACGTAATTTTAAAATGCGCGCGTTTCCTGCCTCCCGTGACGTCATGGCTTGTGATTGGTCGCGTCGCCCATGTGACCGCGACGCGACCAATCACAAGCCGTAACGTAATTTTCAAATCCTGAATGCCTAGAATTAGGCATTCAGGACCTGAAAATTACGTCACGGCTTGCTGTGATTGGTCGTGTCGCGGCCACATGGGCGGCACGCGACCAATCACAAGCCGTGACGTCACGGAAGGCAGTAAACGCGCGCATTTTAAGCAAAGAAGGCTGCCGGTTCCCTCGGTAAGGTGCAGGCTGCGTCGGAGAGGTAAGTATATCCCTATTTTTTATTTTAATTCTTTATTTTACACATTAATGTTGTTTCGATACCGATACCCGATACCACAAAAGTATCGGATCTCGGTATTGGAATTCCGATACCCGCAAGTATCGGCCGATACCCGATACTTGCGGTATCGGAATGCTCAACACTACTGCCTATGACTTTTTGCACAGTACTGTATTTTGTAATTTATTGTAATTTTGACCTTAGTGAGTGCTGCATAAACTAATATGCAAGTAGATCACTGTAGTGGGATTGGCAGCTGGTACTGCAGTTCAGCTCATTTGTAGTAAATGGGGCAAAGCTACAAACCTACATAAAATGTGTGCATATTCATGGTATGTTCTACAACCCTTTTAAAGAGACTCTGTCTGCATAAATGTACACATGGAAGTAGTGGTATGGCTGTATGGACGCTTGACCCGCAATAAAAAAACTGATACCTTTTTGTTAAGATTTAATTTGCCATTCGTGAAAAATCCCACTAGGCAGGCTGCACTTTGGGCATGTCGGACTGCTTCTTCTAACTTCACTGACACACCTCCAGTGCACTTTCAGGCTGATTTGCATACAGCATCCATGCTAGGTTTCTCATGACTGTCACATCCAATTTTTACAAAAATGTATCATTTTTATTGAGGGACAAGCACCTAGCGGTGATACCTCTACTTTCATATATGAAATAAATGTGACAGCTAGCTCTCTTTAATAGTACATTCATATGCACCATTGACCAAATTTGTGCTTAGCTTGGCAGGACTTCCCAGGAGGTCCAAGAACAATGTAGAAGATTTTGAGAAGCCGAGGCACCAAGACATCAGGTTTTTGATAGAAACTTGAACTTTATTCCATGTTAGTTAAAACAGGAAGACAAAGCAGGCAACGTTTCGACCATAATTGACCATTCTCAAGCCTAAAAAAAATACTTCTCTAAATATAGCCTAAAAAATATAGAGTTGTATTTTTTTAGGCTTAAGAAAAGCCAATTATGGCCGAAACGTTTCCTGCTCTTTCTTCCTGTTTGAACTAATATGGAATAAAGTTTACGTTTTTATCAAGAACCTTCACTCTTGGCGCATCAGAGTCTCTGAAGTTTCTAAACTGGCTCCCTTTAAATTACGTGGGCATGAAGGGTTTTTTTGTATCATTAGTTTTTATTGAAGTTTTCTTAAGTATAGCATAGTGAAATTTTAACATATATTTTACATATTATATTACATTTATCTTATATGTGAAAATTAAATTGTATATGTGTATGAAGAATTCATCTCTGAAGACATCTAATATCTAATAGACAACTCACCAATTGCTTTTTCTTCAGTGTTATTTCACTTTTACTTATCAGAAAAACACATCCATAAAGTTTTTCGACAGGGAATCGAAAGAGTAATTGGTAATGCTGATGATGTACAAAGTTTATTAAGTTTAACCTAGAATTTTGTATAAGAGCTCAACAACTTTGGGTCAAAATCTTAAAGTGGCCTTGAATAAAGTTGTTTTCCAATACAGCCCCTCCCCCACTTCTCTTCCTTTCTTCTCTTTGCCTTGTGCTGGCTGAATGGTTACAGGTACAATGCCTAGTTACTAAGAAAAATGTCCAGGCGAACAAGACAAATATTGAATGATAGACGACATGTCATCTCGGGCTATTTCTGAGCAGAACAATTCTCATGTTTAGCTAGATTCTGATGTTAGACGTTGGTGCCTGAGGTTCCTTTTTGAGACCGAAATGACACTTTTTGTTCTTATTTTAGAGCAGGCTAAAAGGAGTTCAATTTTTCACGCAATCTCTTGGCGACCCTTGTAAGGATCATATTGTGAGATGAGAATATGTCATGATTCCGCTTATACAAGATGTCAACAGAAAATGTTAACATGTTATGGTCTCCAGCTATGAAACCTAAACTTCTGCTCAGCTTATTTGTGTGTTTCACATTGTAAAAAAGCAGAACGGTCATGTTCTCATGGAATGTTTATCTTGGGAACTAAATTTCTTTTTCCTAATTAGCCTCAAAACATTTGCTCTTCCCTAAGTTGAGCTAGGACCACTATGGACCCCTGGGCAAAAATGCTGCATTGTTCCTTCCTTTAACTCTTAGTTCTAGGTCAGGAAATATAGAACAGGTCTCATAAATTAGGCTATGGTGCAAAATGTAATCCATAATAGAACTGTCATATAGTGTGCAGAAATATATATATAATAATTCCAGTGATTTAAATGATGTAGGAAGTTTTTTACATAAAACTAGAATTTAAAAAAAGTGCTTTTCCTTAATGGTCACTGTTGTTTCAATAGTCTTAGATACGTCTGATGGCAAAGCAATGAGTAACAAAATTGCAACTATATTTTAACCAAAATTATGCTTTTAGCCCTAGACTAGTTCTCTCCATTCTGGGTAACTTGCTTTTCAGTGCCTGTTGTTAAGTGTAATCCATCTCTAGCATCAGAGACACGGAGGTGGAATACAATAAGAAGGGGCAGGTCTTTTTCTTTTTGTACAGGAATTAGGGGCAGATCTTTGTTTCTCTACAGGATGTGGGACTCATCCTTTTCCATCTACAGGAAGTGGTGGAGGGTCTTTGTCTCTCTAAAGGAAGTGTGGTTGGATCTTTACCTCTACAGAAAGTAGTAGAGGGTCTTTATTCTCTACAGGAAATAGTGGAGGTCTTTGTCTCTTAACAAAGAGATTTATTTGTCTCTCTATAAGATGTGGGAGGGTATTTGTCTATCAACAGGAAGTAGAGTCGATTCTTTGTCTCTCTACAGGAAGTGGGGGTATGTAGATGTCTGTCTAGAGGAAGTGGTCAAGTGTATTTTTCTCTGTACAGGAAGAGGGGGTGGGTCATTATATCTCACAGGGAGTGGAGTTGGTTGTTAGTCCCTCTATGGGAAGTGGGGGTATGTCAATGTCTATCTGGAGGAAGTGGTTAAGGGTATTTTTCTCTCTACAGGAAGTGGGGATGGGTCTTTATATCTCATAGGGAGTGTAGTTGGTTGTTATTCTCTCTACAAGAAGCGGGGGTCTTTCTATCTCTGATAGAGCATTTCTGCTTGTCAAACTGCATATAGACACTATAATATTATGCACTCAGCAATTTATGAGTTCAGCTACACACTGCCAGATTTTATCTGATTGATTCCAGGTCAAGTATATTGAGGTTACAAACTAACCTCACCCATCTAGATTGATTGTCCTCCTCCGTCTCTTCTGCTGCTGAAATTTTGCACATGCTCAGTAGAAGCTGCAATCTCTATAGCATAAAAGTAAAAAATTAGTGTGTAATTACAGTTTCTAACACCATTTAAATTAAGTATTATGTTCACCTAGGATTTTCTGCATATGTGTACATTGTATATTTGAGAGCATGGTACATTTGACCAGCGTTCAGGAAACTCTTGACTGTCAATCACATTGCTGGGGGTGGGAGTGAGGAAAAGAAACTGAATATCTATGAAGCATAAGCTGATAAACCACCTTCTTTAGCATGGAAGGAGGGAGTATAGAAACATTTTGACAAGCACTGAGTAGTGCATAATGAACTCAACACTGTGGTGAGTTTCCATGAGTATGGTTTTTCAAGTGAAAATCTGCTTTAAATTGTTTCATGTTGTAATGAAAACTATGTCCTTTGAGGGGATCTCCACCTTGGGCAATAACTACTTCCTGGAAGTAGATCATTGACAATAAACTGACCGAAAAGTGTCCTCCTGCTATGACCACTAGTGTTCGTCCATAACCACGAGGAAACTTAACAACTTTTCCTGTAGTTCCACCATATTGGAAGTAGAACACTACAAGTTTTCCATTCAAAACAGTGAATTGATTGTGTGAAGAAGAACAGAACAGATTCTCCAGAGGAAGAGATTTTCCACTCTGACCACGAGATGAGAATCCTGAGGTCACTTTCTTGGGATATGTGAAAATTGACTTTCTAATTTGTGAAGCTCATTTAACTATATTGTCTTCAGACTAGCTTATCATGATCCCATTTTCCTGTATTTGAATATATATTGTCTATTTTTACACACATTAATAAAGCAGAAGGTTAACTGGGAAATAACCTAAATGACCTTCTCCTTAGTTGGAAATATCTACTGATTGGTTCTTTGATTCCTGAAACCCCTTATCTTTCAGAACCCTGCCCATGAGGAACTCTCTTGGATTTGTTCTTGTATTCAACTTCTGATTATTTCAGTTACCTTTGTTGATAGAATATTTTTTATGAAAGCTCAACTCAATGACTTTCAAGTTCTAGTTAATAATTATGCCTATGGTGCATTGATGTTGGAATTAGCGGCAGTAAGATGAAAGCAAGGGATCTTAAACCTTTGTGGAGGAAACCTCGCGAATGAGAAAACTTTTATAGGCTATGAAACAATTTGATATTGACACACATTTTTAGCAAAAACATTATATCGTCTAATGTAATGTACCATAGACGTTCCAATACCCATTAGTCTTCATGTAACAGCCCCATGGCTATCAAATCATTTCAGGATGGATTCAATTTATGTAAAGTATCAGAAACAATTAACAATGATGATTAATTCAACGCCAGAAGTCAATTCACTTATTCATTTTTTTCAAACACGTATTAAATTGTATTGAGAACATGGGATTTGTTTGTAATATGTTAAAAATGAGCAACTTCAAAGCCTGGTAGATGTTAATTAACTCTTATTGTACAGATGGAACCTGTAGTATGTTGATTCTGTTTTTCTTTTGGTTTCATTAAAAAGTGTTGTTTTTAGATCAAACAGAAGCTTAAATTCTACAAGGTTTAGGGATTATGTCTAAACTAATGAGAGATTTTAAGTGATTGAATGTAAAATACTGCCTACCGATAAAGAAAGTCATTTTAAATCCTGAAACGCATCAAGAAAAATTTTAATCCACTGAATCAATCTACATTGAGACCATTTTACATTAAACATTGCACCACCACGATATCGCAACTTTGTGTATAATGTCCCACGTACTATATTTTTACTGGCAGTTTATGATGGCTGTCTCCCTTTAATAACTTTGGTCGCTCTCCCCTGCACTCGGTCTAGTTCAGCTTTATCTTTATTATACACTGGAGCCCAAAATTATACACAGTATTTAAAATTCGGTCCCACTAGTGACTTGAAGAAGTCTCATACATTTTGTAAAGGCTACTGAGGTCGTTGTTTGTAGACCTCTTGATGCTGTTGACTAATGGATCTTCACTCCAGTCTCCACTGAACTCTGTTAACCTCTTTGTATCTTCGTTTTCAATCGTTTTCTATTATTTTGATGTTCCTGTTGGTAACCTTCCTTTCTTCAATTGACCCAAAAGTATTCGCTCTGCTTCCCAAACACTTTAACATTGCTCCATGTCCTAACTTTATTTTAATTTTCCTATCAATGACGTTGGGTCTTTTTTTTTTTTACAGCTTTTCTTCTTATTCACAGTCTGATAAATGAATCGGTCATCAAAAGGCAACATACCTACTTCCTCATAACATCATCTTTTGTGGAGAAAAGGTACTCTCTACCGATAGTTGACCGTTCCAGCTGAAATCCAAATTTTCTCTTACCGATATGGGCACCCTACACTTTAGTTTAATATATTTTCCAATATCATTGTCAAATTTGAGTTATCATCTCACAAGGTGTGAATACTTATGAAAGCAGCATTTTTCAACATTTTGCTAACGAAGAAATGCAAGTTTAAAATTAAAGTTTGCCAGCATATTATTAGTTTGCAATGAGAAATATTGTCTAGAACACTCTATATGTGACTGATTAGATGGGCACACAAGTTTTTTTAAACTTATTTTCATATCATGGTTGAAAATCTTGTCCCAGTCGAAAGCCTCATGATTGTTAACCCAACAACAATTATGCGGATCAATTATACTCACAGTTTCCATCATCAGACCATTCTTGGTGTTATTTGTAACTCTATAAATGAATTGACTTGGGGGGTTGAATACTTTTGCAAGTCACTTGTATATACAGGAACAAAAAATATATTTTTCTATTTCAATAATTAAATTCTCGTTGTAGTATTTTAAATATAAAGCTAGCATGGGTAAAATAAAATTCCACCCAGGCTATTTTCCGCGAGAGATTAGCAAATATTTGGAATTCAGATGTGAATATTTGAATATGAATGCAAGCTGTTAAAATAAATACTTAAGTAAAAGCGTCTTGCGTTACATGAAACATTGAAGCAGTTGCAGCAAATTCCCGCATAATCTGCATATTGGTCCTGTCAAATGGTTTTGAGTTATTAAAAAATGAAAGAGGAAAAAAAAAAACATTTCAATTATGAGAAGTTTGAGACATAAACAAAGTTCAGCTCGGATGTTTAATCTTCTGCGGCGTGACAATTAAATTAAATTAGGAAGTGGAATTGCCTCGTGTAGGTTTTTTCATTTTATATAACCGGATGATGAGTAACATACCTCCACTTTGATAAACAGGGTTGAATGCTTTCTACAAAAATTCTGAATGTTTGGAGATAACTAGAAGAGAAGATTAATTAATTAAAAAGTCAAGAAGAAAATTCAATAGAATTAATTGTTACATGAGAGAACGAGAAGTCAAGAAGCGCAGAGTAAATATCAGGACGCTGTACAGTATCTTCTCTGAAAATACTCAACTACATAAGAAATTATCTAGAGAACGTGGGGTAAAAAGGAAAAATAAAAATGCCTCTCCCTCACCTCATGCTGGATCATGCGTCCGTTGCCAGCACTTCACAATCTTCATTTGGGATTGCAAAATCCATACGCAGGTTCCTCATTCTCTAGGTTCAAACTTTTCACTACCAATGGTCAATCTGGCCCACCAGAGTAATAGAAGTTCATCTGAGGGACCCAAACTCTGACACAATGATTGGCTTCGATAAGAAGACCACCCCTGTTTAGAGTTAACTAAGGAGCCAACCACTGGCCACTACACTATGTTCCAAATTATTATGCAAATGACATTTTTCTCGGATTTTCCTAAATGGTCGGTGCAAATGACAGTCAGTCTAATAAAAGTCATCGCCCGTTAGAGTATACATCGAATTTTATTGAAGAAACCTCCCAATGATAACAGTATAATCTCCAAAATGAATAAAAACTCAAAATGCACTGTTCCAAATTATTGGGCACAGTAGTATTTCTAAACATTTGATATGTTTTAAAGAACTGAAAATGCTCATTTGTGGAATTTGCAGCATTAGGAGGTCACATTCACTGAACAAAAAAGCTATTTAACTCCAAAACATCCTAACAGGCCAAGTTACATGTTAACATAGGAGCCCTTCATTAATATCACCTTCACAATTCTTGCATCTATTGATCTTGTGAGTTTTTGGAGATTTTCTGCTTGTATTTCTTTGCATTAAGTCAGAATAACCTCCCAGAGCTGCTGTTTTGATGTGAACTACCTCCCACCCTCATAGATCTTTTGTTTGA
This sequence comes from Ranitomeya variabilis, assembly GCF_051348905.1. Taxonomy (NCBI): domain Eukaryota; kingdom Metazoa; phylum Chordata; class Amphibia; order Anura; family Dendrobatidae; genus Ranitomeya; species Ranitomeya variabilis. Next base: position 227,153,396 of record NC_135238.1, read on the forward strand.
TGATCCTCCAAAGGTTCTCTATAGGGTTGAGGTCAGGGGAAGATGGTGGGCACACCATGAGTTTATCTCCTTTTATGCCCATAGCAGACAATTACTCAGAGGTATTCATTGTCATGCATGAAGATGATTTTGTTCCTGAAGGCACGTTTCTTCTTTTTAGACCATGGAAGAAAGTTGTCAGTCAGAAACTCTATTTACTTTGCTGAGGTCATTTTCACACCTTCAGGAACCTTAAAGGGCCCTACCAGCTGGCTCCCCATGATTCCAGCCCAAAACATGACTCCTCCACCTCCTTGCTGACGTCGCAGCCTTGTTGGGACATAGTGGCCATCCACCAACCATCCACTACTCCATCCATCTGGACCGTCCAGAGTTGCTCGACACTCATCAGTAAACAAGACTGTTTGAAAATTAGTCTTCATGTATGTGTGGGCCCACTGCAACCGTTTCTGCTTGTAACACTGTTTAGGAGTGGCCGAATAGTAGGTTTATGCACCACAGCAAGCCTTTGAAGGATCCTACACCTTGAGGTTCGAGGGACTCCAGACGCACCAGCAGCTTCAAATAACTGTTTGCTGCTTTGTAATGGTATTTTGGCAGCTGCTCTCTTAATCCAATGAATTTGTCTGGCAGAAGACTTCCTCATTATGCCTTTATTTGCATGATCTCTGTCTGTGCTCTGTTTCAGTCACAAATCTCATCAGAGTATGATGATCACTCTTAAGTTTTCGTGAAATATATAATTTTTTCATACCTTGTCCAAGGCATTGCACTATTTAACGCTTTTCAGCAGCAGAGAGATCCTTTTTATTTCCCATATTGCTTGAAACCTGTGACCTGCATAATAATGTGGAACATCATTTTTGAGTAGTTTTCCTTTAATTAGAATCACCTGGAAAACTAATTATCACATGTGTTTAAGATTGATTTCAGTGATCCATTGAGCCCTGAGACACAATACCATCCACGAGTTTATTTGAAAAACAAAACAATTAAATCTTTATGACACTTAAATCCAATTTGCATAATAATTTGGAACACAGTGTAGAGACCATTTCTAAGGTGGGCTTCCAAAAGGTAATGTGGTCAAACAAAAAGTCGGGTTAGAAGGCGAATATAAAAGTTCAACAATCAAACCAGATCTGGAACAAACAAGGGAAGTTAAATAGAGACTTTTGATTGGTGACCAAATCTGACCCTGCTTTTGGTGCACTGATTGACCCACTAGAATGACCCTGCAATTGACCATAAGCACTGGCAACAGGGTGGTCAAGTGCATTGTGCATGTGCTGCCTTGAGTCTCTTCCAGGGCCACTTCAGAGACAAAAGTTGTGGCTCCTGACTGACACAATTGGTGCCACAGTGGAAGACTTTGGACCCCAAAGTATAAAGTATAAATATAAGATATGGGTTATTGTCACACCCTACAGTCAAAGTAATTTTATAAAGAAGGCAAAACTATGGAAGGATAGTTCTGTTACACCCCCTAAAAAGTGTGCCTTCAAGTCACAAAGTGTTTAAGCTCACCTGGTGAATTGGACACACTAAGCTTCAGGTCCAGGTGGGTACACGGGCATTGAGCATCGGTGCTGCTGGCAGGATGACACATGTGGAGGAAGGACAGGACAACCTCAGGAATATTGGGAACATCAGGATAGGTGAAGTGAAGTCAGCAATCGAGCAGGGATGGAAGCAAGTAGGACAGTGTGTTCAGGAGGAGAACAATCACAATCTAAAGTCTTGATTAACAATCCGAAGACACAGGTGTCCTAATGGACCTTAAAAGTCATAGGGACATAATGTCAAGAAACAAAAAGAAAAAAAAAGCCACTATACTATGCACACCACGGACATATAAACAATAATGAAACAATTGTAGAAACAAGAATTTATTGGCACACCACACAAAAAATATTAAAACATAATTAAAAACAATACACAAGAAAACTTGGTCCATATACAGATGGTAACACATAATGTTTAGAGTATTTAAATAAACAAAAGCAAGCCTGCACAACAACACTGATATATACCTACCCCCTGGCTCATGGGACTAAAGGACAAAATGTGTATTCATGGCCTTAGCACCTATGCAGAGAATAGCCCTGACTGCAGCCCTCAATAATGAGCCACCTGGGCATAAACGGTGGAAAGTACACCGCAAAGATGAATCACCGCAAGAAATGCGCAGCGTGTAAACAGATAAAGTCACCCATGACTAAAGTGAGAGATATATAATATTACCCAGGGGAGAGGCCAGGGGTATTCTGACCTCGCATGCACAGTGTATACCCTGCTTCGTTTTTTCTATTTCATGCTTTTGTGCACCGCTCCCTTAAGCTGGGCTGCGTCTGCGCACTGTTACATTCCACTCCTCTGCCTTCGGTGCTGGGGGATGTGTCATGTTTAGGCTGACTCTGGGGCGTGCACAGTACACATTATGGACTACTTCCGCCCATTTCAGGTCCATGCTCTCCGGATCGCCATCAGGTCTGTTATATCCCTTACTATATAAACAGGGTATTGTTGGCAAATCACTACTTCCCCTGACGAAGCCCTATTTGGAGGGCGATACGCGTTGGGTCGTGTCGCTTGTTCCGTGTTAGCCTGCCCACGGGGACTGTGTCCCTGGCCTCTCCCCTGGGTAATATTATATATCTCTCACTTTAGTCATGGGTGACTTTATCTGTTTACACACTGCGCATTTCTTGCGGTGATTCATCTTTGCGGTGTACTTTCCACCGTTTATGCCCAGGTGGCTCATTATTGAGGGCTGCAGTCAGGGCTATTCTCTGCATAGGTGCTAAGGCCATGAATACACATTTTGCCCTTTAGTCCCATGAGCCAGGGGGTAGGTATATATCAGTGTTGTTGTGCAGGCTTGCTTTTGTTTATTTAAATACTCTAAATATTATGTGTTACCATCTGTGTATGGACCAAGTTTTCTTGTGTATTGTTTTTAATTATGTTTTAATATTTTTTGTGTGGTGTGCCAATAAATTCTTGTTTCTACAATTGTTTCATTATTGTTTATATGTCCGTGGTGTGCATAGTATAGTGGCTTTCTTTTTCTTTTTGTTTCTTGCTATTTGATTATTGCCACTTTTTGCACCCCGGTTGATATTCATTTATTTATTTATTATAGTAGTGCGCTCGGTTTTTTGTTTCTCTTACAGGGACATAATGTCAGGCGCCAGACAATCTGCAAAGCTCAATGTGGAGCAAACCAGAGGGCAGCAGACAGTGGTGACGGAAGCAGAGCCCAGAACTGTGACATGTGAGCAACACAAAGGTAGCCTTCTGTATACTAGCACTCCTAGGTTTAGGATGTAAATATACAATGTGCTTCAGCTACAAAAGCCTTCACCAGGTATAGCCAAATGTCGTGCAAATTCCTTCTGATGGTGTAGGGTGGCATAGTTTACAGTTGCTGGACCCCTCTAGCCTTCGATCCAGGTCCACTAAAAGCTTGTTGTAACATTGTTTTGATCGCAGAACCAGTGGGGGAGCCATTTTTCAATGCAATAACACCAGGCTGCATGTTGCTATTACTACTGTGAGCAGCATGCGTGACCTAAATCTGCTCCCATGACCTGCAAGGTTTCCTGACTTATCGAGCACATCTGGGACATCATTGATGTGCAATTACAAAAGGAGCAGCCAGCAGTGGATCTTGATGATTTGCCCAAGATCATTCAGTGGCAGAGGCTTCCTCAGACCACCATTAATAACCTCATTGATAGAAGCCGAGGCTGGAAGTTCAATTATTTCTCCCCGTAGCTCATACTCCAGACTGAATAAATCAAAATGGTTTCATAATTTTGCTTCCATTTTTTCATCAGTTGCAGATCAGTAACTTGTTTCCATCCTGTGATTTCCATCATTCCATGACTTTTCCATCTTGGTGCTGGAAATTCATTATTGAGGATTGTAGATAGCTGAGGTCTGACACCCTTAAACCCAAATGATTAGCTGTTTCCAGGAACCATTGCCGCCAGAAGTGCAGCTGCTGGAACAGCACAGTGCAAAGCTGGAACATCATCACGGCTCCGACACTGATCAGTGGCCATTCTCTAATACTAAAGTTCAGCTTCTATTGAAACTCCTATTGAAGTGAATGGGAGCTGTGCGGCAGTTCCTGTGATCTGATATTGATTAGCTATCCTAAGGTCTTGTACAACCTCAGAATTTATTGGAATTTGAATACTACGACCCCCATCCTCTGTGTAATAACCAAAATGTTAATAAAATCATGCTGTCTCTGCTTAAAACCACTTGTGGTAGCGCTTGTCATGGTCATGGTCTCGGTGCTCCGGACATTTCACATTCTGTAATACCAAGAGCGCGGATAAACAAGACATTTAAATGAGAGGAGAAGAATACAATCTTTCTTGGTTTTTGCCTTCTCTTCAGTAGCGTTTGTTCCGACTGATGCCGGTGACTGGGGAATGAGTTTGACAGAGAGGGCAGCAAGAGCTCATTGTAAAAGCACCGGAGGTTCAGTCAGCAGATTTGACAGTAAAACCCATAATGACTTCCACCGAGCTGACAGCGGTTCTTTAGTATCACAAAAAAAGTAACATGTCATAGGCGGAAGACCCTGTAGAAGAATGAAGGGAGCTGGGAAAAATTGTAACCTGCATCCCATCAGTTATACTGTACATTTACTTTAAAGGTTTCTTTACAATTTTATGTCTATCACCCAAAAAATGAGTGAGAAAATGAGTAGTGATGATGAGCGAACGTGCTCGGATAAGTTGTCACCCAAGTATCTTGGACATGCTTGAATAATATGTTTGAGTCCCCGCAGCTTCATGTTTTGCAGTTGTTAGACAACCACAACAAATGCGGGGATTGCCAGTGTGTTAGTGAGAGTGTGGCACAGTATGGCACAGCATGGCACATGTAAAGAAGTGATGGTGCTGCCCACAACCCCCTTGAAGATATGTAATGTATTATAATATTTGTCTGTTTAGTCATCTGCATTCTTAGTGATGAATTCATGTGATAGCAGGTAGAGATAGAGTTAATAGTTGGGACTAGCCCAGAATGGGAAGGGCTAAGTGGGAGGATTTTCCTGTACATATACAGCACTCATACACTGGACATTGACGTCACTAATACATCAGATAAAAGATATATATTAGCTATAAACACAATTCGCTCAGATATAAGCACTTGATGCTTAGCTGCCATGTGCCCCCTGTAGCATCAGGTGCAGCACAAGTTCCTGACTCATGCTGCTCCTCATGTGAGCAGATGCAGCAGCTGTGCTCCAGTATGGCGCTGACTGGTTCATGTTCAGCAAATCAGCACGGACTTCATTCACGTCTCCTGTGTCCTCTACTGTTGAGCAGCCGTGCACAGAGGACACCTGAGTGCACAAGGAAAGATGGGGGGTGAGAAGCTGAGGACCTGGCACTTTTCAGTCTCCTCAGTACCGTGCACCCGACCTCCCCTTCTGTCTGGTTCTGTGATCTGACAGGAAAGTGTGGATCGGCTCAGAGGGAGGGCAGAAGTCACACCATTTAAGTTTGTCGACCGGCGCCCTGTGCGATTGCACAGGTCGTACATAGCTAAGACCGGCCATACTCACAGCAGGGAGCCCCTCTCTGAATAGAGGGCCCTGGGCAAGTGCCCAGTCTTACCCCCTAATGCTGGCCTTGTGTATATGCATCCATCACTGTATCACAAACTGCAAATAGAGAGGTAACCGAAAATCCAATACAGTAATAATTGTGATCCATTTATCAAATAAATTGCCCGATTTGCCAAATCCGCCGGCCAATGCACTACGGATGATTCCATTTGCTATTATTTGTTGATAGGGAATCACATGCATGTTGAGACTGATTGCCATGTGGCTTAGATATCTACACAAGTGGTTTCCACACCAACGTAAGAGGCTTAGATAATGTATATCAGAAAACAGCATCTGAGCTCTTTATTTTGAGCAATAACTTCCTATTCAGGGGCGGACGTACCATTGGTGCAACCTTGTCCGTTGCACAGTGGCCCAGAATTTAAGGGGACCCATGTTCATCTCCATAGCAGGTGGAAAGTGCATTATGATGAGCTACTGGACTGCAAAGGGCCCAGTATATTGATCTTGCACATGGGCCCTTTCCTGTGTGTTCGCCCCTGTTCCCAATACACTTTCTGCAATGTACGGTCCTTATTATAAGGGAATATTTTGAAATATATATTCTGGCAAACTCAAATTTATCACAAGCCACAGCCCCTCAAATATCAGTTATAACAAACCAGACCCCAATAAACCACCCAATCAAGGCAGATCAGGGGTCTCGCTACTTTACAATATGGACCTCATGCATTGCACCGAAGGTCATACATTGGAGAATCCACCACTTCCCCAGTCCAAAACTTTGGGCTCCATCCCCAGCCATTGCAATTGCTTCGAAAGAAAAAAAAAGAAACTTTTCAGTTTACAACAACTATGCAAAAGAAGTAAAATAACAAATTCTCCTCTGCTTCCTCGGTGCGCTCGTAGATCGGATATACTTCATTGCTCATGAAGCAGAATCGCTGATGAATCCAGTTTCACTCAGGGGTGGACTCAGTTCTATGAAAAGTTTGAGTTCTGACAGCCGACTCGGCTGTTGTTTCCGTTTCTGAAAGAATAATTACCGGACCGCTTGACATAATAATCGATACGTGTACTTTAGACCTATAACTTTGAGAGGACAAAGCTGGGAAAGAGCCATGATATTATTTTTTTTGGAGGAGAAGACGTGTCGAAAACAGAATGCAAGTGTCTGAAGAATGGCTAGTTTTATTTCGAGGAATGAGGGAGTAATCACGGGTCTCCGGTGGACTAATTTCTACGAAAGGAATGGGCATTTCACGGCATTGGCTTGTCAAGGCTTTCAAGATAATAGCTCTCCGTCTGCTGCATTGCAAATGGAAAGCACTATTCTGTGTTTACTCGGCTGCCAATCCTTGAGTGCTATTAAAATTATGCAACGAAACATCTTCCCGGCCCAAGTATTTGTTCTGCACACAATTTAGCCAGTCGCGGATATTTGATGAATTGGTAATCAGCTTTTGACCTTGAAGTAGTTATCAGAATATCTGGTTGACTAGGTCAACGAGTTCTTGCTTGAGTAAGTTTTTTAAAAATGGATTTTACAATCCCTTTAGCAAATTGGATTTACTCAGGTGATTTTCTGTACATCTGATCTATAACCTGAGTATGGAGAATGCACTTTCAGCCGGCACCGGGTCCAACTCTACGAACACTGCAGTCAATAGGAAGAGCCTCAGAAATAACTCATTAGCCGAAAAGTGACGAGCGATCGCTTTGATTATGTAGGAAGTGAGACAAGGATACAAAGTAGCGAAAGGTCAGGAGATTAAGATAACATATTTCGTTGCCCTGGTGGCATCAATATTTGAGACTGATCTGCTTCCATATTTGCAGAGGAGAAGTTTGTGTATGAAGTGCATTGGCATGCAAAAACAGAAATACAACCACACGCTGAGAGAACAAAAACCAATAGAAAAAAAGCAGCATAGAGTCCGGATAGATATATATAACAAACTTTATTAATAATTATTCCAGGCTTAAAAACGACAGAGGGAAATGATCCCCGTGCTGTACTCAGCACGCACCTACATGAACAGGGGGTAGGTGCCTATAGTATACATATATCCACATTGTAACCGAAACAGGTATCACAAAAAATCAAAGTGACTGTGCATTAAATAGGATATAACAAACCTGCATTGGACACACAGGTCCATAAGATTGTCTAACAAGCACATTTCACACTGAATAGAAAGTACTATACATACCAGGTAATGTATAGAAAAAAATCACGGCGTGGACTGGCACCACACCCCTGTATCCCCCGACGCGCGTTTCGGCTATCGCCTTTCTCAAGCTGAGAGGGATAGTGTAAATGTGAACAATGAATATTTGAATTGCATCACTGCTATTTGGACTATATTTTAGGCTCTTAAAGGGAATCTGTCATCTGGTTTTGGCTATGTAGTTTGAGATCAGCATGATGTAGGGGCTGAGACACTGATTCCAGCGATGTGTCACTTACTGGGCTGCATGTTGTCGTTTTGATACAATCCCTGTTTTCTCTGCTGCAGATCTAGCACAGCTCAAATGCTGAGCCTTTTATAACCCCGCCCACACCACTGATTGACAGCTTTCTGTGTACACTGTATATTGACAGAAGCATAGAAATGATCCGGAACACATGTTGGTATAAGTGCAATGTGTAGGTGCACATTCACACTGGTGCAATTTAACAGACAAAATCTTGGATAAAATTAACAAAATGAGCAAATGCTTTACAGTAAGTAAATACATATTAATAAGTCATGTAAATAACTTAGGGGACTTAGTTGACACTATTTTGATGAAAATAATGTAAAAAGTCCTCCCACTGCAACAAGGTGCGCCCAATCGGGATGGACCGTAACTCATGTACTTCACCTCGCTATGTGTCAGCAGACCTTAAAATAGATGGGAGCAGAGCAGGACCCAGATCTAACTGTTTTGCAACTTTTTTGAAACTTTTTGTACATATAGAGGTGCGGCTCCCCCTTTTTTGGGCTGTGCATCTTGTCTATATAGCTTTTCCCGGGCAGGTGAAATACAGTCCGGTGTGGGTCCTGTTAAGCCCACAGCTATTTTGAGGCCTGCTGGCACATAGTGAGGGGAAGTACAAGAGTTAGGGTCCATCCTGGTTGGGTACACCTTGTCGCGGTGGATTGGCTTTTAAGCTCCCTTGATCATAATACGGTCAATAAGTCCCCTATGTTAGTTACGTGACCTATTACTATTTATTTGCTCATTTTGTTTTTTTATCCTAGATTTTGACTGTATATTGACAGAAAGCTGCCAATGAGTGGTGGCGGCGCGGTTAGACAGAGCAGTTGACTTGGAGGCACGAGACAACTAGTCCTGCAGTGATAATCTCCTGTTGATAAAACACTGATTTTCATGGAACAGCAACAGTCTAGTAAGTGACACATCACTGGAATCAGGCTCTCAGCCCCTACATTATGCTGCTGTCAGATTACATAGCAAAAACAGATTCCCCTTATCGCAGTATTTGAACAAATTGCTTAAGCCCATCTGCCATTGATAAGGAGAACTCTTTGGATGGGAACCTATCCTAACAGATTTCTTCTTAGGCAAAGCCCGCAGATTGAATGGTCAGGCAGGATCCATCTGTAATTATTAATATCCTGCGACAGATGAGAGGGGTGCTCATCTAATATGGAGTTACCCCAAATGTGCGCTGCAAGGGTGATGAAGGCTCCAATCCAGAACAGAAATGCATAGTATATTTTCAGTGACATGCAATATTTTTTATTCAAGAAAATAATAACAAAATTCATTCATTTTGTTAAATATTGGAGCGACAACCTGAGCATCAAGACATTTGTCTCCACATCAAGTATATGAAACATAAGAAATGCCGGATCTCTGCTGCACCTTGTGATTGGCTAAGCTGGCATTTCCAAAGCGCTGAGTAGTATAGGAAGCAGCGACCGGCGGGAATCTGGGAAGATTGGTGGAGGTGAGCAATGTACCTTTAGTTTCTTTATGTCACTTGAAGCCTTTAAAAATATTATTTCCAGATTTCCAGACAACCCCTGTAAGACATTAATAGTGATGAGCACTAGTGCTGACAAACAGGAGCAATCCCCGCATGTTTTGTTGGTGCCTAACATGCGGCCTCGGGGACTCGAACATGTCACTCGAGCACCCGCGATACTCGGAGCGTACGTGAGCATTCTTGGCAAACTTGGGTAACGAGCACTTGCGCTCATCATCACTACAAATTAATTAACTGTTGGGAATAACAATGTTTGAATTTGGCAGATTTTTCAGCACAATTATAAATATAATCCACTATGTTAGAACAGACATAGAATACTAATCAGGTGAACAGCTACCAAAAGTTTCCAAACTTTAAAGCTGCGACTCTACTTTTAGTGCTGTCAGGAGGCGTACAACAGGTTGGCACATATGTTGTTGATCAGCTTTATATAGTACTTCCAGTCTGCTCTGTATTATTTCAGCATACGTTTCTTCATGGGAACACAGAACACTATATTAATGCCTTATGGCTGTTACAGACTTTTATTCAATTATACTCTCTGAATTCTAAGATATAAGATATTAGATTTCTATTATATGATATAATATATGTCTTGTAATGCAATCTTTGCTTCTTTATACATTGTTCTGTATTTTAAAACCAGTTATTATACAGTTATATGAAAAATTTTGGGCACCCCTATTAATCTTAAGCTTAATGTTTTATAAAAATTGTTTTTTGCAACAGCTATTTCAGTTCATATATCTAATAACTGTTGGACACAGTAATGTTTCTGCCTTGAAATGAGGTTTATTGTACAAACAGAAAATGTGCAATCTGCATTCAAACAAAATTTGACAGGTGCATAAGTATGGGCACTCTTATCATTTTCTTGTTTTAAATACTCCTACCTACTTTTTACTGACTTACTAAAGCACTTTTTTTTGTTTTGTAACCTCATTGAGCTTTGAACTTCATCGCCAGGTGTATGCAATCATGAGAAAAGCTACTTAAAGTGGCCACTTGCAAGTTGTTCTCCTGTTTGAATCTCCTCTGAAGAACGGCATCATGGGCTCCTCAAAACAACTGTCAAATGATCTGAAAACAAAGATTATTCAACATAGTTGTTCAGGGGAAGGATACAAAAAGCTGTCTCAGAGATTTAACCTGTCAATTTCCACTGTGAGGAACATAGTAAGGAAATGGAAGAACACAGGTACAGTTCTTGTTAAGGCCAGAAATGGCAGGCCAAGAAAAACATCAGAAAGGCAGAGAAGAAGAATGGTGAGATCAGTCAAGGACAATCCTCAGACCACCTCCAGAGAGCTGCAGCATCAACTTGCTGCAGATGGTGTCACTGTGCATTGGTCAACTATACAACGCACTTTGCACAAGGATAAGCTGTATGGGAGAGTGATGCGAAAGAAGCCATTTCTGCAAGCACGCCACAAACAGTCGGCTGAGGTATGCAAAAGCACATTTGGAGAAGCCAATTTCTTTTTGGAAGAAGGTCCTGTGGACTGATGAAACCAAGATTGAGTTGTTTGGTCATACAAAAAAGTGTTATGCATGGCGGCCAAAAAACACAGCATTCCAAGAAAAACACTTGTTACCCACAGTAAGATTTGGTGGAGGTTCCATCATGCTTTGGAGCTGTGTGGCCAATGCCGGCACCGGGAATCTTATTAAAGTTGAGGGACGCATGGATTCCTCTCAGTATCAGCAGATTCTTGACAATAATGTTCATGATTCAGTGACAAAGTTGAAGTTACGCAGGGGATGGATCTTTCAGCAAGACAATGATCCAAAGCACCGCTCCAAATCTACTCAGGCATTCATGCAGAGGAACAATTACACTGTTCTGGAATGGCCATCCCAGTCCCCAGACCTGAATATCATTGAACATCTGTGGGATCATTTGAAGAGGGCTGTCCATGCTCGACGACCATCAAACTTAACTGAACTGGAATTGTTTTGTAAAGAGGAATGGTAAAAAATACCTTCATCCAGGATCCAAGAACTCATTAAAAGCTACAGGAAGCGACTAGAGGCTGTTATTTTTGCAAAAGGAGGATCTACTAAATATTAATGTCACTTTTCTGGTGAGGTGCCCATACTTATGCACCTGTCAAATTTTGTTTGAATGCAGATTGCACATTTTCTGTTAGTACAATAAACCTCATTTCAAGGCAGAAACATTACTGTGTCCAACAGTTATTAGATATATGAAACTGAAATAGCTGTTGCAAAAAAAACAATTTTTTATAAAACATTAAGCTTAAGATTAATAGGGGTGCCCAAACTTTTTCATATAACTGTATATGACATGACCAATTAGTGTTAATTATAATGGAACAACAAGTATAAAACGCAAAGTCTCGGCGATCCCTCCATGCTCTGTCCATGGTGCTGGTCATAGTGATGTGAGGCCAGGGTCTACGGAGAAGAATTATAATTATGGAAGACATTGCTGAAAAGCCGCTGGAATTAGTAAAATATCTTTTCCTTCTCTGGGTCACCCGCCTAATAGGGAAAATGAGGTTAGTGACGCCAGTTTTTCCATTAAAGAGTCCTATAGGAAGAAAAGAAGAGAAAAACTACACGTCTCTCTCCTAAAACATGGAGAAGTTACTTTTTGGAGGTTGCATGAGACTTAGCGGGAACACCTAATGGTGGAAATCACATCGCCCATAAGGGTTGTTCACTAAATTCCTACAGAATACTTGGGCATATATCTAGTGTGGGTGTATGAGTGGTTTCCCTTTTTAGAACTAGTCACAGATCAAACAATATGGAAAAAAAAAACAACTAACATTTAGGGGCATAATGATCACAGTCTCAGAGGTCGCAATCGAGCCTATGAGGCTGAGGGGTCAGCTGACTGCCGCAAAAACTTCAACTGGATGTGAGCCCCCAGACACACATTCAGCTGAAGTGTATTGTGTCGCAATACATGCTGATGGCCAATCAGTGGCCAGCAGCTGACATCGGTGTCCATGTGACTGGGGGAGCATAGCAGCGATATCATGCACTCCCACCGCTTGCATGCTGAAGTCAGCTGCCGGCTTCAGAACAGGACACCACACCACGGGGAAGTGCATGGGAGGTGAGTATAATTGTTAATTTTTTATATGCATTAAAGAAAAGCAGCAGAACGGGGACATATACCAGGATGCAGGGTGGGGGATATGTATACCAAGATGGGGGACATATACCAGGATGGAGGCTATATTTACCAGGATGGGGAACATATACCAGGATGGGGAATATACATACCAAGATGGGATATATATATATATGCAGCGCCCCAGAGTCCTGGTTGCTGCAGTAATGTCATTCTTCCACCAGGGGGGAGTGATATTACGTCTGAAGGTAATAAAGGAGTTCATCTTTCCAGGTATCACAAACCAAACACCACACTTCACACTCCAATGCACCAGGGGGAGCTACACTCCTATCTAGTAGGGCACTCCTCACAGAAGGGTAAAACTGGTGGTTTGGATCGAAAGAGAGAGAGACGCTGGCTAGTCTTTGCCCAGACAACACCTGTCAGGCAGACAGGGGGAAAAGGAGGAACATCTGAGCTGCAGACAGAGGGTCCCTGTCAGGGGTGGGATCCTGACAGAGACCTAGCGAGATAGAAAGTTACGGAGCTGCGCCTGCTCCACGTGCGGCAGCATCCTAAGAAAGGACACGAAGAGAACTGTGTTGTAGAGAGTGAGAAACGAAGTCACAGCACAAGGAGAAAACACCGGGAGGAGTTCTGCCCTGTAAAGGCTGCCTCCTTCTGAGGCACGTAGCCGGTGGCCAGAACACCGAGGGAGTAATTGACTCTATGGTTTACTTCAGAGACCGGCAAGACAGTCAATTTCAAGTTGGCTGCCCGACCTAAATACCTATGAAGACACAGTGGCAAATTGTGGGGGTCGGGGCATCTCTAGGGTCCCTATAAACAAGCCTCAGGCCATCAATCAAATGGGTTTGTCCTATCCATACCACCTGGGGGACAGAGAGTAAGAAACAACATCTAGAACATCCCCAAAAGTTGTGAGGACCTTACCGAGTTGCTCAGCAGGGAGGGACTACAACACACAGGCGCTAGTAGGAAGGCTACTGATTTCCACCTGGATAAGGGAACTCTGGATTTGCCTTCGAACCGGCCGGACTCTGCCTACTCTGTGGTCCGTACCCTGGACTGTGGATGCTGAAGCGTCCAGTAAAAGGTAAAGAGACTGCAATCTTGTGTCCTTGTTACTCACTGCGCCTTACATCATCCACCATCACCATCGCCACTTCTGGGAAGCCCTGGGGATACACTTCACCTGTGGGAAGTATACCATCTTGCAGTCATAACATCACCCCAGCGGACCCCTAAGAAGCATCGGTCACCCTGACTGAGTACCACAGGTGGCGTCACGAACATTATACAAACTCACCTTTAATTGGACACCCCTCAAAGGGCCACGAACCGGGTCAGGCCACCGTGACATCCCCCGAACGAAGGACCCGGTACCGAGTACCCCATTGCCCTGACGTGGGGGCACTCCATATATAAGATGGGACCAGGAAGGGGATCACATATACCAGGATAGAGGGCATATATATACCAGAATGGGGCCAGGATGAGGAATATATATATATATATATATATATATATATACACCAGGATGGGGGACCCCTGTCCAAATCTGGTGCCGGAGCTCTAGTGACGATGTTCCTTTTTGCAAGGATTAGTGATGAGCCGATCTGACAAAATTCAAATTTGCCAATTTGTGCAGATTTTCCAAGAAAGTTCAATTCTCAGAGTAGTTACACTCATAATATTGCTTACCTTTACAGCCCCTGCGTTCTGCACTGTCCTCCTCCAGTCCTCGCTGCATCTTCTTATCACTGCCACAAGCACTGAATCCCCAGGCTTCCTCATACTTAATAAGATGCACCGTTACTTTGTGTGTGCATGCACAAGTAATTCCGGCTTAAATGGAAAGGTCCAGAATTTCACGACAGGAGTGAACAGAAGATGCGTCAAGGACCAGACCGGTGACTGTCTTATTTTTTAACCTTTGGGTGGCCCTTTGCGGTTCAGCAAAACAATGACCAGCCAGCCTCCACTTGGCTGAATCTACTTGGTCATATGACTGCTTTCTAGTGACATCCCCACCTAAAATTGTTTTGTTTGAATCACCCATAATGCCTCATATCAGTTTGAGTAGAACATTGTCATCATGTTTAGGGGTCTGTCTGAGTTATAGTTGTACTGAGCATGTGCATGTGTCGGAATAGTCAATCGGAGCATGCTCAGTACAGCCATAGGTCAGACAAGCCTGTAAATATAATGTCAATAATAACTGCCCATTTGAAAGTATGATGGGTGATTTAAAGAGAAGGTCATCAGAATAAAAATGCATATTAGAGCAGGGTGAAACATGACCTCGATCAATAACGATAGAAGGGATTTTGTTTCAAGATTGTAAATTAGGAAAATTTGAGCCAATGGCTGAGGTGCTGTATGATACCGTGTGTCTGTATAGCTGGAGGTATGTCAGGGAATACTCGGATGCCTACCTCTGCCAAAAACAAGTCATGAACAGAGCTTAATTATGGTAAACATGTCTAACTCAAAATTAATCTGTAAAGAGGAAAAATATATTTTTCTAGATTTTGTCTTTAAGGCAACATTCTCAGATTGTATTTAATAAAAAAAACATAGAAATAGGACAGAAAACAAGTTTAGAAACTCCTGATGTAGAGGTACAGTACGAGCAAGGCTTCACACTGTGACAGGTGGATCTGTCAAATCCCCATCTGTGATATCTGCTTCCACCGATGCTGTACAGGTGTGACATCTGGAAGGTGACAGGTGACTGAGAAACATAGTTAGAGAAGAAGGAACCTTGCAGCCTGTCGTATTCTAATACAAGGTCTTGTCTTCTTATTTAGGATCCATGCTCAATCACACATAAAGAGAAGGTATTGTCAGAAAAGATCCTATAGTTGACTTTTAAAAATATTGTTTTTTTCACCATTCCATTATTATTACATTTAAAACAATTCCTAAAGTCTTATAGTTTTCAGTCTGACCACTGAGCATCATTGTAGGCTGAACCCTCCTGTACTGTAAGACTTGGATCATTTCTCAGCAGACGTCTCATCATCATAACAAAAAATATACCTTTGACAATTGGGGTAAGTTATTGTTCATTTCTTCACCCTCTCTGCACAATGACCTCTGCACAGATCACAGAGCACGTCCATTGATGTCAACTGAAGACAAACCGCATACCCAAACGACAGATTCTAGAGATGAGTGATTTAATTGGAAGCAAATCAAATTCACATCAAATTTTACAAAAAATATTGTGATTTCAGAAGATCCTACAGAATGGCAGTCAGTCAGACACTATTTTACTGGATTTTGGACAGTTGGGAAGAAGTCAAAACATTTCTTACACTTACCGTATCTCTTCTCAAGCCTTCCAGTACCCATCCTTACACCTTTCCTGCCATCAGCTCTTTTATGTTCCTTCTGGTCTTCCATTCACTCTGCACTATGCTGGTATATGAGGCTTGTAGATAATCAATTCCATGTGATACATCTCATGTGACATCGTGGGGCCTAGTGAATGGAGGACCCATCCAGAAGGAAGATAGAAGACAGAACAAAGAACAGCTGATGGTGGTGGGACAAGTATAGGAAGGGCCAAATTTATTTTTTAATCTCTTCCTGGCCCTTTCAAATCCAGTAAAATGGCAGTCGAAGGTATGTAATTTTGTTGGATTTGCCCAAAGTGAACAGGAAGTGTGAGCTAGATTTTTTTTTTAACCCCTTTAATTCACATTTAATTTATTTGATAATTATTTAATTTATTTATTTATTAATTTATTTGATAATTTTATTTGTCCTCCCTCCTTATCTACCTGTGTGCCTTGTTTTTTTGCTCTTGTTTAATGTATTTGTCTATATTTGCCCCCTTCTCACATGTAAAGCGCCATGGAATAAATGGCGCTATAAAAATTTATAATAATAATAATATTTAATGTAAGTAGAATACCACACTCTCCCTCAAATGAACAATTCTGCATAGATTGAACTTTATTAACAAATTGGGGAGAACCCACAAAAAATCCCTCTCTATCAAACCATTAAATTTAACTTTTATTGAGTATACAATTAAAATACTAAGGGTATAAAAAGGCGTAAAAGTTGTCCTTAATCTGCCTCAAATTATATTATTCTTAATATTGTAGCAGTAGTCAGTACCATGCCAGTGTCATTTTTGTTTCCATTTTTATACCCTTAGCATTTTAAATGTATTCTCATTAAAAGTGAACTTTTATAGTTTGATAGAGAGGGATTTTTTGGGTGGGTTCTCCCCAATTTGATAATACATAATAATATCCCTCCAAAGCCATTTATTGTCTTCGCATTTTGGTTTGACAGATTGAACTTTGTGAGATTCGCTCAATGCGAACAGATTCCTACAGTTCATGTGAATACTATGATGCAAGTTTCTGAACCAGAGTTAACCAAATGGAACAGCGACCCAGGTAAGATAGCGGACTTAGCGGTATATTCATATAACTTACAAATAACATCTGATGACCTCTTCTTTCCAGGTTCTGGTCATGTGACGTCCTGTCTTATGGTCCCCACCAGACAACATTTCCTGTTTTGAGCGTTTCATCAGAGTTATGTGTCAAACGGGCTGGCTGACTGCTAATTTTATTATCTAAGCCAGTCCCCTACAATGTCTATGCATCGAGTAGAGGACAAGAGTCAAGAAGTCAAGGTTCTGTAACCTGAGATGGAGCAAATACCGAGATTTTGGGTTTTGGCATGATTGACATACATAAGTTATAGAGTTTACAGCTACAATCAATAAGCTTTCCCTAGCGGTTGCACCAAAACACTTGACAGGCACACAAAGATACATATAAAAAAAAACATTTCACAACAGATTTTCTTTCCAAGCTGTCATCTTGCACTATTCATATTTGGATATGACTTGTTGTCAAAAAGAAAGGTAAAGATGGACTCATCGATAGGTCAATAAAATAAATTGATGGTGGAAGGATGTTGCTAAAATATTCTGAAGAAAACAAGAAATAACTTTCCATCTTACTGTATCCTCTATAAACCCTGTATCCGTTTTATTACTTCTCTTAAAAACAACCTAGATACAGTGCAGAGACTGAGACACATAACTTCTAGACGCCTTTAATGACTTGTCAGAAAATAAAATTAGCTTTGAGATTTCGAGAAGTTGCTCAAAGTCCCTTTGAGGTTTAATCCATCTGCTTTTGTTTCCCCTTCCTTCGTCTTGACATCACGTGAGGTTTCCCTTGTCACTCTTTTCAATCAACAACTCAGAATAAACTATGTCAAAGTTTTTCATTACTTCTATAAGTAACCTAGATAAAACTATTTAAAAAAGAAAGGTAAAAAAAAAATAAAGATCAGTCAAACAATATAAGTTCAACTTTATTTTGCTTCAACTGTTTCTGGCTTTTATCTGCTTCTTTGTGATCTGGGTGACCACAAAGTAAACCACCATTGCATACAACACAGCAACTATCCTAGAAACCTTAAAAGGAACCTGTCAGGTCCACCATGCTCTCCAACCCACCATAATTTGTGTATTTATTGCTAAATTCTCTGCACTTTATCTTGTTAGACACCTAAACAAATGTTGAAAAAAAGTATTCATATAGCTCCATTTTTCTTATGCACATTAGTCCATTGACTAGTTGATGGGGCGTTAGTTTTCCCAAGCTAGGCTTCCCTGTTTTCATGTTATCACACTCCTGTGGGCGTGACAAAATGAATTTTAAAAGCCAGCGTCATCGCCAACTTTCTGCAAATCTTGCGCATGCGCAAAGCCTTCTTCAGGCACGTCATTGTGCATCTTAAGCTGGGAATATGCTTCCCGACTTCAAAGGTGCACTGTGCATGACCGAAAGTGCAGAGGATGAACGTAAGCCATCTTCTGCCCTCCCCATCATGCACAGTGTGCCTCTGAAGCCGGGAAGCGGACACCCTGATTCAGAGCCCCATTGACATGCTTGAAGAAATCTACACACATACACAAGGTTTGAGAGCTGTCGATGACATCAGCTATATCTAGGGATGGGCGAACCCCCCGATGATTGGGATCAGCGGGTTCACCCGCGTTTTCTTGTAAAGTTCAAGTTCGGGGCCGGAGATGATGCAAACTTGCGTCCGAACCCCGAGATCAGACTTTACAGATATGGGATGGGGCAGGGGGCTGTGAAAAAAAGCAGAAATAATAAACATTATAATTATACTTACCTGTCCAGCGACGCGTCCTCCCGTCCTGCTGTCTCCCGGCCGCATCTGCTTCTGGGGCCGCTCACTAACTTCCACCGGTATTCACTGCACTCTGCAGTCTTCGGCTTTTTCCGGCAGTGTTCCCATGGAAACCCGTGTTCGGGACCTTGACCGTTCGGTATGGGTCCCGAACTTTACAGTTCGGGTTCACCCATCCCTAGCTATAACATATCATGTCATCACACCCACAGGGTCATATAGATATCAATGTGGATCAGAAGATGCAACAAAGACTAGGCAGAGGACGTGATGAATGGAGGAACTGGAGAGTTGAGCAGAAAAGAAAGTATACTTTTTTATTTTTTATGTACTGTACATTTTACATTTATTATGCTCTGGCATCTGGAGAGATACTTGAAAATACTTAATATCAAGCTCTCATTTTTGCCAAGTTGGTAGAAGGAAGAGAAATATTCAAAACCCGATACGAGGTTTAACGATTGATAAGAAGAAAGCTTCTTGATTGGAAAATGAAGTCTATGCACATCGCATGCTCATAAATAATACAAATTTGTGACAATTGCAAATAATTTACTATTCTTCCATTTAATGAAAAAACATCAGTAGGCTGTGAGGGGTTGTCGGTGATGGAGCTCAATCTCCCTGAGCCAAATTAAACAAGAATGGCTTAATATAACGCTCTTCAATCACGCTCAAGGTAAAGCAGTGAAGCAAAGGTTACATGTCATTACCTATAGTCTCGTGCTCCTCATTATTACTTAAGCCTTTTACTATGAATGAGTTGGTGATGACGCAGCCCTAAGCCAAACACAAATGTCTCCAGTTACCGTATTGTGATGCAGAAGGCGAATGGCTTCAAATTAGTTATAAAGTTTTTAGAAGTTACAAAATAGATGTGTCTTACTCACACAACAAGATGAATACCTGATCAAAATGAGCCAATCTTCGAAATCCAAATTTGCCAACTTTGTTTAATTTTCCAAAAAAAATTAGATTTGCAGCTAATTGATTTGACTCAAATCTCAATATTGCAAAGCCTCCAATTATCCTGAAAAGACGTGTGTAACACTCTCTCGCCTCTTAGGACTGTATCCAATCCTTTTCAAGCTCCTTAATGCAAAGAGAGCCTTATCAACATCAAAGTGACCTCAAAATATAAGGCAAGGGGGCCAACGGATGGTAACTGTTTTTAACTGGTGTTCTGTCACACACTCTATCTGCAATGTTTATTCAGTGTTTTATGGCTATCTCTGTGGCTAAGCTGTGAGCAGTTATGTCCTCTCTCTATCTAGATACACGTTAAAATGGCTGCTGCCTTCCCCGCCTCACCTTTTATACAGGCTATGATGCTCCCTCCTGATTGGCTGTTCTTTGTGATGTGCAGTGATGTGATGTGATGTGTATATACTATGAGATGTGATCACTGCAAGTTATATTGTAATCCAGGTTGATTAGACTGTAAGCTGGTCTTGGTGGCAATTCTTCAGAGTTCTTCCATAGTACAACAGGTGGGATGACATGTTTGGTTCTAGATGACATTTTGTTGGCTTAGTTTTCTAGTCTACGGCAGAAAACAAAGTTAATATGTAATTAAAAATATGAACATTTTTTGATAAGTTGCAGCCCCCATTCAGTACTATTCTAGGTGAGTATCTGGGTCCTAAGACTTCCAATCAATGGGCAGAAGTAGTCAGCTTATGCTTGATTTACGCGTAATGGTTTACTGGTCTGTACACGGCTGTCCATAGTCAAGTATAAGTTGAGTACTTCTCTCACCTTCAAGCTTTCGGTGAGGGTCTTAGGACCTAGACCCCCACTGATCAACAGTACTGAACCAGAGCTATTATTATTATTATTATTTATTTATATATCACCATTGATTCCATGGTGCTGTACATGAGAAGGGGTTACATACAAATTACAGATATCACTTACAGTAAGCAAACTAACAATGACAGACTGATACAGAGGGGCGAGGACCCTGCCCTTGCAGGCTTACATTCTACAGGATTATGGGGAAGGAGACAATAGGTCGGGGGTTGTAGGAGCTCCGGTGTTGGTGAGGCGGTAGCTCCGGTAGTGGTGAGGAGGCAGCGGGGTCAGTGCAGGCTGTAGGCTTTCCTGAAGAGATGGGTTTTCAGGTTCCGTCTGAAGGATCCGAATGTGGTTGATAGTCGGATGTGTTGGGGCAAATAATTCCTATAACATATTTATTTTTTGGAATCATCATTTAAAGCTTATAATTACAAACTGGATATTATCAAAAAAGGTGTCAGTGTGTTCAGGTGCATTCTCTTCCACTTCTTCTATCTCCAGTGGTTACTTGCTACATACATGATCACACAGTAGTGGGCAGTTAATGTAGGCTGAAAATGGTGATGAGAGCATACACATACTAACACTGACTCATTTTCCTTTCAGCATCGATCGCCTACTACTGTGTGAGCCATTGTGCAGCGAGCGACCGCTGTAAACAGGAGAGGACCGAAAAACCTGCACACACTGACACTGCATGTGCTCTCGGCTCCCGCAGTATTAGAGTGCAAGGCTACAGATTAAATTCAGGCAGCGCTTCAAAACAAGCATTGTCACTCAACATAAAGGGAGGTGTGGCGAGTTACAATAGGTGCACTGAGCTTTTGGCCACACCAAGGGTACACCGAAGCCTCTTCTTTTATATATCTAATAAAATATGTTTTATGCATAATGGAATAACTAATATCTGTATCACAAGTTTGTTTTTTATAAGGGGCTAAATTCCCATGTATGACTGTATAAATCGTTTAATATTGTGTTTTTTGGGGGGACAGGCTCCCTTTAAAGGGAACCTGTCACCACGTTTTTGGAAGATGGGATAAAAATAGCGTTAAATAGGGGCAGAGGTGGGCGTTACATTAGTGTGTTTGTTATGCGTTTATTACCCACCTAAGTTGCCGAAATACCTTTGCAAAGTCTCCGTTTTCGCCTGTCAATCAGGCTGGTCTGGTCAAAAGGGCGTTGTCTTCCCCCAGATTTTGCGTAGTTTTCCGTTGGTGGCGTAGTGGTGTGCGCATGCCCAAGGTCCTGAATCCTCTGCCAGGGGATTTAAAAGAGCGCGCTGTTCGTTTTCATTGGTGATCGGTGGGCGCGGCCATCTTCCTTTGGCCGCGCGTGCGCAGAAGCGGCGCTCTGCTGGCCGCGGCTTCAGGAAAATGGCCGCCGCGATATCCATCTGCGCACGCGCGGCATCTCGCGACCATTTTCCTGAAGCCGCGGCCAGCAGAGCGCCGCTTCTGCGCACGCGCGGCCAAAGGAAGATGGCCGCGCCCACCGATCACCAATGAAAACGAACAGCGCGCTCTTTTAAATCCCCAGGCAGAGGATTCGGGACCTTGGGCATGCGCACACCACTACGCCACCAACGGAAAACTACGCAAAATCTGGGGGAAGACAACGCCCTTTTGACCAGACCAGCCTGATTGACAGGCGAAAACGGAGACTTTGCAAAGGTATTTCGGCAACTTAGGTGGGTAATAAACGCATAACAAACACACTAATGTAACGCCCACCTCTGCCCCTATTTAACGCTATTTTTATCCCATCTTCCAAAAACGTGGTGACAGGTTCCCTTTAAACATCTCCCACCAGCTAAATCTTTTTTTTCCATGTTTCTCATAAGGACACATCCATACTTGACAGAGATGATTCTGCATGTCTATGCTTCAGCTCACTTCTTTTGTTTTGTTTCAGTTTATTTTGTACATTTCATGTATATAGCATGCAGAGATGTCTGGTTGACACATAGTAAGATTTTAATAGTAGAGACAGGACCGTCCCGATTGGGTATACCTTATCGCAGTGGCTTTTGTACTGTTTTGATCAAAATATTAATAACTAAGTCCCCTATGTTATCTACTTGTACTATTACTATTTACTTACTACAGGGTTACTGTGTTTTATTTTCTTACACATTGCATGCATACCAACTTATGCTTTGGCTCATTTCTTTGGTTCAGTTAATGACAAGGTCAACAAAGTCAAGACACACAACTAGCCTAGGTTTGGTCATTGAAAGGAGTACAACAAATGGCTCGTAGGCTTATATCATATTTGGGGTGTACATTCAGCATAAGAGCTGGGTTATCCTCAGTATATGCAAAATTCATGGATTCCCATGGGCTTAATGGATGTTAAATGGATGTGCCATTAGTCGTAGTGTGCTGCAATTTTTTGGCCAATTCGGCAATATAAATTTTATTACAATGGTGCCTTACGGACTTCGGGTTTTCCATTGAGCTCAATGCCACATGAACAGAGTCTAAAGTACTAGTAACATATACTGAACATGACCAGGACCAGTTAAAAATATAATGAACCTGTACTGAATAATGGCTCTGAGCTTGGAGGGATCACACTTTGTCACTTACGTCTAGTCCATCTGTCACTGTAGCAGAACTGATTGTTCTGTATGTCACAAGTCTAATCACTGAGATTGTCAAATCATGTTAAAACTACAACTAAAATGTAAGAAATAAAGTTCATAATAAGCTCTGCCTGCAGCAATGGAAGTCCTGCTCCTATGGAAATGAATCCCAACGAGCCATTGCTCAAGGGTCTAACACGGCAACATGTAGTCAGCAATTATCGTGACATTGAAGGCAGTGAAAATTCTTTAAGTAAAGAAAGGGACTATTGATTATTATTATTATTATTATTATTATTAATAAGAATAATAAATTAAGTTGAGCAGAAAGGCCTCCAGTCTAGAGAAGTCTTCACTTACTCTTCTTTTCGCAGGTCCATCAATTTCTTGAGCAGTACTAGGTTTATATGGATATTGGGTCTTCATCTTTTACTTTGAGACTGTCCCAAAGTATCACAAAACAGTTCCAAATGCAAAGTGGTGGGATTTGAATACCAGGGGCTGAAAAAAAATCAGTGTTTTAGAATTTTAATGTTGCGAAACTTGCTAAAAGCAAAATATGGAGTGCAAAGGTAGCAGATAAACCAAGAACCTGGCTATACGTTGTGATTCAGGCCTATAAGCTTTTAGTTCTGCCTACAACTCAATCCTATTTTAATCTCTTTGAGCTTTGTTAATGAGGTTTTGGTCAACAAAATAAATGTTATAGTAGACACGGAGTTGAGAAATTATACTTAGATTATGGAGATCTCTAGGTCGAATAGTGAAACCATGAGTCATTACCTTTCCCTTTAATGTCATTGGAATAGGTTTCATTGAGAAACGCTAAGAATGGATTTGGGGGAAAAATTGACATATTCTACAAAGAACGAGCAAATGGTGTGAAATTGACAATTCTGAGCAATTTTCAGAGCTGAACACAGTATTCACCAGAGTAAGTTTTCTATTAACAAGTTGTCTCCAGTTCTTTTCTAAAGTCTTAGAAAATCAAAGGATCTTTTATCTTCAAATTGTGCATGGTACATGGAATATAAGTATACACAATATTGACAAAAGTATGTGCCCCCTCCATATTACACCTACTGGAACTTTTCTAACTTTTCAGCCTACATGTTTAAACATTAATATGGAGTCACCCCCTTTGCATACATAATGGCTCCCACTCTTCTGGGGAGAATTTCTACAAGATTTTGGAGGCGTCTGTCGAAATTTTTGCCTCTTTATCCAGAAGAGCGTTTGTAAGGCCAGACCAAGGATGGGACTGAGGTTTGGGATGTGTGCAGCTGATCATGTCTTCTCCCTAAGGAAGACACCATAATGGAGGGGCCAAACATTATGCACGGTGGGTTAGAGGCTGGATACTATACACTGGAAGTGAAAGGCCGGAGGTTATAAAGTAAGGGGTGAGAGGCCGGATATTGTACACCAGCGGGGTGACAGGCCGGATGTAATACATGAGGTGGTGACAGGCCGGATGTGGTAAAATGGAAGGCAAGGGACCGGGTGTTATTCACTGGAGGGGCAAAATTATGCACCAGTAAGCGTAGATGTTACACACTGTTTTCAATGGGACCGTATGTTATACACGGGGGAAATCAGGCACTGTAATGTGGAGGGCACTATATACTCATTGCTGTTGGGATTGTGAGCTAGCTGTTAATAGGGCACTGTTATGTAGGGCCTCGGATGTCACTATTATGGCTGATCTGTAGCTGGGACAATTGTGGGGGAAAGCATTTATGTAATTTTTATAGCTGCAATCATGTGGCCAGGCTTGGAGTTAATCTGCTCGTGTTTTGAGCAGCACAAATCTGATGACGGGTTCATTTTAAGTCAACACTCTTTAACAATCCTATATTGTAGGGGGACTGTATCTCTCAATCTCATGAGTTCTAGCCCTGCCAAAGAGATACAGTAGGTTTAATTGTTATGGGAAGACAGTGGAATGAGGGCTATCAGACCAGGGCAAGTCCAAGTTTCATGGTCCATGTAAAGAATGTGATTTCAAGACCAGACTGGTGTCTCTTGACCAAAACTCAACAGCTTCATAGGCTGACATGAGATGATTGAGTCCAGATCAGGAGACTCCCAATCAGTCCAGAAAACATGGTAGGTATACAAACCATGAAACCGTGTGAAGTCAGCCTTACACATAGGGGTAGATTCATTATAGCTTTTCCACCAGAAAACTATTGTAAAAGCTTTGAAAAGTCACAAAATTTGGCGTAACAGAGACCACTTATAAAATGTTGCAACTTTCAGTGGTTCTGTCCTACATGGACAAATCTGGGGAGAAGCTGTGAAGGTACGGGGTGTGGCCATCTTACGAGACAAATCCATTAAAATGCTGCCGTTTTCTACTCAAGAAATAGCATTTCCTGCCCGGCGCACGCCCCTCAGATGAGCCAAATTCATTAAGTGACTGTATCTCTTAATGAATTTGGCACCTTGTATTCCAGCAAAATTGGTGCAGTGCGAGCGTTCATGACGCTAGTCTTAATGAATCAGCCCCAATAACTTCAATTTACAGACCCTAACTTGTTAAAAGCCCAAGAACTCCAAATATATGCTAATTCTTTTCCCAGAATGCAGCAGATGTTTAATATCAATCATTTCTTAATTACAAATAGTTATATTGCCAACAAACTTATTATAATTCAGGGAATAATAATTAAAAATGTATGTAAGCATTTATCTATATGGTCTCGTGTGGAAGGAAATCGTCTTAATTATCAGGAAGACTTGAATATGGAGAGTGAAGTGAACATTAAGGAAAAATTGGAGAATTTATTTATTCATATTTTAATCTCATATTCATATAATAAAAGTTCATTTTTCATTTAGTTCACATTCCTGCTCCTCATCCCTTTCCTCCATCGCCCCTTTTTTCAATTCCACCATTGAGGTGCGTCTCATTATGATAACAATGAATCCGCATCATGTCTCCATGTAATTGAATGCACGCTTTACGTTGGATGGTGCAATTAGGGCTGACACCAGGAATTTCATGACCCAATACTGGCCAAATTTATGGGCCACTTTGAGGCTCCGCCCAGGCTTCACCCTAGCTCCACCTCCACCCCGCCAGCCTTCACAGTATCACAGCCCACCCTTGGATAAACTCCACTTCTGCACCACGTCCTCCCGAATCACACAAAAAGGCTGGGGTCACACTAGCGTAGAATACAGGCGAGTGCTATATGAGAAAACATCGCACAGCACTGGGACCACTGTTAATCTATGGGGAAGCTCACATCACCGTTTTTTTTCTCAGGCGTTTTCAGCATGCGAGTGAAATAGCAGCATGCTTCGATTGTACACATATATCGCCCGAGTCTCGCCAATGCAAGTCTATGAGTGTGAGAAAAAATCGTACACCACATGGACCATCAGTTTACCTTGCGAGACATGCGTACTCATTTTCCTCATTTCAGATCATTGAGCCATTAAATTCAATGAGGAAAACCAGCGAGAAATGTAAAGCCATACGCATGTCATATGGATGTCATACGGATCCCAAACGGATACATAGGTGCGAGAAAATCACATCATCGCATTGCAAACGCATTACACACGGATGACCATACGGAGAACACTTGTGCGACTCTCGGCAGGGAGATTCAGACCGATTTTCCATATGTTTAGTGTGACCCCAGCCTAACACCAGATCATATACCTAGCCATCAGCTTTTGTTTTAGCCAAAAGATTTTTGTAAACCTCCACCACAACAACATAGACTCTTCTGCTGGGCCCTGCTCTACTCTAACTTATTAAACATTAATGTTAAATTATTCAGTACTCTTTTTAGGTACATTTTTAGTTATTTTTGTTTAAGGGAATGTCACATTCATTTTTAAAATGACCAATAATATCACATACAGAAACAAATACCATCACATCATGGCCAGACCACATATTACCACCACATAGTGACCGAATACTACAATACTGATCATTAATTTAAAAAAACACAATACTAACCATGCCATAAGTGCCATTATACACAGGAGCTTTTACATAGTATACAGTGTAAAGTGTCAGTGTACAAGTAATACAGTGATCAGCAGTGACATTATACACAGGAGCTCTGTATATAGTGTCAGTGTACAGGTAATACAGTGATCACCAGTGACATTATACACAGGAGCTCTGTATATAGTGTATAGCGTACATGTAATACAGTGATCACCAGTGACATTATACACAGGAGCTCTGTATACAGTGTCAGTGTACAGGTAATACAGTGATCACCAGTGACATTATAGACAGGAGGTCTGTATATAGTGTCAGTGTACAGGTAATACAGTGATCACCAGTGACATTATAGACAGGAGGTCTGTATATAGTGTCAGTGTACAGGTAATACAGTGATCACCAGTGACATTATAGACAGGAGGTCTGTATATAGTGTCAGTGTACAGGTAATACAGTGATCACCAGTGACATTATACAAAGGAGCTCTGTACATAGTGTCAGCATACAGGTAATACAGTGATCGCTGGGGACATTATACACAGGAGCTCTGTATATAGTGTCAGTGTACAGGTATTACAGTGGTCACCAGTGACATTATACAAAGGAGCTCTGTATATAGTGTCCGTATACAGGTAATACAGTGATCACCAGTGACATTATACACAGGAGCTCTGTATATAGTGTCAGTGTACAGGTAATACAGGGATCACTGGTGACATTATACACAGGAGCTCTGTATACAGTGTCAGTTTCTCATTCCTGGCCCCATGTGTCTGCATCCTGCCCCATATGTTCTACCATCCTGCCCTCATATGTACTCCCATCTTGGCCTCAAATATGTCTTTCCCATCATGGTCTGGTGTACCAGTCTAGGCTTGCCCAGGATCAATCTTCCTAGCTGAAGGCCATTAAATAATAACAGCTTTTCCAAAACTACAACCCCAAATGTGCTCTGGATATCAGGGCATGCTGGAAACCACAGTTTCACAGAACGCTTATATTTTTTCCCAGAAATGGAGTCTATGAAGGTTAAAGCCGAGATGAGGATGCCTTGTCTATTGCCAGAGCTTAAAATCCCACAAGAATGAGCAGGAGCCCTAAGCAAGGAGCGGTTCTCTGCACCGCTGGCCATCTCAGAAATTGTTAACATGCCATCATTGTTGGGGTCTTTTTTGTGACATTTAGTCAAAGTGGTTTTTCAAGCTGGAAGATAAGAAAGACAAATGAAGCAAGCGGACGTAGCGAAGATCTTTTAAAGAGGCTTTTGCACACCACTGAGTCAATCACTAGCTCCGTATTCAGGACTATTCTGCTGTGAAGACATTCACGCTGCCACTTGTTTAATACTTCAGGAATTGGCTACTATTCTATGAGGAGCCTTAACAAGTCAGACACGATGTAATATTCACGGCTTAGGGGAGAGAAATGTTCTGCTGGCAAAATCTACAAAATCACCCAACTCACATTCCCTGAAGTTCAGAGAATAAAAATAATGTCTATTAACCATATAGTCAGCAAATGTGATATCTGGCATCTTCTTAAAGGAATGCTTGTTTTAAGCAAGTTTGTATGCTTTATGTATTTTAAAAATGTTTTTATATTCTTTTTTGTTTTTCTCAAATCATTATCTACACTTAAATAAACCCACACTGGTCGCTAGGCTTAATATTAGACCGGTGTCTCACTCGCAACTGCAATGCGAGAAACTCGCCTCAATACATGGCACAGCCGCCGACCCTCGGTACCGGAGTGTATGGCTGCATGTATTTCTATGCAGCTGAATGCTCCGGTCCGAACCGCCGGTGGCATTGCTGGGTATTGAGGTGAGAGACTCGTGCGAGAATGGTGGATCCTGTGTCATCTACTGTATATAGAGGTGTTATCAGTCATTGTACAGGAGGAGGAGGTGAGCTGTGACATCACCTATTGTGAATGGTGGATCCTGTGTCATCTACTGTATATAGAGGTGTTATCAGTCATTGTACAGGAGGAGGAGGTGAGCTGTGACATCAACCATTGTGAATGGTGAATCATGTGTTATCTACTGTATATAGAGGTGTTATCAGTCATTGTACAGGAGGAGGAGGAGGTGAGCTGTGACATCACCTATTGTGAATGGTGGATCCTGTGTCATCTACTGTATATAGAGGTGTTATCAGTCATTGTACAGGAGGAGGAGGAGGTGAGATGTGACATCACCTATTGTGAATGGTGGATCCTGTGTTATCTACTGTATATAGAGGTGTTATCAGTCATTGTACAGGAGGAGGAGGTGAGCTGTGACATCAACCATTGTGAATGGAGAATCATGTGTAATCTATTGAATATAGAGGTGTTATCAGTCATTGTACAGGAGGAGGAGGTGAGCTGTGACATCACCTATTGTGAATGGTGGATCCTGTGTCATCTACTGTATATAGAGGTGTTATCAGTCATTGTACAGGAGGAGGAGGTGAGCTGTGACATCAACCATTGTGAATGGAGAATCATGTGTAATCTATTGAATATAGAGGTGTTATCAGTCATTGTACTGGATGAGGAGGTTAGCTGTGACATCAATCATTGTGAATGGTGGATCCTGTGTTATCTACTGTATATAGAGGTGTTATCAGTCATTGTACAGGAGGAGGAGGAGGTGAGCTGTGACATCACCTATTGTGTATGGTGGATCCTTTGTCATCTACTGTATATAGAGGTGTTATCAGTCATTGTACAGGAGGAGGAGG
Source organism: Ranitomeya variabilis (assembly GCF_051348905.1). Taxonomy (NCBI): domain Eukaryota; kingdom Metazoa; phylum Chordata; class Amphibia; order Anura; family Dendrobatidae; genus Ranitomeya; species Ranitomeya variabilis. Next base: position 227,183,397 of record NC_135238.1, read on the forward strand.
TGAGCTGTGACATCACCTATTGTGAATGGTGGATCCTGTGTCATCTACTGTATATAGAGGTGTTATCAGTCATTGTACAGGAGGAGGAGGAGGTGAGCTGTGACATCACCTATTGTGTATGGTGGATCCTGTGTCATCTACTGTATATAGAGGTGTTATCAGTCATTGTACAGGAGGAGGAGGTGAGCTGTGACATCACCTATTGTGAATGGTGGATCCTGTGTCATCTACTGTATATAGAGGTGTTATCAGTCATTGTACGGGAGGAGGAGGAGGTGAGATGTGACATCACCTATTGTGAATGGTGAATCATGTGTTATCTACTGTATATAAAGGTGTTATCAGTCATTGTACAGGAGGAGGAGGAGGTGAGCTGTGACATCACCTATTGTGTATGGTGGATCCTGTGTCATCTACTGTATATTGAGGTGTTATCAGTCATTGTACAGGAGGAGGAGGTGAGCTGTGACATCACCTATTGTGAATGGTGGATCCTGTGTCATCTACTGTATATAGAGGTGTTATCAGTCATTGTACAGGAGGAGGAGGCGAGCTGTGACATCAACCATTGTGAATGGAGAATCATGTGTAATCTATTGAATATAGAGGTGTTATCATTATCAGTCATTGTACAGGATGAGGAGGTTAGCTGTGACATCAATCATTGTGAATGGTGGATCCTGTGTTATCTACTGTATATAGAGGTGTTATCAGTCATTGTACAGGAGGAGGAGAAGGTGAGCTGTGACATCACCTATTGTGTATGGTGGATCCTGTGTCATCTACTGTATATAGAGGTGTTATCAGTCATTGTACAGGAGGAGGAGGTGAGCTGTGACATCACCTATTGTGAATGGTGGATCCTGTGTCATCTACTGTATATAGAGGTGTTATCAGTCATTGTACAGGAGGAGGAGGAGGTGAGCTGTGACATCACCTATTGTGAATGGTGGATCCTGTGTTATCTACTGTATATAGAGGTGTTATCAGTCATTGTACAGGAGGAGGAGGTGAGCTGTGACATCACCTATTGTGAATGGTGGATCCTGTGTCATCTACTGTATATAGAGGTGTTATCAGTCATTGTACAGGAGGAGGAGGTTAGCTGTGACATCACCTATTGTGAATGGTGGATCCTGTGCTATCTGCTGTATATAGGGGTGCTATCAGTCACTGTACAGGAGGAGGAGGAGGTGATCTGTGACATCACCTATTGTAAATGGTGGATCCTGTGTTATCTACTTTATATAGAGGTGTTATCAGTCATTGTACAGGAGGAGGAGGTGAACTGTGATATCTCCTATTGTGAATGGTGGATCCTGTGTTATCTACTGTATATAGAGGTGTTATCAGTCATTGTACAGGAGGAGGAGGAGGTGAGCTGTGACATCACCTATTGTGAATGGTGGATCCTGTGTTATCTACTGTATATAGAGGTGTTATCAGTCATTGTACAGGAGGAGGAGGTGAGCTGTGACATCACCTATTGTGAATGGTGGATCCTGTGTCATCTACTGTATATAGAGGTGTTATCAGTCATTGTACAGGAGGAGGAGGTTAGCTGTGACATCACCTATTGTGAATGGTGGATCCTGTGCTATCTGCTGTATATAGGGGTGCTATCAGTCACTGTACAGGAGGAGGAGGAGGTGATCTGTGACATCACCTATTGTAAATGGTGGATCCTGTGTTATCTACTTTATATAGAGGTGTTATCAGTCATTGTACAGGAGGAGGAGGTGAACTGTGATATCTCCTATTGTGAATGGTGGATCCTGTGTTATCTACTGTATATAGAGGTGTTATCAGTCATTGTACAGTAGGAGGAGGTGAGCTGTGACATCACCTATTGTGAATGGTGGATCCTGTGTCATCTACTGTATATAGAGGTGTTATCAGTCATTGTACAGGAGGAGGAGGTGAGCTGTGACATCAACCATTGTGAATGGAGAATCATGTGTAATCTATTGAATATAGAGGTGTTATCAGTCATTGTACAGGATGAGGAGGTTAGCTGTGACATCAATCATTGTGAATGGTGGATCCTGTGTTATCTACTGTATATAGAGGTGTTATCAGTCATTGTACAGGAGGAGGAGGAGGTGAGCTGTGACATTACCTATTGTGTATGGTGGATCCTTTGTCATCTACTGTATATAGAGGTGTTATCAGTCATTGTACAGGAGGAGGAGGTGAGCTGTGACATCACCTATTGTGAATGGTGGATCCTGTGTCATCTACTGTATATAGAGGTGTTATCAGTCATTGTACAGGAGGAGGAGGAGGTGAGCTGTGACATCACCTATTGTGTATGGTGGATCCTGTGTCATCTACTGTATATAGAGGTGTTATCAGTCATTGTACAGGAGGAGGAGGTGAGCTGTGACATCACCTATTGTGAATGGTGGATCCTGTGTCATCTACTGCATATAGAGGTGTTATCAGTCATTGTACGGGAGGAGGAGGAGGTGAGATGTGACATCACCTATTGTGAATGGTGAATCATGTGTTATCTACTGTATATAAAGGTGTTATCAGTCATTGTACAGGAGGAGGAGGAGGTGAGCTGTGACATCACCTATTGTGTATGGTGGATCCTGTGTCATCTACTGTATATTGAGGTGTTATCAGTCATTGTACAGGAGGAGGAGGTGAGCTGTGACATCACCTATTGTGAATGGTGGATCCTGTGTCATCTACTGTATATAGAGGTGTTATCAGTCATTGTACAGGAGGAGGAGGCGAGCTGTGACATCAACCATTGTGAATGGAGAATCATGTGTAATCTATTGAATATAGAGGTGTTATCAGTCATTGTACAGGATGAGGAGGTTAGCTGTGACATCAATCATTGTGAATGGTGGATCCTGTGTTATCTACTGTATATAGAGGTGTTATCAGTCATTGTACAGGAGGAGGAGAAGGTGAGCTGTGACATCACCTATTGTGTATGGTGGATCCTGTGTCATCTACTGTATATAGAGGTGTTATCAGTCATTGTACAGGAGGAGGAGGTGAGCTGTGACATCACCTATTGTGAATGGTGGATCCTGTGTCATCTACTGTATATAGAGGTGTTATCAGTCATTGTACAGGAGGAGGAGGAGGTGAGCTGTGACATCACCTATTGTGAATGGTGGATCCTGTGTTATCTACTGTATATAGAGGTGTTATCAGTCATTGTACAGGAGGAGGAGGTGAGCTGTGACATCACCTATTGTGAATGGTGGATCCTGTGTCATCTACTGTATATAGAGGTGTTATCAGTCATTGTACAGGAGGAGGAGGTTAGCTGTGACATCACCTATTGTGAATGGTGGATCCTGTGCTATCTGCTGTATATAGGGGTGCTATCAGTCACTGTACAGGAGGAGGAGGAGGTGATCTGTGACATCACCTATTGTAAATGGTGGATCCTGTGTTATCTACTTTATATAGAGGTGTTATCAGTCATTGTACAGGAGGAGGAGGTGAACTGTGATATCTCCTATTGTGAATGGTGGATCCTGTGTTATCTACGTTATATAGAGGTGTTATCAGTCATTGTACAGGAGGAGGAGGTGAGCTGTGACATCACCTATTGTGAATGGTGGATCCTGTGTCATCTACTGTATATAGAGGTGTTATCAGTCATTGTACAGGAGGAGGAGGTTAGCTGTGACATCACCTATTGTGAATGGTGGATCCTGTGCTATCTGCTGTATATAGGGGTGCTATCAGTCACTGTACAGGAGGAGGAGGAGGTGATCTGTGACATCACCTATTGTAAATGGTGGATCCTGTGTTATCTACTTTATATAGAGGTGTTATCAGTCATTGTACAGGAGGAGGAGGTGAACTTTGATATCTCCTATTGTGAATGGTGGATCCTGTGTTATCTACTGTATATAGAGGTGTTATCAGTCATTGTACAGGAGGAGGAGGAGGTGAGCTGTGACATCACCTATTGTGAATGGTGGTCCTGTGTTATCTACTTTGTCCATTTACCTGCCTTACAATTAGACCAAAACTGGTTTTAGAATTTTGAATTTGATTCTGAATATTTTATTCACCAAGTGGATCAGAGATTTAAAAAAATGGTGACATGTGAAGAATATTCAAAGGTTGCATTGCCACACCAAATACTTTTCTTAAATGAAGCCTTTTGGATGATTAACTGAATCCTTCTTCTGGATCTGGCGGAAGAATTGTCCAGAATGCCTGACTTTTGAGAGATAACAATCCAAACAGATATAAAAAATTGTTTGCTACTGAAATCTTTTTTAAGCAGCATTATATTCTTCCCAGTGACATTATTTTTTGACTCGTTGAAGACATTGTATATCATGACACAATGTCAGGAGGCTGCCATAAAGCCACAATTAGTGCATTACAAAGCATGTTATGACAACCAATTAGAGCATGTTTGGGATACATATCCTGCAGACTTCCTGAGACGAGTTAAGTCTGAATGGTTTCAGTTATTTATAGAGGGAGAGAATTTCAGAAGAAGATGTGAAAATATATAGAATCACTTATCTCAAATGCGCAGTCATCCCATAATCATACGCTTAACAGTGGTAAAAAAAAATATTCACAGTGCAAATGGAGGACATTGAGTGGGGAAGCTGTCTAGATAGTTTAAGTGTCTATCTTATGCATCCATTAAAAGAACATTTAAATAATACAATGGACCATAGTCAATTAGAAAAAAAGGCAATTACTATAAAAATGGCAAAAGAAGCCACCTGAATAAATTTATAGAAAGGCTTTATAGTAGCAATTATTGCTCTGTGAAACACTACTTAACATTGTCTTTGCTGATGTCTTTTATGGCTATTAAGAGCTTTGTTTCCCCTGGAAATTTGCCACCTTCACTCTTCTGAAATCATTTTTATGTCCCGGACCGGTATTTAAATATGCTGTTTAATACTTATAATAAATGCTTACATGTTGATGGCGGTGGTAAGAAAGTTTCCTGAATGATTTCTAGTTTGGCAGAAAGTGATTTGTGATTGTAATTAACAAATAATAGGTTCTACATAACATTTATCGAATATTTATATGTTTAGGATCCTTGCATCTAATTGTAGCTATGTTTCGATTTTCTAGGTCACCTTACAGGCATTTGTCTTGGGCGTCTGAAAAAATGGGATGATGAATTTACCTGAACACATCCAAAAATTGTCAAAACAAGTGATCAGAATTGTAGCATTTAAACTTTGCTTAAGCCACTGTCCAGAGCTTCCATCACTAACCATCGATGGTAGGAGATTTTGGCACGCTCGCTTAATTTATGTGATTTAAAGAGTCGTTTCCAATTTTGCAAGTTATCACCTATCCCTAGATTGACATTGAATTCAAGAAATATCCTTGTCTGAACTGAGCAGTACTCAAGCAGTTCCATAGACTTAGGGCTGTTTTACACATCTGTAAAATTCGGTCCTATGGCGGATCACAGTGCACCGACTGGCCGGCGGGTCTCCCTACCCACACGCGAAAGCTTCATAGAAATATATGAAGGTGTCATATTCGGTGGGGAGAACTACGACCAGTCCATCCATTGCAGTCCGACATCAGAGTGAATTGAACGGATGTGTGAGAGAGCCCTAAGAAAGAAACTGTGATGTGTATGCGCACCATTTGCATGCTCTTTACCAAGCGGCATGTCAAACCCCTGTTTTAGGATCGTTAGGGGTTCCAAAAGTTGGACCAACACCAATCAGCAGCTTAGCATTTATCCTAAAGGAAATTTATAATTTGCAAGACGGATAATAATTAGTGATGATGATGAGCAAACGTGCTTGGATAAGGTGTTATTGAGCATGCTGGGGTGCTAACCGAGTGTCTTCGAAAACGATGCTCAAGTCCACATGGCTGCATGTTTCGTGACAGTACAACAGCTGCAACACATGCAGGAATTGCCTGTTTGTTGCGCAATCTCCGCATGTGTTGCAGCTGTTCATACAGTCATGAAACATGCAGCCGCCGGGACTCGAGCATATTATTTGAGCTCGCCGAAGACACTCGGTTAGCACCCGAGCATGCTCAATAACACCTTATGCGAGCATGTTCGCTCATCACTAATACTAACCCTTTATGTGTATATTTATTTATTTCTTTCTAAGATTCAATTACATGCAAAAATATTCTTATCGCTCATAAAAATTTGGTTACGGGTATCTTAGGTGACTCTAAAGTAACTTCATATACTCTTTGCCATGGAAGACCATCTTCTTGCTCAATCCTGTACATTTGTCAAGGGATGTGAGAACACAATGTAGGTGTTATGTAGAAACTATGGATATGACCTTTGGCCATTATGACCAGCGACAATGCTTTCTTCAATTTATATTGCAGGCAATTATTGGTTCTTGTGAGTTATCGAGAGTTGATTAACTAGTTTTGGCCTCACTAGTAAAATGTTTGCTTATCTCAATCAACCTAGCTTGGACCAAGCACTACGAGCCATGGTATCTGCCCAATTTTCCTTGATAATAATATTCATCAAATTAACCCTTCCTCCACAATTCTTATTACTCTGCTTTTACAGATTTGTTTTTCTTTCCCTTTCCATTTGGATCGCCAAATTCCAAGGTGAAGGGCACAAGATGACCATCTCAGAAAAGCAACATTATTTTGCGATACTCTGTTGCGAGATGGTTAGACTTTATATGTCTCCATGTGGCCGACCTTTCGCTTTTATGTGATTTGCAACCTGATGAGGATTTTGTTTGCAAAACAAATGTCAACATGATGCATTTCATTTTCATAGTGAGAAATTAGAATCTTTAATGAAATTCTTTGTAATGAGCTGTGCATTTGACTTTCATGGGGCAGATTTATTGAAGCAGTTGATTTGAAAAGTGGCCAAAATTTTGCGCGATTTGGAGTTGCACAAAATGTTTTGCAACTTTTAGTATTTTCATACTAGTTTCTCCCAGCACCACAAAAATGGGCAGACCTGTTGCAGGTTAGGGTGTGGCGAGAGGGTGATGCCACATTTCATCTAATTCACGAAAAGCTGTGGTGTGGAGTAAGATATGTGGCGAGCTGGATGGAAGTGCATGCCACTTATCAGACAATCCTGATTAAGAGAAAATTTCTGGTATTGATAAATCGGAGACTATATTTATCATATTTTGGAGTCTCTCCAGAACCCAAAGATAATAAGGCACATTCAATGTACAGAGAATAACTTCACTGCAAAACAAATTCCCTTGTGTTTTGGCAATATCAAATATTAGGAGATTTGATCATCACTAATAGTCACCATTGTCCTATTCTTCCTCTTGGTAGAAAATAAGGCACAGTGTTAATTTCCAGTTGAGGACCAAGATCAGAGCTTTGTACATAAGGACTTTTCTTAACTAATGAATGTGATATAGTGGATGTGTTCTATTCTACTTTTGTGGAATTTTATTTTCTCGCTCCTCATGCTTCTACATGGCATTACATTGATTGTATTGTTTTATCAACATTTGGCACAACAATATGACCTTAGCATTCTCATATTCATGAACATTGTGGTCTTCTCATTCTTCGATTACCTATGACCCCTATTATCGTAATGTCCGCTAATCTTTGCTGCTCCAAAGTCCTCATCGGTCTGAGTTTATTTTTTTGCAGTCTGTATATTGTTTATTAGACCTAAGGATTCATCGTGACTGAGCTTTCAGAAAAATGAGCAAAATCTTTATCACGTAAACAAAATTCTTGTTCTAGAAAAAGAAACTATTTACATATTCATTTACACATTTGTATGTTTTTCGTTGCCTAATTTTGTATCCCATTGCGTGTTGCATCCTCTCCAAACTCTTCATCCAATTAGCACCTTTCTGTCTCGATGTAATTTGACAAACCCACTGAGAATTCCATTGATTGCTTTCTGCAAAACCTTTACAAGCTCACGACTTCCCAGGAAAGATGAGAAAATTCTACTGCACATAAACACTTCCATAATAAATCTCTCCATATAGACCCATGGCCGTAAAAAAAAGTCTGGCTCAGCCTTCACACCTCCAAAAAACGAAACAAAATTAAGACTGCACAATAAAAAATAAAAAGTATGTCAGCCCTAATAAACATTCACACTGTTTCTCTTGCCGTTTCCTGCTATTACTGCTCAGTAACAGAGACTCCAAAACAAGGATGATAATGAAACATTTTCTGGTTCCTTTTGAGGTTGAGAATTTCAGCTGCAAAAATTACAAAGTTAATTGTTTTTAATTCAAGATGTCATCAGTTTTATCGACAGTTACCATAAAATGCTAGTATGACTGTGACAAAATGATAAACGGTCGATCAAAATAAAATTGTCCTTGGAGTACAAAACTTTAGACCACTACATTATGTTGTATACAGCATGTGAAGAGCGTGAAGTAGCCACACCTCGCCACCCTGTCTGACGTCAATATTACGTCAGCAGGATCAGGTGGTAAGATCTTCCCACTTGTACCAATGTGACATTTCGCACCCCCCATAGACACGTAAAGTCAGATTGGTACAGTTTTACACGGACACCCCCCTGTCCTCACAGGCCCAGGGAAGCACGGGGAGTGAGAGAAGGTTGTCCATGGAGTCACTGACGTTGCACCACACTTGCCTACAACCCTGACAGGCTGAGAGTTCCCTTTCACTAGCACCACAGAAGCAGAACCCTATTAGCCCTGTAGTACTGCCACCAGTTCCTCATTCGATATATTCCTGGTCCATTAACAGGGTTATATCGGGCCAGGAGCCAGTCCCCAGTAGCATGTGAGATTAGGTCAAGACATGTGGATTTGTGGATGGAAATAAAAGAGCAGCCCAAGGTTAAATGATATATTTAATTGCCTTAAGAGCACACTAGACAATATACTATATATACACAATGGTTCTACATATATAATTGTCAGATATGCAAATACAATAGTGGTAGGATAAAAGGTACAGGCAGAACATATGGGCAGTAACCAGTTAGATAAAAGGCCTGGCTTGTGGGGGAGGGGCTGCAATATAGGAGGCTTGTGGTCCCCTTTGTGTGTGACTTCTCTTCACATAATGAGTCCTCCTGACCTCCAAGAGAAAAAACAATAGGATAGGCTTCACACAAGCATTTAACCCTCTGGGTCACACCCTCCTGCCCTCTGGGGTGAACCTAAATTCCCTCTTCTTGAAGTTTAGAGATAAATCTCCCCAAACTTATGAAAGATCATAACTCCTTTCTGGGCTGTTCTAGGGCAGCTGTTTTGATGCCATCGGATCCAACCAGGCCCCTGCTACTCATAGAGACTAAACACAATTTTGCTACCTAGTTGCTAGTGGCTGTTTTATGTGCCTCCTTTCCCGTGCATGTCAGAATGACTCGAGACCCAGGCAGGTACTTGCCCTGTTCTGTGGATCTCGGAAATATACATGATGTACAGCTAGGATGTATAGTATTTCCATAACTCATTTATGAATTCCAATCTGGCTGAACAAAGGCCTCAGGCCTCATGGCTTGGATCCACAGGGGCCTTTGTTGTGAATGCCGTCTGGGCTCCCTCTGGTGGCCTTTAGTGATACTGCGGGTCTGTAGCAGGGCTCAGCTGCCTCATTTCCTGCTATGCTGGTCCCGATTTAACTCCACCTGGACCTTTACTTGTTGCCTGCTGTCGTTGTATTTAATACTGGTTCTGATCTCTCCTGGACTTCCTTGTGACCTGTCTCCTGCTGGAGAAGCTAAGTCTTGCTAGTTCTTTTTGCTCATTATTTCCTTGAATATGTTTCTCAGTATATGATGAGTTCAGTCCAGCTTGCTTATATGTGATTTTTCGCTTGCTGGTAGCTCTGGGGTGCAGAGTGCGCCCCTCACATCATGAGTCGGTGTGGGGGTTCTTGCACTTTCTGCGTGGATAGTTTTTGTACTGACCGCACAGATCCCTTGCTATCTTCTGTCTATTTAGTGTTAGCGGGCCTCATTTGCTTAAACCTGTTTTTCATTCCTACGTTTGTATTTTCCCGTTAACTCACCGTTATTATTTGTGGGGGGCTGTCTAAACTTTGGGGTTTTCTCTGAGGCAAGTGAGGCTTTGCTTTCTCTCTAGGGGTAGCTAGTTTCTCAGGCTGTGAAGAGACGTCTAGGTTTTTAGGTAATGCTCCACGGCTGCCTTTAGTGTGTGTGGATAGGATCAGGGTTGCGGTCAGTATAGTTCCCACATCCCCAGAGCTTGTCCTAATATTCAGGTTTACCTATCAGGTCAGTTTTGTGATCCTACCACCGGATCATAACAGGCCTTCCTGTAGAAGGTTGCATACCAGCTAGATAGTGGGGGGTGAATCCCTTTGTTTGAAGCTGTCCAGGTGTCTTGTTACCACAACATGTGCTGAAGGGGTCTTTATAATTCTATGCCTAAAATGGATACAGATGATTGACATGGAATTATGTCTCCAATATGCTTCACACAGTGGGTAAAATAAGTATTGAAGACATCACTAATTTTCTAGGTAAATTTATTTCTAAGGGTGATATTGACATGAAAATGTGACCAGATGTCAGTAAAAACCAACCCAATCCACACAGGCAAATAAATCAAACCATATTTAACCATTGTTAAATTAAATTATGTCTAATAATGAGAAATGAAGCAGAGGAAAAGTATTGAACACGCTTACTGAAGTGTATTTAATACTTTGCATAAAAGTCTTTGTTGGTGATGAAGCTTCAACGCCTCCTGTATGGAGAAACTAGTTGCAGGCATTGCTCACGTGTGATTTGGGCACATTCTTCCACACAAACATTTTTCAAATCCTGAAGATCCCATGGGCTCCTTCTATTAATTTTGAGCTTTAGCTTTTTCCATACATTTTTTATTGGATTCAGGTCCGATGATTGGCTCAGCCATTCTACAAGCTTTATTTTTTCTCTGAAACCAATTAAAAGTTTCCTTGGCTGTGCATTTGGGATCATTGTCTTTCTGAAATGTCTACCTTCATTTCATCTCCATCATCCTGATTTTGCCAACTTGGACTGATGAGCTTAGTATTTTTGTTCCCCTCCAGCCCGTTTCCATGGCTCTTGGGTTAATTGTAAATCCAGTTTCTCGGGTGGGTGGGGGGAAATCCGGCACTGGATCTTGCTATCGAACAGACAAAACGATTGGATGGGCCAACTCTTAGGATCCCACAGTAGCCACGTGGTCCATGTCTGTGGTATGTAAGTCCATATGTAAAGTATATGTCAATCACTGACAAATAGTCATATTTTTACTATATTTACACTTTGAACTAAAGTGAGACTTTCAGGTTGATTTAGCTCACACTTTTTACAGAAATGATTGCAGCTTTCCTTTTACATTGAGAAGATGCAGCCAATTTTTCTTTATTACAGAGATGACAGTTTTGTCAAGAATTTCAATTTTTCAGGGACCTTTATTAATTTTAAGCTTGGTTATTGACAGAACACCACAAGGCAGAGTCAATGGATTCCGAGTGGTGATATTAGAGATGTTAATTATAACATGCATGTATTTAAACTCCTAGTTGCAATAACATTCAATCATATTGACATTTTTATTGCAACTTATGAATTGATGCTCTTAAGCCGTGCTGTAATAAATATATCATGTAGACAGGTAGCAAATATAGAAAAATAAAAGCTTTAAGAAGACTGCTTCTTCTTCAGCAGCACATATTTCAGTCTTGTGTCTATTTTCTTTCTCCATTTGTTTCTTTTTTTCTTTTTTCCTTTTTCTTTATTACTTTCTTTATATCTTTCTTTACATCTTTTTCTTCTTTCTTTCTTTTTCTTTCTTTCTTTCTTTCTTCTTTTTATCTATTACTTTCTTTATATCTTTCTTCTTTTTCTTTATTACTTTCTTTATATCTTTCTCTATTTCTTTTTCTTTCTTTTTCTATTTTCTTTTTTTCCTCTTTTTCTCTATTACTTTCTTTATATCTTTCTTTATATCTTTTTCTTCTTTTTCTTTTTCTTTCCTTCTGTCTTTTTTTTTCTTTCTTCTTTTTATCTGTTACTTTCTTTATATCTTTTTCTCTATTTCTTTTTCTTTCTTTCTTTCTTTCTTTCTTTCTTTCTTTCTTCCTTTCTTCTTTTTCTCTATTACTTTCTTCATATCTTTCTTTTATATTTACCTTTCTTCCTTCTTTTTCTCTTTCTTTCTTTGTTTGTTACTTTCTCAATTTATCTGTTATTGTCATTTTGACAAATGTGGGCAGGACATATGTGAAATTAACCACCATCAGAATAAATAGGGTCAATCATGTCCTAGAATAATTACAATCTAAATAAAAGGGCGTTAAGCATATTCTGGATATATAATCTTCTGGATAAATGAGGTCCACATCTACATGGGAAAAAAAACACCATATGAATTTTCTGAGGCTACATAATTTACTGGATTAACCACTAGCTTGATAAAAGAAGATTACGCATGCTTTTAATCTGGATTATAGGGGACTGCACATGCACTGAACTGTCAATTATTAGAGATTATAAAATTGATTCTTAAATTTGTTACGATTCTCTGGAATTCAAATTGTTTAAGATTTAAAAATGCCAAATTCCAGAAAAATAGTGGCGAGCTATTGGATTCTTTTGAGGGTCGGGAAAAGTTTATAAATACAAAAGATTACATGCATCTGTTCTAATCCTGCCCTTCTCCTGTCCTTCCATCAGAGCTCCTTACTCGGTCCTGTGCTCGCTTCAGTCTTTGATCCAGATCTACTGGCACTAAGTAGGAATCATGCAATTACAAGGGATGCAATGGCCATCATTAACCACTTAAAGTCTAGGCAGCACTAGAAGATTTGTGGTGAGGACTAAAGAGAAAACTGATCCAAAGAACAATCCTAAAAAAGAATAAGACAACTGAGAGGAGAACTCTATTATTATTATGCATTACTTGTATAGCGCCATCATATTCCGCAGTGCTTTACAGACTTCATCATCGCTGTCCCCAATGGGGCTCACACAATGTTCATTCCCTATGTCTTTGGAGTGTTGGTGGAATCCCAAGCAAACATGAGGAGAACATACAAAAATCCTTGCAAATGCTCTTTTTGGTGGAATTTGAACCCAGGACCCTGTGCTGCAAAGCAATAGTGCTAACAACCTCTGAGCCACCATGCTGCCCATACTGAGGATATAGTCCAGTGTGATGGGCAGGCCAAATGGAGGTGAATATAATTTTTTTTTATCTTTTAACCCCTTTCCAGCTCTCTTTTTATCATGCTTTGGGGTCTGTAGAGAACACAGAGCATGATAAACAGAGATTCTATTTGCACCAAATTTCACCAAGAATTTTCTGATGAAATTGAATCTGCTGGCCGATTTAAACAAATCTGCCCAGAATGAATGTTGGAAGCTACAGTCATCTCTACTCATCGTCTTAATTATAGTGAAATAAAATGGATTAAATGGGGAATACACGTGTTCTGTTATTTCCATCATTTGGTTAAATTGGGGAAAGATATACATAGAATTAACCAGCATCCAGATATGAAGCGGCAGATGGACTGGATAGACTCCTACCTGCTTAAATGGGGGCCAGACATGTACTGGACAAACCACTACCTAGATAAATGGTGGCCAGACATGGACTGGACAAACCACTACCTGGATAAATGATGGCCAGACATGGACTGGACAAACCACTACCTGGATAAAAGGGGGCCAGACATGGACTGGAGAAACCACTACCTGGATAAATGGAGGACAAACAAGAAATGGATGAAGCACCATGTGGATTAATGGGGGCCAAACAAGAAATGGATGAACCACCATCTGGATAAATGGGGGCCAAACATGGACTGGACAAACCACTACCTAGATAAATGGAGGCCAGACAAGAAATGGATGAACTACCATCTGGATAAATGGAGGCCCGACATGGACTGGACAAACCACTACCTGGATTTACGGAGGACAGAAATGGACAGGACAAACCACTACCTGGTTAAATGGGGGACAGACATGGACTGGACAAACCACCATCTGGATAAATTTAGGCCATACAATGAATGGATGGACCACTACTGGATTAACAAATGCTGGACATGAACTAGATGAACCACCATCTGGATAAATGTAGGCCATACATTGACTGGTTGGACCACTACTGGATCAACGAATGCTGGACATGAACTAGATCAGGGGTCCCCAACTCCAGTCCTCAAGGCCCACCAACAGGTCATGTTTTCAGGATTTCCTTAGTCTTGCCCAGGTGATAATTGCATCACCTGTGCAATACAAAGGAAATCCTGAAAACATGATCTGTTGGTGGGCCTTGAGGACTGGAGTTGGGGAACACTGAACTAGATGAACCACCATCTGGATAAATGCTGTTTAATATTAATTTGGGTTATCACAGGGAAGAGAACTATAATTTTACGGGAGGGAGAAAAATAGCTAAAAATTTAATCTAAATGCCTACTAATAATCCAAACCCTCATTCTCCTAGAAGGATCATTTTAGTCCTGAGGGTCTCATGTCGCTCATAGCCGGTGTACGAGTTCCGTTACTTATCTAGACGACGCACACTTCTTTTCCTGCTGCTTCCTTCTCTCCAAGGTGTTTCAATTTCACGTAAATGCAAGAAACTAATTTTGCTTAAACTTGTCAGGAAAATTAATCACTTTTACACATTGAAACATAAGCAAAACATTATCTTTCCCCACAGTTATGAAATACAGAACATAAACAAAGACATTATCGCAATCCCCGACTCCTACCTTGTTTATATTTACACATAAACACCATCGTTCGCACCTCGCGAATTCTCATCGTAAACCGAGCCCATTGCGCCTCTTAACATTCCCATTGTCTGGATCCCAGAATCATCTTAAAGGAGGTTTATTATTTCTAAGCAGCAGGAAGACGCTGAAAGTTAGATCATCAGTCTTTTTTAATTTCAGAATTTTGAAAGGAGAAACCATGCTTTTTTTCTGCATTTAAGTATCAACTATAATAAATGTGCCCATTTTTTACAGTAAATTAATCAGCTAGAAAATTCTGATTTAGAATTATTGATACTCTGTCGGGAGATGTTTATGCTTTATGTATTTTTATTTGGTTGCGGTGTTAATCGCAATTGTGTTGAGATAATTTATTGATTGCGAAGAAACTAATGGAAAGGTCAAGGTGGATACTTGTGTAAACTCACTCTTGACTTTTAAGTGCAAAATCTATTTTTTTCATCATCACTAGGGCTTAAAAGGATTTATTGATATATATATCTAGATAGATTTAACATTAAAGGGTTATTCCCATCTTCATAGATAGATATTGTTGGATTGTCTTTGTAAAAACAGTCAGATTTGCAATTTACTGCTTATTAGAATTTGCAGTCGTTCTTCAAATATTCACAATTTTCTTTTGTTTACTGTGCGTTGCCTTGATGACTGACCACCGCTACTGTCTAGCTCAGTGTTCCCCAAGCCCGGTCCTCAAGAGCCTCCAACAGGTCATGTTTTCAGTATTTCCTTAGTATTGCACAGGTGATAATTGCATTACCTGCACAGGCAATAATTACATCACCTGGGCACTACTAAGGAAATCCTGAAAACATGACCTGTAGGTGGCTCTTGAGGACCGGAGTTGGGGAACACTGGGACTCTAGCTGATAATCACTGGGCTGGACCTGGATGGGATTATGAGGCAACAATGAGCTCCAGTGATCCTGGCCAGCCTCAAAACAGTGCTTACAAACTGAATAGAAATGAGCTTGCATGCACTGCGCATAGTCTACTGTCTAGCAATGGTGGTCGGTCACCTAGCCAACATGTTGGAAACAAAATAAAAGTATTTGCATCTCAAGAACAGCTGAAAATTTTAATAAACCGTAAATTGAAAAATTGTTTGTATTTATCCGTGCCATATGAAATTATCAATTTATGATGATTGGAATAACCCTTTGAAGCCTGGGTAAGACATGACAAACTCTGTAATAGGGACCATACAAAAGGGGTTTTGCTGCAGGAGACCATTATCATATATTGAATTGGATATATGCTTGATCAATGATGTAACAGCTTGAACATGATCTACACTCCAGGCCCTTCCAGTTCTTGGTGGAGAGTTGGACATTCCCATGCAGTCCGTTTCCATTGTGTCACACAGGAGTTAAGAATACTTCACTACAACAGACGTTTGGTGCCATGTTTGGAACCAATTTTCTGTCCTGGTACTGTCACTATATGTGGAGGCCAAGGCCATGATACTCAGCTCCTGACACCTCAGACACTCCCTGCCATGGTTGTCAACTATATCCCTGCAGACACTTGACATTTCATTGAACACTATGTTGTTGTCACAGCACATAGGTCGGATTGCCTATAATGGATCGTCAATAATTATTAACTAAGCTTGCGCCTAAAAAAGATTTACAGTGCCTTGCCAAAGAATTCGGCTCCCTGGAACTTTTCAACCTTTTCCCACATATCATGCTTCAAACATAAAGATACCAAATGTAAATTTTTGGTGAAGAATCAACAACAAGTGGAACACAATTTTGAAGTTGAATGAAGTTTATTGGTTATTTTAAATTTTTGAGGAAATTCAAAAACTGAAAAGTGGGGCGTGCAATATTATTCGGCCCCTTTACTTTCAGAGCAGCAAAATCACTCCAGAAGTTCATTGTGGATCTCTGAATGATCCGATGTTGTCCTAAATGCCTAATGATGATAAATATAATCCATCCACCTATGTGTAATCAAGTCTCCGTATAAATGTACCTACTCTGTGATAGTCTCAGGGTTCTGTTTGAAGCACAGAGAGCATCATGAAGACCAAGGAACACAACAGGCAGGTCCGTGATACTGTTGTGGAGAAGTTTAAAGCCGGATTTGGATACAAAATGATTTCCAAAACTTTAATCATCCCAAGGAGCACTGTGCAAGCGATCATATTGAAATGGAAGGAGTATCATACCACTGCAAATCTACCAAGACCCGGACGTCCCGCTAAACTTTCATCTCAAACAAGGAGAAGACTGATCAGAGATGCAGTCAAGGGGCCCATGATCAGTCTGGATGAACTGCAGAAATCTACAGCTGAGGTGGGACAGTCTATCCATAGGACAACAATCAGTCGTACACTGCACAAATCTGGCCTTTATGGAAGAGTGACAAGAAGAAAGCCATTTCTCAAAGATATCCATAAATAGTGTTGTTTAAAGTTTGCAACAAGCTACCTGGGAGACATACCGAACACGTGGAAGAAAGGGCTCTGGTCAGATGAAACCAAAATCAAACTTTTTGGCAACAATGCCAAACGACATGTTTGGCGTAAAGGCAACACAGCTCATCACCCTGAACACACCATCCCCACTGTCAAACATGGTGGTGGTGGCAGCATCATGATTTGGGCCTGCTTTTCTTCAGCAGGGACTAGGAATATGGTTAAAATTGATGGGAAGATGGATGGAGCCAAATACAGGACCATTCTTGAAGAAAACCTGTTGGAGTCTGCAAAAGACCTGAGACTGGGGCGGAGATTTGTCTTCCAACAAGACAATGATCCCAAACATAAAGCAAAATCTACAATGGAATGGTTCACAAATAAACGTATCCAGGTATTAGAATGGCCAAGTCACAGTCCAGACCTCAATCCAATCGAGAATCTGTGGAAAGAGCTGAAAACTGCTGTTCACAAACGATCTCCATCAAACTTCACTGAGCTCGAGCTGTTTGCCAAGGAAGAATGGGCAAGAATTTCAGTCTCTCGATGTACAAAACTGATAGAGACAAACCCCAAGAGACATACAGCTGTAATCACAGCAAAAGGTGGGGCAACAAAGTATTAAGTTAAAGGGGCCAAATAATATTGCGCGCCCCACTTTTCAGTTTTAGAATTTTCACAAAAATTTAAAATAACCAATAAATTTCGTTCAACTTCACAGTTGTGTTTCACTTGTTGTTGATTCTTCACCAAAAATTTACATTTGGTATCTTTATGTTTGAAGCATGATATGTGGAAAAGGTTGAAAAGTTCCAGGGAGCCGAATACTTTTGCAAGGCACTGTATCCTCTGATCACTGACCAGTGTCGGCTCCAGTTGTTGTTGTGCGTCTTTAGGCGATAGTGTCCCAGTGACGCCCCTCTTCACTTTGAATTTTTTTTCTTCACCTTCCAAGAGTTACATTTAATTTTTTATATTTTGTTTGTGAACATTGTATCAGAGCTTGTTTTTTTACTTACTTCAATAGTCTCCAGCCCTGCTCTATGTAGCAGAAAGGCTCACTTGCTATGAGCGCCGACTGCTGGGCGACGCACATAACTATCCGGCAATGACAACCACAGGGGTCGGCTGCAGAGCCTGGGTGGTGATGCCATTGCATCGGCAACCCAAGGCCATGTGATACGGGCACCAATGGTTGGGATTAGTGACATGATTCCAGCGTGATCATGCTGTAAGAGATTGACAGCGGCATTTAACATGTTAACAGCACATGCCAGCTGATAAAATCAGCTGACATGTGCAGGAAAAGTTGCAGGCTCAGCACTGGAGCGTGCAGCAAACAGGGGAAGGCAGCCTTAGACGTAGCTATAATGTGATAAAGGGATTAATTATATAATAAAAAATAAAAAAAAATATTCATTATAAACAAAAAAAATAAATATAAAAAGTCAGATTTTTTTGTATCTATGTTATAAACAAAAACTTTACAGATAAAGTCTGCAAACTTAGTAAGAAAAAATAACAAATGAAATACCCAGCCGCTGGTGTGCGGTCTCAGGATGTTTATGTGCTTCTCCGCTTCCACTCCGGGAAGGTTCAGACCTTTTTGTAGTTGCTGTCAGAATCTTTAATAATTAATGGCCATAATGTTATCTGTGGTGTCAGACAGATATATGTGAATCCTGGCGCAAGCTCCAGATTACAGGGAGACTGTAATGGAGGTCTGAATAGTCTGGGGGTCAATATATTTATTTTTTTCTGCTGGACACATTTTTATCAGGACAGGAAGCAACGAGATGTAATTGAATGTGTGTGGGAGTGAATGCATCCTATATGTGATAGCTCCATGTTATTACATTCTTCTCACCAGCTACCTGCCCCTTGTGTCTCGTAGCTTTTATATATCACACACCCATAATTACTAGAGGAAACTTTTTTTAATAGCCGTGAGCCATTGATCTTCCAGGACTATATATGTTGTAGTTTTTATTTATTTATTTTTTTTTTTAACGCTGTAGTCCTGAGACCTATTTTTTATACTAGGGCTAGAAATGTGCTATTTTATCAGAAAGGAACAGAATCTTTCAGTTTGTATAAATATAAATAATCATTTTATTTCTATAGCACCAACAAATTCCACAGCACTTTACAATTAAATGGGGACTTGTACAGACAATAAAGTGCAGCACGGTGGCCTAGTGGTTAGCACTGTTGCTTTGCAGCTCTGGGGTCCGGGGTTCAAATCTCACCAAGGAGTTTTGTATGCTCTTCCCGTGTTTGCATGGGTTTCCCCTGGGGTAAGGTTTTAATACTAGAGGCTAGAGGTAAGGACCATCCCAAATAGGGTCACCGTGTTGTGGTGGGACGGCTTTAACATTTTTTTACATCAAAATTATGTTAACTAAGCACCCTATGTTATTTTCATGCACCATTGCTGTTTATTTATTTACTGCAGCGGATTTGCTTATTATGTTTTTATCTTGGGTTTCGTTTGTTTTTTAGTGCAGTTATTGTGTGCTGTCGGGTGCATGGAGGATGTGGAGACAGATGAATAAGAGGAAGCAGATTGTGATTAACATTTAGAAGGAGGGAAAAAGGGAGAGTTATATTAGTGAGTAAAGGTCATAGGCCTGTCTAAAGAGTTGTGCTTTTAAAGCACATTTAAAAACATGGCGGCTAGATATCAGTCAGATCGTTTGGGGTAGTGCATTCCAGAGAACTGGCGCAGCACGAGAGATGTCTTGGAGAAAAAGGTGCGATGTTCATATTGTGGAGGATATTTGTCTTAGATTAGTTGCAGAATGGAGAGCATGGGTAGGGTGATACAGCGATATAAGGGATGACATATTGGGTGGAGCAGGACTGTGAAGAGCTTTGTGGGTGAGAGAGATATGTTTGTTTTGTATTATGTAGCAGATGCGTAACCAGTGCAATATGTGACACAGGGTGGACACATCTGTGAAGCAGTGGGACTAAAATACCACGCTGAGTGCTGCATTCAGGACGGATTAGAGAGGATAAAGCTTGATTAGAGGGAAACCGATCAGAAGATAGTTGCAGTAGTCCAGATGGGAATGAGTAAGAGCAACAGTAAAAGTTTCTGCAGTTTCAAAATGTTGTATCATTAGTTATTAGTGTTATTATTATTAGAGTTTATTATTATTAATTTGTTTTAGTTGTGTTATTTATATTATTATTAAAGTTTTTTATTATTATTATTATTATTATTATTATTAGTGTTATCATCATTACAGTTTATTATTATTAGAGTATTATTTTTATTAGTGTTATTATATTTATTACTAGTGTTGTATTAGTATTTTTATTATTATTATTATTAGAGTTGTATGAGTAATAATAATAATGAGTTATTATTATTTATTTATCTGTCTTTTGCTGTATCTCTAAATAAGTGTCACGACTCACGTCACCTTTTTTTAGCAGATACAGTATGAAGTGGGCTCAGGAGCTGAGCACGTTCCATACACAACTGGTACGGGCTGCGTAAAATAGGAAGCACCTGCGTCTACTTGCAGTGATAGGAGTTAACAAGTTTTGGCTTCTCTTTTTTTACAATGGCGCCCTCTATGTAATGAAGTTTCAATTTGCCAACTCGGATCTACTGAAAGCCTAGGAATCCTCTATCATTGATTCCTATGTAGTTCTGCCACATTTATAATACTAGTATCTAGACATGCTCAAATTGATCTGTAAAGAATCGAGTTTGTTAAGAATGTTCCCAAAATTTTGGACAATCCAAAATTTTGGGTATTTTATTAACACCAATATAGCAAAATTGTGTGGTCAGAAAGAGGTTCAAATAATAAAATACATGTTGCTCACCTTTCCTTACACTGCCTACACATCCACCACAGCTTTCTGTTCCTCTGCACCAGTCTTATGTTCTTCTGACACTTCTGACAGGGCGCTGTCATGCTGAGTGAAGGAGCAGCTAGGTGCACAACAACGGGAAGAGGGTGGGGAAGTTCAAAAATGTGGGAGTGGAGGCCCCTAGGCAGATCTTACAACAACTTGACTCCCCTAACGTCCCTAAATAGGTTCTGCTCCTATCGCCAAGCATGAGCCTAATCCCTGAATGCCATTAGCGATAGGCAATGGACAGTGGAGGGATGGGGTGCATGCTAGTCAGCCCCCACTACAACTAAAGACAACATGGGTAAACAAACAACGCTATACACTTTGCTTGCGAATAAACAAGAGAGATCACGCCAACAATCCTCCAAGAGTACTCCAAGAAGACATTAGCCGACTACTAGCACTTTCAACTGGGCCAAAGGAAATAGAACTATCATCAGCGCATTACTGAAGAGACTAAAGACATTTAAACATCCAGCAGGGGTGTGTCAATCAGCAGCAGAAGGTGGAGGTCACCGCTAGGTCCTAGGGGGAGAAGGATATTACTCCACGACAGAGAAGCAAAGATCAAGAAGGTGCTTGCAGAGCCAAGGGCAATGACCTCCTACAGCCATATCCAGAATTTCTGTCTGTCACACCTGACATACCTGTGACAGGCGCTGAGGCTAATAATTGTCCTCATGTGGTCACATGTTGGTGATGCACGCCTTTGAGGTCAATCACATGTATTGCCCCTACGTGTGACTGTGGGCCTTTCCTCGCTCGCTGCCTGACGTGACAGATCTATCTCTGCATGTGTTATTAGAAAGGGATTGGTCACTGCTGAGCGGAGGGCAGAGAAAAGCCGCCAGGGACCCACCTGTCCAACTAGTCACCTGTGCAGCTCGGTCCCCGGCAGCTTTTAGACTATGTTTTTCTCTAAAATGCCACAGTGTTTCAGATTTAAACATATATGGCTGCAATTGTGCAACCACTGATATGATCAGACAGCATGTATTAGCTGTTAGGTTCCCTTTAACACAGCGCAAAACACTGAGCATGCCAAGTTACATGTCAAGTTACAATTTTTTGCAATAAGATATCTTGCTGCTTTGTGTTATATATGTTAGATTAATAATTGCTACACCTCTAGGCTTTTGGGCTTGTTCACACATTGCGTTTTTGCTCCTTTTTTTTCTCCTTGCATTTTTACCTAAAAATAAATGCAGTGTTTTACAGTGCCTCCAAATTAAAAGAAAATTCTGAAATCTTTCATACGTTACTTATTTCTTCCTTGACGATTTGAACCATCAAATTGATTTTTTCAAATCTGCAGTGTGTCAATTTTTGAAGTGTTTTTGCAGCGTTTTTCATCCATTCAAACGAATGGGGGAAAAATGCGCAAGTAAAAACACATCAAAAACATATCAAAAATATCCATAATGTATGAGGCATTTTCCTGCCAATATGTTTTTTGCAAATATTCAACATGTGCACATACCCTTATGCCTCGCTCCAAAGGAATCACATTGACTCTGTGCCCATAATGAGCCTTTATTAAAGGCAAACAGATAATAATGTTTTTTTATTGTTTATTTATTTAGATTTTTTTCCCTGCGCATTAAACCTTTGGGGAGAATAATAACTACATGGAACAAACTTTTTCATAAGACGAGCGTTAACCTCATTCTTTATTACTGTAAGTTTGCAGGAGTAAAAAAACAACGTACAAAATACTCTCATTATCCTCTAAATCTTCATCTAACGGGAGATGTAAATACTTCGTCAGACACAGTAATATCCCCAACAATGAGGTGTTATCACTTATGACAAGTAGTGAAGGAAAACGATCAGTATTGGTTTTACCATCCGGAGATGTGTGAAAATAAACTAGTGTCAGTCATGAAAAGAAAAGAATCGTCAGTAAATGTAATAAGTTGTCATCTTGATGAGATTCCAAAAATTCCTTTCAATAAGTTTTACTTATTTAAGTTTGTGAAATTGGTAGGAAAAGAGCAACATGAGAGACGGGAAGAGAGGTGAGAGCAGAGCCGAGCGAGGGGCATGATGAGGGTTTTAGTAGGAACATTGGGGGTAAGAGAAAGGGGTCAGTTAGATAGAAAGCAATTGTAAGGTTGTTTCCTTTAGGAGAAAAAATGGGAGGAAAATCCAGAGTTTTTGCATTTAGCAGAAAGGGTAGGTGTTTACAGTTTATGTAAAGAGGACCTGCATCCAAGGCAAAAAGTGACCAGTTGGTTTTATTTTATTCCTGCTGCTCCCCTAAGTACCATTTTTCATTTAAATCTGCTACATGATGGCACTGTCAGAGATTTGTGCCTTTTTATTTAGTACCATTTTTTTATTTTTTCTAAGTGGGCGTTGCTCATTGGCTCCTCTGGGGCGTGTCCTTTGGCTGCTTTGCTTAATTATCCTATAAGCAACATCCTCTTGTAAAGTCAATAAAAATAAGCACTAAATAACAACCCCCCCCCCCCCCATATCTGTGGAACCATATGGCGGATTAAAAAAAAGTAGCATTGAGGGTAAAAGTGGGAATAAACGAAAGTGCCAAAATCTGACAATTAACACTTTTCTTAAACCTCTCCTTAACCCCTTTCTGTCATTGGACGTACTATTCCGTCCATGTGGGGTGGGCCCTACTTCCCAAGGACGGAATAGTACGTCCAGCGCGATCGGCGGCGCTCACGGGGGGAGCGCGGCCGATCGCGGCCGGGTGTCAGCTGCCTATCGCAGCTGACATCCGGCACTATGTGCCAGGAGCGGTCACGCACCGCCCCCGGCACATTAACCCTCGGCACACCGCGATCAAACATGATCGCGATGTGCCGGCGGTGCAGGGAAGCATCGCGCAGGGAGGGGGCTCCCTGCGGGCTTCCCTGAGCCCCCCGCAGCAACGCGATGTGATCGCGTTGCTGCGAGGGTCTTACCTCCCTCCCTGCCTGCTCCAGACCCGGATCCAAGATGGCCGCGGATCCGGGTCCTGCAGGGAGGGAGGTGGCTTCACAGAAGCCTGCTCAGAGCAGGCACTGTGAAGCAGCCTGCACTTCTCGCAGATCGGTGATCTGTCAGAGTGCTATGCAAACTGGCAGATCACCGATCTGTATTGTCCCCCCCTGGGGCAAAGTAAAAAAGTTAAAAAAAAATTTTCCAAATGTGTAAAAAAAAATAAAAAAAAATATTCCAAAATAATGAAAAAAAATATATATATTATTCCCATAAATACATTTCTTTACCTAAATAAAAAAAAAAAAACAATAAAAGTACACATATTTAGTATCGCCGCGTCCGTAACGACCCGACCTATAAAACTGGCCCACTAGTTAACCCCTTCAGTAAACACCGTAAGAAAAAAAAAAAAAAACGCGGCAAAAAACAACACTTTATTATCATACCGCCGAACAAAAAGAGGAATAACACGCGATCAAAAAGACAGATATAAATAACCATGGTACCGCTGAAAGCGTCATCTTGTCCCGCAAATAACGAGCCACGATACAGCATCATCAGCAAAAAAATAAAAAGTTATAGTCCTGAGAATAAAGCGATGCAAAAATAATAATTTTTTCCATAAAATAGTTTTTATCGTATAAAAGCGCCAAAACATAAAAAATAATATAAATGAGATATCGCTGTAATCGTACTGACCCGAAGAATAAAACTGCTTTATCAATTTTACCAAACGCGGAACGGTATAAACGCCTCCCCCAAAAGAAATTCATGAATAGCTGGTTTTTGGTCATTCTGCCTCACAAAAATCGGAATAAAAAGCGATCAAAAAATGTGACGTGCCCAAAAATGTTACCAATAAAAACGTCAACTCGTCCCGCAAAAAACAAGACCTCACATGACTCTGTGGACCAAAATATGGAAAATTTATAGCTCTCAAAATGTGGTAACGCAAAAAATATTTTTTGCAATAAAAAGCGTCTTTCAGTGTGTGACAGCTGCCAATCATAAAAATCCTCTAAAAAACTCGCTATTAAAGTAAATCAAACCCCCCCTTCATCACCCCCTTAGTTAGGGAAAAATAAAAAAAATGTATTTATTTCCATTTTCCCATTAGGGCTAGGGTTGGGGCTAGGGTTAAGGCTACAGTTAGGGTTGGGGCTAAAGTTAGGGTTAGGGTTTAGATTACATTTACGGTTGGGAATAGGGTTGGGATTAGGGTTAGGGGTGTGTCTGGGTTAGAGGTGTGGTTAGGGTTACTGTTGGGATTAGGGTTAGGGGTGTGTTTGGATTAGGGTTTCAGTTATAATTGGGGGGTTTCCACTGTTTCGGCACATCAGGGGCTCTCCAAACGCGACATGGCGTCCGATCTCAATTCCAGCCAATTCTGCGTTGAAAAAGTAAAACAGTGCTCCTTCCCTTCCGAGCTCTCCCGTGTGCCCAAACAGGGGTTTACCCCAACATATGGGGTATCAGCGTACTCAGGACAAATAGGACAACAACCTTTGGGGTCCAATTTCTCCTGTTACCCCTGGGAAAATACAAAACTGGGGGCTAAAAAATAATTTTTGTGGAAAAAAAAAAGATTTTTTATTTTCACGGCTCTGCGTTATAAACTGTAGTGAAACACTTGGGGGTTCAAAGTTCTTACAACACATCTAGATAAGTTCCTTGGGGGGTCTAGTTTCCAAAATGGGGTCACTTGTGCGGGGCTTCTACTGTTTAGGTACATTAGGGGCTCTGCAAACGCAATGTGACGCCTGCAGACCATTCCATCTAAGTCTGCATTCCAAATGGCGCTCCTTTCCTTCCGAGCCCTCCCATGCATCCAAACGGTGGTTCCCCCCACATATGGGGTATCAGCGTACTCAGGACAAATTGGACAACAACTTTTGGGGTCCAATTTCTCCTGTTACCCTCGGGAAAATACAAAACTGGGGGCTAAAAAATAATTTTTGTGGGAAAAAATTTTTGTTTTATTTTTACGGCTCTGCATTATTAACTTCTGTGAAGCCCTTGGTGGGTCAAAGCGCTCAAAACACATCTAGATAAGTTCCTTAGGGGGTCTACTTTCCAAAATGGTGTCACTTGTAGGGGGTTTCAATGTTTAGGCACATCAGTGGCTCTCCAACCGCAACCCATCTCAATTCCAGTCAATTTTGCATTGAAAAGTCAGATGGCAGGCACTCCTTCGCTTCCAAGCTCTGCCATGTGCCCAAACAGTGGTTTACCCCCACATATGGGGTATCAGCGCACTCAGGACAAATTGGACAACAACTTTTGGGGTCCAATTTCTCCTGTTACCCTCGGGAAAATACAAAACTGGGGGCTAAAAAATAATTTTTGTGGGAAAAAATTTTTGTTTTATTTTTATGTCTCTGCATTATAAACTTCTGTGAAGGCCTTGGTGGGTCAAAGCGCTCACCACACATCTAGATAAGTTCCTTAGGGGGTCCACTTTCCAACATGGTGTCACTTGTGGGGGTTTCCACTGTTTAGGTACATTAGGGGCTCTGCAAACGCAATGTGACGCCTGCAGACCATTCCATCTAAGTCTGCATTCCAAATGGCGCTCCTTCCTTTCCGAGCCCTCCCATGCACCCAAACAGTGGTTCTCCCCACATATGGTATATCATCGCACTCAGGACAACTTGGACAACAGATTTTGGGGTCCAATTTCTCCTGTTACCCTCGGGAAAATACAAAACTGGGGGCTAAAAAAATAATTTTTGTGGGAAAAAATTTTTGTTTTATTTTTACGGCTCTGCATTATTAACTTCTGTGAATCCCTTGGTGGGTCAAAGCGCTCAAAACACATCTAGATAAGTTCCTTAGGGGGTCTACTTTCCAAAATGGTGTCACTTGTGGGGGGTTTCAATGTTTAGGCACATCAGCGGCTCTCCAAACGCAACATGGCGTCCCATCTCAATTCCTGTCAATTTTGCATTGAAAAGTCAAACGGTGCTACTTCCCTTCCGAGCTCTCCCATGCGCCCAAACAGTGGTTTATCGCCACATATGGGGTATCAGCGTACTCAGGACAAATTGTACAACAACTTTTGGTGTCCAATTTCTTCTCTTACCCTTGGGAAAATAAAAAATTGGGGGCGAAAAATAATTTTTGTGAAAAAATATGATTTTTTATTTTTACGGTTCTGCATTATAAACTTCTGTGAAGTACTTGGTGGGTCAAAGTGCTCACCACACCTCTAGATAAGTTCCTTAGGGGGTCTACTTTCCAAAATGGTGTCACTTGTTGGGGGTTTCAATGTTTAGGCACATCAGGGGCTCCCCAAACGCAACATGGCGTCCCATCTCAATTCCAGTCAATTTTGCATTGAAAAGTCAAACGGTGCTACTTCCCTTCCGAGCTCTCCCATGCGCCCAAACAGTGGTTTATCGCCACATATGGGGTATCAGCGTACTCAGGACAAATTGTACAACAACTTTTGGGGTCCATTTTCTCCTGTTACCCTTGGTAAAATAAAACAAATTGGAGCTGAAGTAAATTTTTTGTGAAAAAAAGTTAAATGTTCATTTTTATTTAAACATTCCAAAAATTCCTGTGAAGCACCAGAAGGGTTAATAAACTTCTTGAATATGGTTTTGAGCACCTTGAGGGGTGCAGTTTTTAGCATGGTGTCACACATGGGTATTTTCTATCATATAGACCCCTCAAAATGACTTCAAATGAGATGTGGTCCCTAAAAAAAAATGGTGTTGTAAAAATGAGAAATTGCTGGTCAACTTTTAACCCTTATAACTCCCTAATAAAAAAAAATTTTGGTTCCAAAATTGTGCTGATGTAAAGTAGACATGTGGGAAATGTTACTTATTAAGTATTTTGTGTGACATATCTCTGTGATTTAAGGGCATAAAATTCAAAGTTGGAAAATTGCAAAATTTTCAAAATTTTTGCCAAATTTCCATTTTTTTTGCAAATAAACACAGGTAATATCAAATAAATTTTACCACTATCATGAAGTACAATATGTCACGAGAAAACAATGTCAGAATCGCCAAGATCCGTTGAAGCGTTCCAGAGTTATAACCTCATAAAGGGACAGTGGTCAGAATTGTAAAAATTGGCCCGGTCATTAACGTGCAAACCACCCTTGGGGGTGAAGGGGTTAAAGGATTTCTTTAAGGTGGGCTTAACAAACGTGTGTCACCTGCAGGTCAGACATCAGGGGAAACAGCCCGGCGTGCTGGCATGGATAAATTGACCAAGGTGGTTGTGCTGCGAAGCGGCAGGAGAAAGGCCGTGGGAGGTATATATATTTTAAATTCAAATGTAAGCCATAAGACATTAACCAACTAGAGATGCGTCTATTCTTTGTTTAGTTATTTTTTATCCTTTTTTTTCCCTTCTTTCCTTCCAAAAATACCCTGGTAACTTTGCTCTCTTTGTCAGTACAGTTGTGCGGATAGCAAATGTACAGTTTCTTTATTTTTGTTTCTTTGATATATTACTGATACAAAACTTGCAGAAAGTAAACTTGCCTTTAGTCAGTATAACTTTTCTATTTTTCAGGCTTGTCTATTGCCCTTTGAGCTTTTGCACCCAAATGCCATGAAAACTGGAAGCGCACCTTGCCTTATCCCTAACCTCCTAAATGCAGCAGCAGCTATGCATTAAAGAGTTAAATTGTTGATGCTGGGTGCAGGCTGTATAACGCAGGTGGCACCTGCATTGCATGTACCAGGCTCATTTACTGAGCTAATTTCATATGTACATGCACTGTACATATATTGCTTATGTCCCTGAGGGGTTAAAAAAACAGAAAAGTAATGTTAATTGGTGAAGTTTTGCTTTCTGGAGAAGGTTATGGAGTGATGAGTTGGTGAACAGCTAGTTGATGTGGGAGCTCTTGGGTCGGGTTGAAGCAGCCAAGGGTTAAAGATGCAGGTGCATTTAATTATACTGCAGTGATGCTTAGAGATGATGTATATGCATTATGTCTCCAGGGCCTCTTCCTCCCATGTAATGCTATTATTCAGTTTTACAATTATTTTTGTATGGCTATTTAAAGGAATGTGGATGTTCCATTGAATTTTTAAGCAAGATGAGTCCTAAAGAGGACCTTTCATCAAAATGGTCACGTTGAACTGGACACACAGCGTAATAGTGGCTGCAGAGTAGAATAAAATGTATTTGTCTGTTGTTTTTTTATTTCCCCTCTCCGAGATTTTAGTAATCAAAGTATTTGGCACCTAATGAGTTAACTCTAGTTAAGTCAAACTGAGTTTTATCAGAGAGTTTTCACTGGGGGCGTGTATTTCTTCTCCCTGTATGAGCTGCCCGAAAAAGAGAAGGCAGCAACACACAGGAGAAGAAGAACACGCCCCTTTATAGACTTAAAGCAGGTGTCTCAGTGTGTAAGAGGTAATAACTCATGTCTGTTGTGCTCAGGGCAATTTTTTGTTGATCTGCTGTGAGATGAGGCTTTCATTATGTCTTACACTGGAGCAGTCTGTTCTGGGCTACTCCTGTGTGAGATATAATGCCACCCTGCTCTAATCTCACTCCAAAGCAAGCACAAGTTCAGCACAACAAAAATTAATGTTATCACTGACATTGTATTCTCTCAGGTCCGCATAGGCAGTGTGGTGTAGATGCAGTACAGCAGGACTGACAGTGCTATGAGAGGAGGAGAACTGATAGTGCTTCCTCTCCCCCCGCACAGGCCTTGCAGTGCCTTGCAAAAGTATTCAGCCCCCTGGAACTTTTCAACCTTTTCACACGTCATGCTTCAAATATAAAGATACCAAATGTAAATATTTGGTGAAGAATCAACAACAAGTGGAACAAAATTGTGAAGTTGAATGAAATTTATTGGTTATTTAACATTTTTGTGGAAATTCAAAAACTGAAAAGTGGGGCGTGCAATATTATTCGACCCCATTAACTTAACACTTTGTTGCACCACCTTTTGCTGTGATTACAGCTGCAAGTCGCTTGGGGTATGTCTCTATCAGTTTTGTACATCGAGAGACTGAAATTCTTGTGTGTTCAGGATGATGAGCTGTGTTGCCTTTACGCCAAACCTATCGTTTGGCATTATTGCCAAAAAGTTCGATTTTGGTTTCATCTGACCAGAGGTCCTTCTTCCACATGTTTGGTGTCTCCCAGGTGGCTTGTTGCAAACTTTAAACGACACTTTTTATGGATATCTTTGAGAAATGGCTTTCTTCTTGCCACTCTTCCATAAAGGCTAGATTTCTGCAGTGTATGACTGATTGTTGTCCTATGGACAGACTGTGCCACCTCAGCTGTAGATCTCTGCAGTTCATCCAGAGTGATCATGGGCCTCTTGGCTGCATCTCTGATCAGTCTTCTCCTTGTTTGAGATGAAAGTTTAGAGGGACGGCCGGGTCTTGGTAGATTTGCAGTGGTTTGATTCTCCTTCCATTTCAATATGATCGCTTGCACTGTGCTCCTTGTGATGTTTATAGTTTTGGAAATCATTTTGTATCCAAATCCGGCTTTAAACTTCTCCACAACAGTATCACGGACCTGCCTGTTGTGGTCTTTGGTCTTCATTGATGCTCTCTGTGCTTCAGACAGAACCCTGAGCCTATCACAGAGCAGGTGCATTTATACGGAGACTTGATTACACACAGGTGGATTATATTTATCATCATTAGGCATTTAGGACAACATTGGATCACTCAGAGATCCACAATGAACTTCTGGAGGGAGTTTGCTGCACTGAAAGTAAAGGGGCCGATTAATATTGCACGCCCCACTTTTCAGTTTTTTAATTTCC
This sequence comes from Ranitomeya variabilis, assembly GCF_051348905.1. Classification (NCBI taxonomy): domain Eukaryota; kingdom Metazoa; phylum Chordata; class Amphibia; order Anura; family Dendrobatidae; genus Ranitomeya; species Ranitomeya variabilis. The sequence goes on from NC_135238.1 coordinate 227,214,122, forward strand.
ACAAAAATGTAAAATAATCAATACATTTCGTTCAACTTGACAATTATGTTCCACTTGTTGTTGATTCTTCACCAAAAATTTACATTTGGTATCTTTATGTTTGAAGCACGATATGTGGGAAAAGGTTGAAAAGTTCCAGGGAGCCAAATACTTTTGCAAGGCACTGTATCTGAAAGGAATTTATCATTGGTGCTTTCTAATCATGCAGGAGGTTAGACCAGGAGATCTGGGCTGTCTGTTATACATCTCTCACACTGAGAAACCTGCTTTAATCTACAGTAGGGACATTTTCTATCATGTTGCTGCCTGATTATGATTGGTCACCATCATTCAGAAGGATCACACTGACTGGACTTGGCAAAAGTTAACTCATATATAAGGCAATTATAAATGTTTGTAAGTTAGTCACATCTGTGGATTTGATAAGGGAAGCGGTTGGATAAGAAAAATCACATCTGTAGGCACAGAAGGTCCCTGATAATTATAATTATTAATTATTATAATAGATTAACACTTTCTGAATATGATTATAAACAAATCTTTAAATGTTTCAATGTTTTATGTCATTTCAGAGGACTACAAAATTACGTATGCCCCTTAACTACTTACCAACATATGACATGCCGATACATCATATGTCGGCACCCTGACTTTGATGCAGGATTGCAAGCCGAGCTTGGATATTTCCCTGCACATAACAGCTGATTGAATCAGCCATCATGTGCCTCTAACAGCCATGGGTGGAGCAGTGCTGCACCTGCAACTGTTAAATCCCGCTGTCAATCTTTAACCGGGATTGAACACGAGCCGACAGGGGCACGCATCGTTCAACACTCACATCGGCGCTTATGTCACATGATAATGGAGCGCTGATGGGTTGTCATGACAGTCGAGGGTCCGCTGAAGACCATCATGCCTTTCATTGCAATACTCCTGTGAAAGCCAGAGATTCAACTGCAGCAGAAATGAGGGACACTGAGGAGCTGAAAATCAAGTTAGGTGGTTAAACTTTTTTTACAAAAAGGTTATACAGCCATTCTGATAGTGATGTTCAAAAAAGTAAGTACACCAGTCTTATCAGGCCTGCGAGATCTATTTACCAATGTTTGCAGTTTGTGGTTTAAATCTGGTAAGAGATTCCCTTTAAAAATAAATCATGAGTTTATTTTATTTCTGGATAGACTAATTTATTGAAATATACAAGTACAAAGAAGAAAAGAAAATTATTCAATATTCAAAGTGCCGCACAGCATTTAATAGGTGGATAAATTATTTAATCTGCACTTCAATGTAAACCACCAGTAGTTATAGTAATATTCTTTTCTGGAGTATGAGGGGCGATTGTCCACTTCACGTTGGCCTATTATATGTTCACCATACGCTCGTAAATGTAAATCCCTCTTCTTGACCCCATGGTGAATGATAAAGGCTCTTTTTACTCTTGGGTTTCAGTCTGTCACTATGGGGTATCGCGTCCTGCAGCATTCCGTTGCATTTGATTATGTTCAATGGGTTCAACACGGATCAGACTATTTATAGGGTAGATTTAACATAATAAATTTGGCAGAATTATGACCCAATTTTGTGAAAAAAAATAAACAAATGTGGCTTTGATTCCACAACTCAAGTATGGGGTGGAAAATGGTGAGATAAATCCTCTACAAAGACAAAGGAAGTCATGGTCATCTCCTTAGAGGTTCAACCATTGTCATCGGATTCATGGGGAGAAATCTGGTTCGATGGCCCTGATTCATCAACTAGTGTTTTTCATACCAGCCTTGAATGGCATGATGGGGTAAGATGTGTTAAATTCATTAAGAGGCATAAGCCTCTTTAATTTGGCACATCATTCAGCGGTCATATATGCAATTTTGCAAGAAGTGTATCTAGGACATTTCTGTAGTACATATCTGTTGTTAATTACTTGGTGTAAATTATAGGTTGATGAACTTGATGGCGGTGCTCGTCAGCAGCCCTACCGTTTAAGCTCTGACAACTTTTTAAAAAGTTGGAGTTGTTGGCTGAGATTGTCATAAAACTAAAATAAAATTCCGTGACTTTATACCCAACTTTGAGTTGTGCAAAAATTAGCTACATTTTAATCAGTTTTACACCAGAAATCTGGAAAAAAATGATAAATGAAATGGGGTCTAAATGTCTCCTGATTCCACATAAGATAGCCATAACCTTAAAAGTTATCTAGGAGTACTTTCAGATTCTTTCCCTTGAGAGAACAGGCATGTTAGCTTTCAACTTAGGCGAGGAAAAACTGTGAGGAGGGCCAAGAAAGACACCATCATGGTTGGACTTGTTGGGGTTGGGGTTGTATGTAGAGACAGAGAGGAGAATGGTATCAGTTGAAACTGGCTGGAAAGATAAAAGAGTGCCAGAAGAACATGGCTATGGAATGGTAGTTGTGGGAAAGTGATGATGGACTGTTGTGTCCATAAAAGTCAGTGAATGTTAGAGTCATTCTGCACTCTTTCTTGGGGTTAAGAATTGAAGACAGTGTTGAGACCCCTGTAGAGACCCCTGGTCAAGCAATTCCATGCCAGTATGGGAGATTATAAGCATGAGGTGTACTTCAGCAATGCCAATGTGTGGGATCCAATTCTACACAAAGCAAGTTACAGTAGAGACCATGCCAAGGTCTGCTATGAGCTGTTAACATTAGCCTATCATGGTGGAATGGAAATCACTATTGAAAACCTGTTCCTTAATGGCTAGATTGTTATGAACATGATTTAGAGGCAGTAAACAAGTGATAGTGGCCAGCCACCAAAGACCACGGGCTGCGTAATCACAGAAGGTTACAGTCATAGGCATTAGAAATGTGCAAATCTGTTAAAATACAAATTCAGAAGGTTGACTTGAATTCAGCCAGAAAGTTCCATTTGCATTGAATACATTAGATGCAAATAGAATCCCCAGGGAAGGGGTTTAAAAACAAAAACTCCTATGCTCACTTTTGCTCTCTTCAACATACCACTTACCTCTTTTATCTTCTGGTTCTTGACCTCCAGCACTGTCATTCTTCACTTGGCCCCATGCCATAAATGATCCTCATTCACGTTAATGACTTTCCTCCTTCTCCATGTAACCGTGTGGAATTCAGTAAAGAACAACAGCTAAAAATCTGAATAGGATAGGAGACACAGGATGTGACCAGAGGACCCTTGGCAAAGGGAGGGATATTAGGATGGCTAAAGAGGAAGGAGAATAAGATTTTTTTAGCATTTTCCAGACCCTTACAATCAAGAAAAGTGGTGACCGGTGAAGTGTCATTTCACTACATTTCAACATCCAAAAAAATTAGATTTTAAAAAAATCAAAGTTTTAGGAAAAATTGCACCATGGTTGTGACTGTGGGGATTCTGTGCTGGTAGATGGTGACTTCTCTATGCCCACAGACTTTGGCATCAGTAAACACATTTTTAGGCACTGTAGGATCTCTTGCTTTGATCAACGTCAAGAATAATGGTCTCCATTTCCAAGCCTCGAAAAGTCTTCATTGTGTTCATAATTAGGTAAAAAATAGTTGTTCTACCCAAGACAAGTTTGTCCAAGTATACCATCAACTGTACATTTATTCCACCATTATGGCACTGCTGACCTTACTGAGAAGGAAGCATCACAGACCGACCTTTTGACGTTTCCAATTTAACCCCATGTATGTGCCTACTACCTGTACATGTTCAGAAGATCCTCAAGGCCTCAAGGTACAAAAAAAAAATATCTTGCATCCTTATCATTTAATCTATTGTTTCTGTCAGTCAATGTGTTGCCAGCTTTTGTTTATGTTGCAAGGACAAGCATTATAACGATAGAGTCTGCGGAAGGTGGGAATGTAGACTCATTTAAAGTTGGCTTTCCTGCCTGTGTTCATTAAGTCCGACTTTTTCATTGTCTGTGTGCTTTATGCCATGTTGAGTACATTGTGAATTATGTATAATCAACATTAATTTATATTCTCTTTGGGTTCACAGCTTGGAGAAAATCCAACTCTTTGTCTGCTTTCTGCCGAATAACTGCCAGATAACTGTTTGTTTTGTAAAAGTAATCCAGGTGGCCTTTAATTTTCTGGTTACTTTGCTATTTGCTACATTTATTCTTTGACATGTTTAAATACTGTTTAAGGGTAAGTTCGCACAGGACTTTTTTGCTGCGTTTTTTTTTTTGCTAATTTTCAGCTGCTTATAGGTGCGCTTTTGGTGCGTATTTGGTGCGTTTTTTTGGTGAGGTTTTTTTTTCTCTTTTTCCAGGCTAATGTCCTTGGATTTTCAGCAGCAAAAACGCAGCAAATAATGATACCTGCGTTTTTGCTGCGTTTTTTTCAACACCCATTCAAGTCAATGGGTGAAAAAACGCAGCAAAAACGTTGAAAGAAGTGACATGCTCTATGTCAAAAAATGCAGCAAAGCACAAAATACTGATCAAACAAAAAACCAATCTGTGTGCATGAGATTTCTGAAATCTCATAGGCTTTGCTGGTACTGTAAAAAGCAGCTTAAAATTAGCATAAAAAAACGCAGCAAAAACGTCCTGTGTGAACTTACCCTAAGTCTATAAATACCAAGAAAATATTATTTGAAAAATTATAAACAAGTAGCTCAAAATTGATTACTGTGAAGTATGATTAATGTTTGTGAGATTTACTGTCAAGATAGATAGATAGATACTGTAGATGATAGATAATAGATAGATAATAGATAGAAAATAGATAGATGATAGATAGATAGATAATGTAGATCAGTGATTTTCAACCTTTTTTGAGCCGCGGCACACTTTTTATACTTAAAAAATCCCGGGGCACACCACCAACCAAAATGGCACAAAATGACACTAAAACAGTACATATTCTACATATAGTTAATAATATAGATTCTAAATGTATTTATACTCACTCAGTGTGAAACCTGGGCCTGTTTCGATAAACACAAAAGGGATATCCTGGCAGGAATGGTGGAAAGACACACACACGAAGCTCTTCCTCAACAGTTCTCAGTCTCCCTGTTTTGTTTTTATCGCAGTCAAGCTTGAGAAGCCCAGCTCACATAGATATGTGGTCGAAAATGGGAGCAATGTCAAAATAGCTTTGTTGGCCAGAATGGGGAACTCCTTGGAGTGGTACTGTGCAGTGTATATATACAGAGGAGTGGTACTGTGCAGTGTATATATACAGGACAGGAGGAGCGGTACTGTGCAGTGTATATATACAGGACAGGAGGAGTGGTACTGTGCAGTGTATATATACAGGACAGGAGGAGTGGTACTGTGCAGTGTATATATACAGGACAGGAGGAGTGGTACTGTGCAGTGTATATATACAGGAGGAGTGGTACTGTGCAGTGTATATATACAGGAGGAGTGGTACTGTGCAGTGTATATATACAGGAGGAGAGGTACTGTGCAGTGTATATATACAGGACAGGAGGAGTGGTACTGTGCAGTGTATACATACAGGAGGAGAGGTACTGTGCAGTGTATATATACAGGACAGGAGGAGTGGTACTGTGCAGTGTATATATACAGGAGGAGCGGTACTGTGCAGTGTATATATACAGGAGGAGTGGTACTGTGCAGTGTATATATACAGGACAGGAGGAGCGGTACTGTGCAGTGTATATATACAGGAGGAGTGGTACTGTGCAGTGTATATGTACAGGAGGAGAGGTACTGTGCAGGGTATATATACAGGAGGAGCGGTACTGTGCAGTGTATATATACAGGAGGAGCGGTACTGTGCAGTGTATATATACAGGACAGGAGGAGTGGTACTGTGCAGTGTATATATACAGGACAGGAGGAGTGGTACTGTGCAGTGTATATGTACAGGAGGAGAGGTACTGTGCAGTGTATATATACAGGAGGAGAGGTACTGTGCAGGGTATATATACAGGAGGAGCGGTACTGTGCAGTGTATATATACAGGAGGAGCGGTACTGTGCAGTGTATATATACAGGACAGGAGGAGTGGTACTGTGCAGTGTATATATACAGGAGGAGAGGTACTGTGCAGTGTATATATACAGGAGGAGAGGTACTGTGTGGTGTATATATACAGGACAGGAGGAGTGGTACTGTGCAGTGTATATATACAGGAGGAGTGGTACTGTGCAGTGTATATATACAGGACAGGAGGAGTGGTACTGTGCAGTGTATATATACAGGAGGAGTGGTACTGTGCAGTGTATATATACAGGAGGAGTGGTACTGCGCAGTGTTTATATACAGGAGTGGTACTGTGCAGTGTATATATACAGGACAGGAGGAGTGGTACTGTGCAGTGTATATATACAGGAGGAGTGGTACTGTGCAGTGTATATATACAGGACAGGAGGAGTGGTACTGTGCAGTGTATATATACAGGAGGAGAGGTACTGTGCAGTGTATATATACAGGAGGAGAGGTACTGTGCAGGGTATATATACAGGAGGAGCGGTACTGTGCAGTGTATATATACAGGAGGAGCGGTACTGTGCAGTGTATATATACAGGACAGGAGGAGTGGTACTGTGCAGTGTATATATACAGGAGGAGTGGTACTGTGCAGTGTATATATACAGGAGGAGAGGTACTGTGCAGTGTATATATACAGGAGGAGAGGTACTGTGTGGTGTATATATACAGGACAGGAGGAGTGGTACTGTGCAGTGTATATATACAGGAGGAGTGGTACTGTGCAGTGTATATATACAGGACAGGAGGAGTGGTACTGTGCAGTGTATATATACAGGAGGAGTGGTACTGTGCAGTGTATATATACAGGAGGAGTGGTACTGTGCAGTGTATATATACAGGACAGGAGGAGTGGTACTGTGCAGTGTATATATACAGGAGGAGTGGTACTGTACAGTGTATATATACAGGAGGAGTGGTACTGTGCAGTGTATATATACAGGACAGGAGGAGTGGTACTGTGCAGTGTATATATACAGGAGGAGTGGTACTGTGCAGTGTATATATACAGGAGGAGTGGTACTGTGCAGTGTATATATACAGGACAGGAGAAGTGGTACTGTGCAGTGTATATATACAGGACAGGAGGAGTGGTACTGTGCAGTGTATATATACAGGAGGAGTGGTACTGTGCAGTGTATATATACAGGAGGAGTGGTACTGTGCAGTGTATATATACAGGAGGAGTGGTACTGTGCAGTGTATATATACAGGAGGAATGGTACTGTGCAGTGTATATATACAGGAGGAGTGGTACTGTGCAGTGTATATATACAGGAGGAGTGGTACTGTGCAGTGTATATATACAGGAGGAGTGGTGCTGTGCAGTGTATATATACACAGGAGGAGTGGTACTGTGCAGTGTATATATACAGGACAGGAGGAGTGGTACTGTGCAGTGTATATATACAGGACAGGAGGAGTGGTACTGTGCAGTGTATATATACAGGAGGAGTGGTACTGTGCAGTGTATATATACAGGAGGAGTGGTACTGTGCAGTGTATATATACAGGAGGAGTGGTACTGTGCAGTGTATATATACAGGAGGAGTGGTACTGTGCAGTGTATATATACAGGAGGAGTGGTACTGTGCAGTGTATATATACAGGAGGAGTGGTACTGTGCAGTGTATATATACAGGAGGAGTGGTGCTGTGCAGTGTATATATACACAGGAGGAGCGGTACTGTGCAGTGTATATATACAGGACAGGAGGAGTGGTACTGTGCAGTGTATATATACAGGACAGGAGGAGTGGTACTGTGCAGTGTATATATACAGGACAGGTGGAGGGTACTGTGCAGTGTATATATACAGGAGGAGTGGTACTGTGCAGTGTATATATACAGGAGGAGAGGTACTGTGTGGTGTATATATACAGGGGAGAGGTACTGTGCAGTGTATATATACAGGAGGAGAGGTACTGTGTGGTGTATATATACAGGGGAGAGGTACTGTGCAGTGTATATACTTCAACAGCCGCCCAGCCCAGGCCCCAGCACCTGTCCTGTATATATATTATATACACTGTATCTGTACAGGCTGTGCTGGGGGCCTGGGCTGGGCGGCTGCTGTAGTATATATATATATGCCAGCTGCAGCCGCCCAGCCCATGGCCGCCCCAGGTCACCCAGAGTAGACTGTCAGAACATACAACGATAATGATAGCATGGCACTCACTCAGGTGCCGGTAGCAGCTCCGGGAATCTGCCTGTGCCTGATAAGTTCAGCACTGCTTGCAGCCAGGAGAGTAGAGCAGGAGAACTCTCCGCCCACAGTGTCATGCTGGCTGTGTCCTTAACCCCTATGTGTGCCTGGCCCTGCACTGACTGAGATGCTTGTGCCAGGCAGCGCAAATTGAAAGGGTAGAAAGGGTTAAAGCATAGTTTGGGGAACTTTCCCCACGGCACACCCGACCATGTGTCCCGGCACACTAGTGTGCCGCGGAACACTGGTTGAAAATCACTGCTGTAGATGATAGATAATAGATAGATAATAGATAGATAATAGATAGAAAATAGATAGATGATAGATAGATAGATAGATAGATAGATAATAGATAGATAGATAGATAGATAGATAGATAGATAGATAATAGATAGATAGATAATAGATAGAAAATAGATAGATGATAGATAGATAGATAGATAGATAGATAGATAGATAGATAGATAGATAGATAGATAATAGATAGATAGATAATAGATAGATAATAGATAGATGATAGATAGATAGATAGATAGATAGATAGATAGATAGATAATAGATAGATAGATAGATAGATAATAGATAGAAGATAGATAGATAGATAGATAGATAGATAGATAGAGTTCCACCTACACCATGTGACTACTGCAGTCAATCACTGGACTTAGCAGTCTTGTTCTGTCAACCTCAATAGTGACTGACTGCAGCGGTCATATAATGTAGTGGACTCTACAGCATCAGCCATGGAAACAAAGACCCTCAATAAGCAGTGGAGAGACAATACTGAATATTTATCACGTATTTGTACCTGATATTTATCTTGTTATTGTAAAGCATTGCCAGTCTTACGTACATTTTTTCTTAAAAACCATGAAAACCTCATTAAAGGGTTCTCCAATAATATATGTTATGGTACAAATGGGCCCATGGTGGTCTTAATTTAAATATATACTCACCTCATTGTTACTCTGTGCTACTCCAGGTGGTACTGGAGCAAAAATGAGATTGATCATAATAACCCACTTTTTGTTCCAAATATTTTCTGACAACCAACAATGTCATTAATGGAGTTGTGATCTGTTATAGATTATGGTACAAATGAGTGACATGGAAATCTTAAATAAAAACAAAATCCTACACACCTACTGGACCCCTACTGTTCCTCCGTAATACTGCTGGTGTCCTGATATCTATTCCAGCGCTGCAGCCAATTAGTCCCATTTTATCCAAGCCAAAAGATAGAGCTTGGAGATAATCCAATTTATGTGTGCCCACCAGCCATGACCAGGCAAGCCTTTCTTTGATGGGACAATGGGAGTAACAATTATGGTGGCAGAGGGTGCGACCATGGCTGAGCCCATGCGGGATGAAGGCCGGCAGACACCAGCACCTGCCTCCAAGGAAGCACTTTCAGCTGAAGTGTATTGCAGTGCAGGGATCCTCAGGCCTCCAGCACTGCAATACATACTACCAGCAAATCAGAGGCCAGCAGCTGATGTCGGCATGCTAGTCATGGGCAGCACATGGCAGTGATGTAATGCACTGCTCGTGCCAGCACACTGAAGTCAGCTACTGGCTACTAGAGAGGATGCCGCATGCTGTGGGAGTGGAGGCAGGTAAGAAGAATCTTTTTTTATGTTTTGGAAAACAGATATATATTATACATTACACCAAGATGGGGTCCAGGATGGGAGTCATTATTACAAGATGAGGGAAATTACTACAGAAAGGAGCCAGGACAGGGAACATTAATACAGAAAGGGGCCAGGACAGGGGGCATTATGACAGGATGAGGGCCAGGACAGAGGACAATATTACAGGATGAAGGTCAGGACAGGGGGCATTATTACAGGATGAGGGCCAGAACAGAGGACAATATTACAGGATGAAGGTCAGGACAGGGGGCATTATTACAGGATGAGGGTCAGGACAGGGAACATTATTACAGGATGAGGGCCAGAACAGGTGACAATATTACAGGATGAGGGTCAGGACGGGGGCATTATTACAAGATGAGGGCCAGGACAGGGTACATTATTACAGGGTGAGGGCTGGGACAGGTGACAATAATACAGGATGAGGGCCAGGACAGGGGACATTATGACAGAATGAGGGCCAGGACAGGGGACATTATTACAGGGTGAGGGCTGGGACAGGTGACAATATTACAGGATGAGGGCCAGGACAGGGGACATTATGACAGAATGAGGGCCAGGACAGGGGACATTATGACAGGATGAGGGCCTGGACAGAGGACATTATTACAGGATGAGGGCCAGGACAGGGGACAATATTACAGGATGAGGGTCAGGACAGGGGACATTATTACAGGATGAGGGCCAGGAAGGAGACATGATTGGGGTCACTATTACATGTATGTCTTTACAGGCTATAAAGGCCCTTACATCTGACCTTTTTTATCAGACAAACCTCTTCAGAAGTCTACACACGCAAATTGGCAAATTTGTGCACTAATTGCCCAAATGTTTTAATTATAGTCTACTGTATATAGCGGTGATGTAATTTATAATTCCTTCATTCATTGATTGCATATATCTTGGCCCTCACAATGGCTGCCGCACTGTTTGGTTTGTATATAATGCAGACGCAGCAGCTTGCAACTGTTCACATTTGCTTAATTCTGTCAGTTTTTGTTTCTGTTTAGCCATCTTTTAATACATGTGCAGGGAAGACTAATTAATAGTTAATAGATGAGGATAAATAATGAGGTCCTGAAATCTGGAAATAGATTTCTAAACCAGACTACCCCTTTAAGAAAATACTGTGTTCACGGAATGAAGCAGAATTGAGCAACTCTACGTAGCACCGAGGGCTTTTCAATATGCTGAAAATTTAGAAACAGAGGGAAATGATGACTATGTGACCTATTTTATTACTAAAAACAATAAACCCTACAATTAAATGCAACAATCACTGCAGAGAAATACTCTTGTTTCCAGCCTGACCCTCACATCTGATCACCTTGAAATTTCTATTCGAGGCTTTGTTAATCAAAATGGAAATTAGGGTCAGATCGTGGACTGGAAACATGAATCATAATCACGGCCTCGCAACGCGTGCGACTTAAATAAACTTTGATTTTTGTCACAGCAAACAGTGAAGAAATAGGAAGTGATGAATTACCTTCGATGTCCCAACGCAAGATCTCAAATTGTTAGAAACTGGCTGTCAAACGGATTAGGAAGTTTGAGGTTCAGACCGTGGCATAGAAAATGCAGTCGGGAGAATGACAAGTAAAAGGAATTTAGAGGTTAAACTGATAAGCATTTTGTCTCGCACTTGAGTAAATGTATTCCGCAATGACACAATTGGAAACTTCACAACATTTGAAGACAAGAAACCGACAAGTAAGTGGCTATTTTACCTAATGGGGTTTGGTTGGCTGAGGATTCCGCTAGGCATGGATAACTTTAAAACAAAAAAAAGGAAAGAAACGCTCAATTTGAAGCCGTGAAATGGAAATATGAAAATAAAAAATTCATACCCAGGTGGTTGTTCTTCATATGGAAATGCAAGTTATTCGCTCCGTCTCAACTAAACCCATCGTGAACTTTATAAATGTGACTTAAGATCCGATCAGCTTCATCCATCTCCTTTCATAACTCCTGGCAGTTTCGAAATACAGTTTTAGATTTTCTTTTACAGAAGTTTTACAGAATGGAAAAGTCTTCTTTTTTTTTTTTAAATAATAAAATAAAATTGGTTTATGTGAGATGCAGTACCAGTTTCACGGTTTTCAGATTGTCAAGTTTGTGAAACGTAAACGATTTGAGAAAAATAAAAACAAATTTAATGTTCCTAGTTAAAAAAAAAACCAAAACAATCCAATTAGAAATGTTTTAAATTTGAGGTTCTGAGTTTCAAGAATAAGATAGAGTAAAAAATATATAATTTATTTCTGGTATATTATTGAAAGCACAAAACTTTACTAACTCTAAAATAAACAAATAAAGTAGAAAAAATAAAGTCTCTTGAAACCCTATGAGGGCTAATTTCAGGAGAATGTTATTAGGTACAGACATAAAAAATTAAATATTTAAAAACAAATACCCCATTCATGATTGCATTTCAGACAGTTTTTTCACATGATAACTCTCAATTCATGACTTTCCAACTTGCTACAAATTAGTCAAGCGATTTTCGTATTTTTTTTTTATTTTTTTGCGGTCTGTCTCATTTTTTGATCTTTACAATAATATCACATATCCAGATGTTTTAAACGTATTCACAAAAAGCGACTTTTTAAAAAAAGTCACAAAATTGGGTGCAAATACCCCCTATCTACAACCCAAGTGGAACTGACAGACGTCATTAACGTGTATGGCTTCCATTAGTTTCTGTATGAATTAGGCACAATATGAATCTGAGAGTTTTCGGTGAAAGCTGGACTGTAACACGAGGATCAGTACAAGAAAATTACGTATTGTTCTTAAAATTCCGCTGATATGTCTGTTTTAGTAAATACTTGTAATTCCCATTAAAAAAATGGGGCATCTTTTCTTGGTATTCTCTTTTTGCCTTCCCTCTTTTATTCCCCCCTGGAAACATTCACACATTCTAGGGACATCCCTATCCAAAAGGTGAATGGTAAGGGTGGTTTCACACTTGCGTTTTTGTCTGCAGCGTTTTTTGCACAAAAAACGCATGCGTTTTTTTCCCTATATTTAACATTGAAAACGCATGCTTTTTTTTGTACGCGTTTGGTCACGTTTTCAAACGCATGCGTTTTTTTCTGCATGCGCTCATTTTCAGAAATGCTACATGCAGTATTTTCTTGCGCGTTTTTTTTTTGCCGCGAAAAAACGCATGCGTTTTTTCGCGGCAAAAAAATGCATTGCTGTCTATGTAAACGCATGCGTTTTTAAGCACATGCGTTTGTTTGCGTTAAAAACGCATGCGTTTTTATTGGAAAAAAACAGAAAACACACTGAAAAGTCACCCACCACCATCAAGGTGATAAAGGGATCCAAACCCTAACCCTACCCCTAACCTCACCCCTAACCGTTTAATGAACATTTTCTGACAGTCATAGTGCCATGTATTTCAGTGCCACGTATTTCAGTGCCACGTATTTCAGTGCCACGATATTTCAGTGCCACGTATTTCAGTGCCACGTATTTCAGTGCCACGATATTTCAGTGCCACGTATTTCAGTGCCACGATATTTCAGTGCCACGTATTTCAGTGCCACGTATTTAAGTGCCACGATATTTCAGTGCCACGTATTTCAGTGCCACGTATTTAGGGTAGGGTTAAGTGTAGGGTTAAATGCGTGGCACTGAAATATCGTGGCATTTACGTGAAATATGTGGCATTTAAATACGTGGCACTTATATACGTGGCACTTAAATACGTGGCACTTATATACGTGGCACTTATATACGTGGCACTTAAATACGTGGCACTTAAATACGTGGCACTTATATACGTGGCCACTGAAATATTGTGGCACTTATATACGTATATACGTATATAAACGTATTTCAGTGCCACGCATTTCAGGTTAGGGTTAGGGGTAGGGGTAGGGTTAGGGTTAGGGGTAGGGGTAGGGTTAGGGGTAGGGGTAGGGGTAGGGGTAGGGTTAGGGTTAGGGTTTTTTGGTTTTTTCTTGTTTTCTTGTGGTTTTCTATAAAAACGCATGCGTCTAAAAAACGCATGCGTTTTACCGCGTTTACATGCGTTTTTTCACACATGTGTTTTTTAAAAAAACGCATGCAGATAAAAACGCAAGTGTGAAACCAGCCTAACACGAAGTTGTGAAATTATTCCTATATTTCCAGGGACAATAACAGAGGATCAACCCAACACGGAATTCTAAGAAACAATGTTCCAGAGATGTTAACTCACAGAACCTGCAAGTATTTACTAACTCCAACATGTCAGGAATGAAAAGATCCCCTTACTTCGCTTCAGGTGGCAGGTTCTGCATTAACAAGGTGGTATCTATATATCCTTTACTAAATGATCATTAAATGGAAATGCAAGTTTTAAGAATTTAAAGGATAAATTACAAAAACCTTCAAATGCAATTTTTAAATTTTTTTTCTTAAATGACTATTTTATTAGAGCTTTTTCACTGTTTGCCTTTTATATCTTTTTTGCTGCACTGTCTATTGTTGGATGCGGAAGGAGTTAGCTAAGAGTCCATCATTGAATTCATTCTTATAGTATGTAACTCTTTTATCTCTTTTTTACTGAGCTCCTCTCAGCTCCTTTACCTGAAGCTGAGCTCACTTTGGATGTGGTCTGTGGACATAAATAAGCTGAGAGTATCTGAGAAAAACACAAAAGAGTTACAAGTTTCCTATCATCACAGATGAATTCCCCATTACCTCATTCTCTAGCCAGCAATAAACCGCAGCTACAAAAAGGCAAACGCTGCTAAATTTTTAATGAAACCCAATTTTAGAAATTATTTTTAGCCCCCAAAGGTGTCCAATATCCTATAATGAGGCGATTTTACAATTTCTTTAAAGCGGTAGTCCAACCTTAAGGAACAAGTCTGCAGTTACTGTATGCGACTGCAGACTTGACTTTATTGGCACTGGAGGGTGCATGATCCTAAGTATGCAATATGCATACATGTGGTCACCTGCCAACTAGACGTGCGCAGCTGCACTCAGTGCAAGTGTATAGAGTGAGGCCGGACACGTCTAGTCGGAATGTGACCGGAAGTATGCAAATCACATACTTGAGGCCACATGACTGCCCCCTCTCAGCATGCAGTGTGTGCGATGTGAGAATTCACAAGTCTGCAGTCACATAGAAAGATTTCAGACTTGTAGCCTAAGACCAGACAACCCCTTTAAAAAGCACTCACTGTGTATTAACCCCTCTTGCTCTCGTCAGAACTCTTTCCTTTTTTGTATGCTGACTGTTCAGTGCATGTGTATAACTATAAACTACTTTTCTTTAATGCATCACAGCCCAGCATGGCGCCGTCTCTTCCTGGTGTCATAGAAAGTTAAATTATGGTTTAAGTATCTCTTCGGTATCTGGGGCATTGTCTCTCACTTGGAGACAATAATAGATAACAGTGGGTAAAGGGCACATTTCATTCCTGCACACGTAAAGTTATGACTTTCCGTGGTGTCGTGTCTGCACCTCTCATCGGAATCTTTGGACGAGGTTCCAAGTACAAGGCCCATTCCCGCAGCTTCAAACACTTTTCTGCAGCTTCTCTTTGGATAAATCTGCAATTTCTGTCCTGGGATTATTTGAAAAGAGAAAGAAGTTTAATAATTTATGCAAGCAGTAGATTACGATTGGAGGCAGCTGAGCTGTTAATCTGTACAGTGCAATATTGTTCTTACCGGTTCCTGCAAGATTCCGAGGCAAAATAGAAAGCATCTCGCCTGGCACTACATGGGCTACAATTTCTGTTTCCATTCTTCCCGATCCCCGTGGTTATAGATATTTGGCCATCAATAAATATTTGTCTTAACAATATTTGAGGTCAGTTCTTGTCTGATCTTTCCCTCGCTTCCCTTGAAACAAAGTATTAATTAATGTCTCCTTTTCAGTTCTTTTTTCAAAGTAATATAAATATTTAAACATTCAGAAGCCACGGAAAGAATGCAAGAATCCGCAGCGCACAGAGGAGTCCTGCTGGGGGTGAAGTAAAGAGAAAGTAAAGAAGGAGGAATGTGTTATATTCCGAAACTGGATTTGTATACCTATTTTTCTAGAACAAATTAGAAATGTGAGACGTTGTCAGATACCAACCAACAGGAGGATTAAGGGATTAGTAGCGTGGACTGCAAAATACGGAAAGATGTTGAATTTTTGGAAATATTACACATCTATGTTCCATAATATTTTTTCTTAGTTATTTCCTTTGGATTTTAATCAGGAAATGGAAATCAATGACCCACACTGTGATAGATCAGTAGAGTGCCTTATTCCACTGTACCCCTAAGGCTGACATTGGAAATCAGTGGTGAGAGTGAGATTGTTGCAATAGGTTGACATTTGACAAAAGCTCAAAAGGGTGATTGTATGGCACTTATTAATATGTAAACATTTCAGCTTCTCCTTCTGAGACACTATGGTGTACAAAAAGTTATTGTTACAGGACCCCCAACAGACAGAGCACCTCCGATTGCTGTGTGACCCCAGCTCTTCCATAACTTTCTCCTTGCATCCCTCAATGGTCGGAGGCTACTCTCTATTATTTCCTGGGGACTTTATTACAATATTTAGTCTAGTTAGTTATAAATATTTTTCTTTCCAGTAACTGCATTCAGTAAATAGTTCCATAGTTAAAATGGTTAAAAAAAAGACTGTCATAAAGTTCACACGGTCTGAACAATTCACAACTTCAGTGGGTGGACAGATGTTTTTTAATGTTTTGAGCCATGATGACTTGATGATGAATGCTCATTAGGAAGATCGATCTTCTGCAAGCCTAGATGTGTTTATCATGGGTTTCTCCACCGTTATTTTGATAGTATCAAGCTATCGGGTTGCTGGTGTTCCTCTTTGCCTTTTTTCTTCTATTCTTCTATTGCTCCGACCATGATGTCCTTCTCCAATGATTGTTCTCTTCATATAATGCAGTCAATTCACATGAAGTAGGCAAGTCATATCTTGGAGATTCTTGCTTTAAGTGACATGTCTGGCTTGATTTGTTCCAAAATGTATTTGTTCTTCTTGCCATCCATCGTATTAATAACATCCTTCTCCAGCACCACATTTCACAGGCTTCAGTTCTTCTTCTGTCTTGTTTCCTTATCATCCAGGTATCACATCCATATGTCACTACAGAAAAGACCAAACTATTTACTAGCCATGTCATCATCACCAGTGAAATGTTCCTCGATTTTAAAACCTTGTCTGGTGACTTCAATGTTGATTAGCTCGTGGCTATTCTCCTATTGACTTACATTGTCGTTGCTGCACCTTGAGTTATCACTGATCCGAGTAAGTTAAAGCCCTTTACAACTTACGGTTCGTCGTCGTTCATTTCAACTGTGTTCGTGGTCATTTTCCATCTCCAGAGTCAGAGTAAGTCTCTATCTCCTGTAGAGTGAAAGCTCTTATGGTTAGCAGGGTCCTCTCTCTTCTTTAGTGTAAGCTCTTATCATCAACAGGGACCTCTTTCTTTTTCGTGTAGAGTGTAGGCTCTTATGGTCACAGGGTTCTCTCTCTCCTGAAGAGTGTAAGTTCTTATGGTCAGTGGAGTCCTCTCTTTCCTGTAGAGTGTAAGTTCTTATGGTCAGTGGAGTCCTCTCTCTGCTGTAGAGTGTAAGTTCTTATAGTCAGAGGGGTCCTCTCTCTCTCCTATAGAGTGTAAGCTCTTATGGTCAGCTGGTTCCCCTCTCTCTCCTGTAGAGTGTAAGCTCTTATGGTCAGTGGAGTCCCCTCTCTTTTCTGTAGAGTGCAATCTTTTGTGAGCAGCAGTATCCTTTCTCTCTCTCTTCTGTAGACTGTAAAGTTTTATGGTCAGTGGGGTCTTCGCTCTCCTGTAAAGTGTAAGCTCTTATGGTCAATGAGGTCCTCTCTTCACCTCTCTCTCCTGTAGAGTGTAAGTTTTGATGGTCAGCGAGGTTCTTTCTCTCTCCCTTCTCCTCCACATGCATTTTCCGAGTAATTACAAGCTTTTCAGCATTGAGATTCACGAGAATTTATTTGTGGCAAATTTTTTGAAAAAGTTCGGCGAAGCCAGCAAGTTTGAATCTCATAAGATTTGTTCATCTCTATCGGCTAGAGATATCTAAAATTACAGTGCTAAAAGCTGCAAAACAACAGTAATTCTGAGTATTGTACAAGCAATTAATTGATCACAAGTTCCAATCAGATAAATGATCTAAGATAAAGCAAAAACCTGCGGAATCAAGTAGACATGTTATTTTCACTTGAATACTTTGAAAATGAAATTCAAGAAGTGATGATAGAATTTCAATTTTTCCATTTTACTCCACAAAGAATTTTTCAGTAACACTTGCAAAAAAAGGGAAGTCCTCCGACAGCAATGATGAAATAAAAATATAAAGGTTACGGCTCTTGGACCGTAGCAGGGAAGGAGAAAACAAATCATTCAAATATGTTCGCAGGGGTTAAAAACCAATACATAGCCATGAGAGAGAGAACCAGTACCAGAACCCGAACTCCCACTGGTCCACCCATCCCTAGTAGTGAATTAACATAAATTACATATTCTTTAAAAAAAAAACATAATCTATGTCTATAGGAAAAGGTCACTTGACAAAAACATGTAAAGTGGAGATTGTCACTAGTGTTCCAATGTCAGACGCCTCATCGTGGTCATCGCTAACATTCAACAGGTCAAGAAATGACTTTCCCAGCGAGCAGGAAGGTGTTCTTGAACGAGCACTGGGTAAATATTGTTTTTGCAGCATTTTCTCCTAATGTGTAAATATACTTAATGTTCCTGAGAAGTTTGCAGACTTTAACGAGTTGGGCAACCAAAATAGCAGCGAGACAAAGAAGAGACGCGTTATAAATGAGGACATATCTTTATGCAAGGGTAAAATTAATTACAATGCTTTGATAAATTACTCTCTTTGGGAATTTAGCAGAAAATCTACTTGTTGGCTGGGAATACAGTGTTTTATCTTAATGCCGGCATTGTGCCACAAAATAATTTCAGCTTTAAATACTAACTTAAAGAAAGATTTAAAGAGAGAGGTTTAGAAAGTATATAAGTGTAATATGGTTCGGAAAAGTAGGAATTAGCTGTATCCTAAGCATTGGTAATTAAAGATTGCTGTACAATGTGGTCAATGCCTTAATGTATGGACACCGAGCTGGCCATCCGGTGATTTACGCTGGTTTGACTTGTTCAACATCAGAATGGCTTCACATTTTCCCTTCAACTTCCCATGTTATTCACGTAGAGGCAGAGACCAGAAATGCAGACATCACTATTAGGGCTTATGCAGAAGACCATACAACTCGGACAAGTGCTTTCTGTTGTTTTGATGGATAACACTTGTCCCCATGTTATTCTATTGGGACTGTGAAAATGTCCCATTTCTTCCTTGGTCGGAGAACAAAATCGCCACTTGCATGATTTCCCTCCAAGAATCAGATAACATTCACACATTCAACTCTGTAGGACTATGGAAAAAATCAGACCACATTCAGATGAAATTCGAGTGTGGGTCGATTTTCACGGACTGACATTATAGAGAAGGTGGAGAAACTTTTTTTCTCTCCACCGCGAAGAAAACATCGGATCCCACTTTGATCAATGTGTGATTAGCAAATTTCGGACAGATTTTCTCAGATGTGGAGAAAACAGTCGTCTGCACTTGGTCTTAAAGAGGGGCCCTCAGTTCTGAATCTGCTGTCCCCATGTCCTAATAGACCATCTGATTGTCTAAAGCAGTGTTCCCCAACTCCAGTCCTCAAGAACCACCAACAGTTCATGTTTTCAGGATTCCCTTAGTATTGCATAAGTGATGGAATTCTTGCCTGTCAAGGTGATGCAATTATCACCTGGGAAATACTACAGAAATCCTGAAAATGTGACCTGTTGGTGGATCTTGATAATCGGAGTTGGGGAACTCTGGTCTAGAGTGAGCATCAAATAAGAACTATGGTAATGGAGATGAAATGGATGTGGAGGACGTGTCATCGACAGCACTTACTATCTACTGACAAATCACACTTGATGCATCTAGCAGTTTGCACCATAATTGTCACAATATTCTCGCGCAACTTGAAGATGCTCCAATATTTTGTGACTTTTGGGTCTTTGATGCCAGTCTCCGACAGCTCCATCAAAGTGGGCAGAGTTGGGGTCAGATTTGTCAAAGCCCGGCCAACAAATTAATCATAATTTACACCACAAAAGTGGCATAAATGGCTCCAGAAATGTATTCCAGCCCCTGGCTGAGGACCAGGGCAGTTATAAGATGTGCCAAACTCTTTAAAATGTGCACGCCTCTTGATGAATTTGGTGCATCTTACTTCTGCACTTCTTTCATTAAAAAACTGCTCTATGAAGATTATTTTTTTACTAAACCTGTGTATATGTGCCTGAAATGTGTGTATGTATTACTATACTGACCTACTGCCGTCTTCTCCGGATTCCAGCACCATTCTGCTCCTCTTCTCAGTGATGCTCTTCAGACAATGCAGCTCACTCTATGCTCTATGCATGAGCCAGAAATCTATCTTACAATGTCTGCCCATGGAGTCTCGTGCTGACGCTCCATATGCTTACAATGTAAAAAACACTTCTGGGTCACGGAGAGCAAAGTGTGACCTGAAGAGCGATGATATCACTGAGAAGAGGAGCAGAACGGTGCTAGATACTGGAGAAGATGGTGGGAGGTGAGTATATATGTCTCCTAGCTGTTTGAGAGATGCAACACATGGAGGGGTATGGTGTTTATTAGGAAATCTCTGGATGTGTTGCTGCTGTCGAACAGCTGTGAGACATGCAGGCACGAGGACTCGAACATATTTTTTGAGCATGCCAAAGACACTCGGTTAGCACACGAGCATGATAACACCTTATCCGAGCACAGTCACTCATCACTAATAGTGGTTCTCCCGATGTTCAGGATCGGCGGGTTCGCCCAAGTTTTTTTGTAAAGTTCGAGTTTGGGGCCGAAGATGACACGAACTTGCATCCGAACCCCGAACTCAGACTTTACATATATGGGATGGGGTGGGGGGAACTTTACAGTTCGGGTTCACCCATCACTAGTCACTAGTCCTTAAGTGTGCAAATCGCATACAGTGACTTCAGACTTTTAGCAGAAGACCAAACAACCCTTTTAAAGGAAATCTGTCACAGAGCTTTTGCTAAGTGATATGAGAGCAGCATGATATAGGGGATGAGACCCTGCTTCCAGCACAATGTGTCACTTACTGATCTGCATGCTGTCATTTTGATAAAGTTTTCTCTGCTGCAGATCTAGCAGAATATTGAGTCTTGAATAACCCATACTACTGATTATCAGCTTTTTGTATACACTGTACATAGGTGGAGAGCTGTCAATCACTGGTGGGGGCTGGATTACACAAAGTAGGAGGATTAAGAGGCATGAGGCACCTAGTCATGGAGTGATAATTTGCTGCTGATAAAACACTGATTTTATTGAACCAACAGCAAACAGCCCAGTAAATGACATATTGCTGGAATCGGGTTCTCATTCCCTACATCATGCTGCTCTCAGATTACATAGGAGAAACCTGACAGATTCTATTTAAGTAGAGAAAAGACTACTGTGTGAGATGTACACTTACATTTAACTACACCAGCACAAAGAATAAATCATGGATTGTGGATTCTACATGTACACATTCATGCCCATTGGGTAAAGCAATTGTGTTATTCTGTTCTTTTTAGTTATTATTAAATATTGTAATATTAAATAATAAATATAATATTAAATATTATTTAGGACTTTTAAAGGCAGACGCGATGGCAGATGGTTTATTTTTGGAAAGGCGAATACATTAGTGCGAAATCCTAAAGAAGGTCCAAACCTGAGTGCGGTGACTCGGGTCAAAAATGGATCTTTTCAACTTTTTCTAAAACTTTTTTCTTTTTCATTTCACATCGAGCACTTCTCACTTCTGACTTTCCTTCTTGGCAACATTTGCGATCTCTCAGCTCCGGCCTTAGTTAAGTTAGAAAGTGGAAATCAGAAATGATAGAAGTAATCCCGAAATAGAAGGTCTTTCTTCCTTTTTTGCTTTTTGTCGGCTGTAGTTTGTTTTATGACAGAGTAGTTTTATAATGGACAAAATGTGACAAATTCTCCATTTTTCGATGTGCTGAGGAAGATGAATATCATTCGAGTGGATTTCAGAAATTGTGTGTGGCCGTTTCAGCAAAGAAAAAAGCTTAGACAATGTTATATCAGAAATGAGAAGTAATGTAACAACTGGACCCGACCTAACAGCTGTGCTCGAGTCCCGGAATGGGATTATTTATGCTTCTTGGTTCTGATTTTCTCGGCTGCATTAAGAGCTCTTGTTAATGGGTTTTGACAAATTTATACGCTTATTCTAATGGCCCATTCTCATTTATCCGTCGTATATAAAATGTAACATAGGATTTGTAGCTGATACAATGTAGCCATGAAACTCATTTGTGGGTTCATTAGCAATGTCAATGAAGAGCTTTGTACTACCGAAAGATCGACGTGAGTTATAGCCGACGGGATGTGATGGGATTATACATTCCTGGATTGTCACTTACGAGCAATGCATGGTTTGTGCAATGGTGGCAGTAAGAGGTGAGACCCCGAACTCCGGTTTGGTCATGTGGGCCTTATCTATGGTTGTTGCCATTTAGCATGTTATTACTAGTGTTGAGCATTCCGATACCACAAGTATCGGGTATCGGCCTATACTTAGCGGTATCGGAATTCCGATACCGAGATCCGATACTTGCCGCGTATCGGATACCGGAATCGGAAGTTCCCAGGATTCAAACTGCACAAATTTGCACGAAATCAGCCAATTAGAATGATTCCAAGTGTGGGCACATCCTGTTCAGCATGGAGGCCATGAAACTACTGGCAAGGCTGTGATTGGCTGCTGAAATGATGTCATGATGCAGTTTAAAAGTCGCTGGCGCCATTTTGCGCTCACTCTGCTGTGAATTCAGTTAGTGACAGGACGCTGTTTGCTGACTGAGGGCCAGTTTAGAGATAGCGATTTGCTTCTTTGTGCTTTTCCAAGGCTAATTTAGCAACCGCTGTGTTCACCTACTAATCACCTTGCTTTTGCCTTGCAGCGCTGTTTTCACAGCAATCTGCAAGGTCTGTGTGTGTGTGTGTGTGTGTGTGTGTGAGTGCAGCCCACTCTCTAGTCTGAGTGCAGCCATAGGCCATCCATAGCTGGTTGTATTCAGTTCAGGGAGGGTGGTTCATTGCCTCATACTGTTCTTTTTTTTTTTTTCAAGTAGTGTAGTCTGCTGCTCATTTTTTCTAATAATTCCTATTAGTGACTTTCCACCCGTATCCAGCTAACTTGTGGAAAAACACTACATAGGATAAAGTAGAGGAGGTTTTTTGGGCCATGCAGCGCCGTTTACGGCTGTCTGCACGGTCTCTGTGTGACTGCAGCTCGCCCTGTAGTCTGTGAGCAGCCATAGCCTGGTTGTATCCAGCTCAGGGTTGTTCACTGCGTCATACCGTAAAATCAATTTTCCTTTTGTTTTAAGTAGTGCAGGCTGCTGCACATTTTTTCAAAAAATTCCTATTAGTGTCTTTCCACCCGTATCCAGCTAACTTGTGGAAAAACACTACATAGGATAAAGTAGAGGAGGTTTTTTGGTCCTTGCAGCGCCGTTTACAGCTGTCTGCACGGTCTCCGTGTGACTGCAGCTCGCCCTGTAGTCTGTGAGCAGCCATAGCCTGGTTGTATTCAGCTCAGGGTTGTTCACTGCGTCATACCATAAAATCAATTTTCCTTTTGTTTTAAGTAGTGCAGGCTGCTGCACATTTTTTCAAAAAATTCCTATTAGTGTCTTTCCACCCGTCTCCAGCTAACTTGTGGAAAAACACTACATAGGATAAAGTAGAGGAGGTTTTTTGGGCATTGCAGCGCCGTTAACGGCTGTCTGCACGGTCTCCGTGTGACTGCAGCTCTCTCTGTTGTCAGTTCAGCCCCCCAAAAATAAATAAATAATAAAGTTCACCAAACACACCACTTTACATTTGTGTAGGCCACATTAGCTCATATTAAAGTCTAGTCCACACTTTAGAAAATTAGTGTTTCCTATACCTGTTAGGACTCAGAGCTTTTCAGGAATAAGCACACAAAGCCGTTAGTACTTTTCTGCTTATCTTTATCAGTCAACCAAGATGAAGAAGGCAGGGAGTAAGGCACGTGGGCGTGGGCGCGGAGCAGGGAGAGGATGTGGGGATTCTGTGCCTGCTGCGGGCACCGGTGACTCCTCAGCGCCCAGTTTCACCAGGGAACAGTCCTTCATGCGCAGCTTTGTCGCAGAGCGCCGTACACCGCTGCTGCGTGAAGACCAAATTGAAGCCGTTGTCGGATGGATGGCAGCTAACGCATCGACTTCAATTAGTGCCACATCCTCTCAGACACAGAGCACTGGAGAGCAGCCATCTGTCTCTTCACCACCTGCCAAATTGGCCAGGCAGTCAGAGAGCCCAGGACAGGAGCCGTCTCTACTTCTGTTCTCTGAATCTCTTGGCTTGGAAACAGGGGGCCAGCCAAGCAGCATTGGAGAAATGGAAGAAGAGGCAGGGTGCAGTGATGCCCAACAGCTTTTTCTCTCTGAGTCTGAAGAGGCGGGTGGGCCAGTGCCTCCGGTCACCACATCGCAGGCCGCATCCGCTGATGATGACACTCAGGTGCCACTTTCTGGTGCGTGCTCTGCTGCTGAGACTACCCAGGAGGAGCAGTTGGTGGCAGAGGGTAGTGTAGATGATGAGGTCCTTGACCCATCGTGGCGTGAGGGACAGGAAGGTGGTGGGAGCAGCTCCGAGGAAGAGATTCCTAGAACGGGCCAAAGAGGTAGAGGGAGGGGGAAGACTGCGCAGCCTGTAGCCTCCACTTTGGCACCCGTTAGGAGCATGTCTGTTCCAAAAGCCAAAAAGGGCGCTCCCAAGACTTGCAGTGTCTGGCCCTTTTTTGACACAGTTGCAGATGACATTTGCTATGTCAAATGCAAGGTGTGTCATCACAAAGTCAAAAGAGGTCGAAATGTCAGCAACCTCAATACCTCCAACATGTGGAAACATGTGCGCAACAGGCACGCGGCGGAGTTAGAAAAACACACTGAAGAGCTAGGCCAACCAACAGCGGCAGCTACCACCTCTTCAGCTCGTATTGCCTCTTCCTCCAGTTCACACGCTGCTGGTTCGGCTTCCTCCCAGGATCGCTGTGGAAGAACCTCTGGCCCTGTTGTCTAGAGACCCACTGTAATTCCACCCGCAGCACCACTTTCCCAGTCATCCACACACTCCCAGCCCAGTCTACAGCCATCGGTAGTACAGGCATGGGAGAAAAGGCGGCCTTTCTCGTCAAACCACCCACGAGCACAGGCTCTGACTGCAGGCATTGCCAAACTTCTGTCACTGGAAATGCTGTCATTCAGGCTGGTGGAGACTGACAGCTTCCGTGACTTGATGTCATTGGCAGTCCCACAGTACAATGTGCCCAGCCGCTTTTACTTCAGCAGGCAAGCTGTCCCTGCCCTGCACAAGCATGTGGAGGGACACATAAAACACGCGCTACTGAACGCCGTCAGTAGCAAGGTCCACCTCACCACCGATGCGTGGACCAGTCAACATGGACAGGGGCGATACCTTTCCCTCACTGCCCATTGGGTTAATGTCGTTGAGCCGGGTACAGATCGTGCGAGTGGTGCAGGCCGTGTCCTGCCCACTCCAAGGATTGCAGGAATCCATTCTGTACGCATTGACTCCTCCTCTTACACCAGTTCCTCAGAATCGTCGCTGCAGGAGCCGTCACAGTCCACCTCCACATGGACCCGTGATGAACGTTTACCTGTTACGACCGACATGAGCACAGCCGTGGCCAAACGTCAACAGGCCATCTTGAAATTAATTTCTTTGGGGAATCGAAGCCACACAGCGCAGGAGCTCTGGAATGCCATCAAGCAGGAGAGCGATGTGTGGTTTGTGCCAGCGAATCTCCAGCCAGGCATGGTAGTGTGTGATAATGGCCGAAATCTGGTGGCAGCTCTGGGCCTCGGCAACCTCACTCATATCCCATGTCTGGCACATGTGCTCAATTTGGTCGTGCAGAGTTTTTTCAGGGACTCTCCGGATCTTGATGCACTGCTGCACAAGGTCCGCCTAGAGTGTGCTCACTTGCGGCGTTCCAGCACGGCAAAATCACGCATTGCGTCTCTGCAGCGCCGACACCGCCTGCCGGAACATCGCATCATATATGACCTACCTACCAGGTGGAATTCCACGTTACATATGTTGGAGCGGTTGTGTGAGCAGCAGCAAGCTGTAATGGAGTACCAGCTGCATCAGGCGCAAAGAAGTCGCACTCCGCGCCGTTCAGACTTCACAACCACAGAGTGGGCCACTATGAAGGACGTCTGCCAGGTTTTGCGTCCCTTCGATTATTCCACGCGGATGGCGAGTGCAGATGATGCACTAGTCAGCATGACTGTCCCCCTTATCTGCCTGCTTGAAAAATCACTGCAAGCGCTAAGGGATGATGTTGTGGAAGAGGTGGAGGATGAGGATTCACCATTTCCATCATCTTCTGGACAGTCAGCGCCACGCGGTTCCTCACAAACGCATAGGCAGGGGACACTTTGTGAGGAGGATGAGGAGGAGTCAATGGAGGAGGAAGACATCCGTCCAGAGGAGGGAGTTACACAATTGTCCAGTACTCAGTGTGTACAGCGAGGGTGGGGTGATGACGAGCGGGCAGAGATCACGCCTCCAGCAGGGGACAGCGTTTCTTGGCCAGTTGGCAGTCTGCAGCACATGGTGGATTACATGCTGCAGTGCCTGAGAAACGACCGCCGCATCGCCCACATTCTCAACATGTCTGATTATTGGGTGTTCACCCTCCTTGATCCTCGCTACAGGGACAACGTAGAAAGCCTCATCACACTGTTGAACCGGGAGCGAAAAATGCGGGAGTACCAAGACACACTGGTGTATTCCATCATCTTCTCCATTCCAACTGAGAGAAGTGCTGCTAGTGCATTACAAAGCAGCTCAGTGCGTCCAGGCAGTGGAGGAGGCTCTGCACAAAGAGGGAGCAGAAGCAGTGCCTCTGCCCAAGGCAAGACCAGTATGGCCCAACTGTGGCACAGTTTTTTGTGCCCGCCACAAAAGTCTACACCATCACAGACGGCTCCAGTCAGCAGGAGGCAACGGTTCCGTCAGATGGTGACAGACTACATGTCTTGCCCTCTTGCTGTACTCCCAGACGGCTTTTCCCCTTTCAAGTTTTGGGTCTCAAAGCTGGATACATGGCCAGAGCTAAGCCAGTATGCATTGGAGGTGCTGGCTTGCCCTGCGGCTAGTGTATTATCGGAACGCTTCTTTAGTGCTGCAGGTGGTGTACTAACTGACCGTCGCATGCGACTATCCTCCGATAACGTTGACCGGCTTACTTTCCTGAAAATGAACAAGGCCTGGATCTCGCAGGAATTTGCCACTCCTCTTCCTGATTACATAATTAGGTGACTGTCTACAGTATCCAGGTCTCCTGTTGTGTTCATCTTTCTACCACCTGAACTTAAATTCCTGGGCTCCAACACCGCCAGTTGAGGCTCAGAAGTGTCGTCTGCACAGTCAAAACATACGACCCAGTGTTATTGGGTTTCAGTAACGTCAGCTGATCCCCAGCTGTGTAGCCGGCAATGTGTCCTGCGACCGCCACGCTGACACAACAACTGAAATGTAAGGGAACCTGTCCCCCCCAAGGCGTTTGCTACTGAAAGAGCCACCTTGTGCAGCAGTAATGCTGCACAAGGAAAAGGTAGCTATTTTTGTTTAGCTCCTTGCACACGCAGAACTTAACACTTATAAAATGTGTCCCCTGATACCGTGAGACCGTCCCGGAGGTGGGACTTTCCTTCGTAATATGACGCAGCACAGCTGTCATTCCTACCCCCTTGGCGCCATGCCCCGGCTCCTCAGCGTTGTTTGATTCCATCCCGGAGCCTGCGCTGTTATGTTATCCCTTGGCCAGGCACACTTAGCGCTGCCCATCTTCTGACATCATTTGGTGTCAGGCTGACTGCGCCTGTGCGGCCGCGCTGGCCGAGAGCCCGCCTCGCAGTGTCTTCTGATTTAATCCCACTGGGGGTCTGAGATGCATGGACATGCGCAGTGCATATCTGAACCTCCGCCTCTCACTCATCTCCCTACGCCTTCTTCAGACTGTGCGCCGTCAGCTGATCCCTAATAGCATGCCACGGCTGTGACGCCGCACAGTCTGAAGAAGCCGTAGGGAGGGGAGTGAGAGGCGAGGATATGCACTGCGCATGGCCACGGATCCCAGGCCCGGGGTGGGATTACATTAGACGACACTGCGAGGCGGGCTCTCAGCCAGCGCGGCCGCACAGGCGCAGCCAGCCTGACACCAAATGATGTCAGAAGATGGGCAGCGCTAAGTGTGCCTGGCCAAGGGATAACATAACAGCGCAGGCTCCGGGACGGAATCAAACAACGCTGAGGAGCCGGGGCACGGCGCCAAGGGGGTAGGAATGACAGCTGTGCTGCGTCATATTACGAAGGAAAGTCCCACCTTCGGGACGGTCTCACGGTATCAGGGGACACATTTTAGTGCTGTACAATATGGCTCTTTCAGCTACAAACCCCTGGGGGGGGGTTAAAGGTTCCCTTTCAACTTGCTCCAGTGCAGGCTTCGGCCTACACTATGCTCCTCCGGCTGACCCTGGGCTCTAACACCGCCAGTTGGCGCCCAGATGTGCTAGCTGCACAGAGAAAAACACCAGCCAATGTGTCAGTGGGGTTCAGCAATGCCAGCTGTACCCCTGCTGTGTAGCCGGCAACGTGTCCTGCAACAGCCATGCAGACACAAAGCTGCTGCCAGTGCAGGCTTCGGCCTACACTCTGCTCCCTCTCCTCCTGCTGACCATGGGCTCTAACACCGCCAGTTGGTGCCCGGTACTGCTAGCTGCACAGAGAAAAACACCAGCCAATGTGTCAGTGGGGTTCAGCACCGCCAGCTGTTCCCCTGCTGTGTAGCCGGCATCGTGTCCTGCATCAGCCATGCAGACACAAGAACTGAAATTGAAGGGAACTTGTCCCCCCTCCCCCAGGTGTTTGTATGTTTCACAGCCACCTTGTACAGCAGTAATGCTGCATGTGTGCAAGGTGGCTCAGAAACTTATTCCCCTTGCACACGTGGAACTGAACACGTCTAAAATGTGTCCTCTGTGACCATTAAACCGTCCCTGAGGTGTGACTTTCCTTTGTAATTACACGCTGCAACCCCCTTGGTAGCGCTGCCCGTCTTCTGGCATCATTGTTTGGCTGGCTGCGCCTCTGCGGCCGCCCTGGCCCACACAACGCCCCTCGGTGTCTTATTTATTTTGACTGCGAGGGTGTGATTGATGGGCATGAGCAGTGCATATGTTCGCCTGTCCCTCATCTCCTTCGGCCTTCTTCAGACTGTGCGGCTTCATGGCCATGGCATGCAACAAGGGATCAGCTGACGCCGCACAGTCTGAAGCAGGTGTAAGGACCCGAGTGTGAGAGGCGAACCTATGTACTGCGCCAGGCCATGAATCCCAGCCCCGCAGTGTTTTAACAATGTAAAGACACTGCAGAGCTGGGATTCATGGTCATCGCGAACCGCACCGGCCAACATTAAATGATGTCAGAAGATGGGCAGCGCTAACAGCGCAAGGCCAAGGGATAACACGACAGCGCAGACACCTGTACAGCAAATAACGACGCTCAGGAGGCCGCGCCCAGCACCAAGGTGGTATTTTTGCCAGCTGTGCTGCGTCTCATTATGAAGGGAACTCCCGCCTCCAAGACAGATTGACTGTATAAGGGCCAAAATGTTGTACGTGTTTCATTCAGCTTGTGCAAGGAACAAAATTAAAAGAGCAACCTTTGACTTGTGCAGCACTACTGCTGCATAAGGCGTAGCTTGTTGTGAACTCTGTTTTTGGGCTCCCTCTTGTGGTCACAAGTGGTACTGTGTGAGTGCTGTCTTTGGGCTCCCTCTGGTGGCTCTTTGTGTCTTTCTGCAGGTCTGAGGCGGATCAGCTGTCTCGTTATCTGTTAGCTGGTTTCCTATTTAGCTCACCTGGACTTTCAGTGTTTGCCTGCTGTCGATGTATTCAGTGCTATCTTGATCTCTCCTGAATTCCTTCGCTATCAGTCTCTTGAAGAGAAGCTAAGTTTTCTGTTTGGTTATTTTTTGCTCATTAGTGTTCAATATGTTTCTTGGTTATTTACTTGTCCTTGTCCAGCTTGCTAATATGTGATTTCCTTGCTTGCTGGTAGCTCTAGGGGGCTGAGTTTCTCCCCTCACACCGTTAGTTGGTGTGGGGGTTCTTGTATTCTCAGTGTGGATATTTTGTATAGGGTTTTTTACTGACCGCACAGTTCCCTGCCTGTCTTCTGCTATCTAGTATTAGTGGGCCTCATTTGCTGAATCTGTTTTCATTTCTACGTTTTGTATTTTTCCCCTTACCTCACCGTTAATATTTGTTGGGGGCTTACTATATCTTTGGGGTCATTTCTCTGAGGCAAGTGAGGTCTTACTTTCTCTATAGGGGTAGCAAGTTTCTCAGGCTGCGTCGAGACGTCCAGGAATTTAGGCACGTTCACCGGCTGCCTTTAGTGTGTTTGGTTAGGATCAGGTTTTGCGGTCAGTCCAGTTACCACCTCCCTAGAGCTCGTTCTATGTTCAGTAACTTAGCTAGTTCATTCTGTGATCCTCAGCCACTAAGGATCATAACAGTACAGCAGGCCATAAAGTGTTTAATGCATCACAGAAGTGGGATAAGAGAAGTCCTGAGTACAATTTTTTTTTTCCTCTCCCTTTGCTGCAGTCTGTCCAGCTTCTCTCATCCCCTTAATCTCTGGGTGGCTTTGAGTTCAGCTGCAGACATGGATATTCAGAGTCTGACTTCTAGTGTGGATCATCTTGCTGCAAGTGTGCAAAGCATTCAGGATTTTGTTGTTCACAGTCCTATGTCTGAGCCAAAAGTACCTATTCCTGAGTTGTTTTCTGGAGATAGATCTAGGTTTCTGAATTTTAAGAATAATTGTAAATTATTTCTTTCTTTGAGACCTCATTCCTCTGGTGATTCCGCTCAGCAAGTTAGAATTGTTATCTCCCTGTTACGTGGCGACCCTCAAGATCGGGCTTTCTCCCTGGCGCCAGGAGATCCTGCATTGCTGAATGTGGATGCGTTTTTTCTGGCGCTTGGTTTGCTTTATGAGGAACCTAATCTTGAGAACCAGGCAGAAAAGGCCTTGCTGGCTCTCTCTCAGGGCCAGGTTGAAGCTGAGGTGTATTGTCAAAAATTTCAGAAATGGTCGGTGCTTACTCAATGGAATGAGTGTGCCCTGGCTGCAAATTTCAGAGAAGGTCTTTCTGAAGCCATTAAGAATGTTATGGTGGGGTTCCCCACGCCTGCAAGTCTGAATGACTCAATGGCTTTGGCCATTCAGATTGATCAGCGTTTGCGGGAGCGCAAATCTGCGCACCATCTGGCGGTGTTTTCTGAACAGAGACCTGAGTCTATGCAATGTGACCGAATTCTGACCAGAATTGAGCGGCAAAATCATAGACATCAAAATGGTTTGTGCTTTTACTGTGGTGATTCAACTCATGTTATCTCAGCATGCTCTAAGCGCGTAAAAAAAATCGCTAAATCTGTCACCGTTGGTACTATACAGCCTAAATTCATTTTGTCTGTTACTTTAATTTGTTCTTTGTCATCCTACTCGGTTATGGCTTTTGTGGATTCAGGTGCTGCCCTGAACCTGATGGATTTGTCGTTTGCCAGGCGCTGTGGTTTTGTTCTGGAGCCTTTAGAATTCCCTATTCCACTGAGGGGAATTGATGCTACACCATTGGCTGAGAATAAGCCTCAGTATTGGACTCAAGTGACCATGTGCATGACTCCTGTACATCAGGAGGTGATTCGCTTTCTTGTGCTGCATAATTTGCATGATGTTGTCGTTTTGGGTCTACCATGGCTGCAGGCCCATAATCCAGTTCTGGATTGGAAAGCTATGTCTGTTTCAAGTTGGGGTTGCCAGGGGATTCATGGCGATGCTCCTTTGGTGTCAATTGCTTCTTCCACTCCTTCTGAGGTTCCTGAGTTTTTGTCGGACTACCAGGATGTATTTGATGAGCCCAGATCCGGTGCCCTGCCTCCTCACAGGGATGGTGATTGTGCTATAAATTTGATTCCTGGTAGTAAGTTCCCTAAGGGACGACTTTTTAATTTGTCTGTACCAGAACATGCCGCGATGCGGAGTTATATAAAGGAGTCTTTAGAGAAGGGACATATTCGCCCGTCCTCCTCCCCTCTTGGTGCAGAATTTTTTTTTGTGGCCAAAAAGGATGGTTCTCTGAGACCTTGTATAGATTATCGTCTACTAAATAAAATCACGGTCAAATTTCAGTATCCTTTGCCATTATTATCTGATCTGTTTGCTCGGATTAAGGGGTCCAGTTGGTTCACCAAGATAGATCTTCGTGGGGCGTATAACCTTGTGCATATTAAGCAGGGGGATGAATGGAAAACAGCATTTAATACGCCCGAAGGCCATTTTGAGTACTTGGTGATGCCTTTTGGACTCTCTAATGCTCCTTCTGTGTTCCAGTCCTTCATGCATGACATCTTCCGAGAATATCTGGATAAATTTATGATTGTGTATCTGGATGACATTTTGGTCTTTTCTGAGGACTGGGAGTCCCATGTGAAGCAGGTCAGGATGGTATTTCAGGTCCTGCGTGCTAATGCCTTATTTGTGAAGGGCTCAAAATGTCTCTTCGGAGTACAGAAGGTTTCCTTTTTGGGTTTTATTTTTTCTCCTTCTACTATTGAGATGGACCCAGTCAAGGTCCAGGCTATTCATGACTGGACTCAGCCTACATCTGTTAAGAGTCTTCAGAAGTTCTTGGGTTTTGCTAATTTTTACCGTCGCTTCATTGCTAATTTTTCTGGCGTGGTTAAACCCTTGACGGATTTGACCAAGAAGGGTTCTGATGTGACTAATTAGTCTCCTGCGGCCGTGGAAGCCTTTCGGGAGCTGAAGCGCCGGTTTTCTTCGGCTCCAGTTTTGTGTCAGCCTGATGTCTCTCTTCCTTTTCAGGTCGAGGTTGATGCTTCTGAGATTGGAGCAGGGGCTGTTTTGTCGCAGAGAAGCTCTGATTGCTCTGTGATGAAACCTTGTGCTCTCTTTTCAAGAAAGTTTTCGCCTGCCGAGCGGAATTATGATGTTGGTAATCGGGAGTTGTTGGCTATGAAGTGGGCATTTGAGGAGTGGCAACATTGGCTCGAGGGAGCTAGGCATCGTGTGGTGGTCTTGACTGATCACAAAAATCTGATTTATCTCGAGTCTGCCAAGCGGCTGAATCCTAGACAGGCTCGTTGGTCGTTGTTTTTCTCCCGTTTCGATTTCGTGGTCTCGTACCTGCCTGGTTCGAAGAACGTGAAGGCTGATGCTCTTTCTAGGAGTTTTGTGCCTGACTCTCCGGGAGTTTCAGAGCCAGCTGGTATCCTCAGAGAGGGAGTGATTTTGTCTGCCATTTCCCCAGATTTGCGACGAGTGCTGCAGAAATTTCAGGCGGATAGACCTGACCGTTGCCCACCAGAGAGACTGTTTGTCCCAGATAGAGGGACCAGCAGAGTTATTTCCGAGGTTCATTCTTCGGTGTTGGCAGGCCATCCTGGGATTTTTGGTACCAGAGATTTGGTGGCTAGGTCCTTCTGGTGGCCTTCCTTGTCGCGGGATGTGCGTTCCTTTGTGCAGTCCTGTGGGATTTGTGCTCGGGCTAAGCCTTGCTGTTCTCGTGCCAGCGGTTTGCTTTTGCCTTTGCCTGTCCCGAAGAGGCCTTGGACGCACATTTCCATGGATTTTATTTCGGATCTTCCAGTCTCTCAGAGAATGTCTGTCATCTGGGTGGTGTGTGATCGTTTTTCCAAAATGGTCCATTTGGTGCCCTTGCCTAAGTTGCCTTCCTCCTCCGATTTGTTTCCTCTATTTTTTCAGAATGTGGTTCGCTTGCATGGCATCCCTGAAAATATTGTGTCTGACAGAGGATCCCAGTTTATGTCCAGATTTTGGCGGATCTTTTGTGCTAAGATGGGCATTGATTTGTCTTTTTCGTCAGCCTTCCATCCTCAGACGAATGGCCAAACCGAGCGAACTAATCAGACCTTGGAAACTTATTTAAGATGTTTTGTTTCTGCTGATCAGAATGATTGGGTGACTTTTTTGCCATTGGCCGAGTTTGCCCTTAATAATCGGGCTAGTTCTGCTACTTTGGTTTCACCTTTTTTCTGAAATTCTGGTTTCCATCCTCGTTTTTCCTCGGGTCAGGTTGAGCCTTCTGACTGTCCTGGGGTGGATTCTGTGGTGGATAGGTTGCAGCAGATTTGGATCCATGTGGTGGACAATTTGAAGTTGTCACAGGAGAAGGCTCAGCGCTTTGCCAACCGCCGTCGCGGTGTGGGTCCCCGACTTCGTGTTGGGGATTTGGTATGGCTGTCTTCTCGGTATGTTCCTATGAAGGTCTCCTCTCCTAAGTTCAAGCCTCGCTTCATCGGTCCTTATAAGATTTTGGAAATCCTTAACCCGTTTGGACCTCCCAGCGTCGTTTGCCATTCATAACGTGTTCCATAGGTCTTTGTTGCGGAGGTATGTGGTGCCTGTGGTTCCTTTTGTTGAGCCCCCTGCCCCGGTGCTGGTTGAGGGCGAATTGGAGTATGTGGTGGAGAAGATCTTGGATTCTCGTATTTCTAGATGGAGGCTTCAGTATTTGGTTAAGTGGAAGGGCTATGGTCAGGAGGATAATTCCTGGGTTGTCGCCTCTGATGTTCATGCGGCCGATTTGGTTCATGCCTTCCATGTGGCTCATCCTGATCGCCCTGGGGGTTTTGATGAGGGTTCGATGACCCCTCCTCAAGGGGGGGGTACTGTTGTGAACTCTGTTTTTGGGCTCCCTCTTGTAGTCACAAGTGGTACTGTGTGAGTGCTGTCTTTGGGCTCCCTCTGGTGGCTCTTTGTGTCTTTCTGCAGGTCTGAGGCGGATCAGCTGTCTCGTTATCTGTTAGCTGGTTTCCTATTTAGCTCACCTGGACTTTCAGTGTTTGCCTGCTGTCGATGTAGTCAGTGCTATCTTGATCTCTCCTGAATTCCTTCGCTATCAGTCTCTTGAAGAGAAGCTAAGTTTTCTGTTTGGTTATTTTTTGCTCATTAGTGTTCAATATGTTTCTTGGTTATTTACTTGTCCTTGTCCAGCTTGCTAATATGTGATTTCCTTGCTTGCTGGTAGCTCTAGGGGGCTGAGTTTCTCCCCTCACACCGTTAGTTGGTGTGGGGGTTCTTGTATTCTCAGCGTGGATATTTTGTATAGGGTTTTTTACTGACCGCACAGTTCCCTGCCTGTCTTCTGCTATCTAGTATTAGTGGGCCTCATTTGCTGAATCTGTTTTCATTTCTACGTTTTGTATTTTTCCCCTTACCTCACCGTTAATATTTGTTGGGGGCTTACTATATCTTTGGGGTCATTTCTCTGAGGCAAGTGAGGTCTTACTTTCTCTATAGGGGTAGCAAGTTTCTCAGGCTGCGTCGAGACGTCCAGGAATTTAGGCACGTTCACCGGCTGCCTTTAGTGTGTTTGGTTAGGATCAGGTTTTGCGGTCAGTACAGTTACCACCTCCCTAGAGCTCGTTCTATGTTCAGTAACTTAGCTAGTTCATTCTGTGATCCTCAGCCACTAATGATCATAACAGTGGCTCTTCTAGTTTGTAACACCTGAGAGGGGGTTAAAGGTTACCTTTAAAATTGGTTCAATTAGGCTTCGGCCTACACTCTGCTCCCCCTGCAGAGCCTGGGCTCTAACACCACCAGTTGGTGCCCCGAAGTGCTGGCTGCACAGAGAAAAACACCTCGCCAATGTGTCAGTGGGGTTCAGCACCGCCAGCTGTTCCCCTGCTGTGTAGCCGGCAACGTGTCCTGCAACAGCCACGCAGACACAAAGCTGCCGCCAGTGCAGGCTTCGGCCTACACTCTGCTCCCTCTCCTCCTCCTGCTGACCCTGGGCTCTAACACCGCCAGTTGGTGCCCGGTACTGCTAGCTGCACAGAGAAAAACACCAGCCAATGTGTCAGTGGGGTTCAGCACCGCCAGCTGTTCCCCTGCTGTGTAGCCGGCATCGTGTCCTGCAAACGCCACGCAGACACAACAGACCTACAAATGCCTCCAGTGAAGGCTTCGGCCTACACTCTGCTCCCCCTGCTGATCCTTTGCTCCAACACCGCTAGTTGGGGCTCTAGGAAGACAAGCTTGAATAGGTCCCCATCCTGGTTCCAGCACCGTCAGCTGGTTCCGGGCAGAGCCTTTGGCTTAGGTGCCTCCTTCTGGGTATCCGAGTTCCATCAACGTCAGGTGGTCCTTGGTAGTGCTTTCAGGCACGGGTACCTCCTGCTTAGTAACCGGGTTCCAGTAACGTCAGCTGGTCCTCGGTAGTTCCATTGGCTTTTGGACCTTCGGCTACCCATCCGGGTTCCAGTATCGTCAGCTGGTTCTCGGCAGTGTCTTTTGCTCTTGTACCTTCTGCTCCCCATCCTGGTTCCAGTACCGTCAGCTGGTTCCGGGCAGAGCCTTTGGCTTAGGTGCCTCCCTCTGGGTATCCGAGTTCCACCAACGTCAGGTGGTCCTTGGTAGTGCTTTCAGGCACGGGTACCTCCTGCTTAGTAACCGGGTTCCAGTAACGTCAGCTGGTCCTCGGTAGTTCCATTGGCTCTTGGACCTTCGGCTACCCATCCGGGTTCCAGTACCATCAGCTGGTTCTCGGCAGTGTCTTTTGCTCTTGTACCTTCTGCTCCCCATCCTGGTTCCAGTACCATCAGCTGGTTCCGGGCAGAGCCTTTGGCTTAGGTGCCTCCCTCTGGGTATCTGAGTTCCACCAACGTCAGGTGTTCCTTGGTAGTGCTTTCAGGCACGGGTACCTCCTGCTTAGTAACCGGGTTCCAGTAACGTCAGCTGGTCCTCGGTAGTTCCATTGGCTCTTGGACCTTCGGGTAGCCATCCGAGTTCCAGTTCCATCAGCTGTTTCTCGGCATTTTCTCAGCCTTCTTGTACCTTCTGCTACATTTCCAAGTTCAAGACCCTAAAGACGACGACCCGGAAGACCACCCCTAAGATGACGACGACACCAGAGACAACAACCACTGAGATGACGACGACCCTGGAGACGATGACCCGGAAGACCACCCCGATGACGACGACCCCGGAGACGACGACCCTGGAGACGAGGACCCTGGAGACGACGACGACATGGGAGCCAGAGAAGCAGAAGAACAAGAGGCTGCAGAACAAAGAGCAGAAGAACATTAAGCATAACACTAAATATCAGAGCAAAAGATATTATCTAAATTAAAAGCAGAAGAAGACTAAGCAGTGTATGGGGGTGAGTCCGTTCCTCCTCGTGGTGCCCCTGGATAAAGCCTGATGCTGCAGGCCAAACTGAACACGGACAAATTTAACTCTTTTGTGACAGGCAGAACGGAAGGTGTAATCTTCAAACTTTTATAGATAACAACTACGGGAATGCCTGTCACAAATAAGAATATGATGAAGAAGTTGAATATGAAGAAGATAATAGTTAAATAAAAAGAATATGAACAATGTAAAAAAAAAAAAAATTAGAGGTAGAAGATGAAGAAGAAGATGAATAAGGTGAAGATAGTTGATGTCAAAGAAGCTGATGATGAGGATAATGAAGAAGAAAGTGTGGGAGAAGTAAAAAAGAAGGTGAAGGGTATGGAAGTAGTGAAACATCAATATCTGACAAAATAAAAAAAAAAATTAACATAGTCAAAATCTTTCTAACGCCGAACGTCATAAAAAAAAAAAAAATCCTGCTATTCTATTTGATTGGGATAAACCTCTGTGCCTTTAATGTCTCCGCCACCTCCCCCAATACATCCTACATTATTCTTAGTTGTTTTCCTTCATGTAGAATGAACCTACAAGGAAAGAAAGGGTTTATTTTAATTCCGATATTTTCGTCCCATTGACTTGCATTGGGATCGGGTATCGGTATCGGATTAGATCCGATACTTTGACG
Organism: Ranitomeya variabilis; assembly: GCF_051348905.1. NCBI lineage: Eukaryota > Metazoa > Chordata > Amphibia > Anura > Dendrobatidae > Ranitomeya > Ranitomeya variabilis. Next base: position 227,252,072 of record NC_135238.1, read on the forward strand.
GTATCGGCCGATACTTTCCGATACCGATACTTTCCGATATTGGAAGGTATCGCTCAACACTAATTATTACCTATCCAACGGATATGGGATGAATTGATGATCACTTGTGCCTAGAGTTGAGCGAACTTTTCAAAATTCGGTTCCGATTATGTTCGGCGGCGAATATCGTTTTCGCAATATTTGAACGTCATTGAAGTCATTGGGAGTCAAAATGAACAAATATGTTCAGAACCGATCATCAAGCATAAATTTGTCATGAATAGGGCACGAATATGGCAAATTCAGATTCGGCGACCGATTCCGAACATATTTACTCAACTCTACTTGTGACCACCATTGTGTCCCAGTGAGCCTTAAAATATGTGTCTGAAGGGCTCCACTGCTTCATTCATTGTCTATGGGAATATCTCCGATAGTCCTATAGACAGTGAATGGAGTACATGGTAATTGGTCCATAAAAATAGGAGACTGGTACTGGAGAAGCCAGACAACGTGCAATGAGGATTCACATAGAGTGACTGCAGACTTGTACCCCAAGCCTGGAAAATCCCTTTAACCCTTTATGACTTTTGACCTGACCTCCTCGTTTACACAGACCCCAAACCAGACTCCAAACTACCCCTGTATAGACATGAACTCTACTGCTTCTGAGCTTGCCAACCCACCCAGGCACAGTAGCAGAAAGCTCGCCAACGTGATTCAGCCATAGCCACCTTTTGTTTCAAGCCACAGCCCACTAACACCTCTTGTTATGCGCAGGAAAATACGTTCCGGCCAAGTCTGAGAGCAAACTGCGGGAAGCGGGAGACGGAGTCGTGGGGCACTCAGAGGTTTGCCAGCTCCTCCAAGGTCCTCCCAGTTCTTCTGGAAGAGTTGACGAGCTTGTTTCTCCTACCCATCGTCAAAGTGTCTTGTTCCCCCATATTTAGGAATATAGGAATGCAGATTCAGGAAATATAAATGTTCTCTCTGTTCCGACTTCATTATTTTGTGTTGACGCTTACACACAAATGTTACCAGGACACAAGACAACATTTCATTTAAGGGATCCCAAGGCGCCTTTCATTCTGCTGAGCTGTTCCTGACTTGTCAAGGTACTTAGGTATTGTGGTTGCTACAAACAATCCCGAGTATAGATCTCCGGTGCAGGTACGGCTCCGTATGCCAGGCATATAAATAGGCCGATAAGCTGACAGCATTAATTGTAACATGACTTAAAGCTTTTCAGTCTTCTACTGTATGAATGTAACAAGAAATGGCAAAAAAATCCACATACAATAAATTCTGAGCATTTTAATTAGAAAATATGGAAATACTGAGATATTAATACCTATACATGTAAATCGAAGCATAAGCCCCTAAGGCCCGGCAATAAATACTTCCCAAAACTCACATGAAAAATATTTGTGTGAACATCACCTTGGAATTTTTATAAGGTGTAATGGAACACTGCACTTTCTTGTTTAGTTTTTTGCATATTCTTTGTGCCGTGTGCTGAGGGCTTATGTTAATATGTTCTCTATATTCCATAAATTGGAACTAAATTTTTACTTTTTTTATTTTTTTTTATGCGATGCATAATGCAGTTTAAAAAAAAATTTCCCAACTTTGAACAGTCTTGTATTATTAAAGAGAACCCGAAGGCACGAATTTGCAATATAAAGTAAAGAAATGGCGGCAATGGCGCTGTAATGCAGATTACATTGATAGCTTTGGTGCAGAAATCTGCTTTGTTGTTCTTCTTTAGTCACTTTTTGAAGTTTATTCCAATCTGCATCCGCTATAACATTGTGTGAACGGTTGACAATGAAAAATTTGGTGAAAGGTCCTCTTTGTAAAGTAAAGACATTGCTATGATGGAGCTGTAACACAGAAGAACTTTATACCTTTATTACCTTTACCTTTTCCTTTGTTGCTCATCTTTAACCCCTTAACGCTGCAGCCATGTTTCGTTTTTGCGTTTCTGTTTTTCGCTCCCCTTCTTCCCAGAGCTACAACTTGTTTATTTTTCCATCAATATGGCCATGTGAGGGCTTGATTTTTTTGCGGGACGAGTTGTACTTTTGAAAGACTCCATTGGTTTTACCATGTTGTGTACTCGAAAATGGTGCGGTGAAATTGCAAAAAAAGTGCAAATCTACAACTGTTTTTTTGGAATTTTTTTTTTTGGGGGAAAAAATCCAAAGTTTGTTAAAAAAAAAAAAATTGTGTCATTTTCCGAGACCTGTAGCGTCTCCATTATTCATGATCAGGGTCTGGAAGAGAGCTTATATTTTGCATGCCAAGCTGACAGGTTTTTTATACCAATTTGGTGCAGATATGATCTTTTGATTATTGCATTTTAATGCAATGTTGATGTGCCCCAAAAACGTAATTCTGGCATTTTGACTTTTTTTTGCTACACCGTTTACCAATCGGATTAATTATTTTTATAGCTTGATAGATCGGGTGATTCTGTATGCGGCAATACCAAATATGTGTAAGTTTAATTTTTTTTAAATTGCTTTATTTGCATGGGGCAAATGGGTATGATTTGAACTCTTACATTTTTTTTTTTTTTTTTTTTATATTTTTGAAAACATTTTTTTTTCCTCTTCACTTGCTTCAATAGTCTCCATGGGAAACTAGAAGCAGCGATAACCCGATTACCTCTGCTACACACAGGCGATGATCAAATCGCCTGTGTGTAGCAGAAATGCTCACTTGCTACAAGCGCCAACCACCGGGTGGCATTTATAACAATCTGGCTATGACAACCATAGAGGTCTGCTGGAGACCTTTGGTTGTCAAGCCGACCCATCGGTGACCCACGGTCAAGTGACAGGGTCACCGATGGGCGGGATTAGTGATGCGCTTCCGGTGCAATTGGAGCGCCCCCACAGTCGCAGGGCCAAGGGGTACCCGGTACCGGGCCTCTCTGTCTCAGTTCTGGGATTGTCACGGTGGCTAGACCCGGTCCGTGACCCTGCTAAGGGGCGTCCAATGAAAGTTGAGAGTGATGATGTGTAGTGTAGGGAACGATGAATAACGAGGACACAGGGTTGCAGTCTCTTTACCTCTTTACTGAAGGCTTCAGGATCCTCAATCCAGAGTACGGTTAACAGGGCTGTCTGAGACCGGCAGGTCCAATGGCACCTCCAGAGCTCCGTTTGCAGGTGGAAATCTGTGCCTACCTTCTAGCGCTTGTGTGTTGTAGTCCTTCCCTGCTGAGCACCACGGGATAGTCCTCACAACTGTTGTGTCTGTTTCTGATGTTCCCTCACAACTGGTTCTGATGTTCTTCTCCATCCCCCAGGTGATATGGCTAGGACGCACCCGTATGACGGGTAGGCCTGGAGTTCTTCCGGGACCCTAGAGTCGCCCCTCTCCCACTGTTGCCCCCTATGTCCGCTTAGGTGATTTAGGTGAGACAGCCCGCCTATAACTGACTGTCCTGCCGTTGGTTTGAAGTAAGGCTTGGAGCCAGTACTTCCTCTGCGTTTCCGGCCACCGGCTACGCGCCTCAGTAGGATGTTGCCTCAATCTTACAGCACGACTCCTACTGGTGTTTTCTCCTTGTTGCTTTGATCTCGTTTCTCACTCTTCACAATAAACCTCGCTTCTTGTCCTTTCTTGGGGTACCGCCGCAATGAAGTGCAGGTGCGGTCCCGTAACGTTCTTTCTGTTCCCTAGGCCTCTGTCAGGATCCCACCCCTGACAGGGACCCCCCTGAATCTTCCCCTGCAACACCCTCTGCCACAGGATGTTGCCTGGTTCCAACCCAGTCAGCTTTCTGTCTAACTTCCTATCTAACCCCCAGTTTTACCAGACTGTGAGGAGTGGCCTAATACATAGTGCCCTTTGCTCCCCCTGGAGGCCAGACTATGAAGTGTATTGGTGTCTGTGATACCTGATCAGGTGAACTCCTTCAGTGCCATCAGACGTACCATCACTCCCCTTAGCGGCGGAGCGATGTTACTGCAACGACCAGGTCTCTGGGGCGCTGCACAATCACATTAAATGTTGCTGTCAGAGATTGATAGAGGCATTTAATGGGTTAACAGCTGCGGGTGGATTGCGAATCCACCTGCAGCTGTTAGGGGCACATGTCAGCTGCTCAAAACAACTGACATCTGCTGGGAAAGATGTGGGCTCAGTGCCGGAGCCCACATCAAAGGGAGGGACACGACATGTGTAGTACATGTACGCACATGTTGTGAAGGGGTTAAAGAGGTTTTCCACTACAAGGATGACCCCTTCTTAAACTAAATGTTCAGTTTGTCTGAAGGCGGAGTTTGAGTATAGGCTTTATTATTTTATCAGGGCTGAACATTTAGTTTAAGAAGGGGTTGTCCTAGTAGTGTACAACCTCTTTAATCTCCTTTTGAAGTTTTATGCTAATTTTATTTTGGGTTATCTGCACAAAAGCTGTCCACATGGACATTTCCTCTCTGAACCGTGTTCACATAGGTAATATACAGATGATCAGGTTTTTAAATACATCAGATAGAGATTGCATACATCAGTTAGGACTGCTCTATATGGGTATACCTTGACGTTTGGTGGAGCAGCTTAGTATACATTTTTTGCAAAAAAACGTATCAACCAAATACCCTGTTTTTTTACATCTTTTTACTAGCACTTGCAGAATACTGTGATTTTTTGAAACTGAGTGTTTTTGGTTTTACTATGCTCTTTTGTGTCTTCAAGTTTCTTGGTAGTGTGTGAACATGTTCCTACAGACTTGTTCACTGTGCAAGTAGCCTATGTGTTCCTGTTTCCATAATTTTATTTTGGTGTACAGAGGCCGGACTGTGCACTGGGTCTTCTCCTCCCTGTCTCGACCCCTCCGCCTGCCTCCAGGCTTTGAATGGCAGGTCACTGTTTCAAATCTCTTGCCAGCGCCATCATTGCCTGCCCTGGAACCAAACCAGTGTTTACACTGTAAGTATTCACACGTGCATGGTTTATTGCTTTGAACTCTGTGCACATAAGTATGGGCGGACATTGTGGGAAGTAATACTCTGCTTCAGGACAGGCATGATTGCAACACACTAATGATCTGTATGGCTGACTGAGTCAGTTAAGGATACCACCTTCATAGTCCATATAACACTATTTACTTATTAATAATTCATAAAAAATGATATATGATTTCATTTGTCTGTATCTGATCATATCTAATAGTATATAAACTACAATATATTATGTCTGTGTGATTTCATGTGTAAATGCTATTTTTCTGTTGAATGGTATTGGTATACCATGGATACCCCTGCACCTTTGAGAGGCACTCTGAACTGTTCATGTGTTTTTTAAAATATTATTTAATAACATTTATTTGGTTTAATATACTTGTATGGTTTGGGGGCTGATATATGCCTGTGAAACAAGTTTTGTATTGAATAAAAAACTGCTTTTTATTTTTGTCTTTATTCATTTTTGCCCTTTTTTTAAAGCAAAAAGTACATGTTCTTAAAGCGGATCTATCACCAAATGTAAAAATACAAACTGCATAAATTATAAAATTGATCTACAGGACCTGATTAGGCTGGTGTACTTACTCTGAAAATCCATTCCAGAATTACTGCATAATCCTAATATTAGGATGAGCATCTTGTGTGTCAGTAAACAATCAGACAGCTCATGAGTCCAAGTGTACTCAATTTCCCGCTCCTCCTACAACCTGACTGATAGCTGCAGCTTGTACAGAGCGGTGTGAGATTTTAACTGGGAGGAGGGACATTGAGGAATTGTCAATCAGGCTAGGTGGGAGGAGATCCACACCAGTTAGGCAGAGGTTCAATAGCAACAATGCAGAGATACACTGAGGACCTGTCAATTGGGTTAGGTGGATGGAGATCCAACAGCAGCAAGGAGGAAGGACACTGAGGACCTGTCAATCAGATAAGCTGGATGGGGATCCAACAGCAGCAATGCAGAGGGACACTGATGACCTGTCTGTCAGGTTAGGTGGATGGAGATCCAACAGCAGCAAGGAGGAGGGACACTGAGGAACTGTCAATCAGGTTAGGTAGAAGGATATCTAACAGTAGCAAGGATGAGGAACATTGAGGAACTGTCAATCAAGTTAGGTGGATGAAGATCCAAAAGCAGCAAGGAGGAGGGACACTGATGATAACCTGTCAATCAGGTTAGGTGGATGAAGATCCAACAGCAGCAAGGAGGAGGAACTGTCAATCAGGTTAAGAGGGCAAAGATCCAACAGCAGCAAGGAGGAGGAACACTGTTGACTTGTCAATCAGGTTAGGTGGATGAAGATCCAACAGCAGCAAGGAGGAAGAACATTGAGGAACTGCCAATCAGGTTAGGCAGAAGGATATCTAACAACAGCAATGCAGAGGGACACTGAGGACATGTCAATCAGGTTAGGTAGACAAAGATCCAACAGCAGCAAGGAGGAGGAACACTGTTGACTGTTGTGAATTTGGATTCTGGGCTCCCCCGGTGGCTACTGGTGGAATTGAACTGGTGTCTTCATCTTCTCTGTTCACCTGTTCCCATCAAGATGTGGGAGTCGCTATATAACCTTGCTGCTCTGTTAGTTGCTTGCCGGTCATCAATGTTATCAGAAGCCTCTCTGTGCTTGTTCCTGCTCCTAGACAACTACTAGATAAGTTGGACTCTTGTCCATGTTTGTTTTTGCATTTTGGTTCCAGTTCACAGCTGTAGTTTCGTTACTGTGTCTGGAAAGCTCTTGTGAACAGGAATTGCCACTCTGGTGTTATGAGTTAATGCCAGAGTTTTAAAGTAATTTCTGGATGGTGTTTTGATTAGGGTTTTCAGCTGACCATGAAAGTGTCCTTTCTGTCTTCTGCTATGTAGTAAGTGGACCTCAAATTTGCTAAACCTATTTTCATACTACGTTTGTTATTTCATCTTAATTCACCGCCAATACATGTGGGGGGCCTCTGTCTCCTTTTGGGGTATTTCTCTAGAGGTGAGCTAGGACTAATATTTTCCTCTGCTAGCATTATTTAGTCCTCCGGCTGGTGCTGGGCATCTAGAATCAACGTAGGCATGCTACCCGGCCACTGCTAGTTGTGTGTTAGGTTTAGTTCATGGTCAGCTCAGTTCCCATCTTCCAAGAGCTAGTTCCTATATATGCTTATGCTATGATCTCTTGCCATTGAGATCATGACAGTTTGACCGGCCCACTAAAGGGTTAAAATCCTTGGCTGAGAAAGGAGAGAAATAAGTAGTCTGCTGAAATTTTTTTTTTTTTTTTTTTTTTCTCTCCTTTGAATGGCTCTGTGTCCACCTGTTTGTAATGGATCTTCAGAGTGTAACTGCAGGTTTGAATAATCTCGCCACGAAGGTACAAAATTTGCAAGATTTTGTTTGTCATGCACCTGTATCTGAGCCGAGAATTCCTTTGCCGGAATTTTTCTCGGGGAATAGATCTGGGTTTCAGAATTTTCGAAATAATTGCAAATTATTTTTGTCCCTGAAATCTCGCTCTGCCGGAGACCCTGCACAGCAGGTCAGGATTGTGATTTCCTTGCTCCCGGGCGACCCTCAAGACTGGGCTTTTTCATTGACACCAGGGGATCCTGCGTTGCTCAATGTGGATGCGTTTTTTCTGGCCTTGGGGTTGCTTTATGACGAACCTCATTTGGAGCTTCAGGCAGAAAAAACTTTGATGTCCCTATCTCAGGGACAAGATGAAGCGGAAATTTACTGCCAAAGATTCCGTAAATGGTCTGTGCTTACTCAGTGGAATGAGTGCGCCCTGGCGGCGACTTTCAGAGAGGGTCTCTCTGATGCCATTAAGGATGTTATGGTGGGGTTCCCTGTGCCTGCGGGTCTGAATGAGTCCATGACAATGGCTATTCAGATCGATAGGCGTTTGCGGGAGCGCAAACCAGTGCACCATCTGGCGGTGTCCACTGAGAAATCGCCAGAGAGTATGCAGTGTGATAGAATTCTGTCCCGAAGCGAGCGGCAGAATTTTAGACGGAAAAATGGGTTGTGTTTCTATTGTGGTGATTCTACTCATGTTATATCAGCATGCTCTAAGCGCACTAAAAACTTGGTAAATCTGTTTCCATTTGCACCTTACCGTCTAAGTTTATTCTATCTGTGACCCTGATTTGCTCTTTGTCATCTATTACCACGGACGCCTATGTCGACTCTGGCGCCGCTTTGAGTCTTATGGATTGGTCCTTTGCCAAACGCTGTGGGTATGATTTAGAGCCTTTGGAGACTCCTATTCCTCTGAAGGGGATTGACTCCACCCCATTGGCTAATAATAAACCACAATACTGGACACAAGTAACTATGCGTATTAATCCGGGTCACCAGGAGATTATTCGCTTTCTGGTGCTGTATAATCTACATGATGATTTGGTGCTAGGATTGCCTTGGCTGCAATCTCACAACCCAGTCCTCGACTGGAGAGCTATGTCTGTGTTGAGCTGGGGATGTAAGGGGGCTCATGGGGATGTACCTGTGGTTTCCATTTCATCATCTATTCCCTCTGAAATTCCTGAGTTCCTGTCTGACTATCGTGACGTCTTTGAAGAATCCAAGCTTGGTTCGTTACCTCCGCACCGAGAGTGCGATTGTGCCATAGATTTAATCCCGGGTAGTAAATACCCAAAGGGTCGTTTATTTAATCTGTCTGTGCCTGAACATGCTGTTATGCGAGAATATATAAAGGAGTCCTTGGAAAAGGGACATATTCGTCCATCGTCATCTCCCTTAGGAGCCGGTTTTTTCTTTGTGTCAAAAAAAGACGGCTCTTTGAGACCATGTATTGATTATCGGCTTTTGAATAAAATCACTGTTAAATATCAATACCCATTGCCGTTGCTGACTGATTTGTTTGCTCGCATAAAGGGGGCCAAGTGGTTCTCTAAGATTGACCTTCGTGGGGCGTATAATTTGGTGCGAATCAGGCAGGGGGATGAGTGGAAAACCGCATTTAATACGCCCGAGGGCCACTTTGAGTATTTAGTGATGCCTTTTGGTCTTTCTAATGCTCCGTCAGTTTTCCAGTCCTTTATGCATGATATTTTTCGCGATTATTTGGATAAATTTATGATTGTGTATCTGGATGATATTCTGATTTTTTCGGATGACTGGGACTCTCATGTCCAGCAAGTCAGGAGGGTTTTTCAGGTTTTGCGGTCTAATTCTTTGTGTGTGAAGGGTTCTAAGTGTGTTTTTGGGGTACAGAGGATTTCCTTTTTGGGATATATTTTTTCCCCCTCTTCCATTGAAATGGATCCTGTCAAGGTTCAAGCTATTTGTGATTGGACGCAGCCCTCTTCTCTTAAGAGTCTTCAGAAATTTTTGGGCTTTGCTAACTTTTATCGTCGATTTATTGCTGGTTTTTTCGGATATTGCTAAGCCATTGACCGATTTGACTAAGAAGGGTGCTGATGTTGCTGATTGGTCCCCTGATGCTGTGGAGGCCTTTCGGGAGCTTAAGCGCCGTTTTTCCTCTGCCCCTGTGTTGCGTCAGCCTGATGTTGCTCTACCTTTTCAGGTTGAGGTCGACGCTTCTGAGATCGGAGCTGGGGCAGTGTTGTCGCAGAAAAGTTCTGACTGCTCCGTGATGAGGCCTTGTGCCTTCTTTTCCCGTAAATTTTCGCCCGCTGAGCGGAATTATGATGTTGGGAATCGGGAGCTTTTGGCCATGAAGTGGGCTTTTGAGGAGTGGCGCCATTGGCTTGAGGGGGCCAGACATCAGGTGGTGGTATTGACTGACCACAAAAATTTGATTTATCTTGAGACCGCCAGGCGCCTGAATCCTAGACAGGCGCGCTGGTCATTATTTTTCTCTCGGTTTAATTTTGTGGTGTCATACCTACCGGGTTCTAAGAATGTTAAGGCGGATGCCCTTTCTAGGAGTTTTGAGCCTGACTCACCTGGTAACTCTGAGCCCACAGGTATCCTTAAGGATGGAGTGGTATTGTCAGCCGTTTCTCCAGACCTGCGGCGGGCCTTGCAGGAGTTTCAGGCGGATAGACCTGATCGTTGCCCACCTGATAAACTGTTTGTTCCTGATGATTGGACCAGTAGAGTCATCTCTGAGGTTCATTCTTCTGCGTTGGCAGGTCATCCTGGCATTTTTGGTACCAGGGATTTGGTGGCAAGGTCCTTCTGGTGGCCTTCCCTGTCACGAGATGTGCGAGGCTTTGTGCAGTCTTGTGACGTTTGTGCTCGGGCCAAGCCTTGTTGTTCTCGGGCTAGTGGATTGTTGTTGCCCTTGCCTATTCCTAAGAGGCCTTGGACGCACATCTCGATGGATTTTATTTCAGATCTGCCTGTTTCTCAGAAGATGTCTGTCATCTGGGTGGTGTGTGACCGTTTCTCTAAGATGGTCCATTTGGTTCCTCTGCCCAAGTTGCCTTCTTCTTCCGAGTTGGTTCCTCTGTTTTTTCAAAATGTTGTTCGTTTGCATGGTATTCCTGAGAATATCGTTTCTGACAGAGGGACCCAATTCGTGTCTAGATTTTGGCGGGCATTCTGTGCTAGGATGGGCATAGATTTATCTTTTTCGTCCGCTTTCCATCCTCAGACGAATGGCCAGACCGAGCGGATTAATCAGACCCTGGAGACATATCTGAGGTGTTTTGTGTCTGCTGACCAGGATGATTGGGTTGCTTTTTTGCCATTGGCGGAGTTCGCTCTCAATAATCGGGCCAGCTCTGCCACTTTGGTGTCCCCGTTTTTCTGTAATTCGGGGTTTCATCCTCGATTTTCCTCTGGTCAGGTGGAATCTTCGGATTGTCCTGGAGTGGATGCTGTGGTGGAGAGATTGCATCAGATCTGGGGGCAGGTGGTGGACAATTTGAGGTTGTCCCAGGAGAAGACTCAGCTTTTTGCCAACCGCCACCGTCGTGTTGGTCCTCGGCTTTGTGTTGGGGATTTGGTGTGGTTGTCTTCTCGTTTTGTCCCTATGAGGGTCTCTTCTCCTAAGTTTAAGCCTCGGTTCATTGGCCCGTATAAGATATTGGAGATTTTTAACCCTGTTTCCTTCCGTTTGGACCTCCCTGCATCCTTTTCTATTCATAACGTTTTTCATCGGTCATTATTGCGCAGGTATGAGGTACCGGTTGTGCCTTCCGTTGAGCCTCCTGCTCCGGTGTTGGTTGAGGGTGAGTTGGAGTACGTTGTGGAGAAAATCTTAGACTCTCGTGTTTCCAGACGGAGACTCCAGTATCTGGTCAAGTGGAAGGGATACGGCCAGGAGGATAATTCTTGGGTGAATGCATCTGATGTTCATGCCTCTGATCTGGTTCGTGCCTTTCATAGGGCCCATCCTGATCGCCCTGGTGGTTCTGGTGAGGGTTCGGTGCCCCCTCCTTGAGGGGGGGGTACTGTTGTGAATTTGGATTCTGGGCTCCCCCGGTGGCTACTGGTGGAATTGAACTGGTGTCTTCATCTTCTCTGTTCACCTGTTCCCATCAAGATGTGGGAGTCGCTATATAACCTTGCTGCTCTGTTAGTTGCTTGCCGGTCATCAATGTTATCAGAAGCCTCTCTGTGCTTGTTCCTGCTCCTAGACAACTACTAGATAAGTTGGACTCTTGTCCATGTTTGTTTTTGCATTTTGGTTCCAGTTCACAGCTGTAGTTTCGTTACTGTGTCTGGAAAGCTCTTGTGAACAGGAATTGCCACTCTGGTGTTATGAGTTAATGCCAGAGTTTTAAAGTAATTTCTGGATGGTGTTTTGATTAGGGTTTTCAGCTGACCATGAAAGTGTCCTTTCTGTCTTCTGCTATGTAGTAAGTGGACCTCAAATTTGCTAAACCTATTTTCATACTACGTTTGTTATTTCATCTTAATTCACCGCCAATACATGTGGGGGGCCTCTGTCTCCTTTTGGGGTATTTCTCTAGAGGTGAGCTAGGACTAATATTTTCCTCTGCTAGCATTATTTAGTCCTCCGGCTGGTGCTGGGCATCTAGAATCAACGTAGGCATGCTACCCGGCCACTGCTAGTTGTGTGTTAGGTTTAGATCATGGTCAGCTCAGTTCCCATCTTCCAAGAGCTAGTTCCTATATATGCTTATGCTATGATCTCTTGCCATTGAGATCATGACAGTTGACCTGTCAATCAGGTTAGGTGGACGAAGATCCAACAGCAGCAAGGAGGAGGGACATTGAGGAACTGTCAATCAGGTTAGGTGGAATGATATCTAACAGCAGAAATGCAGAGGGACACTGAGGATCTGTCAATCAAACCAGATTTGCAGAGAGTGAGAATAAACTTTTATACAAGAATATGCAGCCATACTGACATGAATTTTCAAAGTAAGCATGCCAGCCTCAACAAGTCTAACAGATATATTTATCAATATATGCAATTTGTGTTCTGAAACCTGGTCACAGATCTATTTTAATTTTAGGGACAGATGTTCTGGTTCTTCAGGTTGCTGCTCCATAAAGCTTTATCTAGTCATCTATATTAGAAATGTGCCACATAACATTCCTGAAACCGCTGTCCTAACCCCTAAATTGAAAGCATTATCCATGTTAGTGATTTCCCTTGGCACTTTCTACTTTGCTGCAGAGACTTTAATGTGATCTCCGAGGCGGCTCAGCAATTCCCAGCCTGGCACACAGTTTTGCATGGCACAGATTGGTACCCTTTGGCACACAGTAATGTGCAGTGGCGCACATGTAGTAATGAACAGCGCCCGACACGAGAATAAGCAGCTGAGCTTCCAGCAGATGTTTATTCGGCTTCTGATGCCAGAGGGAAAGGTGCTAGGATTAACAGCTTGTTGGAACGCGGCACAGAACCCGGTCGATTAGCGGTTGCTGCTGGGATGTTTGCTAGGTGTCCTGTACATTCTCTGTTATTAGATGTGAAGTTGTCTCTGCTAAGAAAAATTATTTTCATGATATTAGAAACTGTTATACCAGAAATGTAATTATACAGGAACGCAAATGGGAATGAAATGATCTCCCCGTACAAAACGTACTCCCTGTGTTATGTCTAGCGCAGCAGGCATTGCGCACAATGTGTCGGATTTGCCTGGAGTGTTCCTTTTGATATATGTAACTAATAAAATAATAATCCCTATGACAGTAAAATGGCCACTACTTAGTAACCCTACCAGGTACACTACTGTATTTAGAGATGAGAAAATCGATTCAAAGCAAATCAAATTTGCCTTGAATTTGGCAACTAAATTTTTTCACAATTTTGCTTCAGGCGGATCCTGGAAAACGGAAGCAAGTGGACTTTTTTTTAGATCAGCTCTTCTATCTCCTATCTCTTATCTTCCATTTATCAGGCCCCATATCATCCCCTAAACTTAGTGAACAGAAGACAGTGCGGAGGGAAGACGAAGTGAAGAAGAAAACAGAGAGAAGACAGTAGACAGCAGAAGTGGTTGGAGAACCAGCAGAAACGGGGAAGGCCAACTAGAGCAGATGAGGGGTTTGGACTCAAGTTCAAAACGAGGCCTCAAATACAGGAGGAAGGAGGAGGAAAAAAGTGTGCAGAGGGAAAGAAATACCTGTCGCGACCCAGAGGCTCCTACCCTGTCCCTAACACTAGGGGGTGCCCTAGCTCACCTTATTCCCTGGGTTACTTCTGAAGGTGAAGATGCCAGGGCCACCAACCGTGCCTTATCTCTTGTATTTGCCCTTGGTCTGTACCCTTCCCCCATCCAGGGAAGAGGGGAGCAACCGTACACTACGGTATACCAACCAGACGAACAAGGCAACAAGAACCAGGACCACTGAAAATACCAGGCATACAAATTTTCAATCCCATATAACAGAGAAATGCACCAGGGAGTGGAGGATGGGAAAAAACAAAGTAAGAGGAGGTAAGGGATCTATCACACTTACAAACCCACACAACAGTCCCAGATGAATCCACTAAGCTTCTTCTCATATAACCACCAAACAACTCTCCTCCAAGCCATGCAGCATAAGCTAGCTCTGACATGGGTTTCAGTCAGGATCCAGATTATATAGGGGATAGGAGTGGCTAAAGAGCTCAGCTGAGAGCTCAGACTCCTAGGGCTCCCAACATGGCCAATTAACCCCTGTACCGCCTAAAGAAATTAACACCATTTAGAAAGAAGATGAAGTGCTTCTTTTCAGTTCAGGAGTAAGAGCAATCAGATGCTGTGGTCTTCTGGCTCCTTTCTGTTGCGGTAAACTCATGACAATACCATAAAGAGTTGAAAGGAGACATAACAAAAAATAGAAAGAGAGTCTAACTACAGAAAATTAAGAATTAGTAATAAAAGTAATGGAAAACAGCTCAAAGTTGAGTAAGAAACAATAAAAAGAATATGTGAAGGAAGCGGGAATAGAACCCGACAGAAGGATAAAATATAAAACATGAAAGAGAAAGGGAGGACTAACCCATAGAGCCATGTTAGTGACTGAATGGAGAGTGGGGAAAAATATAAGAAAAGGATTGGTGAAGAGGTGGAGGAAGCGACAACGTGGAAACAAGAAGGACATGGACAGGATAAATGGAGAGTCAATTGGGAACACAGAGCTACAGGTGGCTGACCTGGAAAGAGGCTGAAGACATAGAAGTTTAAAAGGGAGGGTGGTACAACAAAGGAGTTCAAACTACCAAATGGGCAATTACAGCTTGGTTACGAGATTGCATTTGGAGTCTACAATGAGAGAGAAGTTTAGCTAAAGTAGTAGGCAGGAAGAAGAGAAAAAAGAAAAAAAATGATGGAAGTGAAACAATAGGAAAATAGCGGTATGGAATGAAAGGGATAAGGAGTTGTGAATTGAAACTCCAAAGTGAGAATTAGAGGAGAGAATGTGATTGAGGGATGGGAAGCAATAATCTCACAAGAGGTTTTGTGAGTGCTGTAGTTTAAAAAAAATATAAATGATGCAGAAAGTAAACTATGGGGGAGAAATAGCAGATAAGTAGCGTAAGATGGCAGAATCCATGAATTCCCATGAAAACTAATTTTTTCAAGGTGTGAAACTAGATAAAAGCAGAAATTGATATAAGAGAAACATACATAAGTGGCAACATAAAAGCACATAATAAATGCATCTCATCTATAAGTGTATCTGGTGCAGAATGAGTCCTTGGCATCTATGAAAATAAGACATTTAAAATAATAATAATTAAAAAATGCATAGAATTCAATTGGAGTATAACTAACAATAAAAATTAAAACAATTAAATAAATATAAAATTCTAAGAGTACATAGTACATATTAATTAGAATAAAATATATATGAGGATAACCAAAAAAAGTGTAAAAATATAGCAGCGAGAGACCTAGGTTATGAATGTTAAAACTATTGATGAAAAAGGATATATAAAATATGGTGACTATTGCTGAGCGTTCCCTATTGTATAATGAATGATATTCAATTATTATCTCTAATGAAGGGGTAGAAACATGTTATTATGCTCCACAGAGGAGAGGTGATGGAAATAAATTATTAATATTAACAATTACATATATGAATAAAGTGGATATTGGATAGAAGGGAAGGAAAAATTCAAACCTATCAGTAATTAAATGAACTTCTCAGTAATTTTGTTTTACTCAAAGGGTCTCAGGGAATTCATTTTGTAAATCCGGTAGAGTTCTTTCCTTTTCATCATCTACATTTTATTGGGCATTCAAGGGACACTTCTTCTATTGGAGTCATTGACATACAGGTTGCCTCCCTACTATGCATCAGTGTGCAATACCTAGACAAACCGTGCTTCGTAAATCCTGGGGTAATTTTAGTATGATGGGAATTATGGCGGCAGCGTAGGGCTTGTGTTGTTCTACAATCACCTGCATTGTATGAGGTTGATCACATAACGGGTTTGGCAATCCATAACCAAACATTTAGGGTAATTTTGTCTGTCAAACCGCTCTTGGAGTGATATCTTCATCTCTCCTACAATTTCGTCTGATGCGTTGGTATTGATTGTAGGGGATGTTCTTCAGCCATTTAGGATAATGCCCACTGGTGAAGTAGATATAACATTTTGTATCTCAATTTTTTTTTAAAAAAATGTCTTTGTAATGATATGGTTTTCGTGATGAGTAATCGTTAGATCAACAAAGCCAAGGCTGTTCTTCTCCACATTAGGAGTAAAAGAGATCCCCAATGGGTCCAGATTCTGTTCATTTACAAAGTTGGTAAGGTCATCATAGTTTTCCTTCCATATAATAAATAAATCAATATTGAGCTTGTTAATTAGTATGTTGTGTTGTATTATGCCTGATAAATATATTTATGCTCAAATACCCCCATACAAATGTTAGCATAAGTAGGTGTCGTTCTTGTACCCATGGCAGTACCACAACTTTGATGATAAATATCTTTTTGGAATGCATAAAAGTTGTTACATAATATAAATTCCAAACCCCCTAAAATGAATGATCTGTGTTGTACATTCAGCCTACTATATTTCTCAAGAAAAGTACGTATGCATTGTAATCCGTGTGAAGCTGGATATTAGCATACTGTAGAGGGAGGAAACATTCAATGTCAAAAAGGTAAATGAATTGTCCCATAGAATATCATGAAGGATATGAATTCAGAGTCTTTAAGATGACTGGGTTAGCTGTTCACATGTGGTTGAAGTATGTTACCAAGTTAGAATGAGAGATAACTCATTAGAGCACTTACAATGTATTTTCAAATACGCCAAGGATACATTATACGCCAAAGGTACATTTATTATATGTTTTATGACTACTACATATGTATATTTCTCTTACATCAATTTCTGTTTTTATTTAGTTTCACACCTTCAAATTAGATTTCATGTGAATTCACGGCTTCTGGCATCTTACGCTACTTATCCGCAATTTCTCCTTAAAGCTTCATAGTTTACTTTCTGCATCATTTATTTCTTTTAAACTACAACACTCACAAAACCTCTTGTGAACTTATTTCTTGCCATTCCTCAATCACATTCTCTCCTCTAATTCTCACTTTGGTGTTTCAAATCACAAATTCCTCTTTATCCCTTTCATTCCATACCACTATTTTTTTCTTATTTGTTTCACTCCCAATATTTTTTTTCTTTTCTTCCTACCTACTACTTTAGCAAAACTCTCTCTTTGGAGACTCTAAATGCAATCTTGCATGCTAGCCAGAATTGCCACCTGTAGCTTTGTCTTCCCTCCTCACCAACTGACTCTCCATTTGTCCTGTCCATGTCCTTCTTGTTTCCACAATGTTGTTTCCTCCACCTCTTCACTGTATGATGTACAGCATACAGCAACATCAGAGGCAAGAGATGATTGAACAGGCTAAAAAGGAATCAGGTGATGAGTGAGGGCAAGAAGAAGAGTCACATGGTACCAGGCAATGGACTTTCAGGGTGGCTGAACAGGTGAGGGAAGAGTTGAGGAATATTTTTTATTAATAATGATTCTGGTATTTTTCGACCTATAAGACGCGCACCCTACATTTTGGGAAGGAAAATAGGAAAACAAAGATTTACAAGATGGGAGTCCATCTTATAGTCCAAATTTAAGGTATCTTACCTAGGTAGGCGGTGACGGTGCAGCGGGTTCATAGGAGGCCCTTCTTCAGGAAGCTGGCGGCAGCAGAAGTGGAGCAATCCTGCTGGCACTGGGTGGGAGAAATGGGTGCCCCAATAGTGCGAAGCTGTGGGCCCTGAGTCAGCGATGAGGCAGAGATGAGTGCAATCATCATCTCACATCTCGGCCTGGCCAAAATCTCAACCAGCACAAGCGCCACATTTGGCGGACATCTTTCTGAAGCCATTGGCTTCAGGGAAATAGCTGCCTGAGGCAGCACTTCTGCAGACTGAGATCTCGGCAGGGCCAAGAACCCAGTCTACGCATACTCCGCTTCTGGCAGCCCACGGCTTCAGGGGAATAGCCACTGGGAAAGCAATGCACTCCTCTCTGCCTCACCACCGGACCCGCAGCATTGCACCGCTTCTGCCACCGCTGTTATGACCCCAATGGCGAGGGTCTCAGAGGAACGTGGAAGTCTGCAGAATACAAAAATCCAGCTCATAGGGCAGTGGTAACTGGGTTGACCATATAATCTACTCCTAACGCCAACACTAGAAGTAGCCGGGGATCATTCCTACGTTGATTCTAGATGACACGCGCCAGCCGGAGAATCTAGCTACCCCTAGTAGAGGAAAACAAAGACCTTTCTTGCCTCCAGAGAAGGGGACCCCAAAGCTGGATAGAAGCCCCCCACAAATAATGACGGTGAGGTAAGAGGAAATGACAAACACAGAAATGAACCAGGTTTAGCACAGAGAGGCCCGCTTACTGATAGCAGAATAAAGAAAGGTAACTTATATGGTCAACAAAAACCGTATCAAAATCCACACTGGAAATTCAAGAACCCCCGAACCGTCTAACGGTCCGGGGGGAGAACACCAGCCCCCTAGAGCTTCAGCAAAGGTCAGGATGTAGATTTGGAACAAGCTGGACAAAAATACAAAACCAAAACAAATAGCAAAAAACAAAAGGCAGACTTAGCTGATATAACTGGAACCAGGATAAGTAGACAAGAGCACAGCAGACTAGCTCTGATAACTACGTTGCCAGGCATTGAACTGAAGGTCCAGGGAGCTTATATAGCAACACCCCTAACTAACGACCCAGGTGCGGATAAAAGGAATGACAGAAAAACCAGAGTCAAAAAACTAGTAACCACTAGAGGGAGCAAAAAGCAAATTCACAACAGTACCCCCCCCTTAGTGAGGGGTCACTGAACCCTCACCACGACCACCAGGGCGATCAGGATGAGCGGCATGAAAGGCACAAACTAAATCGGCCGCATGAACATCAGAGGCGACCACCCAGGAATTATCCTCCTGACCATAGCCCTTCCACTTGACCAGGTACTGAAGCCTCCGCCTGGAGAGGCGAGAATCCAAGATCTTCTCCACCACGTACTCCAACTCGCCCTCAACCAACACCGGAGCAGGAGGCTCAGCAGAAGGAACTACAGGCACAATGTACCGCCGCAACAAGGACCTATGAAATACATTGTGAATAGCAAACGACACAGGAAGATCCAGACGAAAAGATACAGGATTAAGGATTTCCAATATCTTGTAAGGCCCAATAAAACGAGGTTTAAATTTGGGAGAGGAGACCTTCATAGGAACAAAGCGGGAAGAAAGCCATACCAAATCCCCAACGCGTAGTCGGGGACCCACACCGCGGCGGCGGTTGGCAAAGCGCTGAGCCTTCTCCTGTGACAACTTCAAGTTGTCCACCACATGATTCCAGATCTGCTGCAACCTATCCACCACAGAATCCACCCCAGGACAGTCAGAAGGCTCCACATGACCCGAAGAAAAGCGAGGATGGAAACCAGAGTTGCAGAAAAAAGGCGAAACCAAGGTGGCGGAACTAGCCCGATTATTAAGGGCAAACTCAGCCAACGGCAAGAATGTCACCCAATCGTCCTGATCAGCAGAGACAAAACACCTCAAATAAGCCTCCAAAGTCTGATTGGTTCGCTCCGTCTGTCCATTAGTCTGAGGATGGAAAGCAGACGAAAATGACAAATCAATGCCCATCCTACTACAAAAGGATCGCCAGAACCTGGAAACGAACTGGGATCCTCTGTCTGACACAATATTCTCAGGGATGCCGTGCAAACGAACCACGTTCTGGAAAAACACAGGAACCAGATCGGAAGAGGAAGGCAGCTTAGGCAAAGGAACCAAATGGACCATCTTGGAGAAGCGATCACATATCACCCAGATAACGGACATGCCCTGAGATAGCGGAAGATCAGAAATGAAATCCATGGAGATATGTGTCCAAGGTCTCTTCGGGACAGGCAAGGGCAAGAGCAAACCGCTGGCACGAGAACAGCAAGGCTTAGCTCGAGCACAAGTCCCACAGGACTGCACAAATGACCGCACATCCCTTGACAAGGAAGGCCACCAAAAGGACCTGGCCACCAGATCTCTGGTGCCAAAAATTCCCGGGTGACCTGCCAACACCGAGGAATGAACCTCGGAAATGACTCTGCTGGTCCACTTATCCGGGACAAACAGTCTGTCAGGTGGACAAGACTCAGGCCTATCAGCCTGAAATCTCTGCAACACACGTCGCAGATCCGGAGAAATAGCTGACAAGATAACTCCATCTTTAAGAATACCAACAGGATCAGCGACTCCAGGAGCATCAGGCACAAAGCTCCTAGAAAGAGCATCGGCCTTCACATTCTTTGAACCTGGTAAATACGAGACAACAAAATCAAAGCGGGAGAAAAACAATGACCAGCGGGCCTGTCTCGGATTAAGGCGTTTAGCAGACTCGAGATACATCAGATTTTTGTGATCAGTCAAGACCACCACACGAT
The DNA here is from genome assembly GCF_051348905.1 of Ranitomeya variabilis. Taxonomy (NCBI): domain Eukaryota; kingdom Metazoa; phylum Chordata; class Amphibia; order Anura; family Dendrobatidae; genus Ranitomeya; species Ranitomeya variabilis. The sequence continues at coordinate 227,272,361 of NC_135238.1, forward strand.
GCTTAGCACCCTCAAGCCAATGACGCCACTCCTCAAATGCCCATTTCATGGCCAACAACTCCCGATTGCCCACATCATAATTTCGCTCGGCAGGCGAAAACTTCCTAGAGAAAAAGGCACAAGGTTTCATAACAGAGCAACCAGGGCCTCTCTGCGACAAAACGGCCCCTGCCCCAATCTCCGAAGCATCCACCTCAACCTGAAAGGGAAGTGAGACGTCAGGCTGGCACAAAACAGGCGCCGAAGTAAACCGGCGTTTCAACTCCTGGAAAGCCTCCACGGCAGCAGGAGCCCAGTTAGCTACATCGGAGCCCTTCTTGGTCATATCCGTCAAAGGTTTCACAATGCTAGAAAAATTAGCGATAAAACGACGGTAGAAGTTAGCGAAGCCCAAGAACTTCTGAAGACTCTTAACTGACGAGTAGTGTTGAGCGATACTTTCCGATATCGGAAAGTATCGGTATCGGAAAGTATCGGCCGATACCGTCAAAATATCGGATCCAATCCGATACCGATACCCGATCCCAATGCAAGTCAATGGGACGAAAATATCGGAATTAAAATAAACCCTTTATAAACTTGTAGGTTCATTCTACATGAAGGAAAACAACTAAGAATAATGTAGGATGTATTGGGGGACGTGGCGGAGATATTAAAGGGACAGAGGTTTAGCCCAATGTAATAGAATAGCAGGATTTTTAATTTTTTTTTATGAAGTTCGGCGTTAGAAAGAATTTGACTATGTTATTTTTTTTTTTTTTTATGTCAGATATTGATGTTTCACTACTTCCACGCCCTTCACCTTCTTTTTTACTTCTCCCACGCTTTCTTCTTAATTATCCTCATCATCAGCTTCTTTGACATCAACTTCTTCACCTTATTCATCTTCTTCTTCATCTTCTACCTATTATTTTTTGGGTTACATTGTTCATATTCTTTTTATTTTACTATTATCTTCATCATATTCAACTTCTTCATCATATTCTTATTTGTGACAGGCATTCCCGTAGTTGTTATCTATAAAAGTTTGAAGATTACACCTTCCGTTCTGCCTGTCACAAACCAGTTACATTTGTCCGCGTTCAGTTTGGCCTGCAGCATCAGGCTTTATCCAGGGGCACCACGAGGAGGAACGGACTCACCCCCATACACTGCTTAGTCTTCTTCTGCTTATAATTTACATAATATTTTTTTGCTCTGATATTTTGTGTTATGCTTAATGTCCTTCTGCTCTTTGTTCTGCAGCCTCTTGTTCTTCTGCTTCTCGGTCTTCCAGGTCGTCGTCGTCTCCAGGGTCGTCGTCTCCGGGGTCGTCGTCATCGGGGTGGTCTCCGGGGTCGTCGTCATCGGGGTGGTCTTCAGGGTCATCGTCTCCAGGGTCGTCGTCATCACGGTGGTTGTCGTCTCTGGTGTCGTCGTCATCTTAGGGGTGTTCTTCCGGGTCATCGTGTTTAGTCTCTTGAACTTGGAAATGTAGCAGAAGGTACAAGAAGGCTGAGAAAATGCCGAGAACCAGCTGATGGAACTGGAACTCGGATGGCTACCCGAAGGTCCAAGAGCCAATGGAACTACCGAGGACCAGCTGACGTTACTGGAACCCGGTTACTAAGCAGGAGGTACCCGTGCCTGAAAGCACTACCAAGGACCACCTGACGTTGGTGGAACTCGGATACCCAGAGGGAGGCACCTAAGCCAAAGGCTCTGCCCGGAACCAGCTGACGGTACTGGAACCAGGATGGGGAGCAGAAGGTACAAGAGCAAAAGACACTGCCGAGAACCAGCTGACGGTGCTGGAACCCGGATGGGTAGCCGAAGGTCCAAGAGCCAATGGAACTACCGAGGACCAGCTGACGTTACTGGAACCCGGTTACTAAGCAGGAGGTACCCGTGCCTGAAAGCACTACCAAGGACCACCTGACGTTGGTGGAACTCGGATACCCAGAGGGAGGCACCTAAGCCAAAGGCTCTGCCCGGAACCAGCTGACGGTACTGGAACCAGGATGGGGAGCAGAAGGTACAAGAGCAAGTGTCTGCGTGGCTTTTGCAGGACACGATGCCGGCTGCACAGCAGGGGAACAGCTGGCGGTGCTGGACCCCACTGACACATTGGCGAGGTGTTTTTCTCTGTGCAGCTAGCACATCTGGGCCCCAACTGGCGGTTTGTTAGAGCCCAGGGTCAGCAGGAGGAGGAGCAGGAGGAGGAGGAGCAGGGGGAGGGGAGTGTAGGCCGAAGCCTGCACTGGCGGCAGCTTTGGGTCTGTTGTGTCTGCGTGGCTTTTGCAGGACACGTTGCCGGCTACACAGCAGGGGAACAGCTGGCGGTGCTGGACCCCACTGACACATTGGTGAGGTGTTTGGCTCTGTGCAGCCAGCACTTCCGGACAGCAACTAGCGTTGTTGGAGCCCGGGCTCTGCAGGTGGAGCAGAGTGTAGGCCGAAGCCTACTTGAACCGATTTCAAAGGTCACCTTTAACCCCCCCTCAGGGGTTAGAAAGTAGAAGAGCCACAGCTTATGCAGCAGTAGTGCTGCACAAGTCAAAGGTTGCTCTTTTAATTTTTCTCCTTGCACACGCTGAATGAAACACGTATAACATTTAGCCCTTTATACAGTCAAACTGTGTTGGAGGCGCGAGTTCCCTTTGTAATGAGACGCAGCACAGGTGTCAAGAATCCCACCTTGGTGCTGGGTGCAGCCTCCCGAGCGTTGTTATTTGCTGTACAGGAGTCTGCGCTGTCGTGTTATCCCCTGGCCTAGCGCCGTTAGCGCTGCCCATCTTCTGGCATCATGTAATGTCGGCCGGTGCGGTTCGCGATGACCATGAATCCCAGCCCCACAGTGTCTTAACATTGTTAAAACACTGCGGGGCTGGGATTCAGGGCCTGGCGCAGCACATATGTTGGCCTCTCACACTCGGGTCCTTACACCCGCTTCAGACTGTGCGGCGTCATCTGATCCCTTATCGCATGCCACGGCCATGAAGCCGCACAGTCCGAAGAAGGCGGAAGGAGAGGAGGGACAGGCGAACTGATGCACTGATCCTGCCCATCAATCACACCCTCGCAGTCCCAATAAATAAGACAACGAGGGGCGTTGTGTGGGTCAGGGCGGCCGCAGAGGCGCAGGCAGCCAAACAATGATGCCAGAAGACGGGCAGCGCTACCAAGGGGGTTGCAGCGTGTCATTACAAAGGAAAGTCACACCACCGGGACGGTTAAATGGTCACACAGAGGACACATTGCAGACGTGTTTTCAGTTCCACATGTGCGAGGAGAATACGTTTCTGAGCCACCTTGCACACATGCAGCATTACCGCTGTACAAGGTGGCTGGATAACGTAAAAACGCCTGGGGGAGGGGGGACAGGTTCCCTTCAATTTCAGTTCTTGTGTCTGCGTGGCTTTTGCAGGACACGTTGCCGGCTGCACAGCAGGGGAACAGCTGGCGGTGCTGGACCCCACTGACACATTGGCTGGTGTTTTTCTCTGTGCAGCTAGCACATCTGGGCAAAAACTGGCGGTGTGTTAGAGCCCAGGGACAGCAGGAGGAGGAGCAGGAGGAGGAGGAGCAGGGGGAGGGGAGTGTAGGCCGAAGCCTGCACAGGCGGCAGCTTTGGGTGTGTTGTGTCTGCGTGGCTTTTGCAGGACACGTTGCCGGCTACACAGCAGGGGAACAGCTGGCGGTGCTGGACCCCACTGACACATTGGCGAGGTGTTTGGCTCTGTGCAGCCAGCACTTCCGGACAGCAACTAGCGTTGTTGGAGCCCGGGCTCTGCAGGTGGAGCAGAGTGTAGGCCGAAGCCTAATTGAACCGATTTCAAAAGTCACCTTTAACCCCCCCTCAGGGGTTACAAAGTAGAAGAGCCACAGCTTATGCAGCAGCAGTGCTGCGCAAGTCAAAGGTTGCTCTTGTAATTTTTCTCCTTGCACACGCTGAATGGAACACGTATAACATTTAGCCCTTTATACAGTCAAACTGTGTAATGGAGGCGAGAGTTCCCTTTGTAATGAGACGCAGCACAGGTGTCAAGAATCCCACCTTGGTGCTGGGTGCAGCCTCCCGAGCGTTGTTATTTGCTGTACAGGAGTCTGCGCTGTCGTGTTATCCCCTGGCCTAGCGCCGTTAGCGCTGCCCATCTTCTGGCATCATGTAATGTCGGCCGGTGCGGTTCGCGATGACCATGAATCCCAGCCCCGCAGTGTCTTAACATTGTTAAAACACTGCGGGGCTGGGATTCAGGGCCTGGCGCAGCACATATGTTCGCCTCTCACACTCGGGTCCTTACACCCGCTTCAGACTGTGCGGCGTCATCTGATCCCTTATCGCATGCCACGGCCATGAAGCCGCACAGTCCGAAGAAGGCGGAAGGAGAGGAGGGACAGGCGAACTGATGCACTGATCCTGCCCATCAATCACACCCTCGCAGTCCCAATAAATAAGACAACGAGGGGCGTTGTGTGGGTCAGGGCGGCCGCAGAGGCGCAGGCAGCCAAACAATGATGCCAGAAGACGGGCAGCGCTACCAAGGGGGTTGCAGCGTGTCATTACAAAGGAAAGTCACACCACCGGGACGGTTAAATGGTCACACAGAGGACACATTGCAGACGTGTTTTCAGTTCCACATGTGCGAGGAGAATACGTTTCTGAGCCACCTTGCACACATGCAGCATTACCGCTGTACAAGGTGGCTGGATAACGTAAAAACGCCTGGGGGAGGGGGGACAGGTTCCCTTCAATTTCAGTTCTTGTGTCTGCGTGGCTTTTGCAGGACACGTTGCCGGCTGCACAGCAGGGGAACAGCTGGCGGTGCTGGACCCCACTGACACATTGGCTGGTGTTTTTCTCTGTGCAGCTAGCACATCTGGGCCCCAACTGGCGGTGTGTTAGAGCCCAGGGACAGCAGGAGGAGGAGCAGGAGGAGGAGGAGCAGGGGGAGGGGAGTGTAGGCCGAAGCCTGCACTGGCGGCAGCTTTGGGTCTGTTGTGTCTGCGTGGCTTTTGCAGGACACGTTGCCGGCTACACAGCAGGGGAACAGCTGGCGGTGCTGGACCCCACTGACACATTGGCGAGGTGTTTGGCTCTGTGCAGCCAGCACTTCCGGACAGCAACTAGCGTTGTTGGAGCCCGGGCTCTGCAGGTGGAGCAGAGTGTAGGCCGAAGCCTACTTGAACCGATTTCAAAGGTCACCTTTAACCCCCCCTCAGGGGTTAGAAAGTAGAAGAGCCACAGCTTATGCAGCAGTAGTGCTGCACAAGTCAAAGGTTGCTCTTTTAATTTTTCTCCTTGCACACGCTGAATGAAACACGTATAACATTTAGCCCTTTATACAGTCAAACTGTGTTGGAGGCGCGAGTTCCCTTTGTAATGAGACGCAGCACAGGTGTCAAGAATCCCACCTTGGTGCTGGGTGCAGCCTCCCGAGCGTTGTTATTTGCTGTACAGGAGTCTGCGCTGTCGTGTTATCCCCTGGCCTAGCGCCGTTAGCGCTGCCCATCTTCTGGCATCATGTAATGTCGGCCGGTGCGGTTCGCGATGACCATGAATCCCAGCCCCACAGTGTCTTAACATTGTTAAAACACTGTGGGGCTGGGATTCAGGGCCTGGCGCAGCACATATGTTGGCCTCTCACACTCGGGTCCTTACACCCGCTTCAGACTGTGCGGCGTCATCTGATCCCTTATCGCATGCCACGGCCATGAAGCCGCACAGTCCGAAGAAGGCGGAAGGAGAGGAGGGACAGGCGAACTGATGCACTGATCCTGCCCATGAATCACACCCTCGCAGTCCCAATAAATAAGACACCGAGGGGCGTTGTGTGGGTCAGGGCGGCCGCAGAGGCGCAGCCAGCCAAACAATGATGCCAGAAGACGGGCAGCGCTACCAAGGGGGTTGCAGCGTGTCATTACAAAGGAAAGTCACACCACCGGGACGGTTAAATGGTCACACAGAGGACACATTGCAGACGTGTTTTCAGTTCCACATGTGCGAGGAGAATACGTTTCTGAGCCACCTTGCACACATGCAGCATTACCGCTGTACAAGGTGGCTGGATAACGTAAAAACGCCTGGGGGAGGGGGGACAGGTTCCCTTCAATTTCAGTTCTTGTGTCTGCGTGGCTTTTGCAGGACACGTTGCCGGCTGCACAGCAGGGGAACAGCTGGCGGTGCTGGACCCCACTGACACATTGGCTGGTGTTTTTCTCTGTGCAGCTAGCACATCTGGGCAAAAACTGGCGGTGTGTTAGAGCCCAGGGACAGCAGGAGGAGGAGCAGGAGGAGGAGGAGCAGGGGGAGGGGAGTGTAGGCCGAAGCCTGCACAGGCGGCAGCTTTGGGTGTGTTGTGTCTGCGTGGCTTTTGCAGGACACGTTGCCGGCTACACAGCAGGGGAACAGCTGGCGGTGCTGGACCCCACTGACACATTGGCGAGGTGTTTGGCTCTGTGCAGCCAGCACTTCCGGACAGCAACTAGCGTTGTTGGAGCCCGGGCTCTGCAGGTGGAGCAGAGTGTAGGCCGAAGCCTAATTGAACCGATTTCAAAAGTCACCTTTAACCCCCCCTCAGGGGTTACAAAGTAGAAGAGCCACAGCTTATGCAGCAGCAGTGCTGCGCAAGTCAAAGGTTGCTCTTGTAATTTTTCTCCTTGCACACGCTGAATGGAACACGTATAACATTTAGCCCTTTATACAGTCAAACTGTGTAATGGAGGCGAGAGTTCCCTTTGTAATGAGACGCAGCACAGGTGTCAAGAATCCCACCTTGGTGCTGGGTGCAGCCTCCCGAGCGTTGTTATTTGCTGTACAGGAGTCTGCGCTGTCGTGTTATCCCCTGGCCTAGCGCCGTTAGCGCTGCCCATCTTCTGGCATCATGTAATGTCGGCCGGTGCGGTTCGCGATGACCATGAATCCCAGCCCCGCAGTGTCTTAACATTGTTAAAACACTGCGGGGCTGGGATTCAGGGCCTGGCGCAGCACATATGTTGGCCTCTCACACTCGGGTCCTTACACCCGCTTCAGACTGTGCGGCGTCATCTGATCCCTTATCGCATGCCACGGCCATGAAGCCGCACAGTCCGAAGAAGGCGGAAGGAGAGGAGGGACAGGCGAACTGATGCACTGATCCTGCCCATCAATCACACCCTCGCAGTCCCAATAAATAAGACAACGAGGGGCGTTGTGTGGGTCAGGGCGGCCGCAGAGGCGCAGCCAGCCAAACAATGATGCCAGAAGACGGGCAGCGTTACCAAGGAGCTTGTTGCGTGTGTCAATACAAAGTCAAATCACACCTGAGGGACGTTTTAATGGTCACAGAGGACACATTTTAGACGTGTTCACTTCAACATGGGCAAGGAGAATAAGTTTCTGAGCCACCTTGAACACATGCAGCATTACTGCTGTTCAAGGTAGCTGTAAAACATAGAAACACCTGGGGGAGGGGGGACAGGTTCCCTTCAATTTCAGTTCTTGTGTCTGCGTGGCGGTCGCAGGACACGTTGCCGGCTACACAGCAGGGGAACAGCTGGCGGTGCTGAACCCCACTGACACATTGGCTGGTGTTTTTCTCTGTGCAGCTAGCACATCTGGGCAAAAACTGGCGGTGTTAGAGCCCAGGGTCAGCAGGAGGAGCAGGGAAAGCGGAGTGTAGGCCGAAGCCTGCACTCGAGCAAGTTGAAAGGAAACCTTTAACCCCCCCCCCCCCCAGGCGTTTGTAGCTGAAAGAGCCATTGTGTACAGCACTAATGCTGGAAAAGGTAAACTTAGCTCTTTTAATTATGGTCCTTGTACATGCGGAACCAAACATTTATGAAATGTGTCTCCTCACAGCGTTAAACCGTCCGGTAGGTGGAACTTTCCTTTGTCGTGTGACGCAGCACAGCCATCATTTTTACCCCCTTGGCGCCGTGCGCCCCCTCCTCAGCGTTGTTTGAATCTGTCCCGGAGCCTGCGCTGTTAGGTTAGCCCTTGGCCATGCACACATGTTGCGCTGCCCGTCTTCTGACCTCATTTGGTGTCAGGCTGGCTGCGCCTGTGCGGGTGCGCTGGCCGAGATCCCGCCTCGCAGTGTCGTCTAATGTAATCCCACCGCGGGCCTGTGATCCGTGCCCGTGCGCAGTGCATATCCTCTCCTCTCACTCCCCTCCCTACGGCTTTTTCAGACTGTGCGGTGTCACGGCCGTGGCATGCTATTAGGGACCAGCTGACATCGCACAGTCTGAAGAAGCCGTAGGGAGGGGAGTGAGAGGAGAGGATATGCACTGCGCACGGGCACGGATCACAGGCCCGCGGTGGGATTACATTAGACGACACTGCGAGGCGGGATCTCGGCCAGCGCACCCGCACAGGCGCAGCCAGCCTGACACCAAATGAGGTCAGAAGACGGGCAGCGCAACATGTGTGCATGGCCAAGGGCTAACCTAACAGCGCAGGCTCCGGGACAGATTCAAACAACGCTGAGGAGGGGGCGCACGGCGCCAAGGGGGTAAAAATGATGGCTGTGCTGCGTCACACGACAAAGGAAAGTTCCACCTACCGGACGGTTTAACGCTGTGTGGGGACACATTTCATAAGTGTTAGGTTCAGCATGTGCAAGGAGCATCACGAAAAGAGGCACTTTTTCCCTTTGCATTATTACTGCTGCACAAGGTGGCTCCTTCAGTAACAAACGCCTGGGGGGGGGGGGGGGTCAGGTTCCCTTACATTTAACTTGTTGTGTCTGCGTGGCGGTCGCAGTACACGTTGCCGTATACACAGCAGGGGAACAGCTGGCGGTGCTGAACCCCACTAACACATTGGCGAGGTGTTTGGCTCTGTGCGTACAGCACTTCTGGACGGCAACTAGCGGTGTTGGAGCCCAGGGACAGGTGGAGGAGGAGGAGGTTGGAGGAGGTTGGAGGAGGTAGGAGGGATTGCCACACACACAGCAGGGGAACAGCTGACGTTACTGAACCCCAATAACAGAGGAGGGACTGTTGACTGTGCGTACAGCACTTCTGGACGGCAACTGGCGGTGTTGGAGCCCAGGGACAGGTGGAGGAGGAGGAGGTTGGAGGAGGTAGGAGGGATTGCCACACACACAGCAGGGGAACAGCTGACGTTACTGAACCCCAATAACAGAGGAGGGACTGTTGACTGTGCGTACAGCACTTCTGGACGGCAACTGGCGGTGTTGGAGCCCAGGGACAGGTGGAGGAGGAGGAGGTTGGAGGAGGTAGGAGGGATTGCCACACACACAGCAGGGGAACAGCTGACGTTACTGAACCCCAATAACAGAGGAGCGACTGTTGACTGTGCGTACAGCACTTCTGGACGGCAACTGGCGGTGTTGGAGCCCAGGGACAGGTGGAGGAGGAGGAGGTTGGAGGAGGTAGGAGGGATTGCCACACACACAGCAGGGGAACAGCTGACGTTACTGAACCCCAATAACAGAGGAGGGACTGTTGACTGTGCGTACAGCACTTCTGGACGGCAACTGGCGGTGTTGGAGCCCAGGGACAGGTGGAGGAGGAGGAGGTAGGAGGAGGTAGGAGGGATTGCCACACACACAGCAGGGGAACAGCTGACGTTACTGAACCCCAATAACAGAGGAGGGACTGTTGACTGTGCGTACAGCACTTCTGGACGGCAACTGGCGGTGTTGGAGCCCAGGGACAGGTGGAGGAGGAGGAGGTTGGAGGAGGTAGGAGGGATTGCCACACACACAGCAGGGGAACAGCTGACGTTACTGAACCCCAATAACAGAGGAGCGACTGTTGACTGTGCATACAGCACTTCTGGACGGCAACTGGCGGTGTTGGAGCCCAGGGACAGGTGGAGGAGGTTGGAGGAGGTTGGAGGAGGTAGGAGGGATTGCCACACACACAGCAGGGGAACAGCTGACGTTACTGAACCCCAATAACAGAGGAGGGACTGTTGACTGTGCGTACAGCACTTCTGGACGGCAACTGGCGGTGTTGGAGCCCAGGGACAGGTGGAGGAGGAGGAGGTTGGAGGAGGTAGGAGGGATTGCCACACACACAGCAGGGGAACAGCTGACGTTACTGAACCCCAATAACAGAGGAGCGACTGTTGACTGTGCGTACAGCACTTCTGGACGGCAACTGGCGGTGTTGGAGCCCAGGGACAGGTGGAGGAGGAGGAGGTTGGAGGAGGTAGGAGGGATTGCCACACACACAGCAGGGGAACAGCTGACGTTACTGAACCCCAATAACAGAGGAGGGACTGTTGACTGTGCGTACAGCACTTCTGGACGGCAACTGGCGGTGTTGGAGCCCAGGGACAGGTGGAGGAGGAGGAGGTAGGAGGAGGTAGGAGGGATTGCCACACACACAGCAGGGGAACAGCTGACGTTACTGAACCCCAATAACAGAGGAGGGACTGTTGACTGTGCGTACAGCACTTCTGGACGGCAACTGGCGGTGTTGGAGCCCAGGGACAGGTGGAGGAGGAGGAGGTTGGAGGAGGTAGGAGGGATTGCCACACACACAGCAGGGGAACAGCTGACGTTACTGAACCCCAATAACAGAGGAGCGACTGTTGACTGTGCGTACAGCACTTCTGGACGGCAACTGGCGGTGTTGGAGCCCAGGGACAGGTGGAGGAGGAGGAGGTTGGAGGAGGTAGGAGGGATTGCCACACACACAGCAGGGGAACAGCTGACGTTACTGAACCCCAATAACAGAGGAGGGACTGTTGACTGTGCTTACAGCACTTCTGGACGGCAACTGGCGGTGTTGGAGCCCAGGGACAGGTGGAGGAGGAGGAGGTAGGAGGAGGTAGGAGGGATTGCCACACACACAGCAGGGGAACAGCTGACGTTACTGAACCCCAATAACAGAGGAGGGACTGTTGACTGTGCGTACAGCACTTCTGGACGGCAACTGGCGGTGTTGGAGCCCAGGGACAGGTGGAGGAGGAGGAGGTTGGAGGAGGTAGGAGGGATTGCCACACACACAGCAGGGGAACAGCTGACGTTACTGAACCCCAATAACAGAGGAGCGACTGTTGACTGTGCGTACAGCACTTCTGGACGGCAACTGGCGGTGTTGGAGCCCAGGGACAGGTGGAGGAGGAGGAGGTTGGAGGAGGTAGGAGGGATTGCCACACACACAGCAGGGGAACAGCTGACGTTACTGAACCCCAATAACAGAGGAGCGACTGTTGGGACTGTGCGTACAGCACTTCTGGACGGCAACTGGCGGTGTTGGAGCCCAGGGACAGGTGGAGGAGGAGGAGGTTGGAGGAGGTAGGAGGGATTGCCACACACACAGCAGGGGAACAGCTGACGTTACTGAACCCCAATAACAGAGGAGCGACTGTTGGGACTGTGCGTACAGCACTACCAGGCAACAACTAGCGGTGTTGGAGCCCAGGGACAGGTGGAAAAGCAGAGGAACACAATGTAGGCCGAAGCCTGAGAAAGTCGAAAGGGAACCTTTAACCCCCCCCCAAGGCGTTTGTAGCTGAAAGAGCCAGCTTGTGCAGCACAAAAGATGCAAAAGGAAAAGGTGGCTCTTTTCATCATGCTCCTTGCAAACACAGAACTAAACACTTATAAAATGTGTCCCCTGCAACCGTAAAACCGTCCCGGAGGTGGGACTTTCCTTCGTAATGTGACGCAGCCCAGCCGTCATTCCTACCCCCCCGGCGCCGCGCACCGGCTCCTCAGCGTTGTTTTATTCCGTCCAGGAGCCTGCGCTGTTATGTTATCCCGTGGCCAGGCACACTTAGCGCTGCCCGTCTTCTGGCATCATTTGGTGTCTGGATGGCTGCGCCTGTGCGGCCGCGCTGGCAGAGAGCCCGCCTCGCAGTGTCTTCTGATTTAATCCCACTGGGGGCCTGGGATCCATGGACATGCGCAGTGCATATCTGAACCTCCACCTCTCACTCATCTCCCTATGGCTTCTTCAGACTGTGCGGTGTCACGGCCGTGGCATGCTGTTAGGGACCAGCTGACACCGAACAGTCTGAAGAAGCCATAGGGAAATGAGTGAGAGGTGGAGGTTCAGATATGCACTGCGCATGTCCATGGATCCCAGGCCCCCAGTGGGATTAAATCAGAAGACACTGCGAGGCGGGCTCTCTGCCAGCGCGGCCGCACAGGCGCAGCCATCCAGACACCAAATGATGCCAGAAGACGGGCAGCGCTAAGTGTGCCTGGCCACGGGATAACATAACAGCGCAGGCTCCTGGACGGAATAAAACAACGCTGAGGAGCCGGTGCGCGGCGCCGGGGGGGTAGGAATGACGGCTGGGCTGCGTCACATTACGAAGGAAAGTCCCACCTCCGGGACGGTTTTACGGTATCAGTGGACACATTTTATAAGTGTTAAGTTCTGCGTGTGCAAGGAGCTAAACAAAAATAGCTACCTTTTCCTTGGGCAGCATTACTGCTGCACAAGGTGGCTCTTTCAGTAACAAACGCCTTGGGGGGGGGGGACAGATTCCCTTACATTTCAGTTGTTGTGTCAGCGTGGCGGTCGCATGACACATTGCCGGCTACACAGCTGGGGATCAGCTGACGTTACTGAAACCCAATAACACTGGGTCGTATGTTTTGACTGTGCAGACGGCACGTCTGAGCCTCAACTGGCGGTGTTGGAGCCCAGGAATTTAAGTTCAGGTGGTAGAAAGATGAACACAACAGGAGACCTGGATAACGTATACAGTGACCTAATTATTCAATCAGGAGGAGGAGTGGCAAATTCCGGCGAGATCCAGGCCTTGTTCATTTTCAGGAAAGTAAGCCGGTCAACGTTATCGGAGGATAGTCGCATGCGACGGTCAGTTAGTACACCACCTGCAGCACTAAAGACACGTTCCGATAATACACTGGCCGCAGGGCAAGACAGCACCTCCAATGCATACTGGCTTAGCTCTGGCCATGTATCCAGCTTTGAGACCCAAAACTTGAAAGGGGAAGAGCCGTCTGGGAGTACAGCAAGAGGGCAAGACATGTAGTCTGTCACCATCTGACGGAACCGTTGCCTCCTGCTGACTGGAGCCGTCTGTGATGGTGTAGACTTTTGTGGCGGGCACAGAAAACTGTGCCACAGTTCGGCCATACTGGTCTTGCCTTGGGCAGAGGCACTGCTTCTGCTCCCTCTTTGTGCAGAGCCTCCACCACGGCCTGGACGCACTGAGCTGCTTTGGAATGCACTAGCAGCACTTCTCTCAGTTGGAATGGAGAAGATGATGGAATTGACCAGTGTGTCTTGGTACTCCCGCATTTTTCGCTCCCGGTTCAACGGTGTGATGAGGCTTTCTACGTTGTCCCGGTAGCGAGGATCGAGGAGGGTGAACACCCAATAATCAGACATGTTGAGAATGTGGGCGATGCGGCGGTCGTTTCTCAGGCACTGCAGCATGTAATCCACCATGTGCTGCAGACTGCCAACTGCCCAAGAAACGCTGTCCCCTGCTGGAGGCGTGATCTCTGCCCGCTCGTCATCACCCCACCCTCGCTGTACACACTGAGTACTGGACAATTGTGTAACTCCCTCCTCTGGACGGATGTCTTCCTCCTCCATTGACTCCTCCTCATCCTCCTCACAAACGGTCCCCTGCCTACGCGTTTGTGAGGAACCACGTGGCGCTGACTGTCCAGAAGATGATGGAAATGGTGAATCCTCATCCTCCACCTCTTCCACAACATCATCCCTTAGCGCTTGCAGTGATTTTTCAAGCAGGCAGATAAGGGGGACAGTCATGCTGACTAGTGCATCATCTGCACTCGCCATCCGCGTGGAATAATCAAAGGGACGCAAAACCTGGCAGACGTCATTCATAGTGGCCCACTCTGTGGTTGTGAAGTCTGTACGGCGCTGACTGCGACTTTTTTGCGCCTGAAGCAGCTGGTACTCCATTACAGCTTGCTGCTGCTCACACAACCGCTCCAACATATGTAACGTGGAATTCCACCTGGTAGGTAGGTCACATATGATGCGATGTTCCGGCAGGCGGTGTCGGCGCTGCAGAGCCGCAATGCGCGCTTTTGCCGTGCTGGAACGCCGCAAGTGAGCACACTCTAGACGGACCTTGTGCAGCAGTGCATCAAGATCCGGATAGTCCCTCAAAAAGCTCTGCACGACCAAATTGAGCACATGTGCCAGACATGGGATGTGAGTGAGGTTGCCGAGGCCCAGAGCTGCCACCAGATTTCGGCCATTATCACACACTACCATGCCTGGCTGGAGATTCGCTGGCACAAACCACACATCGCTCTCCTGCTTGATGGCATTCCAGAGCTCCTGCGCTGTGTGGCTACGATTCCCCAAGAAAATTAATTTCAAGATGGCCTGTTGACGTTTGGCCACGGCTGTGCTCATGTCGGTCGTAACAGGTACACGTTCATCACGGGTCCATGTGGAGGTGGACTGTGACGGCTCCTGCAGCGATGATTCTGAGGAACTGGTGTAAGAGGAGGAGTCAATGCGTACAGAATGGATTCCTGCAATCCTTGGAGTGGGCAGGACACGTCCTGCGCCACTCGCACGGTCTGTACCCGGCTCAACGACATTAACCCAATGGGCAGTGAGGGAAAGGTATCGCCCCTGTCCATGTTGACTGGTCCACGCATCGGTGGTGAGGTGGACCTTGCTACTGACGGCGTTCAGTAGCGCGTGTTTTATGTGTCCCTCCACATGCTTCTGCAGGGCAGGGACGGCTTGCCTGCTGAAGTAAAAGCGGCTGGGCACATTGTACTGTGGGACTGCCAATGACATCAAGTCACGGAAGCTGTCAGTCTCCACCAGCCTGAATGACAGCATTTCCAGTGACAGAAGTTTGGCAATGCCTGCAGTCAGAGCCTGTGCTCGTGGGTGGTTTGACGAGAAAGGCCGCCTTTTCTCCCATGCCTGTACTACCGATGGCTGTAGACTGGGCTGGGAGTGTGTGGATGACTGGGAAAGTGGCGCTGCGGGTGGAATTACAGCGGGTCTCTGGACAACAGGGGCAGAGGTTCTTCCACGGCGATCCTGGGAGGACGCCGAACCAGCTGCGTGTGAGGTAGAGGAAGAGGCAACACGAGCTGAAGAGGTGGTAGCTGCCGCTGTTGGTTGGCCTACCTCTTCAGTGTGTTTTTCTAACTCCGCCGGGTGCCTGTTGCGCACATGTTTCCACATGTTGGAGGTATTGAGGTTGCTGACATTTTTCCCTCTTTTGACTTTTTGATGACACACGTTGCATCTGACATAGCAAATGTCATCTGCAACTGTGTCAAAAAAGGACCAGGCACTGCAAGTCTTGGGAGCGCCCTTTTTGGCTTTTGGAAGAGACATGCTCCTAACGGGTGCCAAAGCGGAGGCTGCAGGATCCGCAGTCTTCCCCCTCCCTCTCCCTCTTTGGGCCGTACGGGGAATCTCTTCCTCAGAGCTGCTCCCACCACCTTCCTGTCCCTCACGCCAAGATGGGTCGAGGACCTCATCATCTACACTACCCTCTGCCCCCAACTGCTCCTCCTGGGTAGTCTCAGCAGCAGAGCACGCACCAGTAAGTGGCACCTGAGTGTCATCATCAGCTGATGCGGCCTGCGATGTGGTGACCGGAGCCACTGGCCCACCCGCCTCTTCAGAGGAAGACAGAAAAAGCTGTTGGGCATCACTGCACCCTGCCTCTTCTTCCATTTCTCCAATGCTGCTTGGCTGGCCCCCTGTTTCCAAGCCAAGAGATTCAGAGAACAGAAGTAGAGACGGCTCCTGTCCTGGGCTCTCTGTCTGCCTGGGCAATTTGGCAGGTGGTGAAGAGACAGATGGCTGCTCTCCAGTGCTCTGTGTCTGAGAGGATGTGGCACTAATGGAAGTTGATGCATTAGCTGCCATCCATCCGACAACAGCTTCAATTTGTTCTTCACGCAGCAGCGGTGTACGGCGCTCGGACACAAAGCTTCGCATGAACGACTGTTGCCTGGTGAAAGTGGGTGCTGATGAGTCACCGGTGCCCGCAGCAGGCACAGAATCCCCACGTCCCCTCCCTGCTCCGCGACGGCTCCCACGCCCCCGTGCCTTACTCACTGCCTTCTTCATCTTGGTTGACTGATAAAGATAAGCAGAAAAGTACTAACGGATTTGTGTGCTTATTCCTGAGCAACTCCTCCTAACAGGTATAAGAAGCACTAATTATCTAAAGTGTGGACTAGACTTTAATATGAGCTAATGTGGCCTACAGAAATGTAAAGTGGTGTAACTGGTGTGTTTGGTGAACTTTATTATTTATTTATTTTTTGGGGGCTGAACTGACAACAGATATAGCTGCAGTCACACGGAGACCGTGCAGACAGACGTAAACGGCGCTACAAGGCCCAAAAACCCTCCTCTACTTTATCCTATGTAGTGTTTTTCCACAAATTAGCTGGAGACGGGTGGAAAGACACTAATAGGATTTTTTTGAATAAATTAGCAGCAGACTACACTATTTGGAAAAAAAAGAAAATTGATTTGGCGGTATGACGCAGTGAAAAACCCTGAGCTGGAGACAACCAGGCTATAGCTGCTCACAGATTACAGGGCGAGCTGCAGTCACACGGAGACCGTGCAGACAGCCGTAAACGGCGCTGCAAGGCCCAAAAACCCTCCTCTACTTTATCCTATGTAGTGTTTTTCCACAAATTAGCTGGAGACGGGTGGAAAGACACTAATAGGATTTTTTAAAATTAATTAGCAGCAGACTACACTACTTTGAAAAAAAAGAAAATTGATTTGGCGGTATGACGCAGTGAAAAACCCTGAGCTGGAGACAACCAGGCTATAGCTGCTCACAGATTACAGGGCGAGCTGCAGTCACACGGAGACCGTGCAGACAGCCGTAAACGGCGCTGCAAGGCCCAAAAACCCTCCTCTACTTTATCCTATGTAGTGTTTTTCCACAAATTAGCTGGAGACGGGTGGAAAGACACTAATAGGATTTTTTTAAATTAATTAGCAGCAGACTACACTACTTTGAAAAAAAAGAAAATTGATTTGGCGGTATGACGCAGTGAAAAACCCTGAGCTGGAGACAACCAGGCTACAGCTGCTCACAGATTACAGGGCGAGCTGCAGTCACACGGAGACCGTGCAGACGGCCGTAAACGGCGCTGCAAGGCCCAAAAACCCTCCTCTACTTTATCCTATGTAGTGTTTTTCCACAAATTAGCTGGAGACGGGTGGAAAGACACTAATAGGATTTTTTTGAATAAATTAGCAGCAGACTACACTACTTGGGGAAAAAAAAAAAAAAAGGAACAGTATGAGGCAATGAACCACCCTCCCTGAACTGAATACAACCAACTATGGATGGCCTATGTGGCTGCACTCAGACTGGAGACTGGGCTGCACTCACACACACACACACACAGACCCTGCAGATCGCTGTGAAAACAGCGCTACAAGGCAAAAGCAAGGTGAATAGTAGGTGAACACAGCGGTTGCTAAATTAGCCTTTGGAAAGCACAAAGAAGCAAATCGCTATCTCTAAACTGTCCCTCTGTCAGCAAACAGCGTCCTGTCACTAACTGAATTCACAGCAGAGTGATCGCAAAATGGCGCCAGCGACTTTTAAACTGCATCATGACATCATTACACCAGCCAATCACAGCCTTGCCAGTAGTTTCATGCCCTCCATGCTAAACAGGATGTGCCCACACTTGGAATCAATCTCATTGGCTGAATTTCTGCTTTTTGAATCTTAGAACTTCCGATTCCGGTATCCGATACGCGGCAAGTATCGGAATCCCGGTATCGGAATTCCGATACCGCAAGTATCGGCCGATACCCGATACTTGCGGTATCGGAATGCTCAACACTACTGACGAGGGCTGAGTCCAATCAAGAATAGCTCGGACCTTGACTGGGTCCATCTCCACAGCAGAAGGGGAAAAAATGAACCCCAAAAAGGGAACCTTCTGTACACCAAAGAGACACTTTGAGCCCTTGACAAACAAAGAATTTTCACGCAAAATTTTAAAGACCAACCTGACCTGCTCCACATGCGAATCCCAATTATCAGAAAAAACCAAAATATCATCCAGATAAACAATCAAAAATTTATCCAGATACTTCCGGAAAATGTCAGTGAGCAAATCAAAGTTACAGACAGAATAAATTTAGGTTGCAAATTACCAACGGTGACAGGACTAATAACCTTAGCTATACGTTTAGAGCATGCTGAGATAACGTGTAGAATCACCACAGTAGTAGCACAAGCCATTCCGGCGTCTATGAATTTTCCGCTCATTTCTAGTCAGGATTCTATCACATTGCATTAAATCAGGTGTCTGTTCAGACAACACCATGAGGGAATTTGCGGTTTTTCTATCACATTGCACCGAATTAGGTGTCTGTTCAGACAACACCATGAGGGAATTTGCGGTTTTGCGCTCCCGCAACCGCCGGTCAATTTGAATAGCCAGTGCCATAGTATCATTCAGACCTGTGGGAATGGGAAAACCCACCATAACATTCTTAATGGTTTCAGAAAGGCCATTTCTAAAATTAGCGGCCAGTGCACACTCGTTCCAATGTGTCAGCACGGACCATTTCCGAAATTTTTGGCAATACACTTCAGCCTCGTCCTGCCCCTGAGACATAGCCAGCAAGGCCTTTTCTGCCTGAATCTCAAGATTGGGTTCCTCATAAAGTAAACCGAGCGCCAGAAAAAACGCATCAAGATCAGCCAATGCCGGATCTCCTGGTGCCAGCGAAAAAGCCCAATCCTGAGGGTCGCCCCGTAAGAACGAAATAACAATTTTTACTTGCTGAGCAGAATCTCCAGATGAACAGGGTCTCAGGGACAAAAACAATTTACAATTATTCACGAAATTCCTAAACTTAAACCTGTCTCCGGAAAACAGTTCAGGAATCGGTATTTTAGGTTCTGACATAGGATTTCTGATAACATAGTCTTGTATGCCCTGCACACGAGTAGCCAGCTGGTCCACACTTGTAATCAAGGTCTGGACATTCATGTCTGCAGCAAGCATAGCCACTCTGAGGTAAAGGGGAAGAAGAAAAAAAAAAAACTCAGAATCTTCTTTCTTATAATCCCTCTTCTGCAATGCATTAAACATTTAATACTGGCCTGGCAAACTGTTATGACCCCAATGGCGAGGGTCTCAGAGGAACGTGGAAGTCTGCAGAATACAAAAATCCAGCTCATAGGGCAGTGGTAACTGGGTTGACCATATAATCTACTCCTAACGCCAACACTAGAAGTAGCCGGGGATCATTCCTACGTTGATTCTAGATGACACGCGCCAGCCGGAGAATCTAGCTACCCCTAGTAGAGGAAAACAAAGACCTTTCTTGCCTCCAGAGAAGGGGACCCCAAAGCTGGATAGAAGCCCCCCACAAATAATGACGGTGAGGTAAGAGGAAATGACAAACACAGAAATGAACCAGGTTTAGCACAGAGAGGCCCGCTTACTGATAGCAGAATAAAGAAAGGTAACTTATATGGTCAACAAAAACCCTATCAAAATCCACACTGGAAATTCAAGAACCCCCGAACCGTCTAACGGTCCGGGGGGAGAACACCAGCCCCCTAGAGCTTCAGCAAAGGTCAGGATGTAGATTTGGAACAAGCTGGACAAAAATACAAAACCAAAACAAATAGCAAAAAACAAAAGGCAGACTTAGCTGATATAACTGGAACCAGGATAAGTAGACAAGAGCACAGCAGACTAGCTCTGATAACTACGTTGCCAGGCATTGAACTGAAGGTCCAGGGAGCTTATATAGCAACACCCCTAACTAACGACCCAGGTGCGGATAAAAGGAATGACAGAAAAACCAGAGTCAAAAAACTAGTAACCACTAGAGGGAGCAAAAAGCAAATTCACAACACACCGCCAGACTCTTGAGGAAGGGCCCTGCCTCCTGTGATCCCACTGCACCACTGCCGCAATCCTCTAGAATCTACAGTTCAACTATAAGATGCACCCCCCATTTTACCCCAAAATTTGGGGGGTAAAAGGTGTGTCTTGTAGTCTGAAAAATATTGTATTTAATTTGCAATCAATACCTTTGAATCAAATTAAAATTCTTTGTTAAATTCACATTATTTAACAAATTTGAATCTTTGCACATTCGACCATCTCTAGTGTTAATATAATAATACAGAATTGTCCTAGAGATCATCTCTGAGGACTCCATGTTGTTTATAAGGATTAAAGATTTCCAGAACTTCATGAGCTTTTATGGCTGATACAGAATGTTCTGTTGATGACTAGAGATGAGATTGCGTCTGAAACACCGAGGTCCTCCGACCATACAACACGCGTATTTAATCAACGGAATGTTAAAATCAATTTGGAGCTGAACAGGGGGCAGGTGAAGTTGAAGGGGAGTGTTGATTTGATTTAGCCTTTGCAGACGGTAAATGCAGATTTTTATGGCTTTTGACTTTCTGAATTTAAAGAGCAAAGAATTTCTGTTTTACTTTTCATGGAATTAGTCTATAGTAAATTTTGTAGAAGATAAAACTTGGTGATTTTATTCTTCCATTCATAATTCTGTTCACTATAATGGGGTATGAAATATTTAGCAATGACATTTTCAGAGGTATGTGCATGAAAATGAAACTCTAGAACATCAAAGATTACTTTTCTTATGTTTAAAGAGCAGTAAATACTACATTGCTTCTTTTATAAATTAAAGTGGTTGTGTAATACGTTTCCACATTTCCCCTCTTAACTAAGGCTACTTTCACACTAGCGTCGGGAACAACCCGTCGCTGTGCGTCGGGCCGACGTTCCCGACGCTAGCGTGGTCTCCGCCGCACAACGGGGGCAGCGGATGCATTTTTCCCACGCATCCGCTGCCCCATTGTGAGGTGCGGGGAGGTGCGGGGAGGTGGGGGCGGAGTTCCGGCCGCGCATGCGCGGTCGGAAAAAGCGGACCGTCGGGAGCAAAAAACGTTACATGTAACGTTTTTTTCTCCCGACGGGTCCGCTACCACACGCCCAAGCATCGCAAAACGGACGCGACGTTTTGCAATGTGTCGCAAATGCGTCGCTAATGTTAGTCTATGACGAAAAAACGTATCCAGCAAGAACTTTTGCTGGATGCGTATTTTCGGCAAAACGACGCATTTGCGACGTATTGCAGTTAACGCTAGTGTGAAAGTAGCCTTAGGCATACAAAATGAATACTCTTTCAAACTTTTTTTTTACTTATTTTGCCCAGTCCCGGCCGTGAAGATATCGGTCACCTGATCCCACCTGTTAGCTTCCTGTGAGATTCCGTCTATTTTATTCTTTCCTCCTTCCATTCTCCAGCATCAGATGGAACATCACATTGTATTGTACTTTTCATTACAGTGTTTTTACATCAGAAACAGCGCCATTCTTGTTTATGGCCTTACTTGGTATTGCAGCTATATCGCCTCCAAATACATCTAGTACTACTGGATATAGCCCATGGAGAAGAGCGGCTCAGTTTCTAAAGAAAAAATCAAGACCATTCTGTTAGGCTAAGTTCACACTTGGTGTTTTTTCTGCGTTTGTTTAATGCGTTTTTATGTTAATTTTCAGCTGCGTTTTACACTACCAGCAAAGGCTACGAGATTTCAGAAATCTCATGCACGCACCTTGGTTTTTTTTGTCATGAGTATTTTGTGCTTTGCATGTTTTTTTGGACATTGAGCATGTCACTTCTTTCAACGGTTTTTTTTAGCATTTTTCACCCATTGACTTGAGTGGGTGGTGAAAAAATGCATCAAAAACGCAGGTATCAGGTTTTGCTGCATTTTTGTGCCACAATCTCATTCTAATAGGACTTTTATTTTCAAAGCTAGACTTTATCCGCATGCACAAGAGACAAATCTAGCATGCCAAGCCCGCAGCAAAAATGCACAGAAAATGTAGCAAAACAGCAGCAAAAAACGCACAAAAAAATGCATAAAAAAATAAATGCAAGAAAAACATGCACTTTTTTGCAGCTTCTTTCCTGCTAAGTGATCAGGTTTTGCTGCAGAAAAATAAAAACGCTGAAAAAACGTCTAGTGCGAACTTACCCTTAGAGGATTTGTGCAGCTGTCTTCTCTACCATCCGATCTTACATCTAGCATGGAGAGATGCTACGATAAAAGTCCAGAGCCTGCAGGTCTTGTTCATGTGTCCTAATAATTAGAGTGAGCTGCTGTACTGTACATATCGTCTAAGTAATTGGGCACAGAATACATAATTTTTCACTATTGCTCCACATCAGACTAGGTATCTTTGTAGTCTGCTCACAGAAGCACATAGGTCTACATAGGAGCTGCAGAATACAGTATTCTTGAGGGAAGAAATACCAGAACTCCTAATGGAAAAATGAGAAAGAAACAAGTTATACAAAAAAACTACAGTAAAACCAAAGAAATGAGCCGGAGCATAAGTTGATATATGTTAAATGTGTTAGAGCACGTTCACACTGCGGCCATTTCACAGGTAAAACACAAGAAAGAAAAAACTAAATTATCAAATACCTTATAGTGAGCAAATGAATAGTAATAGTGCATGAAAATAACATAGGGGACTAAGTTAATTCTATTTTGATAAAAAAAAGCCATATAGTCAAGTCAATCTGCAAGATTGCTTCATCCTTCGCTTTAGATGCACTGGATATGATGGGCTACAGAACAATAGACAAGCAGCTTGGTGAGAAGGGAACAACTGTTGGCACAATTATTAGAAAATGAAAGAAACACAAGATGGCTGTCGATCTTCCTCAGTCTGGGGCCTCATGAGGTAAGGCTGATTCTGAGAAACGTCAGGAATCAGCCCAGAACTACATGAGAGAACCTGGTCAATGACCTGAGGAAACCTGGGACCACAGTCTCAAACATTACCGTTAGTAACACACTACGCCCTCATGGATTAAAATCCTGCAGGGCACACAAAGTTTCCCTACTCATGCCAGCACATGTCCAGGCCTATTTGAAGTTCACCAATGACCATCTGGAGAATCCAGAGGAGGAATGGGAGAAGATCATGTGGTCAGAAGGGACCAAAATAGAAATGTTCAAGGTCCTGGAGTGGCCTAGCCAGTCTCCATACCTGAACCCAACAGAAAATCTTTGGAGGAACTGAATCTCAATGTTGCCCAGAAAAAGCCCCAAAAACCTGAAAGATCTGGAGAAGATCTGTATGGAGGAGTGGGCCAAAATCCCTGCTGCAGTGTGTGCAAAGATTTCTGTACCAAATATTAAGTTCTGTTTTTCTATTGTATCAAATACTTATGTCATTCAATAAAATACAAATTAGTTATGTAATAATCATACAAATGTGATATTCTGGATTTTATTTTTAGATTCGGTCTCTCACAGGTGAAGTTTACCTGCGATAAAAATTACAGATCTCTCCATTCTTTGTAGGTGGATAAACTTGCAAAATCGGCAGTGTATCAACTACTTATTTTCCCCACTGAACAGCACAAAACCATGATGATAAAACATACAATACAAATGTGTCCTGTCTACTAAATATCACATCATTGACAATCGGTGATTATCAGTATTGAGTTCAATGTGATAATTTATGGACATGACACTGTTGTATTG
This sequence comes from Ranitomeya variabilis, assembly GCF_051348905.1. Taxonomy (NCBI): domain Eukaryota; kingdom Metazoa; phylum Chordata; class Amphibia; order Anura; family Dendrobatidae; genus Ranitomeya; species Ranitomeya variabilis. Next base: position 227,295,867 of record NC_135238.1, read on the forward strand.
TATAATTAGTGTTTCTGTTTTTGTGCTTTTTGTAAATCTTTACATTAAAAACCTGCTCATTTTATAGAAACACTGCATCGTCCACATTTTGTCAGTAGGATAGCCATATCACAAAGGGATCTTCCTTTCCTGGGGGATGCGTATCAAAAAACTGTCAAAAAAAATCTAGGTCACTTAATTTCTCAGGGATCGGTCAAAATCATCTTAGCTTTGGATTCCTTAAAGTCTAGAAAGACAGTACAAATAAAAACTTGGCAAAGTAAACTTTATTATAAAAAGAAAAAATGTAATAATATTAATAAATGTAAACAGAGATGAGAGAATTTCCAGAAATTTGGTTGAATTGTACGGCAAATTCAAATTCGGCTAAAAACAAAAATGTGTTAAAATTACAATTACAGTGAAAAGATGATTATTATACTCTGAGATGTCTAAAGACCCCCAATTATTAACAACTGAAGAGTTAATATGAGACAAAAATTTAAAAAATCCTGTCCTAGGTTTCCCCTTCACCTGTCCTGCCAAAGCAGATCCCTGCAGTGTCTTCCGCTTGACCCCTTGGGAAATTCTTCTGTCGCTCTTTGAGGACTAGTATCAGATGATCCAATCAGTCATATGGGGTGTAATGCACATGAAAGAAATATGTTGCTCCCCATTTTACATAGGGCAACATATGAAGTGCCCCCACATGACTATGTGAGACCTAGTGTCTAAGAGTGATGAGTGGCCAGAGGGAGCAAGCATTCGACCTAGTGGGCGGCTACAATTTCCCTGGGTTTGTGTGAATGGAATCATGAAAAATTAAGATTTTTGGAAATCCAAATAATTACATCTTGTTTTTACTTGTGAGTAATTTGACTTATGAATAATTATTAGTAATTAATAACAGTAATTAAATCTTCATAAAATTAGACATATCTCTTAGTACCATCCAATAATATCCAATGCTTGAAAATCCAGCACCTGTGTCTCTTCAGTCCTCGTTAGGAGGAGTCTGCCAGTCTTTTTTTTTTTGTATACTTTTCTTCAATTTTTCGTTTATATTCGTTTATTTTTTTTCATGATTATAGGACCTGCCATTTTTAGTGCTACATCAGCGGTTCTAGAATGTGCCTGAAAATAACAACAAGGATATTTGTAATGTAAGTCTGAAAATACTTACTGACTTCTATGGGAGAATGTAGTGGGCACGCTCTGTGACATGTGCAGGCGTTTCTGTGCAGAGAGGAAGAAAGGAGGAGGAGCTGAACTGTATCAACTATTGTTACCTACGTGATCTCTTTTTCATTGTTTTACAATTTTTATTATATTTTAGAATTTCAATTCTGTTCATTTTTCTATAATGGATTAATTTGTTGACTAAGGGAAACTTTTTTTTAGATACTGTGTGCATGCGCTCAACATATGTTTCATTTATTCCACATGAACAGTTTGCTGCCGAGTCTTCCCCATCCCACCAAGAATGAACAGATGAGGCAATTTAAGAACAGCAAATAGCAATTATTTAAAATGTAGAAAATATGTCGAAAGCTTTGTATCATTCCCAACATTGTAAGAAATTTAATCACAAATAATCAACATAAGGATCTGTTTATATAGGGCTTTTTTCACAGCAAAAAAAACCAGAATCTTGAAAGATCCAATTATAATTGTGCAATTCGTTCGAAAAACAAATGCGTCATACTAGTCATATCTTTATTAGGAATGGAAGTCCGGGCCAGTAATGTGAACAAAAAAATAACAATGTAAGAAAAGTATACGGCAGTTTATTTTAGGAATCCTTATTTCCAAGGTCTTAAAGAATCTTCCTACTTTGGACAATTCCAACTATTTGAAAGATCTCTTGACAAGAGGCTGATCATATAGTGATCATCACCAAAGTGCAAAAAAAAGTGCCAGGACGCAATCTAATGTAAGTGCAGCGCTCCAGAGTCCTGGTTGTTGCAGTACTGTTGCTCTGCCACTAAGGGGAGTGATGGTACGTCTGATTGCACTAAAAGAGTTCACCTGACCAGGTAACACACACCCACAATACACTTCACACTCCGGCCACCATGGGGGGTGGTTCTATCTATTAGACCACTCCTCACACTTGGGTAAAACTGGGGGTTGGACAGGAAGTCAGAGAGAAAGGAGCTGGGAAGAGCTCGAGAGAGGACCTGTCAGAGCCCTAGTGAACAGGAAAGAACGTTACGGTGCCGTGCCTGTGCTTACAGCGGCAGTCTCCTAAGAAAGGACCAGAAGCGAGGGGTATTGTGAAGGAGTGAGAAACAGGAATACAGCAAAGAGGTGATAGGACCAGAAGGAGTCGTGCTGTAAGATCGAGGCAACATCCTTCTGAGGTGCAAAGTCGGTGGCCAGAACGCCAAGAAAGTAAGAGACTCTAAGCATTACTTCAAACCACGGCAGGACAGCCAACTATAGGTTGGCTGTCTCACTTAAACACCTAAGCAGACAATGGAGGCAGCTGTGGGAGAGGGGCGACTCTAGGGTCCCGGAAGAACTCCAGGCCTACCCCATCTTACGGGTGCGTCCTAGCCATATCATCTGGGGGACGGAGAGAACGAACATCAGAGACAGACACAACAGTTGTGAGGACTAGGGTTGAGCGACTTTCATTTTTTTAAGGTCGAGTCGGGTTTTGTGAAACCCGACTTTGTCCAGAGTCGAGTCGAGTGCAGTCGGCCGACTATCGCTAAAAGTCGGGGATCGACCGAAACACGAAACCCAATGCAAGTCAATGGGGAACCATAGTCGGCAGTGAGTGGAGGCCAGGAAAACACCTACAGTGCCCATTTTAATGCCAAAAACATCCATTCTTGTTTCTGAAGCTTGTCAATCTAAATTAACTTTATAATAATAGTTGGGCATAGGAAATTGGGGGTCATTTGGCAAAAGTTGTGGGGGGTAGGGCTGGTTCAAGGCTTTAGTGGGCCCAGGAAATGTGGACTACGTCACGGCGGTGGAGCAGGGAGAGGTAAGTATTTCAACGTTGCAAGTGCTGTGATCCTGAGCAAGCAGGGGGGGCCCACTCGTTCGCATTGGCACTGGCACAGGGCCCCTCAAAGTACAGCGGTGTGTTTGCACGGCGGGGGCGCCTCCCACCAGCAGCGACACTTTTGCGTACTCTGAGGGCCCTGTGCCAGTGACGTCGCCAACGAGTATGCCCCCCCACCTGATGAAGGAACCTGCACTTTCATCTGCACCTTCCTCTTTGTCCCTGTGTAAGGTGGTATAACATGCGGTAAGGGGGACCTTACTTCCAGCAGGGTCAGATTCTGGCTGTATAGAGTGCAAGGGGAATGTAGTGTTCTGGGTCAATGTACCAGCAGACTCATCTAGCAGTGGCTGGGCAATGGGCAGGATGAGGAGGAAACAGATATAGGGCCAAAGAATAAAGTAGGCTAAATGCAGTTCAAAATTGGTAACAGGACTAAACAGGCGGCATTGCTTTGTTCAGTGGAGTAGCAAACCCAAGAGCAGCAGACACTGTTTTAAGGGCCCAACCACACTAGTAGGCCAAATGCAGTTTAATATCTGATACTATAGGCCGAAAGCCAGAAGGTAGAAGCTCAGCTGTATTCAGTTGAGGGCAACACCAGGGAGGGGCAGACACCATTAGTAGGCCCTAACCACCAATTTTTAAAAACACAGCACTTAATGAGAGCCAGAAGGTTGAAGCACAGCTGTATTCAGTTGAGGACAAACACCAGGCAGGGGCAGACACCGTTAGTAGGCCCTAAACACCATTTTTTTATTTAAAAACAGTACTTAATGAGAGCCAGAAGGTTGAAGCTCAGCTGTATTCAGTTGAGGACAAACACCAGGCAGGGGCAGACACCGTTAGTAGGCCCTAAACACCATTTTTGTATTTAAAAACAGCACTTAATGACAGCCAGAAGGTTGAGGCTCAGCTGTATTAAGTTGAGGAAAAACACCAGGGAGGGGCAGACACCGTTAGTAGGCCCTAAACACCATTTTTTTATTTAAAAACAGCACTTAATGAGAGCCAGAAGGTTGAAGCACAGCTGTATTCAGTTGAGGACAAACACCAGGCAGGGGCAGACACCATTAGTAGGCCCTAAACACCATTTTTTTATTTAAAAACAGCACTTAATGAGAGCCAGAAGGTTGAAGCTCAGCTGTATTCAGTTGAGGGCAACACCAGGGAGGGGCAGACACCGTTAGTAGGCCGTAACCAAAGTTGAAGGCCAAATGCAGTTTAATTTCTGATACTATAGGCCGAAAGCCAGAAGGTGGAAGCTCAGATTTAGACAGTGGAGGACAATTAGAATTAGGGACTGCAGACAGACTTAGTAGGCTGTCCCCTGTGGACCATGCATCCAACACATTAACCCATTGCGCCGTAATGGACACGTAATCTTCCGTGGCCATGCCTACAGGTCCATGCGTCTGTTGTCAGGTGCACCTTTGTACTCACAGATTGCCAGAGTGCATGGACAATGCGGTCTTCTACATGCTGGTGGAGGGTTGGGATGGCTTTTCTCGCAAAAGAAGTGTCGACTGGTTAGCTTGTAGCGTGGTACAGCGTAGTCCATCATGGCCTTATTAATAGTAAATAAAATATATAACTAGGCTCTATGAACTTTTAAATAGGTTCCAGGGGTACACGGGCAGCATTGGTGTGGTCAGTGGAGGAGTATTGCAAGTAGGGGCCGCAGACAGGCTCACAAAGGCCTAAAATAACAAACAGTAGGCAGTCATGGCAGTTTTACATCGGTTACATGGATACACAGGCAGGCAGCATTGTGGTCAGTGGAGGAGTATTGCAAGTAGGGGCCGCAGACAGGCTCACAAAGGCCTAAAATAACAAACAGTAGGCAGTCTGTCATGATCTCCATGGCCAGAGAACTAGCATAAGCCTCAATAGGAACAAGCTCTTGGAAGATGTAACTATACTGACCATGAACTAAACCTACCGCATCATCTAGAAGTAGCCAGGTAGCATGTCCTACTTTTTATCCCTATATGCCCAGCGCCGGCTGGAGAACTAAATAATGCTAGCAGAGGGAAATATAAGACCTGACTCACCTCTAGAGAAATGCCCAAAAGGGAGACAGAGGCCCCCCACATATATTGGCGGTGATATGAGATGAAACAACAAACGCAGCAGGAAAATAGTTTTAGCAAATTTGAGGTCCGCTTTCTAGATAGCAGAAGACAGAAAGCATACTTTCATGGTCAGTAGAAAACCCTAACAAAACACATCCAGAAATTACTTTAGGACTCTGGCATTAACTCATAATACCAGAGTGGCAATTCCTGATCAACAAGAGCTTTCCAGACACAGTAACGAAACTGCAGCTGTGAACTGGAACCAAAATACAAAAACAAAACATGGACGAATGTCCAACTTATCTAGTAGATGTCTGGGAGCAGGAACAAGCACAGAGAGGCTTCTGATAACATTGTTGACCGGCAAGCATCTAACAGAGAAGCCAGGTTATATAGCGACACCCAGATCTAATCAGAACAGGTGAACAGGGAAGATGATGTCACAAGTTCAATTCCACCAGTAGCCACCGGGGGAGCCCAGAATCCAAATTCACAACAGTACCCCCCCCTCAAGGAGGGGGCACCGAACCCTCACCAGAACCACCAGGGCGATCAGGATGGGCCCTATGAAAGGCACGAACCAGATCAGAGGCATGAACATCAGATGCAGTGACCCAAGAATTATCCTCCTGGCCGTATCCCTTCCACTTGACCAGATACTGGAGTCTCCGTCTGGAAACACGGGAGTCTAGGATTTTTTCCACAACGTACTCCAACTCACCCTCAACCAACACCGGAGCAGGAGGCTCAACGGAAGGCACAACCGGTGCCTCATACCTGCGCAATAACGACCGATGAAAAACGTTATGAATAGAAAAGGATGCAGGGAGGTCCAAACGGAAGGAAACAGGGTTAAGAATCTCCAATATTTTATACGGACCGATGAACCGAGGCTTAAACTTAGGAGATGAGACCCTCATAGGGACAAAACGAGAAGACAACCACACCAAATCTCCAACACAAAGCCGAGGACCAACACGACGGTGACGGTTGGCAAAAAGCTGAGTCTTCTCCTGGGACAACTTTAAATTGTCCATCACCTGCCCCCAGATATGATGCAATCTCTCCACCACCGCATCCACTCCAGGACAATCCGAGGATTCCATCTGACCGGAGGAAAATCGAGGGTGGAACCCCGAATTACAGAAAAACGGGGACACCAAAGTGGCAGAGCTGGCCCGATTATTGAGGGCGAACTCCGCCAATGGCAAAAAAGCAACCCAATCATCCTGGTCAGCAGACACAAAACACCTCAGATATGTCTCCAGGGTCTGATTAGTCCGCTCGGTCTGGCCATTAGTCTGAGGGTGAAAAGCAGACGAAAAAGACAAATCTATGCCCATCCTAGCACAGAATGCCCGCCAAAATCTAGACACAAATTGGGTTCCTCTGTCAGAAACGATATTCTCAGGAATACCATGCAAACGAACAACATTTTGAAAAAACAGGGGCACCAACTCGGAAGAAGAAGGCAATTTGGGCAGGGGAACCAAATGGACCATCTTAGAAAAACGGTCACACACCACCCAGATGACAGACATTTTCTGAGAAACAGGCAGATCTGAAATAAAATCCATCGAGATGTGTGTCCAAGGCCTCTTAGGAATAGGCAAGGGCAACAATAATCCACTAGCCCGAGAACAACAAGGCTTGGCCCGAGCACAAACGTCACAAGACTGCACAAAGCCTCGCACATCTCGTGACAGGGAAGGCCACCAGAAGGATCTTGCCACCAAATCCCTGGTACCAAAAATTCCAGGATGACCTGCCAATGCAGAAGAATGTACCTCAGAGATGACTCTACTGGTCCAATCATCAGGAACAAACAACCTATCAGGCGGACAACGATCCGGTCTATCCGCCTGAAACTCCTGCAAGGCCCGCCGCAGGTCTGGAGAAACGGCTGACAAGATAACTCCCTCCTTAAGAATACCTGTGGGGTCAGAGTTGCCGGGTGAATCAGGCTCAAAACTCCTAGAAAGGGCATCCGCCTTAACATTCTTAGAACCCGGTAGGTACGATACCACAAAATTAAACCGAGAGAAAAATAATGACCAGCGCGCCTGTCTAGGATTCAGGCGCCTGGCGGTCTCAAGATAGATCAAATTTTTGTGGTCAGTCAATACCACCACCTGATGTCTGGCCCCCTCGAGCCAATGGCGCCACTCCTCAAACGCCCACTTCATGGCCAAAAGCTCCCGATTCCCAACATCATAATTCCGCTCAGCGGGCGAAAATTTACGGGAAAAGAAGGCACAAGGCCTCATCACGGCGCAGTCAGAACTTTTCTGCGACAACACTGCCCCAGCCCCGATCTCAGAAGCGTCGACCTCAACCTGAAAAGGAAGAGTCACATCAGGCTGACGCAACACAGGGGCAGAAGAAAAACGGCGCTTAAGCTCCTGAAAGGCCTCCACAGCATCAGGGGACCAATTAGCAACATCAGCACCCTGTCTAGTCAAATCGGTCAATGGCTTAACGACATCCGAAAAACCAGAAATAAATCGACGATAAAAGTTGGCAAAGCCCAAAAATTTCTGAAGACTTTTAAGAGAAGAGGGCTGCGTCCAATCACAAATAGCTTGAACCTTGACAGGATCCATCTCAATGGAAGAGGGAGAAAAAATATATCCCAAAAAGGAAATTCTCTGAACCCCAAAAACGCACTTAGAACCCTTGACACACAGAGAATTAGACCGCAAAACCTGAAAAACCCTCTTAACTTGCCGGACATGAGAGTCCCAATCATCCGAAAAAATCAGAATATCATCCAGATACACTATCATAAATTTATCCAAAAAATCGCGGAAAATATCATGCATAAAGGACTGGAAGACTGAAGGGGCATTAGAAAGACCAAAAGGCATCACCAAATACTCAAAGTGGCCCTCGGGCGTATTAAATGCGGTTTTCCACTCATCCCCCTGCCTGATCCGCACCAAATTATACGCCCCACGGAGATCAATCTTAGAGAACCACTTGGCCCCCTTTATGCGAGCAAACAAATCAGTCAGCAACGGCAATGGGTATTGATATTTAACCGTGATTTTATTCAAAAGCCGATAATCAATACATGGTCTCAAAGAGCCGTCTTTTTTTGACACAAAGAAAAAACCGGCTCCTAAGGGAGATGACGATGGACGAATATGTCCCTTTTCCAAGGACTCCTTTATATATTCTCGCATAGCAGTATGTTCAGGCACAGACAGATTAAATAAACGACCCTTTGGGTATTTACTACCCGGAATTAAATCTATAGCACAATCGCACTCACGGTGCGGAGGTAGTGAACCCAGCTTGGGTTCTTCAAAGACGTCACGATAATCAGACAGGAACTCAGGGATTTCAGAGGGAATAGATGATGAAATGGACACCAAAGGTACGTCCCCATGAGTCCCCTTACATCCCCAGCTCAACACAGACATAGCTCTCCAGTCAAGGACTGGGTTGTGAGACTGCAGCCATGGCAATCCCAGCACCAAATCATCATGTAGATTATACAGCACCAGAAAACGAATAGTCTCCTGGTGATCCGGATTAATACACATAGTCACTTGTGTCCAGTATTGTGGTTTATTATTAGCCAATGGGGTGGAGTCAATCCCCTTCAGAGGAATAAGAGTCTCCAAAGGCTCTAAATCATACCCACAGCGATTGGCAAAGGACCAATCCATAAGACTCAAAGCGGCGCCAGAGTCGATATAGGCGTCCGTAGTAATAGATGACAAAGAGCAAATCAGGGTCACAGACAAAATAAATTTAGACTGTAAAGTGCCAATGGGAACGGATTTATCAAGCTTTTTAGTACGCTTAAAGCATGCTGATATAACATGAGTAGAATCCCCACAATAGAAACACAACCCATTTTTCCGTCTAAAATTCTGCCGCTCGCTTCTGGACAGAATTCTATCACACTGCATGTTTTCTGGCGTCTTCTCAGTGGACACCGCCAGATGGTGCACTGGTTTGCGCTCCCGCAGACGCCTATCGATCTGAATGGCCATTGTCATGGACTCATTCAGACTTGCAGGCACAGGGAACCCCACCATAACATCCTTAATGGCATCAGAAAGACCCTCTCTGAAAGTAGCCGCCAAGGCACACTCATTCCACTGAGTAAGCACAGACCATTTACGGAATTTTTGGCAGTAAATTTCAGCTTCATCTTGCCCCTGCGATAGGGACATCAAAGTTTTTTCTGCCTGAAGTTCCAAATGAGGTTCCTCATACAGCAAGCCCAAGGCCAGAAAAAACGCATCCACATTGCGCAACGCAGGATCCCCTGGTGCCAATGCAAAAGCCCAATCTTGAGGGTCGCCGCGGAGCAAGGAAATCACAATCCCAACCTGCTGTGCAGGGTCTCCAGCAGAACGAGATTTCAGGGACAAAAATAACTTACAATTATTTCTAAAATTCTGAAAGCTAGATCTATTCCCTGAGAAGAATTCCGGCAAAGGAATTCTCGGCTCTGATACCGGAGCATGAACAACAAAATCCTGCAAACTTTGCACTTTCGTGGCGAGATTATTCAAACCTGCAGTTACACTCTGTAGATCCATTATAGACAGGTGAACATAGAGCCATTCAAAGATTAGAAGGAGAGAGAAAAAAAAGAAAGACTGCAGCATAGACAGACTGGCAAGTGATCCAATTAAGAGCACACTAACTACTAGAGAAAAAAAAAAAAAAAAAAAAAAATTTTCAGCAGACTTCTTATTTCTCTCCTTTCTCAGCCAAGGATTTTAACCCTTTAGTGGGCCGGTCAAACTATCATGATCTCCATGGCCAGAGAACTAGCATAAGCCTCAATAGGAACAAGCTCTTGGAAGATGTAACTATACTGACCATGAACTAAACCTACCGCATCATCTAGAAGTAGCCAGGTAGCATGTCCTACTTTTTATCCCTATATGCCCAGCGCCGGCCGGAGAACTAAATAATGCTAGCAGAGGGAAATATAAGACCTGACTCACCTCTAGAGAAATGCCCAAAAGGGAGACAGAGGCCCCCCACATATATTGGCGGTGATATGAGATGAAACAACAAACGCAGCAGGAAAATAGTTTTAGCAAATTTGAGGTCCGCTTTCTAGATAGCAGAAGACAGAAAGCATACTTTCATGGTCAGTAGAAAACCCTAACAAAACACATCCAGAAATTACTTTAGGACTCTGGCATTAACTCATAATACCAGAGTGGCAATTCCTGATCAACAAGAGCTTTCCAGACACAGTAACGAAACTGCAGCTGTGAACTGGAACCAAAATACAAAAACAAAACATGGACGAATGTCCAACTTATCTAGTAGATGTCTGGGAGCAGGAACAAGCACAGAGAGGCTTCTGATAACATTGTTGACCGGCAAGCATCTAACAGAGAAGCCAGGTTATATAGCGACACCCAGATCTAATCAGAACAGGTGAACAGGGAAGATGATGTCACAAGTTCAATTCCACCAGTAGCCACCGGGGGAGCCCAGAATCCAAATTCACAACAGCAGTCATGGCAGTTTTACATCGGTTACATGGATACACAGGCAGGCAGCATTTTGGTCAGTGGAGGAGTATTGCAAGTAGGGGCCGCAGACAGGCTCACAAAGGCCTAAAATAACAAACAGTAGGCAGTCATGGCAGTTTTACATCGGTTACATGGATACACAGGCAGGCAGCATTGTGGTCAGTGGAGGAGTATTGCAAGTAGGGGCCGCAGACAGGCTCACAAAGGCCTAAAATAACAAACAGTAGGCAGTCATGGCAGTTTTACATCAGTTACATGGATACACAGGCAGGCAGCATTGTGGTCAGTGGAGGAGTATTGCAAGTAGGGGCCGCAGACAGGCTCACAAAGGCCTAAAATAACAAACAGTAGGCAGTCATGGCAGTTTTACATCGGTTACATGGATACACAGGCAGGCAGCATTGTGGTCAGTGGAGGAGTATTGCAAGTAGGGGCCGCAGACAGGCTCACAAAGGCCTAAAATAACAAACAGTAGGCAGTCATGGCAGTTTTACATCGGTTACATGGATACACAGGCAGGCAGCATTGTGGTCAGTGGACGAGTATTGCAAGTAGGGGCCGCAGACAGGCTCACAAAGGCCTAAAATAACAAACAGTAGGCAGTCATGGCAGTTTTACATCGGTTACATGGATACACAGGCAGGCAGCATTGTGGTCAGTGGAGGAGTATTGCAAGGAGTGTCTGACACAGTTAGTACTCCAAAAAAATAAATAGATGTGAATGTCTCGCAAAACAACTATAAGTAAAAAAAGGGTGGCATGCTTAGGTACAGGGGTGGGCTCATCTGCAGAGTTTATGACAAAGTAATTTGGCAGTAAATTAGTATTTACTGGTGTCAATATAGGACACTGACCCATACTACTTTAACTAGCATCATAGATGCAAACAAATTGGTATTGTTTGTCAGTGCCAGGCATTGAATTATGTCAGTGCATAGACTAAACATTGGTGGAGCTGTGCGAGATAATTTTGCACGTGGTAGAGCACAGTTTGAGCTGGGGGGGGGCTCTCTTGTGGCCGGCGGTACCGCCCCAGGGCCCCTCATGTTACAACGGTGTGTCTGACGTTGGGTGCGCACCACCACCGCCAGAGACACTACATTGTTCTATGAGGGACCCAGTGGCAGTGCCGTCGACCAAAAGCGGGCACACCCACCTCTTCAGACAATCAGCACTGTAACGGGTGCTTGCGCCAAGTGGCGAGACAACGGCCCCGTGGGGGGATTTTTCCCATTGGGGGAGGTGTAAACATGTCGTATGCTGGACAAACAGCTGCTGCAAATTAACAGATTGGAACACTCTGTAAGACCAGTCCACAAGCAAGACCTTTTTATAGGAAAGCTAGGTGTCAGCCGGGAAAGGTGGGGCAAAATAATTTGAAATCCAGGAGTGGTTCATTTTAATGAAGGTGAGATCATCCACATTTTGGGTAGCCAGACGAGTCCTTTTTTCGGTTAATATTGAACCAGCAGCACTGAATACTCTTTCTGATAGCACACTAGCTGCTGGGCAAGCAAGCTCCTGCAACGCATATTCTGCCAATTCAGGCCAGGTGTCTAATTTTGATGCCCAGTAATCAAATGGGAATGACGGTTGAGGGAGAACATCGATAAGGGAAGAAAAATAGTTAGTAACCATACTGGACAAATGTTGTCTCCTGTCACTTTGAATAGATGCTGCAGTACCTGTCCTGTCTGCGGTCATTGCGAAATCACTCCACAACCTGGTCAGAAAACCCCTCTGTCCAACGCCACTTCTGATCTGTGCACCTCTAACACCTCTGCCCTGTAGCCCCCTGCAGCTCGTGTGAGAACCATCACCGGCGCTGTGTGCTGGGAATGCCTGAATCAAACGGTCTACAAGAGTAGCTTGTTTGGTTGCTAATATTTGTTCGAGGTTCTCATGTGGCATAATATTTTGCAATTTGCCTTTATAGCGAGGGTCAAGGATGCAGGCCAACCAGTAATCGTAATCGCTCATCATTTTAATAATGCGTGTGTCCCTTTTGAGGGTACGTAAGGCATAATCCGCCATGTGTGCCAAAGTTCCAGTTGTCAAATCTGCGGTTGTGCTGGTTGGAGGGGCTGTTACAGGCAAATCTACGTCACTTGTCTCCCTTAAAAAAACAGAACCCGGCCTTGCAACGCCACTAATTTCTGTTGGCCCAGGAGAAGCTTCCTCATTCAAAAAGTACTCATCCCCATCATCCTCCTCATCCTCCTCCTCCTCTTTGCCCGCTACCGTGTCCTCTACATGGCCCTGACCAGACAATGGCTGACTGTCATCAAGGCTTTCCTCTTCCTCGGCTGCAGACGCCTGCTCCTTTATGTGCGTCAAACTTTGCATCAGCAGACGCATTAGGGGGATGCTCATGCTTATTATGGCGTTGTCTGCACTAACCAGCCGTGTGCATTCCTCAAAACACTGAAGGACTTGACACAGGTCTTGTAGCTTCGACCACTGCACACCTGACAACTCCATGTCTGCCATCCAACTGCCTGCCCGTGTATGTGTATCCTCCCACAAAAACATAACAGCATGCCTCTGTTCGCACAGTCTCTGAAGCATGTGCAGTGTGGAGTTCCACCTTGTTGAAATGTCGATGATTAGGCGATGCTGGGGAAGGTTCAAAGACCGCTGATAGTTCTGCATACGGCTGGAGTGTACGGGCGAACGGCGGATATGCGAGCAAAGTCTGCGCACTTTGAAGAGTAGGTCTGGTAACCTGTTGTGAATTAGACTTTTTTGGCTCCCTCTTGTGGTCACTAGTGGTATGACTCTAAGATTGTCTTTCTCTAGTTTGGCACCCACCTGGGTCGTTAGTCCAGGGGTGTTGCTATATGAACTTCCTGAATTCTTAGTCTCTTGCCTGGCATCGTTGTAATCAGTCCTTTCTGTTTGCTCCTGTCTGCTGGTCCTGGTTCATGCAAAATTAAGCTAAGTCCGGCTTCCTTGTTTTTTGGTTATTTGCATTGCTCTTATTTTTTGTCCAGCTTGTACTAAATGTGATTCCTGATTTTGCTGGAAGCTCTAGGGGGCTGGTATTCTCCCCCCGGGCCGTTAGACGGTTCGGGGGTTCTTGAATATCCAGCGTGGATATTTTTGATAGGGTTTTTGCTGACCGTATAAGTCATCTTACTATATTCTGCTATTAGTCAGTGGGCCTCTCTTTGCTAAATACCTAGTTCATTCTTATGTTTGTCTTTTCTTCTTACCTCACCGTTATTATTTGTTGGGGGCTTGTATCCAACTTTTGGGGTCTTTTCTCTGGAGGCAAGAAAGGTCTATCTTTTCCCTTCTAGGGTTAGTTAGTTCTCCGGCTGGCGCGAGACGTCTAGAACCAACGTAGGCACGTTCCCCGGCTGCTGCTATTTGTGGTGCTAGGATTAGATATACGGTCAGCCCAGTTACCACTGCCCTATGAGCTGTTTTTTTGTGTTTGCAGACTTTGTATTTATTGCAGAGACCCTCTGCCATTGGGGTCATAACAGTATGCCAGGCCTAAGTTGAATGTTTAATGCATTGCAGAAGTGGGATTATAAGAAAGGAAATTCTGAGGTTTTTTTTTTTTTCCTCTCTTTCTTCCTCCCCTTTACCTCTGAGTGGCTTAAGCTTGCTGCAGACATGAATGTCCAGACTCTGATTACAAGTGTGGATCAGCTTGCTGCTCGTGTGCAGGGCATACACGATTTTGTTACCAGTAGTCCTATGTCTGAACCTAAAATACCTATTCCTGAACTGTTCTCTGGAGATCGATTTAAGTTTAGGAATTTCAGGAATAATTGTAAATTGTTTCTTTCTCTGAGACCCCGTTCGTCTGGAGACTCAGCTCAGCAAGTTAAAATTGTTATCTCTTTCTTGCGGGGCGACCCTCAGGATTGGGCTTTCTCGCTAGCGCCAGGAGATCCGGCATTGGCGAATATTGATGCGTTTTTTCTGGCGCTCGGATTGCTTTACGAGGAACCCAATCTTGAAATTCAGGCAGAAAAAGCCTTGCTGGCTATTTCTCAGGGCCAGGATGAAGCTGAAGTGTATTGCCAAAAATTTCGGAAATGGTCCAGTGCTCTTCCTCCTCATAGGGACTGTGACTGCGCTATAGATTTGATTCCGGGTAGTAAATTTCCTAAGGGAAGATTATTTAATTTGTCTGTACCTGAGCATACCGCAATGCGTTCGTATATCAAGGAATCTCTGGAGAAGGGGCATATCCGTCCATCCTCTTCCCCTCTTGGTGCGGGATTCTTTTTTGTGGCCAAGAAGGACGGATCTTTGAGACCTTGTATTGACTATCGGCTTCTGAATAAAATCACTGTTAAATTTCAGTATCCTTTGCCTCTGTTGTCGGACTTGTTTGCCCGGATTAAAGGTGCCAAGTGGTTCACCAAGATAGATCTTCGTGGTGCGTACAACCTTGTGCGCATTAAGCAAGGAGATGAATGGAAAACTGCATTTAATACGCCCGAAGGTCATTTTGAGTACATGGTGATGCCTTTTGGGCTCTCTAATGCTCCTTCAGTGTTTCAGTCCTTTATGCATGATATTTTCCGGAAGTATCTGGATAAATTTATGATTGTTTATCTGGATGATATTCTGGTTTTTTCTGATGATTGGGACTCGCATGTAGAGCAGGTCAGGATGGTGTTTCAGGTTTTGCGTGAGAATGCTTTGTTTGTTAAGGGCTCAAAGTGTCTCTTTGGAGTACAGAAGGTTCCCTTTTTGGGTTTTATTTTCTCCCCTTCTGCGGTGGAGATGGACCCAGTCAAGGTCCGAGCTATTCATGATTGGACTCAACCTACGTCAGTTAAGAGTCTTCAGAAGTTCTTGGGCTTTGCTAACTTCTACCGTCGTTTTATCGCTAATTTTTCTAGCGTTGTTAAACCTTTGACGGATATGACCAAGAAAGGTTCTGATGTTGCTAACTGGGCTCCTGCAGCCGTGGAAGCTTTCCAAGAGTTGAAGCGCCGGTTTACTTCAGCACCTGTTTTGTGCCAGCCTGATGTCTCACTTCCCTTTCAGGTTGAAGTGGATGCTTCTGAGATTGGGGCAGGGGCCGTTTTGTCGCAGAGAGGCCCTGGTTGCTCTGTAATGAGACCATGTGCTTTTTTCTCTAGGAAGTTTTCGCCTGCTGAGCGGAATTATGATGTTGGCAATCGGGAGTTGCTGGCCATGAAGTGGGCATTTGAGGAGTGGCGTCATTGGCTCGAGGGTGCTAAGCATCGTGTGGTGGTCTTGACTGATCACAAAAATCTGATGTATCTCGAGTCTGCTAAACGCCTGAATCCTAGACAGGCCCGTTGGCCATTGTTTTTCTCCCGTTTTGACTTTGTGGTCTCGTATTTACCAGGTTCAAAGAATGTGAAGGCTGATGCTCTTTCAAGGAGCTTTGTGCCTGACTCTCCTGGAGTCGCAGAACCAGTTGGTATTCTTAAAGAGGGAGTAATCTTGTCAGCCATTTCTCCGGATTTGCGACGTGTGTTGCAGAGATTTCAGGCTGGTAGACCTGACTCTTGTCCACCTGACAGACTGTTTGTTCCTGTTAAATGGACCAGCAGAGTCATTTCCGAGGTTCATTCCTCGGTGTTGGCAGGGCATCCGGGAATTTTTGGCACCAGAGATTTGGTGGCTAGGTCCTTTTGGTGACCTTCCTTGTCGCGGGATGTGCGGTCATTTGTGCAGTCCTGTGGGACTTGTGCTCGAGCTAAGCCTTGCTGTTCTCGTGCCAGCGGGTTGCTCTTGCCCTTGCCTGTCCCGAAGAGGCCTTGGACACACATTTCCATGGATTTCATTTCAGATCTTCCGGTGTCTCAGGGCATGTCTGTCATCTGGGTGGTATGTGATCGCTTTTCCAAGATGGTCCATTTGGTATCTTTGCCTAAGCTGCCTTCCTCTTCCGATCTGGTTCCTTTGTTCTTTCAGAATGTGGTTCGTTTACACGGCATTCCTGAGAATATCGTGTCTGACAGAGGGTCCCAGTTTGTTTCCAGGTTCTGGCGATCCTTTTGTGCTAAGATGGGCATTGATTTGTCGTTTTCGTCTGCCTTTCATCCTCAGACTAATGGACAAACGGAGCGAACTAATCAAACTTTGGAGGCTTATTTGAGGTGTTTTGTTTCTGCGGATCAGGATGATTGGGTGACCTTCTTGCCGTTGGCTGAGTTTGCCCTTAATAATCGGGCTAGTTCCGCTACTTTGGTCTCGCCATTTTTCTGCAACTCTGGTTTCCATCCTCGTTTTTCCTCGGGACATGTGGAGCCTTCTGACTGTCCTGGGGTAGATTCTGTGGTGGATAGGTTGCAGCAGATTTGGAATCATGTGGTGGACAACTTGAAGTTGTCACAGGAGAAGGCTCAGCGTTTTGCCAACCGCCGCCGCGGTGTGGGTCCCCGACTTCGTGTTGGGGATTTGGTATGGCTGTCTTCTCGATTTGTTCCTATGAAGGTCTCCTCTCCTAAATTCAAGCCACGCTTCATCGGTCCTTACAAGATATTGGAAATCCTTAATCCTGTGTCCTTTCGCTTGGACCTTCCGGTGTCGTTTGCCATTCACAACGTGTTCCATAGGTCTTTGTTGCGGCGGTACGTTGTACCTGTGGTTCCCTCTGTTGAGCCTCCTGCTCCGGTGTTGGTTGAGGGCGAGTTGGAGTACGTGGTGGAGAAAATCTTGGATTCTCATCTCTCCAGACGGAGGCTTCAGTATCTGGCCAAGTGGAAGGGCTATGGTCAGGAGGATAATTCCTGGGTGGTTGCCTCTGATGTGCATGCGGCCGATTTAGTTCGTGCCTTTCACGCTGCTCATCCTGATCGCCCTGGTGGTCTTGGTGAGGGTTCGGTGACCCCTCCTTAAAGGGGGGGTACTGTTGTGAATTAGACTTTTTTGGCTCCCTCTTGTGGTCACTAGTGGTATGACTCTGAGATTGTCTTTCTCTAGTTTGGCACCCACCTGGGTCGTTAGTCCAGGGGTGTTGCTATATGAACTTCCTGAATTCTTAGTCTCATGCCTGGCATCGTTGTAATCAGTCCTTTCTGTTTGCTCCTGTCTGCTGGTCCTGGTTCATGCAAAATTAAGCTAAGTCCGGCTTCCTTGTTTTTTGGTTATTTGCATTGCTCTTATTTTTTGTCCAGCTTGTACTAAATGTGATTCCTGATTTTGCTGGAAGCTCTAGGGGGCTGGTATTCTCCCCCCGGGCCGTTAGACGGTTCGGGGGTTCTTGAATATCCAGCGTGGATATTTTTGATAGGGTTTTTGCTGACCGTATAAGTCATCTTACTATATTCTGCTATTAGTCAGTGGGCCTCTCTTTGCTAAATACCTAGTTCATTCTTATGTTTGTCTTTTCTTCTTACCTCACCGTTATTATTTGTTGGGGGCTTGTATCCAACTTTTGGGGTCTTTTCTCTGGAGGCAAGAAAGGTCTATCTTTTCCCTTCTAGGGTTAGTTAGTTCTCCGGCTGGCGCGAGACGTCTAGAACCAACGTAGGCACGTTCCCCGGCTGCTGCTATTTGTGGTGCTAGGATTAGATATACGGTCAGCCCAGTTACCACTGCCCTATGAGCTGGTTTTTTGTGTTTGCAGACTTTGTATTTATTGCAGAGACCCTCTGCCATTGGGGTCATATCAGTAACCCCGGGTAACTTTTCAGGAAGCACTGCACCACCAGGCTTAAGGTGTGAGCCAGGCAAGGAATGTGTTTCAGTTGGGAAAGGGCTATGGCAGCCATTAAATTCCTTCCGTTATCACTCACAACCTTGCCTGCCTCAAGATGTACAGTGCCCAGCCATGACTGAGTTTCATTCAGCAAGAACTCGGACAGAACTTCCGCGGTGTGTCTGTTGTCGCCCAAACACTTCATTGCCAATACAGCCTGCTGACGCTTGCCACTAGCTGTCCCATAATGGCACAGCTGGTGTGCAACAGTGGCAGCTGCGGATGGATTGGATGTGCGACTGCGGTGTGTGGACGAGCTCTCGCTTTTGCATGAGGAGGAGGAAGAGGAGGAGGGGGGGCTAACGCCTACAGCCAACTCTTTCCTTGACAGTGGACTAGGCAAAACTGTCCCAATATTGCTGTCCCCTGTGGACCCTGCATCCACCACATTCACCCAGTGTGCCGTGATGGACACGTAACGTCCCTGGCCATGCCTACTGGTCCATGCATCTGTTGTCAGGTGCACCTTTGTAGTCACAGACTGCCTGAGTGCATGGACGATGCGGTCTTTAACATGCTGTTGGAGGGCTGGGATGGCTTTTCTAGAAAAGAAGTGTCGACTGGGTAGCTCGTAGCGTGGTACAGCGTAGTCCATCAGCGCTTTGAAAGCTTCGCTTTCAACTAACCGGTAGGGCATCATCTCTAATGAGATTAGTCTAGCAATGTGGGCGTTCAAACCCTGTGTACGCGGATGCGAGGATGAGTACTTCCTTTTCCTAACAAGAGTCTCATGTAGGGTGAGCTGGACTGGAGAGCTGGAGATCGTGGAACTAGCGGTGGTGCCGGTGGACATGGCAGACTGAGAGAGGGTTGGAGATGGTATTCTTTCCAGTGCCCTACATGCAGTGTTTCCTACTGCAAACCTGGTGATTCCCTGACTGCTTTGGCCTGGCGACGAAAGATGCACAGATACTGCCGGTGGTGCGGGAAATGGTGGGTTTACAGTGAGGGAAGGGATGTAGCGTTGCTGACTAGCTTCATTGGCCGAGGGTGCTGCAACCTTTAGGGACATTTGGTAGTTATTCCAGGCTTGCAAATGCATGGTGGATAAATGTCTATGCATGCAACTTGTATTTAGACTTTTAAGATTCTGACCTCTGCTTAAGGTAGTTGAACATTTTTGACAGATGACTTTGCGCTGATCATTTGGATGTTGTTTAAAAAAATGCCAGACTGCACTCTTTCTACTATCGGATAACTTTTCTGGCTTTGCAGACTGAGCTTCTTTAACCGGATGGCCACGCTGTCCTCCAACAGGTTTTGGTTTTGCCACGCGTTTTTGGCCAGATACGGGCCCGGTAGATGGAACCTGTTGTGATGTTGATGCCTGCTGCGGCTCCTCCTCCTCCGCTTCTGAACTACTGCCGCCTGCACCCTGTTCCCCCAATGGCTGCCAATCGGGGTCAACAACTGGGTCATCTATGACCTCCTCTTCTATGTCATGTGCAACTTCGTCTGTGTCACCGTGTAAGCTGGTGGTATAGCGTTCGTGACGGGGCACCATAGTCTCCGCTGGGTTTGATTCTGCCTTAGTACACTGCGAGGGCAATGTTCTTGTCTGAGTCAAAGGAACAGCATAGTAATCTGGCTGTGGCTGTGCATCTGTGCACTCCATGTCCGATTCAACTTCTAATGGGCATGGCCTGTTAACTGTTTCACTGTCTAACCCAGGAACGGTATGTGTAAAGAGCTCCATGGAGTAACCTGTTGTGTCGACTGACGCATCCTTCTCTCTTGTTCTGGGTGAAGAACACAAGGAAGCGACTTGTTCCTGACCGGGAGCATCCACTGATGATGCACTGCTCTGACATTTGGCACTTTCCGAGGAGGAGGCGAAAGAGCTAGAGGCAGAGTGAGCAATGAAAGCCAATACTTGTTCCTCCTGCTCCGGCTTCAAAAGTGGTTTTCCTACTCCCAGAAAAGAGAGCGTTCGAGGCCTTGTGTAGGCAGATGACGTTTTTGGCTCAACAACTCGAGACTTAGGTGCTGTACTGCTTTTACCACGACCACCTGATGCTCCACCACCACTACCATCATTAACAGCTGACAATGACCGCCCACGGCCACGACCTCTTCCACTAGACTTCCTCATTGTTTGCAAAACGTAACCAAAGTAACGCTATTTGTTACAGTAAAACAACTTATAAGATGAACTCAAACTTCTGTAGAATTTATATATACCTTTATAGGTGCCTGACACTGAAAGGAAAATCAGCCCCAATGTTACACACTCGGTTTTCTGTGCCCCAATAATTTGAGACAGATGGCACACACAGGAGCAGCACTCAAGCAGACTTGCCAATATTTATCTCCCACTAATTTTTTTTTTTTTTTGAAAAGGGAGAATTTACCCCCCCCCCAAAAAAAAAATGGACAAGTATCACACAGTGTTTTTTTTCGGTGCCACACAATAAGAGTGAGATGCCACCCACAGCAATGGCATGGAGGCAGACTTGCCAATATTTATCTCCCACTAACTATTTTTTTTTTGAAAAGGGAGAATTTACCCCAAAAAAAACAAAAAGGCCCAGTATTACACACACACTGCTTTTCGGTGGGACACAATGAGAAACAGATGCCACACACAGGACTGGCACGGAGGCAGACTTGCCAATATTTATCTCCCACTAACTATTTTTTTTTTGAAAAGGGAGAATTTACCCCCCCCCCCCAAAAAAAATGGCCAAGTATCACACAGTGGTTTTTTCGGTGCCACACAATGAGAGTGAGATGCCACCCACAGCAATGGCACGGAGGCAGACTTGCCAAGATTTATCTCCCACTAACTTTTTTTTTTTGAAAAGGGAGAATTTAGACAAAAAAAAAAAAAATATGGCCAAGTATCACACAGTGGTTTTTTCGGTGCCACACAATGAGAGTGAGATGCCACCCACAGCAATGGCACGGAGGCAGACTTGCCAAGATTTATCTCCCACTAACTTTTTTTTTTTGAAAAGGGAGAATTTACCGAAAAAAAAATAAAAATGGCCAAGTATCACACAGTGGTTTTTTTGGTGCCACACAATGAGAGTGAGATGCCACCCACAGCAATGGCACGGAGGCAGACTTGCCAAGATTTATCTCCCACTAACTTTTTTTTTTTGAAAAGGGAGAATTTAGACAAAAAAAAAAAATATATGGCCAAGTATCACACAGTGGTTTTTTCGGTGCCACACAATGAGAGTGAGATGCCACCCACAGCAATGGCACGGAGGCAGACTTGCCAAGATTTATCTCCCACTAACTTTTTTTTTTTGAAAAGGGAGAATTTACCCCAAAAAAAAAAAAAATGGCCAAGTATCACACAGTGGTTTTTTCGGTGCCACACAATGAGAGTGAGATGCCACCCACAGCAATGGCACGGAGGCAGACTTGCCAAGATTTATCTCCCTGCAGTTATCTCAGAAAAGTATGGCAGGCAGCTAGAAAAAGGACTGCTGCACACAAAAGTGTGGACAAACACACAAGATAGCTGTGCAGAAAGGAAGGAAATACAGGATCTGTGCTTTGAAAAAAGCAGTTGGTTTGCACAGCGTCGTACACACACAGGCAGAGCAACGCAGCTATCAGGGTCAGGGAGCCTTCTAGGGCAGCCCAATGAGCAACAGCGCTGAGGAAAAAAAAATGTAGCTTCCACTGTCCCTGCAAACAAAAGGTGGTGTTGGACAGTGGAAATCGCTACAGCACAAGCGGTTTGCAGCTTTATGTACCCTGCCTATCACTATCCCTGCTTCCGAAGAAGCTGCAGCAACCTCTCCCTACGCTCAGATCAGCAGCAGTAAGATGGCCGTCGGCGGGAACGCCCCTTTATAGCCCCTGTGACGCCGCAGAAAGCAAGCCAATCACTGCAATGCCCTTCTCTAAGATGGTGGGGACTGAGATCTATGTCATCACGCTGCCCACACTCTGCGTCCACCTTCATTGGCTGAGAAATGGCGCTTTTAGCGTCATTGAAACCCGACTTTGGCGCGAAAGTCGCGTACCGCATGGCAGACCCCACACAGGGATCGGCTCGGTTTCATGAGACGCCGACTTTGCCAAAAGTCGGCGACTTATGAAAATGAACGATCCGTTTCGCTCAACCCTAATGAGGACTATCCCGGGGTGCTCAGCAGGGAAGTACTACAATACACAAGCGCTAGAAGGTAGACACTGATTCCCACCTGCTAAGGGAACTCTGGATGTGCCTTTGGACCGGCCGGTCTCAGCCAGCCCTGTTAACAGTGCTCTGGATTGAGTATCTCGAAACCTTCAGTAAAGAGGTAAAGAGACTGCAACCCTGTGTCCTCGTTATTCATTGCGACCTGCACCATCACAATTTTCATTGGACGCCCCTTAGCAGGGTCACGGACCGGGTCTAGCCACCGTGACAATCCCAGAACCAAGACAGAGAGGTCCGGTACCGGGTACCCCTCGGCCCTGCGACAGTGGGGGCGCTCCATAAGCCCTCCCAAAAAGGAGAAGGGGTACCTAAAAACCTGCCCCAACCCTCCAGATCAGAGGCCACAAAGAGTCAGGGATCAATGGCCTCCCTTCATTAAAGTTTAAAGAGGAGCTTTCACTGGATTCTTTACCATTTCCCGTTTTTTCATTTTAGTTTTTTTCATCACTATAGCTGTATGAGGGCTTGTTTTTTTTTTTACGAGACAAGTTGTACTTTTTAATTGCATCATTTATTTTATCATGTGATGCACAAGAAAGTGGGAAAAATTCCAAGTGTGTTGAAATTGCAACTCTACAATTTTGGGGAGGAGGTTTTATTTACCATGTTTACCATTTGGTAAAACTGACCTGGCAATATGATTTTAGAGGTGAGTATGACTACGCAGATGCCATTTTTAAATGGTGAGAATTTGGGGGGGAAATTTGTAAAATATAAACCTTTTCTTGTGTCGCCATTTTCCGAGACCTAAAATGCTTTCAATTTTTGGGATATGGGGCTGTGTGAGGTCTTATTGATTGTGTCCTTAGGTGGCGCTTTTACTGATGCCATATTGGGATAGATTTGATATTTTGATGGCATCTTATTGCATTTTAGTGCAATGTTGTGGCGGCAAAAAAAAACATAATTCTGGCTTTTTGATTTTTTTTCTTGTTATGCCGTTCAATATCAATTGAATTGATTTCTGCTATGTTTTGATAGCTCAAATGTTTACGAATGCAGCAATACCAAATATTTGTATTTTTTGTGTTTGTTTTATTTTTAATGGAGTATCGTAATGACAGGCAGGGGATTCTTCAGCAGACCTCTGGCTGTATGGCAATTCATCGATGCCCTGCTATCATGATGGGCGCATGGAATGGCATGCCCTCCTGCCAGCATGTGTTAAATGCCGCTGTCAGAGACTGACAGCAGCATTTAACAGGTTAACAACCACTGGCAGAGCTCAGAACCACCCACAGCTGTTAAAGGCAAATTTTGGCTGATTAAATTAGCCATTATCCACCGGGAATGAAGCAGGCTCTGCGTGTACTGAGCCCGCATCAAAGGCAGGGATACGACATATGATTTTCATTTATGTCATTTGTCTTGAAGGGGTTAATTGAAATTAAGCACCTCCTCCAATTGCCGCTTCTCCACTAATTTAGAAACAGTTTTTCTTTTTACTTTTTACTTTTTCACTGTACAAGTTTTGTTTCTCACAAGGATCTTTACGTTTGTGCTGCACCTGCGGAATACTCTTCATAGACCTCTGGGGTGGTCGCGCATCAGGTTACCTTCTTGCAACTTCTTGTTCCTCTATTCCTGAGGTAGTAGACCTAGATTATTGTTTAATATTTAGTATTATTATTATTGCACCATTTATTCCATGGCGCTTTACATTTGAAAAGGGGTCTACATAATAAAAAACAACAAAACGAATCACCGGCTGGTACAAGAGGAGAGAGGACCCTGCCCCCGAGGGCTCACAGTCTGCAAGGGATGGGTGAAGATACAGTAGGTGAGGGGAGAGATGGTCATGCAGGTTGTAGGCTTGTCATGGTACAAGCCATGGTTGCATGCTAGATGGTACAGCTCCAGGAGAACTCTATGCCTGCAGCCCTAATGTAATTTGAAAATAAGATAGGTTGTCCTTAAAGAGAATTTTTCACTTTTCACAAATTGCTGCTGTTCCACAGATTCTAAAACAGTTTTTCTTTTTCTTCCAACCCAAAGTTATGTCTACTGGTAATAATGGTGCAAATTGTCTCTTCAACCAACTGGGTGTATACCACAGAAAAAAGTAATTGCCCACGGTTCTAGGGTCCACACCCAGTTAGCTGAAGGGAAAATTTGCAACATTGTTACCAGGGAGAATAACTTTGTAATTGGGGGAACAGTAGAAAGAGAAAAACTGTTTCAGAATTAGTGGAACAAGAGCAACTGGAGGAGGTACTCAACTGGAAAAAATGAGTGAAATGTTCTATACAAGGACAACCAATCTTCCTCTTGACTTTCAACTGGGCTGCGACATTAGTGTCTTCCTGGGGCTGTACCATTTAGATACCACCCTACAAAACAAGGGAATAAGAAGGTGCAAGGAGGTAAACTGATGAGGAACCATACAGATTTCAATGAGGTCATGTGCGCTTTTTCTGGCTCATGCAATATTTAGCTTTGTGCAAAATGACTGTGGACTTTTTTTTAAATTTGCGAAAATTGGATTGCAAATTATTTGAATTCGCCAGGTCACACAGGTTTCCTAAAATTTCACATGAATTTTATTTTTGATTTGCATGGAATCGATTTGCTCATCTCTAGGGATGGGCGAACCCAAACTGTAAAGTTAGGGACCATACCGAACACATAGTGTTCGGTCACACGGTCCTGAACACGGGATTCCATGGTCCAGTTCGGGCTTTAAAAAAAGGCAAAAAATTAATAATAAACATTATAATTATACTTACCTGTCCAGTGACGCATCCTCCCGTCTCGCTCTCTCTGACTTCGGCAGTCTTCAGCTTTTTCTGGCCCTTTTCGTGCGGTGACGTCACCACACGAACACTGCTAGAAAAAGCCGAAGACTGCTGAGTGCAGTGAATACCGGCAGAAGGTAATGAGCGGCCCAGGAAGCAGATGCGGCTGGGAGAAAGCGGGATGGGAGGATGCGTCGCTGGACAGGTAAGTATAATTATAATGTTTATTATTATTTTTCGGGGTTTTTTTATAGCTCCCACTGCCCCATCCCATATATATAAAGTCTGAGTTCAGGGTTCGGACTCATGTTCATGTCATCTCCAGCCTTGAACTCGAACTTTACAAAAAAACTCGGGTGAACCCGCCAATCCCGAACATCGGGGGGTTCACCCATCACTACTCATCTCTGATTGATAGATAAATAGATTTGTTGCATTTATTATTCAACCCTGCTCATAGCTTTAGGATGATTTCTGACTTTGCTCCACTAATTAGAGATGGAATATAGAAATTTCTATTGACATCTATGCAGGAGACATTAAAATGAACTCCAGCCCTGAGGCGCAGCTACGGGTATGTATGAAAGCACCTGATAAATAAGGTTGATGATCTTGCTTTCAAAAAACCTCGTTACCACAGAAGTAGCTGCTGATGTGGACGAAATGTCATCTTAATTGTCACGATACATTTCACCCTCCGGTTCCCTTTGATCAATAGGTAGAAGCTTCGCTTTTTATTTTGCTCTTTGTTTTATTTTTGGGCTTTTTGCTCAGGTTGTTCATCATTTTATGAAATCAGTTTAAATCAGCAAATTATCCTTGCACCTGCCGCCGATGTCCTGACACAGTCTGAATTGCTTCCATTTATATCTTTGATCTGTAGGCTCACACCTAAAGTGCTTAGCGTTTCAGGACATGATAAACGACAAGATTTTTTATTTTTTCTATTTTTTTTTTTAGAGTACATTTGAAAATCGATACAACAGAAAAAAAATATTCCGTTGACTTTCGTAATACCTGCGATGCATTATCTTTGAAAAATGTTCCTTGCGACTTTAACAAAGGCATTGTCACATTCGGGTGACAAAGACTTATTTTTTTGAAGCATTGGGAAAAGCTATTTTTATAGCTCAGCCCGGCTTCTTAGTGTCGTAGGAAATATTGATGATAAGAGGCTTCTCGGAGAATGAATCAATAACGCCTCTGTGCTATTTTCTATCCGTACTGTTTTACTGGATGTTTCCTTTATGTTGACATTATCAAATGTTCATAACTGTTGTCTAGAACGAAAGGGGAGAGAAGCCGTCGTCTGGTCCTTTGTGTCCGCATGACTTTTAGAACGCTATTTATTTTCTTCCGATAAGGACACATTTTATCACTCAGCATCAGTTATTTCCTCCTGTAAACTATATTCTTCTAAACTGTGGACAGGTTGTCTTCAGTTTATTTTATTATTAATTTTTTTTATTATTTTTTCTACTATGTTTAACTAAATATCAAACTTCTTAAACCCTTTAATGACTATGCTTGAAAAGATGTTAATGACCAGTCTCGTAATGTTTTTTTTTTATCATTTAATTATTTTATTTTATTCATGTGGCTATATTAGGTTCCAATTGGCGCATGAAAAAATATTTTATTTTTCACTCCCTTTTAGAGTCTTCAAACGATTTTTCAGATGCCATTTTTCATTTAGTTTTTATACTGTTCATGTTTCATAATAACCTAAAAATAGATGAATATAATATGTTTTAAATTAAATATTAACATTTTTGCTTTTTTGGGGGGGGGGAAGGGAAACTCATTAATTTTTTAAATTAAATGTTTTATTTTCAAGTATTCATTACGTAGCACGGCCCCAAGAGGTGAAAAATTACGTATTACATTTATTTAGCGCTCAGTTTTTCACTGTAAGGCCGGGGTCACACTTGCAAGTGCAATGCGAGAAACTCGCACAAGTCTCTCACATCAATACCCGGTACTGCCGCCGGCACTCGGGACTGGAGTGTGCGGCTGCATGTATTTCTATGAACGCTCCGTTCCCGAGAGCCGGCGGCAGTGCCGGGTATGGATGCGAGAGACTCATGCGAGTTTCTCGCATTGCACTCGAAAGTGTGACCCCGGCCTAACTGGGGCATCTAAAAAAAACATCCCCTACTGTGCTACAAGTTACTGGCAGAGCTGATCTGGCTCTACTAAAACTTAGCTTAGAAGATGGTTCAGGAGAAGAGAGATAAGGCTTACAGATGCTGCTGTCAAATAGTAAAAAAAAATGATTAAATGAAAAATGAAATTTGTGCAAATTTCATAAAAAATGTCCATTGCAATTTTACATATGACAGGAGGATTGCATGAGACAGAGAAGACTGACATGGCCCCAAATGCCCACAGTCATTTTTCATTAAGCAGAAGATTGTATGTTCCAAACAAAACTCACGTGACCTCAAGCCATGTAGGCTTTGCATAAAGCCTTGAAGTTACCACATCACATGGTATAGCACATCCAATCAGTATGAGCTATAGTAGCCTGTATAAAAACCAAGGCAGGGAATGCAGCAGCTGCTTTGTCTGGGTAGTGAGGGGATATCACATCACACAACTAAACAATAGAGATAGTGAGAGAAAAGACATAAAATACTGAATAAATATTACAGTCAGTGTGTGACATCAAAATAATGGAATATAGTGTCCATGTGGTGCAGTGGTACTCTGATAGCTTTAGTAGAAATCAATTCACAGAATTGAAGTTCAGCGTCCAGATAAGTAATCTGTGACCATCAGAAGTGAGCCTTTCCTAGCTCCTGGCTCTTCTTTTGATTAGCCAGCCTGGAGCAACATCATCATTGCAGCGGGATGCACATGTGATGTCGTGGCAGGCCAGCTAATCAAAAGAAGAGCCGCGTACGCCGAGAGTTAGTAGGCGGTTCTCAGGGTTCACATCCGATAGGCACAGATTACAGACCTGGCTGCATGACCTGCAAATCAATTTGACGTAACTCTACATAGCTTTCTTTTTATGTTTTCCCATGTAGCAATGCCAATAATACTCCATGTTCCACATTTCCAAAGCTAGATGTTTTCAAAGTTTTATTTCCACCCTTAAATGAATAGTAACATCCTCTAACCATATTTTTTTTTCTTTTTTTTTTTGTTCCGTAACTTGAATAAAGCTAAACATTTACATAGATATTATTAATCCTCATCATAGATTAGAGGTAAACATTGCACACAACGAGCATTTCCCTAATTACAAGAACTCAGAGCTGTGAGCATTTTATACAGATCCGAGCGTCTCTGAAGTGGAACATTGCAGTGCCAGCACAGGCAGCAGTGTGAATGGGTTAGTATGCGCCACATATTCCTCCTGCATCATCAGTCTTTCTGTTTTGTAGGGTTTCACGCTTGGAATCTCTGATATAAGTGGCTTGCAGTTGCAAACTAAAATTGTGCATCACATGAATTATTATTAAGTGAGTGGAAAGACTCTGCCGGTGTGTGGCTGCAAATTATGGGTAAAAATAACATATGGCTCTAGGGATGGAGGTCATGATTGTGGTTGGTAAAATAGGCAGATGGTATGTTTCACATGTAATTTAGGGAACAAACTTAATGGAAATGCATAGTTCTCCCAGCCCATCATTGTTTGATTATGGACTTTTAGCACTTACTGTATAAAATATAGATTTGCAAATTTATTAATTTTTTTAGAATGTGCAGCAGCAGCAAACACATCCAGTTCAGATGCTTTTGGGGTCCTTAAGGTTGATGTGTAATGTAAAAAGAAAAAAAACAGCCTCCTCTATAATTGTCCCAAAAGGCAATAGCCATGGGTTGTTCTAAGCAGCTGCCTAGCACTCTGAAAATAAAAAATGGTGGAGGCCCACAAGCAGGACAAGGTTATAAGCAGATAGCAAAGTATTTTCAAGTTCCCCTTTCCTCAGTTCGAAATGTAATTAAGAAATGTCAGTTACCATGAACAGTGGAGGTCAAGTGTCAGGACTCTGAACATTTTTACCTTTTTTGCATTACTGCCCTTTTCCAACATGGCGTCTTTGGTCTCATGTGCACTGTGTCTTCCTGCTATAAAACTCCACCCCAGCCTTCAGTCTGTGCTAGATTATTCTGCCTTGCATCCAGCTCCTGACCTCTGATTACTCCTTGGCTATACACCTGCTCCTGTGAACCTGTGTGGTGATCCTGCTACTCTGCTCTGAGTTCCTGCTGCATACACAAGTTTCCAGTAATCCTCCTTCATCTGCTGCTCGTGTTTACTTTATCTGCATTTGCTGGACATGTGAGCTGCTGCTGCTGCTGCTGCAATAACCTGAGACTATTAACCAGGCCTCCCTGGTTGAGCTAAGATATGATTTGAACTGCCTTATAAGCATATCTATCTGTGTCTGGACTAAGTCAAGGATTTATTCGTGTCAAGCATCCTCAAGAATAACTGTGCTTCATAGACTTTCTGCTTGATTGCTTGTTTCTCTGAAGTTTCCTAAAGACTGCTAAGCTGTGTTTATTATTTGCACCAAGTGTTGTGGACTTGACTTTCTCTCTGCACCTGTTTGAATCACCGTGTGACAATATAGACTTTACCACTTATAAAACTGTGTCCTGTGGTTGTCTTGTTCCACGCAAAGAGTCTCCTGAGTTATCCCCTATAATTATTACATCAAGATAAGTTGTGGAAGACCAAGAAAAATTTCAGTGAGAGATGTTCCTAGGATTGCTAGAGAGGTAAATCATTATCCCCGCTTGACTGCAAAAGACCTTCAGAAAGATTTAGCAGACTCTGGAGTTTTGGTACATTGTTCTACTGTTAAAAAACACCTGCAAAAATATGGCCTTCTTGGAAGGGTCAACAGAAGAAAACCTCTCCTGCATCCTCACCATAAAATTCAGAGTCAGAAGTATGCAAAAGAACATTAGGTTAAAACAGAACTATTTTGCCACAATGATCAAAGGTATGTTTGGAGTAAAAAAGGCACAACATTTCAGGAAGAACATCTTGCCAACCATTAAGCATGGGGCTGGATCAATCATGCTTTGGGGTTGTGTTGCAGCCAATAACACGAGGAACATTTCACAGGTAGAGGGAAGAATAGATTCAATGAAATTTAAACAAATTTTTGATGCAAACATAACACCATCTGTAAAAAGCTGAAGTTGAAAAGAGGATGGCTTCTACAAATGGGAAATTATCCTAAACA
The DNA here is from genome assembly GCF_051348905.1 of Ranitomeya variabilis. Classification (NCBI taxonomy): domain Eukaryota; kingdom Metazoa; phylum Chordata; class Amphibia; order Anura; family Dendrobatidae; genus Ranitomeya; species Ranitomeya variabilis. The sequence continues at coordinate 227,326,271 of NC_135238.1, forward strand.
CACATCAAAATCAACAATAAACATCTCAAAAGACACAAGCTGAATGGTTTACAATGGCCCTCACAGTCCCCTGATCTGAACATCATTAAAAATCTGTGGCTAGACCTCAAAATGGCAGAGGATGCAAGATGGCCTCGGAATCTCACAGAACTGATAGAATTGTCCAAGGAAGAATGGAGGAAAATCCCTCAAACAAGAACTGAAGGACTCTTGTCTGGCTATAAAAAGCCTTTGCAAGCTGTGAAACTTTCAAAAGGGTGTGCTACTGGGTACTAACCATGCAGGGTGTCCAAACTTTTGAATCAGCCCATTTTTCTTTTGGTGTTTTTTTAAATGTAAAAGATGAAACTAAATTTACCTTTTTGCCTAAAATACAAAGGAAATGTGTCATCTTTAACTTTAGGCCTTTTAGGGATCATTTCATCTTAACTTCAGCTTAACTGTTCACAATAACAATAATTTTGACCAGGGGTGCCCAAATTTTACATGCCATTGTATGCGCATGGTAGGTGGGGAGTCTATCACAGATTTTACTTTGGGCTCATGAGCTCGTTATTATGTCATTCTTGTCAACTTTTCCAAACTATCTAGGAAACTGACGGAGAAAAGTAGACTTTCCCCCCATGCTTCTTAGTCTTCCTCCATTCAAGGGCACTTTCACAGGCAATATTGTGACCCAGGTGCCAGGATGATGATTGCAGGGCTTATCTACAACATTCTGTAATGCTATATATGAGGTATAGGGTTGAGTTAGGCTGGGATCTACGCAAAGGGCTGAAATAATAACTGTTGACCAAACGATCATTCAGCCCTCTCCTATTAAAGGTGTATGAACACTTTTTTTTAACAAAAAGTAGATATGTGCATATTATGTCTTAACAGAAATGGGGCATCAGTAGTCATTAAGTACATGGTGGAGTATACAATGGAGGCAAAACAGCGTTAAAATGTTGTTTTTTAGATATGTTGCCATAAACTAATATTTTTTTGTATATTTTGACCCCATAGCAAGACCACCCCTTAAATCAATCATTTCCCAAATACATGCTATGTCTTAAAAAAGAGAGTACGAAAAGATTGTAAATATGAAATATATTATCATTATTTTCTACAAAGATCAGAAAATCTTTACATCAATAGCACAGAGTAACATTGACTGAACAGGCACATAACATACGACCAAATAATAAATGACATTATTCCAGCCGTGATTCATTTTCTTTAAATGCTCGCTGTGAAACAAGGTGTTTCTTCTACAATAGATATTTGATGAAACCTCCTGGACGGGCAGCCATTTAAGAAAAAACACAAAATCATAGCAGAAAATATCCCCCGATGGGAAAATTAATAGTTTTTTGTTTTTTTTTTATTTTGAGCAAAACCGCTTTGCTTATAGAACATTCTGTACGATGTGTTTTCTTGTAAATGTAGCATTGATCTTTATAAAATGTGTCGAAGAAAGCTTTAGATAACCGCTCAGAGAACTTCCTATAGGCACCATAATGTATAAACTGGTCCTTAAAGGGGTTATTCCCATCTTCGTAGATGGATATTTTCAGATAGTGCTAGTAAACACAAGAACTTTTGTAATTTACTGCTTATTAAAATTTTTAGCCTTTCTTGAGATATTAACACTTTACTTTTCTTTACATCTCGTTGGTTTGGAGATGAGACTCTTGGAAAAAAAAGCTTGTGGAAACTACTTGGAGCTTGCGAAATAAGTCCGCCGGAGCTGAAACTGTCCATTTCAGCTAGTCTACTTGACATTCATAATTAGTGTTGAGCATTCTGATACTGCAAATATCGGGTATCGGCTGATATTCGCTGTATCGGAATTCCGATACCGAGTTCTGATATTTTTGTGATATCGGAAATCAGAATCGGAAGTTCCTATAAGTTCCCAGGCATGTGCGGTGCGTATGGTTTCCAGGGTCTGGAGGAGAGGAGACTCTCCTTCAGGCCCTGGGATCCATATTCATGTAAAAAATAAAGAATAAAAATAAAAAATATGGATATACTCACCCCTCTGACAGAACCTGGACCTCAGCGGTGCAACCAGCACCCTCCGTTCCTAAGAATGCAGTGAGTGTAGGACCTGCGATGACGTCGCGGCTAGTGATTGGTCGCGTGAGCGGTCACATGAGCGGTCACGCGACCAATCACAAGCCGCGACGTCATCGAAGGTCCTTCACTCTGCATTCTTAGGAACGGAGGCAAGACGCTTGCAGCGGTGACAGCCAGGGCTCGTCCGAGGGTGAGTATATCCATATTTTTTATTTTTATTCTTTATTTTTTACATGAGTATGGATCCCAGGGCCTGAAGGAGAGTTTCCTCTCCTTCAGACCCTGGGAACCATCCAGGATCACTTCCGATATTTGTGTCCCATTGACTTGTATTGGTATCGGGTATCGGGTATCGGTATCGGCGATATCCGATATTTTTTGGATATCAGCCGATCCAATCCGATACCGATACTTTCAAATATCGGAAGGTATCGCTCAACACTATTCATAATCCATTTTCCAGATGGGAAGACGTCTTTAATACCATCTACTTCATGATTAAATGGATAATCAAACCTAATGCATTTATCAACTATGGACTGAAAAGGAGAGATTGATGGGGCCCTCGTCAGATTGTCAACATGGTCCTCTGTTTTACCCATCTACAGGATCCTGATTAGGAGAACATTTAATAGAATCCATAGAGTTTGTTATGGGGTAAAAAGGATAGATGATAACTTTCTGAGTTAGGAATAACCCTTTAAAGGGAATTAATTAATAAAATCGCCATTTCTAAGCCATCGATATGGGCAAGCAGGTCAAACGAAGCTGAATAAAGTGATACCTTGATATCTGCGATCCGGGGTCTTATTCCAGAGAAATGCACATTTTCTCAGGAAGATCTATCTCCAACCCATAGATCTTAACACCTCATTTATATTTTATTAGACATTGGATCCTGGAGATCAAGGTATCATTTTATTCAGCTTCCTATGAACTACATGCTCATATAGACGACATAGGAGGGTTGATCCTACTGACACATTCTCTTTCAACTTTATAGAATATTTTAGTCAGACTGTGCATGTGCACTGGCATAACGCACTAAACATTGATAATTTACAGTGGCATGCAAATGTCTTCACCTCATTTGACATTTTTTTTGTGTTTGGCTACTTCACAACTTGGAATTTCACCATTTTTTGAGGGTTTGCATCAATTAATGTATAGAACATGCCTACTATTTTTGTCCATTTCTCAAGACAGCACTGCTCCAGCTCCTTCAAGTTAGATGGTTTCCTCTGTTGAACAGAAATCGCTGACTACAAATTCTCCATTAGATTAAGGTATGTGCTTTGACTCAGCCACTCCAAAACATTTACACATTTCCCCTTAAACCAGTGTTGCTTTAGCAGTATGTGTTTGGTCAGACTGAAACAGGTTTTGCTCAAGAATATCCCTGTATTTTGCACCATCCATCTTCCCTTGGACTCAGACCATTTTCCCTGTCACTGCTGCCGGAAAACATCCTCACCATATGATGCTGCCACCACTATGTTTCACTGTGGGGATAGTGTTCTTGGGGTGATGATTTGTGTTGGTTTGGTGCCAGACAAAGCGTTTCAGCTTGGTGGCCAAAAAGTTCAATTTTGGTCTCATCTGACCACAGCACCTTCCTCCATACATTTGGTGAGTCACCCATATGTCTTTTGGTAAACTCAAAACCAGCCTTACAATTTTTGTGTGTAAGTAAAAGCTATTTTCTGCCCACTCTTTCATAAATGCCACCTCTATGGAGGGAACGGCTTATTGTGGTTGTATGGACAGATACTCCAGTCTCTGCTTGGGAATTCTGTAGCTCCTCTAGGGTTACCTTTGTTTTTTGTGCTGCCTCTCTCATTAATGCCCTCCTTACCTGGGCTGACAATTTGGGTAGGCGGGCTCTCTTGACAGGTTTGTTGTTGTACCATGGTCTATCCATTTGATGATAATGGATTTGAAGGTGCTCCGGGGGATCATCAGAGATTGGGATATTTTTATATAACCCGACCTTAACTTGTACTTCTCAAAAACTTTGTCCCTGACTTGTTTGGAGATTTCCTTGGTCTTCATGATGTTGTCTGGAAATCTCCTTGGTCTTTATGGTGTTGTTGGGAGATCTCCTTGGTTTTCATGGTGTTGTTTGGAGATCCCCTTGGTCTTCATGGTGTTGTTTGGAGATCTCCTTGGTCTTCATGGTGTTGTTTGGAGATCTCCTTAGTCTTCATGGTGGTGTTTGAAGATCTCCTTGGTCTTCAAGGTGTTTGGTTAGTGGTGTTTCAGCTCTGTGGCCTTTCAGAAAAGGTAAAGTGTATATAGTGACAGACATGTGACACTTAGCTTGCACACAGGTGGATCTCCTGTTACTAAGCTTGGGACATATGAAGGGAATTGCTTGCACCAGAGATTTTTAGGGGCAAAAGGTGCAAATACATAGGCACATGACAATTTTTATTTATTTGACCTCCATAAATTTAATTTATGCCTATATTTCTCTCACTTCACCAAATTATATTATTTAGTGCTGATGCATCACACACAAATCGGATTCCAAAATATTTACACATAGGTTGTAATGTAACAAAATAGCTGAAAAAACAAGGGTGTGAATACTTTCACAAGCCACGGTAGGTGTTTTTTTGCAGTCCTATATAACTCTCATTTGTACCCAATGACCTATTCCTAAATCCTTGCTGCAGTTTTTCTCATTTGTACACCTAAACAGCATGCATTATTATCATTACGCCTCTAATTCTGTGTGCACAAACGTGGCAGAATGCTGATATTTCAATAGCTTGTACTGGCTCCATAAACTTGAAATCCATGAGAAATCGATTTACAATCCCCATGCATCAATGGTGACCTCTGTGTGTACATTCTACATAAGGTGGAGTGTCAGCTCAACGATAAATGTAAGTGCTAAGATATATATTTGACTCAAAAGAGCAATAATTTCTACTAACATAATGTATTCATCCAGAAAAGCAATAAGTGACAGAGGATACTGCGCATTGTTTCGGCAGAGCTCATTAATCAGCGCTCCTGTAATATACTGCAAACATCTAAACGTGTCATTTCCTACAGCAAAAAAACATCAATCAGAATTTCTCCTATTGAATGGAATATGAATAGTTATATGTTATGGTAATATTTCTTACAGCTAAACAATGGGCATTCCAATAAGGTTTTAATTACCGAAAGTTACTGAGACAGGAAACAAAAATGAAAATAAATATCACCTGTATTTACGAGAGAGAGGAACTTGACTTTTCTTCACCAAAATGTTGGTACAAAAGCACAAATAAACAAAACAATGAAGGTTCCGTCATCTGAAAAGTGACAAAAATGGATGCTGGCACTTTTAAGAGGGTTGCGTTGCGGGAATGAAGAGCCTTGGGATTCCAAAGTGGTTTTTATTAAGACCAAAGCATTTCTGCACCACAGAGGTGCCTTTCTCTAGGTGCAAAAACCAAGGTGGCACAAAGGTAAAAAAATGTTCCTTTTAGAGTAGAGCAGGAAATAGCTGCCAACAAGAGTTTTCTTCAAAAGAAAGAGACACTAATCTTCATAGAATCATAGAATGTTATTGGAAGTGACCTCCAGGGTCATCGGGACCTCCAGGGTCACCGTGTCCAACCCCTGCTCAATGCAGGATTCACTAGATCATCTCAGACAGATATCTGCCCCGCCTCTGTCTGTCCAGCCTTCAGGCAACTATTTTGGGTTCATGTCCTTTATCAGAGGAAAGCAGAGTAGTGGTTGGGTTGATGAGAGGCCGTTGATGTAGTTCTCAGGTGGTCCAATTGCTCTGTATTAACCGAACTCATACACTGTTCCGTAAGGTTTATCTTAACATGTGGATAATTTCCCGAGAATCATAGCGTTGAGGAAGAAAATGACACCTGTTATGAAGAACACTTTGTAACTTTCCTGGAACCGCTATGGCATGAAATGGAAGAGGATGTCCATCCAGGACTAAGACAAGCTGGTCAGCCATTGGTGTGGACCGTAAAGGGTAGCTGCCTCTGATAGATGGCACAAAAATAGACACTCATCCTGCTCCTATAACATTAGAATCCAGAGATGTGACAAAAGGTCACGAGTGTCTACTACATACACATTGTAACATCTAAAGAACAATTTCCTTGGTGGCCACCATTTTTCTTTTTCTTTCTCCACTAAATACTTTGTCAAGTTTTCAGATGTGCAAATGATCCTATGCACCTCCATCTGCTGGGTAGTTACACCACAGTTTATGCTGAATGACCAAGAAGCTGCTTGTTTTAGCACATTACATTAATGAGGTTCCAGACAGGAGCACCGCCGTGTTAGTATCCACCCGGTTTATTTGTTTTCCTGTCATTCGGATCTGTTGGGTGTTATTTTCCGGCCCAGATCCTTTAAAGAGAAGATAATGTTTATTTGACCATCTGGAAAAGCTCAGACAACAGCAGTAAAGGTTGTATCACTGTGTTCTCCAAGTTATATAATAAGATTAAGGGGGGAGAAGTAATATACTGATCTATTACCGCAACTTCTCATTTACCTTAATGCACATAATTCTCATTCTGTAGTCACACCGTAAAACACATTTTGGCAGGAATGAAAATAAATTGCATTCGCTTCAGCCATTTGTAGAATAATTTGTGCTTAATTTAGAAAAGGTAATATTTGCTAAAATATTGAATATCATTTAACATTTTTTATTCATTTGGCAGTTTTTGCTGGAAATGCATTTTTTTCTTTACCTTTAGGTTACTCCATACAGTATTTGTCTTTATGTTACCAACGTATCATGATAAAAAGATCATACATGATCCAAATGATCTTTATGGTTAAGATTAATACAAAACAAAAGCAAAAAATGACAATATTGGATGACAAACTATCATTCTAAGTAATCATCTGATCCCTGGTGACCTTCAGAGAAGATCGATTAGAGATATTTCTTTACTTTTCTGTTTTTGTAATTACCGGAGCCTCTTTCCTCTGTGTTGTAACGTTTCTCTGCTATTACTCCTGGAAATGTGTCAATAAAATAATAGCTGGATGTTTCCTCCCCCTGGCCCATTGGGCATGTCTCTGTACCCTAGTGCATTCACACACATCTTGATAAATGTAATTCTTCTTCCTCCAGGGGACTCTGGATCAAAGCCACTAATTATGTCTTGATGAATATAGTATCCGATTTGGTACCAAACCATCAGATTATGGTGTTCAATTGCAGTTGCCCCATTATCTTGTTCTTAATTTCTTTGAAATAAATTGTCCCATAGGCAACTTATGAATTTTAATGTACCTCCCAATATTCTATTAGAGCAGATTCTGGACACTTCTGGGTCTACTCTCTTTTTACGCCCTCGTAAACCAGGACCCACATGGTCATACAGGTCTCATGTCATTGATGATAACTGTCATAGGCAATGGTTGAAGAAAGACCTGGAAGTGGCTGTAAGGAGAAAAAGGCTAAAGAATAGCTGATTGGAGGACCAGGTGGCTGACATGCCAGGAATGGGGAGGGTCGAGGAAAAGTGACTGTAAGAGTTTGTGTAGATGACCATAGTTTCGGTTCGGTTCGAACCAATGCTATTCTACGGGGTTGTGCACATGAGAAGGTGAAGAAACTTTTTTGTCTTTCCACCTCCGATAAAAATGGATCACATTCTGATCGAATTCTGCTTAGAGTGAGATTAGCATAATCGGACCAATTTTCTCGGATGAGAGAGAAAACGGCAGTATGACGCTAGCCTAAGAGGGTTTTTTAACTCCTCCTCGTCTTCATTAGGAATCAACTCACTCATCTCTATTGTTGTAGACTTTGTTAATTTCTCCCCAAGTTTCATTAAGGCCTCAATTTCTTATAACAAAATTTCAACACATTTTCGCGACATTCTAGGAAAAACCCCAACAGGCAGCAGTTCACATCAGAACCACAGAATGGCCTCATATAGACACATATAGCATAAACATCTCCTGACAGAGTGTTTCAAAGCAACATATTGTCAAAGCTGGTTATGATCTGCCAATCATGGCTGGATATTCCAGCCCATTGGAAAGGTATCGTATGGAAGTGTTGTTTGGGTTTCTTATATTGTCACTGATCAGATACAGTTTTACATTGTGTGACAGCATATAGTTTGGGGTACAGGTGACCAAAACATGGACATTATTCAATAAATTATTCAGCTCATTAAAACAGTGAAGATCTAATGGTCCATAACCAGCTCTGAGGTCACCGTAATCTCATCATTGATGGTCATCGATGTGGGAAATCAAAGATGGTCAAGAGAGGAGATCCAAGTTTTTTTTAATTTTTACCGAAAATTTGTTCAAAAGTCACATGATTCCATGTCTTACGTTACAGTTAATATCTGCAATTAGGATTTTTATTTACACTAGACGACCGTAACTAATTACAGAAGAGTGGCTCCTGTAATGAGACGCGCCTTATAAACTCTCCTCTCTCCTTTACACGTTTTTTAAGGCGCCCGTTTAACGAGTATAAGGAAAGTTGCAATTAGGGAATCAATGGCTCCTGTACATTACATTTTCACTCCATCACTTTTTCCTTCTTTTATTTGTACAGTACACAAACCTAAAGATAAAGTCCAATAACGGCACATTAACCTGTCAGCACTCACGGAAATGGACGTGAAAATCAGGATGATTAGGAAGGTAAAGATTTAAAGGATTTGACTCTCCAAGAAAAATTATTCAACCTTTTTAAAATGCGAGGAATGTTTGGGCAGATTTAACAAAAGAAAGAAAAGAAAAACTGTCCTTGTTACCCACAACAACCAATCACAGAGCAGTTTTCATTCCTTAAGGTGTTGTGAGAAAATGCAAGCTATGTCGTGATTGGCTGCCATGGGAAACAATGCGGGTTTTTTATTAGTCCTCCTAGATGACTTAAGCTGAGATTTCTTATATAATTTACTGCAAAATGTAAAATTGTAGTGGATTGTAACATCAAAAAATGATCTGCTATAAAGCAAAACCCAGGGCTGGATCTCATAGGTGTGCAAACATGGGAGACATGGCAGTCAGGCACCTTCTGCCATCATAAATGTATTATGGGGCGGGCTATGAATTTCGGATAGCAGACCTCCAGTATCGCCAGATCCTGAATTCTGCTGTCACAGCTGATACTGACATCTATGGGATTAAACTGCAGCGACCGGAGCTGACTCTGATCTCAGCAGGTAGACTCAGCTGCTGTACAGCACAACCAATACCCGCGCTGTGTGATGGAGTCCCCGCTCCTGTAACTACATGATACAAACAGCACAGAAGAGGAGGGCGATATCACGTAGCACTGCGGTAAATGACAAGACCTTTGTGTTCCAAAATGGTTCTTTATTGTTCCAAGTAATTTCATCACCAAACCGACGCCTTTACTTAAAAAAAAGTGTGCACAACACAATAACAGCAGAGTTTACAAAGGCTGAAGGGTAATAAAGAACGTCCATAAAGGGCAGGGGAATGAACGTAGGAAACAGTTAGGAAGAGGGGATGTGTCAACTATCTATCTATTATGTATCTACTGTATTATCTATCTATTATCTCTCTATCTATTATCTATCTATCTATCTATCTATCTATCATCTATCTATCTATTTATCTATCTAAAATAGTAAAAAAGGAACAGCACACTGGTATAACTTATCTCAGGGTGCAGAGCCTCCAGGCAACCCGTCCACTGGTCGTCCACATTCAGTATAGATCAAAAGAAGAGGCAGCACTCCATTTTCAAAAAAAGGTGCAGGATTTATTCAAACCCACATGTCTGTGCAACGTTTCAGCTCTACTGAGCTTTTCTCAAGCCTTGAGAAAAGCTCAGTAGAGCTGAAACGTCACACAGACATGTGGGTTTGAATAAATCCTGCACCTTTTTTTGAAAATGGAGTGCTGCCTCTTCTTTTGATCTATATTTATCTATCTATATATATATATATATATATATATATATATCTATTATCTATCTATTATCTATCTATTATCTCTCTATCTATTATCTATCTATCATCAATCTATCATCTATCTATTATCTATTGATCTATTATCTATCTATTCATCTATCTATCTATCATCTATCTCTCTATCTATCAATTATCTATCTATCTCTCTATCTATTATCTATCTATCTATCTATCTATCATCTATCTATATCTATCTATCTATATCTATCTATTCATCTATCTATCTATCATCTATCTATCTATCTATCTATTATCTATCTATCTATCTATCATCTATTTATATCTATCTATCTATCTATTATCTACAACAACACCTAACTACAAATTTAATGGTTTTGTTGTGATACATATTATCTTTCTGCACCATGATAATTTTCTTGAGTGATACTTTCAGAATGGATACATTTGTGTGCAAAGCAACAAAGTATCAAAATATTGTTTATCACTTATGGACTTGTGCTTCTTCTACCTCTGTGGTTTTTCCAAAAAAGAAGCCTTCTACCCATTCGTTGTTGGGGTGACCGTGACGTATAAACTTTTTGGATACTTTTTATTTACTTTTTTCATGACTTCTTAGCTCAGTGATTAAATGCTGAGCTCATATACTTTGTGGTATATTTCAAATATGCTTCTTTCCTCCATGTCCCGGAGTGCTGCACAGAAGCCTGCGGATACTTTTATCTCGGTGAGCCAGCAGATTTGGCAGCAGTTTGTACAATCAAACAATCTCTGTCCTTTGATCTTCCCAGAAAGCCAATCACACCGAGTGGCAAATTTGCTCTCTTCTGTAGTATATCAAACGTGGTCGAACATTTTTCGTCTCTGCTTGTTCATATCGAAATCGTGTTGCTGGTGAGAGGGACGCTCTCATGGTTTTCACATCAATGAATACTTTTTTTTATTATTCTGTAACTATTTTCAATATGAAGCTCCTCATTTGAAAAAAAAATGCAGATGTAACAAAAATATTCAAGATGTCTTTAATAAAAAAAATATTTTTTCATTAAAAAAAATTGGAAGGTTAGTAACAATGTCTGCAAAGTTTTAGAAGATGAAACGCTATAAAGCTTGAATTACTGGAGTGGATTGAAATGTTACAAGTCTTACCCTGATTGGTGTTAAAAAAAACTAAATAATTCAACAGGAAGCAACATTTCCTAAGTCTCCACAACTTAGTCTCCATGCACAGCGCTTACCGAACATGCACAGCCCTTACCGAACATGCACAGCGCTTACCGAACATGCACAGCCCTTACCAAACATGCACAGCGCTTACCGAACATGCACAGCGCTTACCGAACATGCACAGCCCTTATTGAACATACACAGCACTTACCGAACATGCACAGCGCTTACCGAACATGCACAGCGCTTACCGAACATGCATAGCGCTTAACAAACAGGCACAGTGCTTACCGAACATGCACAGCCCTTACTGAACATGCACAGCGCTTACCGAACATGCATAGTGCTTACCAAACATGCACAGTGCTTACTGAACATGCGCAGCACTTACCGAACACGCACAGTGCTTATCGAACACGCACAGCGCTTACCGAACATGCACAGCCCTTACCGAAAATGCACAGCACTTACCGAACATGCACAGCCCTTACCGAACATGCACAGCGCTTAATGAACTTGCACAGCCCTTACCGAACATGCACAGTGCTTACCGAGCATGCACAGCCCTTACCGAACATGCACAGCGCTTACCAAACATGCACAATGGTTACCGATCTTGCACAGCACTTAACGAACATGCACAGTGCTTACTGAACATGCACAGTGCTTAACGAACAGGCAAAGCGCTTACTGAACACGCACAGTGCAGCGCTTACCGAACACACACATCGCTTACTGAACAGGCACAGCGCTTACCAGACATGCACAGCACTTACCAAACACGCACAGTGCTTATCGAACACACACAGCGCAGGGTTTACCGAACACGCACAGGCACTGCGCTTACTGAACAGGCACAGTGCTTACCGAACAGGCACAGCAATTACTGAACATGCACAGTGCTTACCGAACATGCACAGTGCTTACCCAACATGCAGAGCACTTATGAACATGCACAGCACTTACCAAACAGTCACTGCGCTTACCAAACATGCACAGTGCTTACCAAACATGTACAGCACTTACCGAACATGCACAGCACTTACCGAACATGCACAGCGCTTACAGAGCACGCACAATGCTTACCAAACATGCACAGTGCTTACCCAACATGCACAGCCCTTACCCAACATGCACAGCGTTTACAGAACATGCACAGTGCTTACCGAACATGTACAGCGCGTACCCAACATGCACAGTGCTTACAAAACATGCACAGTGCTTACCGAACATGCACAGCGCTTACAGAACATGCACAGCGCTTACAGAACATGCACAGTGCTTACCGAACATGCACAGCCCTCGTAATCTAAAATTATATGCTGTTTTCTGGGCACTGTGCTATACGTGTGTGTGACTGGCGCCCTACTGTATTCTAATACTGGGCAATCATTAATCTTCCATTAATCGGTCGGTGTGTGAGTGGTTGTTTCATCATTACCTCCACTTTTATTAATGGCGTCTGCTGCTTCCTGTTTGTGCATTAGTTGCTGTGACCTTGCCTGTTAAAAGCCAATGTCTTTTTCTTTTCTTTTTTTGCTGCGTTTTTTTTGCAATGCAAATTTTAAGCTGCGTTTCACAGTACCAGCAAAGTCTGAGATTTCAGAAATGTCTTGCACACACATTGGCTTATTTTCCTGACTGACTTTGAAAACTGCAACATGTCACTTCTTTCAGCATTTTTTTCACCCATAGGAAATAGTCATAAGTGCAAAAATGCAGCAAAAAAAAAGGAAGTATCAGTTTTCAAGCGCTTGTACCTCTGACAGTCTAAGGGAACATTCACATGTATCAGGCTTGGGCTGCCCACTGTGTTCTCAAGTTAAAAGGACCACCACAGACTGGGGGAGGTGGTTAAAGGGTTACATAAAATGTGAAATTAGAAGATTGGCAAAAGTTACAGTGAAGTCCTGCCCCATCCATCGCAACCATTTTCCCGTAAGAGAGCTCCAAGGAAAAGTTCCAGAGAAGTTCGTATACAGACACATGGGAAAATATTCTGCTTTCCCCACTTAGGCCAAATTCAGACTTCCACCGTTCATGGACCACGATGTGACCATTGAAATCAATGGATCCATGAAAATGTGTCACCTGAGAGCTGTTCATCTTTTACTGTTTAATCAGCAGGAAAAGTTTGGAGGGTTTTTTTTGCAAAAAAAACGGCACAGTTTGTCTCGTATTGAAGAGAAAAAATGTTACAAAAAATATATATATATATGAATGTGTGAATTGAGGTTTTTTCCTTGTAGGCGATATGGAAGGAAGGGGCTAAAGGAAGAATAGAAAAACCATAAAGTATAATATGGCCGCCATTTCTAATTCTAGTTCTACCATCTTTATGATGGTCCGGAAGGCAAAACAAATGAATCATTTATTTTATTATTTTGTAGTTATTTATAGGGTTGAGCGACCTTTATTTTTATAGGATCGGGTCGGGTTTCACGAAACCCAACTTTCTCAAAAGTCGGGTCGAGTGAAATCGGCCGATCCTATAAAAAAGTCGGGGTCGGCCGAAACGCGAAACCCAATGCAGTGCAATGGGATACTATGGTTCCCAGGGTCTGAAGGAGAGGAAACTCTCCTTCAGGCCCTGAGATCCATATTTAAGTGTAAAATAAAGAATTCAAATAAAAAATATTGATATACTCACCCTCTGACGCGCCCTGGTAGTAATTGGCATCTTCCATTCCTAAGAATGGCGCTTGAAAGACCTTTCGATGATGTCACGGCTTGTGATTGGTCGCGGCGGCCCACGTGACCGCTGAGCGACCAATCACAACAAGCCGTGACGTAATTCTCAGGTCCTAAATTCCTCATTCTAGGAATTTAGGCCATGAGTATTACGTCACGGCTTGTGATTGGTCGCTGAGCGGTCACGTGGGCCGCCGCGACCAATCACAAGCCGTGACGTCATCGAAAGGTCCTTCACGCGCTCATTCTTAAGAAGGAAGGCTGCCGGAAAGAAGCCGAGGGTGAGTATATTCCTATTAGGTATATACTCACCCTCGGACGCACCCTGCTTCTTTCCGGCATTATTATTATATATATATTATTATTATAATGTATAATTGCATTTTATGTTTTTTATTTATTGATATAATATTACAGTATTTTATTTATTTACATATTACTATAATGTATTATTGTATTTATTATTTTTTTATTTATTGATATAATATTATAAGACATGATTGTTCCATAGCAACAAATGGAAACAAAGTAGCAAAATCATTGTCTGCAGCGTAGCAGCACCAAGCCAAGAATCTCCATGTGTTTTTTGGAAATGACCAAGTTATTTTTCATGGGTTTTTTTTTCCTGTCCTGACACATCTGCTGTAGATGGCGGTGATTCGATTGCAGCCTCATTACTGTCATCGCCCTCTGGAAATAATAAGACCTAAGCAGAAGACTTTTAGTAATTTCCTTCACCATTTGTGGAAATGATAGAACAGATACTGAGCATTATCACCACTCTGCCGCTTGGAAACCGTCCTGCTCGCCGAATCCCTAAATCCCCATTTCGGCTGCTTCCACCTGCTTTATTCAATTTCCAAAATCGCAACATTTGGGTGGAAATTAAAATACATCTTTATTTTTATAGGATAAATGGCAGTTTGGCATCAGCAGCTTTTCAATGTGATAGTTAAGACGTATTATCTACTCTTGCCGCTTGCTTCATCGAAATGATGCTGCAGTTCTGCACTTTCTCCAATCATTTATTATTTGCCATTTCCCGGCTGAGGCTTAACGCTCGGCTTTAAGAAAGACTAAACAACGGAATAATTCAGCGGCTGACTGGGACTTTTCTTAGTCTTTATCATAGAAAATGTTTTATTTTCATGTCTAAAATGATTATATCCTATTTTTGAAACCTTTATATTGCAGATTTAGTGAAGAATCCCACATTAATGAGTAATTTCATTTCATGGACCCTAGGGGGACTTGAAAGGTCCTTTTGACCCATGTTTGAAGACTGATACTACAGGGTGGGCCATTTATATGGATACAACTGTGTGGGCCATTTATAAAGTTGCATCCAAAATGGCCAACTTCAAAATGGCCGCCATGGTCACCACCCATCTTGAAAAGTTTTCCTGCTCCCATATAATAATGTGCCACAAACAGGAAGCTGATATCACCAACCATTCCCATTTTATTTAGGTGTATCCATATACATGGCCCACCCAGGTGTATCGATATAAATGGCCCACCCTGTATAAGGACCAACAACAACTTTGGCACGAGCTTTGAATTACTCCACGGTTTTAGGGAAGTGAAGAAGATGATGATTTATAATTATGGAATGAGTCCCCTATCGATACTTCTACATTATCATCTTATTCACTTCACGGCCACAATCACACAGCGCCGTGGGGATGCATGGTCCTTATTGTGCTGCTCTCAGTAATGAAAAGAATGCTAGAGATGCAGTGAAGACTGACACAGGGCTGGGTCCTAAGAAGAACACAAGTACAAAGAGTTTGTCCCTTACTTTAAAAGTTAAAGGGCCAAAATTTGTGGAAATAAATTTTTTAAATAATTAAGTTCCCCACCCAAACCAGCACCTTTCCTCTGCACATGGTGCTGTATCCACCGCCATTCTCCTGCCACGTGACTGCTGTAGCCAATGATTCGCAACGGCCTTCATATTCCCTCCCAGATGTGATGACTACAGTTGATCAGTGAATTAAAAAAAATGGCTGCCTTTTTCTGTAAAACAGCGCCACCCTGTTCCACAGGTTAAGGCTACATTGTAGTGAATAGGACTAAGTTGCAATACCAAACACAACCTGTAGTCAGAGGTGGTGCTGATTTTGTAAAACAAAAGGAAGCCATTTTTTTAAAATCCTGGACAATGCCTGTAAGTATCCCTGCTCTTCCTTTCTGGGTAATATAAAAACAAAGTCTAGAATAGAGAGGAAAAACTAATCCTTCTATATCACTCCTATTCTGCACTGTCAGCATACACTGCAGTTCTAGCATTCTTATCATGAGTTCAATGAACCCTATTGTAACCCTTTTATTTAGAAATTTCCAGCAGGGTAGGTCACAGGTTTGTTGTTCCTACAATAACCCCGATTGAGGTCCTTTCCTCTTACCGGGTACAGTATAGCATCCAGATAATTGGAGTGGAATACGAATATGTGCACCCTAGACATTATTATTATTATTTATTTATATAGCACCAATAATTCCATGGTGCTGTACATAAGAAGGGGTTACATACAAAGTTATAGATATCATTTACAGTAAACAAATTTACAATGACAGACTGGTACAGAGGGGAGAGGACCCTGTCCTTGCGGACTTACATTCTACGGGATAATGGGGAAGAGACAGAAGGTCGGGGTGCGGCAGCTCGGGTGGTTGTGATGTGGCAGCTCGGGTGGTGGTGAGGCAGCAGGTCAGGGGTGGTGGTGAAGCAGCAGCTGGGGTGGTTGTGAGGTGGCAGTGTGGTCATTGCAGGCTGTAGGCTTTCCTGAAGAGATGGGTTTTCAGGTTCTGTCTGAAGGATCCTCGGGTGGTGGATAATCGGACCTGTTGAGGAGTGGAATTCCAGAGGATGGGGGATATTCGGGAGAAATCTTGGAGCGGTTTTGTGAGGAACGAATAAGTGTGGAGGAGAGTAGGAGGTCTTGGGAGGATTGAAGATTACGTGAGGGAAGATATTGGGAAATTGGTTCAGAGATATAGGGAGGGGGCAGGTTGTGGATGGCTTTGTAGATCAGTGTTAGTAGTTGACTCTGGAACATTGGCTGCCGGACTCGAGCTCTGGCACTGTAGCCCTTGTATTTCCTGCCACATCCACGGCCCCTCTACTAACTAGTAGTCACTGCAACGTCGTAACATTGCGCGCAATGGATGCATGATGTCTCAGAGGCCTAAAAACCAGAAGAGGTGCTGAAGATGCCACAGGTAGTAAGTAGCGATGATCGAGCATGCTCGGATAAGATGTTATAGGAGCTCGTGTCCTAATAGAGTATTTTGGTGTGCACAAAAAAATGCTCGAGTCGCCACGGCTGCATGTCTCGCGGCTGTTCGACAGATGCAACCCTTGCATAGATTGCCTAACACAAACAGGAAATCTCTGCATGTTTTTCGTCTAATAGCCAGGAGACATGCAGCCACGGCAACTCAAGCTTTTTTCCAAGCACGCCAAAAAGACTCGATTAGGATATGAACGTGCTCAGATCATACCTTATCCGATCATGCTCACTCGTCACTAATAGTGAAAAATTCACAGGGCTCTGCTCTGGCTGACAATAACTACCAACGTGGCCTCTTGACCAGCATCCTGCAAATCATTTTGTGAAATAATACCTTCACACAGTGTCATTATCACTGAAGCCAATAGACAACTTTTTGTCTCTTCTGCACTTTTTGATGGAGTTTCCCTTTAAAGAGGTGTCAGAATCTGAGTCATCATGGCATATCCATAGGCTAGTCCAGAAATGTCCGATAGATGCAGATCCCACCACAGAGACCCACAACTCATGGTGATATGAATGGATAGGTTGGCCATTCATTTCTATGGGAGTTCTGAAAATATCCATGTTTTACTTATCTGTGGATATACGGTAAATGTCTCAGCTGGAAATGTCAGAAGCAGAGGAGCAACACATTGACGCTATTAGCAAATATCATTTTAAGAGGTAGTTCCCCCACATTACCCCATTTTAACTGATTTTCCTCAACTCCCTTCAACTGGGAGAAAGAAAAAGGCCGTCTACGTACAGTACTACTCGGTGGTGTCTTGGCACTTCTAGGGTCTCGTTTTATCCAGAGTCCCCAAAGACAAATGTCATCATCATTTCAAACTTTTGGCATTGAAAAGGTTAACAAGCTATGAAGGGGTGTCGAATGACGACATGAAAATTCTTTCTCTAACCAAAGAAGCTTTTTGGATTTTTATTCTTGGTTCCAGGTTTCTAGATCTACGTAGAGAAGTTATGTGCCATTATTGATACATTTCATATGTTTATGCATGTTGTGTATTTTTTATTTTCTTTTTATTCTTTCGACTACTCACATCTGTTTTTAATTAATTATTCTAATCATGCGTCCTCAATGTCCCATTTCCATTGATGGGTCTGGATATTTAGGATTGCTGGGAAAATTTTCCTATCAGGCTACGTCAAAGAACGCTGGATAGTATTCGAAACGCATAGCCATCTGTTTTCTGTGTTCACTATGATGATTTTTATTATCTGAATTTTAGAATACCTATACATGGTCACTCAGTGATTGTGGTGTAATTTGTAGCCTGTCATGAGTTTTGCTACAATGTCACAATTATGTAAAATTAGAATCCTTAGGAAAATTCACAGAAAGATGATCAGCATTTCCTGTGATTACTTTTAGTTCACGTGACTACATGTACATAAATAGTGGTCACCCAGACAGGAAGTCAGATGGTCACTAAGAAACCTCGATTTATAATAATAAACACAATCTTCAACGTAAGAAATAAATATAGATTGTAGAAGAGCAGGCAACACTTATTACAATATATGTTTGCCATCACCAAAGCGGATCTAGACTTTAATTTAATTTGATCTCTACTAAGCCAAATAAGAGTTAACCCACCATAAATAACAATCCCAGGAAAACCTCAGTATTGCTATAAAAGAAAATACTAAAGACATAAAATACATCTGACAGGCTCCATTATTAATATCGCAATATCCCAAGTATTTATGTAGGATTGCTTGCCTGAAATAACACCACCTAGAAGTAAAAGAAGGCAATTTCAAGGGGGAAAAAAAGCTCTACCTGTACCATTTTATTTGAGAACGGGTCCATTAGCATTTAAATTACAGGACTGACGAGAACCCGATACTACTCTCTTAAATTTACATCACAAAGTCTGATTTCTAACCGTCAGACTCGGACAGAATAAATATTAAACGTTTGACGCCAATGTCAAAGTTATTTCCAAGGATTTTGTGTGACGCAGGATAAAATTTGAGAAAAATCATTTTTGTAAAAATCTAAAAATACTCCCTCTGTCTTTTAGTCGTATCATGTCGGTGGCGTAATAATGGAATGTTTGAGTGAAGCGGTCTATGCTGCCATTTGTAAAGCTGTCCTCTGATCCTGCTTTCACAGCTGAATGATCGCTCTAATGGATATGCTCACCTCTTTGTTTTCTCTGCGAGAATATTGTTTTTCTTTACAGTCTCATGTCAGTCTGATGGCTCCTTTACTACAGGGAAGGTTTCTCTAGGCTTGAAGGTAACAGTGAAATGTTTGTTAAGTCTCAAATGTTAAAAAAAAAAACTTTTACGAAGATAACATGCATGACAATGTGCTAGATATTGTGTTGGCAAATGTATTCAACCCTCTAGTTAATTCAACCCTATACTTATGATGTTGAGAAGGTCATTCCTCTTGGACCTCCACTGATGCTGAGCAGAGCTGCCACTAGGATTTTCAGGGCCCCAGACTGGCAAAATTTTCTGGCCACCTTGAGACTGCGCACAGGCTCCACAGCAGCTTCGCCTCCACCCCTTGAACATTCCACCGTCCCACCACCCACTCTTGGAAAAACTCCACTTCTGCACCACATCCTCCCTAATCACACATTACCAATTCCCATCAAACACCATATTATATACATAGCCAGTAGCATTTGTTTTCACCAAAAGATTTTTTCAGCCGCCACCAAGACAAGGTAGACTCCTATGGCTAGACCCTACTCTACTCAAACCTATTAAACATTTGTTAAAATATTCAATAGTCGTTTTATGTATATTTTTGTTCATTTTTCTTTAAGGGAATGTGTCATATACATTTTTCTTAATGAACAGTAATACACATACAAGGAACAAATATCACCACACCATGACGAGACCACATATTACCACCACACAGTAACCAAATAATACCACATACAAAGGAGAAATATTGCCATGCAATGACAGGACCATATATTACTGCCACATAGTGAGAGAATAATACTACTTACAAGGGACAAATACAGCCACATTATGACCAGACCACAAATAACCACCACATAGTGACTGAATATTACAATACTGATCATTAATAAAAAAAAACACAATGCTAATATTACCGTAAGTGCCGAAATATACACAGGAGGTCTGTATAAAATATACAGTGGACAGTTTCAGTGTACAGGTAATACAGTGATCACCGATGACCTTATACACAGGAGCTCTGTATATGGTATACAATGTATAGTGTTAATGTACACATAATACAGGGCTCACCGGCAACTTGATACACAGGAGCTCTGTATATAGTGTATAGTGTACAGGTAATAAAGTGATCACTAATGACATTATACATAGGAGCTCTGTATATAGTGTCAGTGTACAGATAATACAGTGATCACCAGTGACATACACTGGAGCTCTGTATATAGTATACAGTGTATAGAGTCAGTGCACAAGTAATACAATGATCACCAATGACATTATACACTGGAGCTCTGTATATAGTGTCAGTGTACAGGTAATACAGAGATCACCAGTGACATTATACACAGGAGCTCTGTATATAGTGTCATTACACAGGTAATACAGTGATCACCAGTGACATTATACACTGGAGCTCTGTATATAGTGTCAGTGTGCAGGTAATACAGTGATCACCAGTGACATTATACACAGGAGTGTTGTGAATTTACCTTTTTGGCTCCCTCTAGTGGTTACTAGTGATTTGACTCTGGGAATGTCTGCCATCCCTTGTATGCTCACCTGGGTCGTTAGGTCAGGGGTGTTGCTATATAAGCTCCCTGGACCTTCAGTTCAATGCCTGGCAACGTTGTAATCAGAGCTAATCTGTTGTGCTCTTGTCTACTGATCCTGGTTCCTGCTAGATTAAGCTAAGTCTGCTTTCTTGCTTTTTGCTATTTGTTTTTGTTTGCATTTTTGTCCAGCTTGTACATAATCTGTATCCTAACCTTGCTGGAAGCTCTAGGGAGGCTGGAGTTCTCCCCCCGGGCCGTTAGACGGTTCGGGGGTTCTTGAATTTCCAGTGTGGATTTTTGATAGGGTTTTTGTTGACCATATAAGTTATCTTACTACATTCTGCTATTAGTAAGTGGGCCTCTCTTTGCTAAACCTAGTTCATCTCTGTGTTTGTCATTTCCTCTTACCTCACCGTTATTATTTGTGGGGGGCTTGTATCCAACTTTTGGGGTCTATTCTCTGGAGGCAAGAGAGGTCTTTGTTTTCCTCTTCTAGGGGTAGTTAGTCCTCCGGCTGGCGCGAGACATCTAGCGACCAACGTAGGCATGTTCCCCGGCTACTTCTAGTGTTGGCGTTAGGAGTAGATATATGGTCAACCCAGTTACCACTGCCCTATGAGCTGGATTTTTGTACTTCGCAGACTTACTTGTTCCTCTGAGACCCTCGCCATTGGGGTCATAACAGTTTGCCAGGCCAGTATTAAATGTTAAATGCATTGCAGAAGCGGGATTATAAGAAAGAAAATTCTGAGTTTTTTTTTCTCTTTCTCATTTTTTTTTCTTTTCCCCTTTACCTCTGAGTGGCTTGTGTTTGCTGCAGACATGAATGTCCAGACCTTGATTACAGGTGTGGACCAGCTTACTGCTCGTGTGCAGGGTATACAAGATTATGTTATCAGAAATCCTATGTCAGAACCTAAGATACCGATTCCTGAACTGTTTTCCGGAGACCGATTTAAATTTAGAAATTTCAGGAATAATTGTAAATTGTTTTTGTCCCTGAGACCCTGTTCATCTGGAGACTCCGCTCAGCAAGTGAAAATTGTTATTTCTTTTTTACGGGGCGACCCTCAGGATTGGGCCTTCTCGCTGGCGCCAGGAGATCCGGCATTGGCTGATATTGATGCGTTTTTTCTGGCGCTCGGTTTGCTTTATGAGGAACCCAATCTTGAGATTCAGGCAGAAAAAGCCTTGCTGGCTATGTCTCAGGGCCAGGACGAGGCTGAAGTGTATTGCCAAAAATTTCGGAAATGGTCCGTGCTGACCCAGTGGAACGAGTGTGCATTGGCTGCAAATTTCAGAAATGGCCTTTCTGAAGCCATTAAGAATGTGATGGTGGGTTTTCCCATTCCCACAGGTCTGAATGATTCCATGGCCCTGGCAATTCAAATCGACCGGCGGTTGCGGGAGCGCAAAACCGCAAATTCCCTCATGATGTTGTCTGAACAGGCACCTGATTTAATGCAATGTGATAGAATCCTGACTAGAAATGAGCGGAAAATTCATAGACGCCAGAATGGCTTGTGTTACTACTGTGGTGATTCTACACATGTTATCTCAGCATGCTCTAAACGTCTTACTAGGGTTGTTAGTCCTGTCGCCATTGGTAATTTGCAACCTAAATTTATTCTATCTGTAACTTTGATTTGCTCACTGTCATCGTATCCTGTCATGGCGTTTGTAGACTCAGGTGCTGCCCTGAGTCTGATGGATCTGTCATTTGCCAAGCGCTGCGGTTTTGTTCTGGAGCCATTAGAAAATCCTATCCCTCTTAGGGGTATTGATGCTACGCCTTTGGCAAAAAATAAACCGCAGTTTTGGACACAGGTTACCATGTGCATGACTCCCGAACATCGGGAGGTGATACGTTTTCTTGTTCTGCATAAGATGCATGATTTGGTTGTTTTGGGTTTGCCATGGTTACAGACCCATAATCCAGTCTTGGACTGGAAGGCAATGTCGGTGTCAAGTTGGGGCTGCCATGGAATTCATGGAGATTCCCTGCCCTTGTCTATTGCTTCTTCTACGCCTTCGGAAGTTCCGGCGTATTTGTCTGATTATCAGGATGTCTTCAGCGAGTCTAAGTCCAGTGCACTGCCTCCTCATAGGGAATGTGACTGTGCAATAGATTTGATTCCTGGCAGTAAGTTTCCTAAGGGGAGACTGTTTAATTTGTCGGTACCTGAACATACCGCGATGCGTTCATATATCAAGGAGTCTCTTGAGAAGGGGCATATCCGTCCTTCTTCTTCCCCTCTTGGTGCGGGATTCTTTTTTGTGGCCAAAAAGGACGGATCTTTGAGGCCTTGTATTGACTATCGGCTTTTAAACAAGATCACTGTCAAATTTCAGTATCCTTTGCCGCTGTTGTCAGACTTGTTTGCCCGGATTAAAGGTGCCAAGTGGTTCACCAAGATAGACCTTCGTGGTGCGTACAACCTTGTGCGCATTAAGCAAGGCGATGAATGGAAAACCGCATTCAATACGCCCGAAGGTCATTTTGAGTACTTGGTGATGCCATTTGGACTCTCTAATGCACCTTCAGTTTTTCAGTCCTTCATGCATGACATTTTCCGGAAGTATCTGGATAAATTTTTGATTGTTTATCTGGATGATATTCTGGTTTTTTCTGATGATTGGGACTCGCATGTGGAGCAGGTCAGGATGGTTTTTAAGATTTTGCGTGAAAATTCTTTGTTTGTTAAAGGCTCAAAGTGTCTCTTTGGTGTACAGAGGGTTCCCTTTTTGGGGTTCATTTTTTCCCCTTCTGCTGTGGAGATGGACCCAGTCAAGGTCCGAGCTATTCATGATTGGACTCAACCCTCGTCAGTTAAGAGTCTTCAGAAGTTCTTGGGTTTTGCTAACTTCTACCGTCGTTTTATCGCAAATTTTTCTAGCGTTGTTAAACCATTGACGGATATGACCAAGAAAGGCTCTGATGTAGCTAACTGGGCTCCTGCTGCCGTGGAGGCTTTCCAGGAGTTGAAACGCCGGTTTACTTCGGCGCCTGTTTTGTGCCAACCTGACACCTCACTTCCCTTTCAGGTGGAGGTGGATGCTTCGGAGATTGGGGCAGGGGCCGTTTTGTCGCAGAGAGGCCCTGGTTGCTCTACTATGAGACCTTGTGCCTTTTTCTCCAGGAAGTTTTCGCCGGCAGAGCGAAATTATGATGTGGGCAATCGGGAGTTGTTGGCCATGAAGTGGGCATTTGAGGAGTGGCGTCATTGGCTCGAGGGTGCTAAGCATCGTGTGGTGGTCTTGACTGATCACAAAAATCTGATGTATCTCAAGTCTGCTAAACGCCTGAATCCTAGACAGGCCCGCTGGTCATTGTTTTTCTCCCGTTTTGACTTTGTGGTCTCGTATTTACCAGGTTCTAAGAATGTGAAGGCCGATGCTCTGTCTAGGAGCTTTGTGCCTGATGCTCCTGGAGTCGCTGAACCTGTGGGTATTCTAAAGGAAGGAGTTATCTTGTCAGCTATTTCTCCTGATCTGCGGCGTGTGTTGCAGAGATTTCAGGCTGGTAGGCCTGACTCTTGTCCATCTGACAGATTGTTTGTGCCTGCTAAATGGACCAGCAGAGTCATTTCCGAGGTTCATTCCTCAGTGTTGGCAGGGCACCCGGGAATTTTTGGCACCAGAGATCTGGTGGCCAGGTCCTTTTGGTGGCCTTCCTTGTCAAGGGATGTGCGGTCATTTGTGCAGTCCTGTGGAACTTGTGCTCGAGCTAAGCCTTGCTGTTCTCGTGCCAGCGGGTTGCTCTTGCCCTTGCCTGTCCCGAAGAGACCTTGGACACACATCTCTATGGATTTCATTTCTGATCTTCCGGTGTCTCAGGGCATGTCTGTCATCTGGGTGATATGTGATCGTTTCTCCAAGATGGTCCATTTGGTTCCTTTGCCTAAGCTGCCCTCCTCTTCTGATCTGGTTCCTGTGTTCTTCCAGAACGTGGTTCGTTTGCACGGCATTCCTGAGAATATTGTGTCGGACAGAGGATCCCAGTTTGTTTCCAGGTTCTGGTGATCCTTTTGTGGTAGGATGGGCATTGATTTGTCGTTTTCGTCCGCTTTTCATCCCCAGACTAACGGACAAACGGAGCGAACTAATCAGACTCTGGAGGCTTATTTGAGGTGTTTTGTCTCTTCTGATCAGGATGATTGGGTGACCTTCTTGCCGTTGGCTGAATTTGCCCTTAATAATCGGGCTAGTTCCGCCACCTTGGTTTCGCCATTTTTCTGCAACTCTGGTTTCCATCCTCGTTTTTCCTCGGGACATGTGGAGCCTTCTAACTGTCCTGGGGTGGATTCTGTGGTGGATAGGTTGCAGCGGATCTGGAGTCATGTGGTGGACAACTTGAAGTTGTCACAGGAGAAGGCTCAGCGTTTTGCCAACCGCCGCCGCGGTGTGGGTCCCCGACTTCGTGTTGGGGATTTGGTATGGCTGTCTTCTCGATTTGTTCCTATGAAGGTCTCCTCTCCCAAATTTAAGCCTCGCTTCATTGGTCCTTACAAGATATTGGAAATCCTTAATCCTGTATCCTTTCGCCTGGATCTTCCGGTGTCGTTTGCCATTCACAACGTATTTCATAGGTCCTTGTTGCGGCGGTACGTTGTGCCTGTGGTCCCTTCTGCTGAGCCTCCTGCTCCGGTGTTGGTTGAGGGCGAGTTGGAGTACGTGGTGGAGAAGATCTTAGATTCTCGTCTCTCCAGGCGGAGGCTTCAGTACCTGGTCAAGTGGAAGGGCTATGGTCAGGAGGATAATTCCTGGGTGGTCGCCTCTGATGTGCATGCGGCCGATTTGGTTCGTGCCTTTCACACCGCTCATCCTGATCGCCCTGGTGGTCTTGGTGAGGGTTCGGTGACCCCTCACTAAGGGGGGGGTACTGTTGTGAATTTACCTTTTTGGCTCCCTCTAGTGGTTACTAGTGATTTGACTCTGGGAATGTCTGCCATCCCTTGTATGCTCACCTGGGTCGTTAGGTCAGGGGTGTTGCTATATAAGCTCCCTGGACCTTCAGTTCAATGCCTGGCAACGTTGTAATCAGAGCTAATCTGTTGTGCTCTTGTCTACTGATCCTGGTTCCTGCTAGATTAAGCTAAGTCTGCTTTCTTGCTTTTTGCTATTTGTTTTTGTTTGCATTTTTGTCCAGCTTGTACATAATCTGTATCCTAACCTTGCTGGAAGCTCTAGGGAGGCTGGAGTTCTCCCCCCGGGCCGTTAGACGGTTCGGGGGTTCTTGAATTTCCAGTGTGGATTTTTGATAGGGTTTTTGTTGACCATATAAGTTATCTTACTACATTCTGCTATTAGTAAGTGGGCATCTCTTTGCTAAACCTAGTTCATCTCTGTGTTTGTCATTTCCTCTTACCTCACCGTTATTATTTGTGGGGGGCTTGTATCCAACTTTTGGGGTCTATTCTCTGGAGGCAAGAGAGGTCTTTGTTTTCCTCTTCTAGGGGTAGTTAGTCCTCCGGCTGGCGCGAGACATCTAGCGACCAACGTAGGCATGTTCCCCGGCTACTTCTAGTGTTGGCGTTAGGAGTAGATATATGGTCAACCCAGTTACCACTGCCCTATGAGCTGGATTTTTGTACTTCGCAGACTTACTTGTTCCTCTGAGACCCTCGCCATTGGGGTCATAACACAGGAGCTCTGTATATAGTGTATAGGTAATACAGTGATCCCCAATGACATTATACACAGGAGCAGTGCACATAGTATACAGTGTATAGTGTACAGTTAACACACTGACTCACCAGTGACATCTCTAGTTGAAGTTCTTCATCTCCACTTTTCTTCTTCATCCAGCACAGACTGCCATTACTTCTTCCAGCCAGGACTAGCCTTTGCAGAAAATAACAGTTACCTAGAGCCCCTCTTCCACAGCACATTCCCAATTTTTCTCCAACTTCTACACTATGCCAGCTGGAAAAAAAAAGCGACAGTGTCGTCCTGCACAATAACAGAACCCCCACCACCACTGAAAACAGTATCCTCAAAAATAAAATACATCACAGCAGTAATAATATCCCTTGAATAGCCCCATACAGTAATAATGTCCCACATCCTGCTCCCATTTGTAATCCATTCTAGACCCCACATGTCTCATTCCTTGCTTACCCCATATGTTCTCTCTATTCTGCCCCATGTCTCTCCATGCTGCCCCCATGTCTCTCCATACTGCGCCATGTCTCTCCATACGTCCCCATGTCTCTCTATTCTTCCCCATGTCTCTCTATTCTGCCCCTATGTCTCTTCTATTCTGCCCATATGTGTCTCCATACTGCCCCCATGTCTCTCCATACTGCCCCATGTCTCTCTATTCTGCCCCATGTATCTCTATTCTGCCCCCACGTATCTCTATTCTGGCCCCATGTCTCTCTGTTCTACCCCCATGTCTCTCTGTTCTGCCACAATAGTGTGGTTTTACAAAAAATAAAATTTCTCTGTACCTGGCAGAGATTCAGTGGTGTCCTCTCTCGAACTTATCTGAAACACAGACACGCTGGCATATCCAGTGATGTCATAGGCTGGTGATGTGGGTGCTAGTCAGATAAAATTTGGCACTCAACTCATGTAGGTCTGACTTGGAAAATTATTTTATTGCAGTCCAATAAACGTTTCGGTCATGTGGGTGCTGACATCAGCTGTCGGCCTATGATTGGCGGCTGTTAACTATTGCCACGCGGGATGTCTTCTCAGCAAGCAATATAGATTTGAACTGAATGTGCGTCCGAGGACGCATGTTTAGTTACTGAACAGGCAGAATCCTGCCAATGTTGCCCAGTGAGCAGAAGAGAGAGGGTCCTGTTCCGGATCCCTCTGCTCACCGGACCCCATATGCCAGTAAGGGCAGTAATGCTGATCCTGAAAATAAAGGGGTGCGGTACTGATGCACAGCAGCTCTGTAGCTTCTTCAAGTTCTTTCGATCACATTGGCGCTCCAGATCATCTGGTCATGCATTAAATTACAGCTGGTCCCAGTGATGGAAATAGGGGCTTGTGGACCCCAATAGAAAACCTCCAGCAGGGCTCCCAATTGTCATGGGTCTTTAATAGTATTTGTCTTCTTATATGGGCCATGGGGACGTTTTGGGTATCATTGAGGCTCTAGTGTTACCTGGGATCGAATGCAACCTGGGCACCCACTATAGTTACTGTAATGTAAATAGATATGAGCTGAAAGATAAATAGATAATAGATATTAAATAGGATTTAAATAGATATGTATTAGATAATGTAGATAGATGGTAGAAATATATTACATTAATGTTTCTTATTTCTTTGTTTCCACATTGTGTAATTTGTACTACTGATATAAATTTTAATATCTTTTTGTTGCTGTTTGTTTTTTTTTACTTTGGTTGAACCTGTTGTCAAACACTAAGGAATGCATTGCCGGGAGATGCAAGACTTTATTAAGCTTAAATTTGTTTAAATTGATTCTTGGTGAAAAAAGAAAGCCCTTTTCCTTAAAATCACAATATATCGTGGCTTAAAATCAATACCTGACAAGCTGACTACTGATGACTGGGCAACTAGTTTGTCAATCGCCTGTCATCGCCAATCTTCCTGGATGGTTCCGTTCTACTTTGTGACCCCCAACTTCTCTTTTACTTTTGCATTTTAAGATTTACCTCCTTATTTAGCAGCTTTAATGCATTTCAA
Organism: Ranitomeya variabilis; assembly: GCF_051348905.1. Classification (NCBI taxonomy): domain Eukaryota; kingdom Metazoa; phylum Chordata; class Amphibia; order Anura; family Dendrobatidae; genus Ranitomeya; species Ranitomeya variabilis. The sequence continues at coordinate 227,354,801 of NC_135238.1, forward strand.
AGGGAATATGCGATAAGAAAATGATCTAATGGTTTTTGACCTATCGGGTTTTTATGAAAATTACCTTTCACATTATGTTAAATGCTTTTTTAAAAAAAAATTATCATTTTTTTTCTATTCACTTCTGTGAGTCTATGGACTAAAAATTATTGACCTAGGTCGACCCATGCAAACATTCATTTTTAGGCTTAGTGTTCTATTAAGATAAATGAGGGAATCAATAAATAATTAATTATCACGTTGTTGCCCATCCATTTTAATGGTCGCCATGTAATGCCATATTTCTCCATGCATATATACATTATATATAGTGGATCTGTGTCTAGTATTTCTTTATAATTAAAATTTCTAATATGTAATTTGTAAGTAAATCGGATCCAGTCAACCAAATTTGATTTGAAGGCAATTTAATTAAACACGTTGCACTTCTGTGAATCTGCAGATGCTCCTCCGTCGATTCTCAATCTCACAGAAATGTCTAAGCTTGTCGCCAAATATGAACATCACAAGGATTTTTTGATGTGACATTGCTCAATTTATCCATCAGAAAATGGAGCAAAATAATAAGAAAAAACATTTAGAATGCACTTTAAATCGACCTACCTGGAACAGGGGTTACACCTGTGTGATGTAATGCAAAACGTGGAGGGAGGTGGTGACTGAGTTATGGTCCATGTAGCATGGAGCAGAAGGCTTTGGTTTAATTTACCCTTTGCGATTTTACAGTGTTTTTTTCTGCATCAATAAATTATTTTTTATATTCTTTACGTGCATTTTTTGCAGTGTTTTTACTTCTGTTTTTCGCCCATTCATGTACAGGTTGGAAAACGGTGTAAGAATTGACATTGTGTGCCTTGGAAAAAGACATCAGGGCTGAAAATACAGTGAAAAAATGCAGCATGTGTGTTAGACTTCAGAAATGTCATTGATTATACTGGAAGTGAAAAGCACTGCGTGCTTAGATGATGGGCTGGTGATGATTGATTACAATATAGATGTGTTCAATTTGTTTCTGACATAACAAAAGGTGTAAGTTTTGTCATCTAACAAGCATCCAAATTGTCTCTTCAGAGAGGAAGAGGACTTGAACTCTAGTACAGCCTATTGAAAGTAGTAATCCTACAAGTCAATATTGACCCTTTTAACAAGCCGTGCAATATGACTTAGGATAAAAGCCAAATTAAAATCTCAATTTGCAGAAACAGTGTTTCAGGGTATTGCCCCTCATCAGTGCAAAGTATGAAATCTGATTTGGCTAGGTGAGAGGCTAAGACTGGTGTGGAGACATGGCAGGTCGGCGAGCTACTCAGACAACACAGGGTGAGGGTAAAACAGTGTGGCAATGAACCACAAAACAGGCAGATTGCACCTTTAACAGTCCCAGCAAAATTCCTCAAGATGGTGCACATTACAGAGTCTCACCCTTATGCTGACTCGCCGGGATAATGGTAATGGAAGCTGTTACTTCAGAGCTCCCAAGGTCGACTACCCAACCTGTGGCACGCACACAGAGAGGAGGTAACGACAAGCTTAAGAAAATGACAGTCCATTGAGGTACAAGGCCAGTTGACTCGAGGGTCACAACCTGGCTTCTCTGAACATCTCAATGAAGCCAGGCAACTGGCGGGGCTCAATCCTGGCTTTCTCCAAACAAATCCATGGTTCAGCGATGGTCAATGGAGCAGATCTGTATTCTTCCAAACGGGACTGAGGTCCCTTGGGTTATTTCCTGTAGAATTATAGATCCATGTCCCTCTTGATGGAGCCATGATGTATTGGCAGCTGTCCTGTAGAGTCCCTGTATGTTTGGATGTCTTGGCAGAATCTCTGGCTGTCTATCTCTCTTTCTCTCTCTATAGACGCATGTAACCTCTTTTTATTCTTAACAAGTGTCCTTCATTCAGTATTGACATAAAAAGTAAGAATGGAGATGAGATCAAGTAGCATTACTTGATTATTTAATCCACTTACATAGTTTTTCCTCCCCTGTTTTCAAAGTCACCAAACTATCTGGCCTACACAATGCATAATCAGCATATCAGTAAACATCACTAGTCATCAAGGATAAGAGCACAATATGGTATATGAAATGTCAATATTACAGGTTTACACAAGCAAAAGTCTGTTTTCTTAGCCAACACATAAATTCAAAAGTCAACATACAGATAACAGTCTATTCTTCTTGGTTTGCTAAAAATAGTCATTTGGTTAATTAAGATACAATGTCTCCACATTAGGGATCTAAGGGGTAGGATTACTCCTTGTGGAGAGTGACAAGCCAGGTCTGGGACACCAGTATGAGGAGACATAAATGCCTTGCATGTTCCTCTGGGAAATTAAGTATTCTTCAGAGAGAAAGAAGACTTGAACTCTAGTGCCACCTGTTGGAAGTAACAATAGTGCAAGTCAATATTGACCCTTTAACAAGCTTTGCAATATGACCTAGGATAAAAGCCAAATCATTCTGGAGTGCTAGACCAGGCATGTCACTCTCCACAAGGAGAAATCTTATCCCTTAGATCCTAGCCTCTCACCTAGCCAAAACAGATTTCATATTTTGCGCTGATGAAGAGTAATGCCCTGAAACACTGTGTCTGCAAACTGAGATTCTGGCTTGGCTTTTATCCTAAGTCATATTGCAAGGCTCGTTAAAGGGTTGATATTGACTTGCAGGATTAGTACTTCCAATAGTTGGCGCTACAGTTCAAGTCCACTTCCTCTCTGAAGAGACAAATTGCATATTTAATATCCCAGAGGAGAATGCATGGTGTTTAAGTCTCCTAATACTGGCATGCTAGACCTGGCATGTCATTTAACAAGCTAACTTATGTCTACATGATCAAGAACAAACGGATTAGATGAAAATGTATCCTTTAAATGAGGTCTTGTGCAGGCCGATAGCCGAGCTCTTAATATCAGAAATACCTTGATCTTTCAGGTTGCAAACTCCTAAAGCCTCAATAGCTGGAAATGATGACTAACATCCAATGTAAAAGTGACACAGGTCAGAGAAGTCACAATTGTTATGCATGCGGTCAACCTTTTTGAAGCGCACAGTAGTCATTCGCATGAATAGCCGCAGGTAAAAGCCTGCTTTTCTTCATGTAACGACTAACCCATGAGAAATCCAATATTTCTATAAAGAAAAGAGAAGGAAAAAGTAAATATTAGATTAAATTGAGTAACTTGACAAAAGCACAGTTAAAAGCTCAGCACGAGTGTAACAAATTGGTGTTTTTTTAGTAAAAAGCAGGTAAAAAGCTTTACTTTTCCCCCCGTAGAAGACATCCTCCTGTTTATTGACCACTGGAATTCAGAGATGTGGTGCGGCTTTACAAATAGGAACATGACTTTTCATTGCTACATGGTTAATACAATCACAAAGTGTTAGACAAATGCGCTTTCTTAAAAATGCCTGGTGGTAGCATGCCTGGAGCGCCAAGGCTCAAGACCCTCTCACACACATATCGATCCCAAAATGAGTTTGCTTCTCGGCCAAACTATGAGCAGCTGTAGGGGAAGATAAAGCAAGTATGAGTGCAAAAGAGGAAATAATGGAAGTTTTCACAATAGAAGGTTTGTAGTATAAACTAGAAACAGTATAAAAAATGATTTACACAAGTGTTCTAACATTACATTGTATCCTTATGGTGGCCACTTTACACTTTAGAACAGACCGCTAACAGCTATTTCTCCTGAATCCACCAAACACATGCATGCACTGCTCACCTGAGTGTGCATATGTTTTGAATAGGTAGAGTAGAATAAGAAGCTGACAAACTCCTTTGGAGGAGACTTATCTTTCCAGAGAACAAAAAGATAGGGCATGATGAATCTTTTTTCCCCCACATTTTTTTCCAAAATTGCTCTTGACAAAATTGACCATTCCAACCGTCACCAAAGAAGATGCTACAAGATTGTGTTCTAATAACATGTTGACCGTTGGGGGTCTGAGTGCTGCATGTGGTTATTTCTGCAGTCTTATAGACAACGGATAGACAAGAGTTGTATTGTTCAATCTCTGCTTCATTCAGATGGAGCCCTGTTCTCCAAATTGGTGCCACCCAACGACCTGTATATTATCCCTTATACTCTCTTGGGAAAATCCCGTTAATGTAATAGTATAGCTACATTTAGTGATTTCCCAAAGAGCTGCAGATAAGTCTTCAGCATCATCTGATGCCAGAGAATTATCATATTGTGCAACAGGAAAAACTGAATCTGACTAATTCATCCCTGCTACAAGGGCCTTTGTTACAGGCACCATTTCAACTCCAACATTCTTGGTTAAAGATGACTGATCTTTCTCCAGATACCTAATCATCAATTGTTGGCATATTTACCCCTATTCAGGCTTTGCCCCCTGGGGTCTACAAGCCTCTTTCCTGTCTGCACCTTGTAATTGTCTCAGAGTCTGGGCCACTGGCAACTCCATTTGTTGACCTGTCCAACCCTTTCAAATGGCTTATCGGGGACAAAACATTTAGCAAATGGCCTATCATTATGTATGGTGAGTGTCTGATTTAAGTTACCGTTGCAGACAGACGGAAAGTAGAGACAGGGAAATATTCAGCAAGCAGTTTATCGTCCCAGTTTTGTCGATCTGTTAGAAGCCATTGCTTTAGATCAGACCTGCACCCACAAAGTTTTTTGTGAGATGTTTCTCCCTTCTTTCTGTGTTCAAATGGTAAAAGAATACATTTGAACACTGTGGCACCGGGAGAGGAGCCGAGCAGCACCCATCAACCCCAGCCCCGACGTGCAGCAGTATGATGAGGTCAGCACGCAGGTGACCTTATGACGCTGCCAGCGCCGCAGAGGAAGTGGAAGCATCGGGCACCAGTAAGCGCTCCATAGACGACCTGATGATGAAATGTACTATTATTTTAGGCTAGGGGGAAGCAAAGAGTTGTTTTACTTTGAAGGCACATAGTGGAGCAATGGCGGACATTATGGGACACTGGGAGATGTTATAGGGCAATTTGTAACATTATAAGGCAATTGAAGGGTTGTGAAAGGGGCATATTATAGCAATTGGCTTTGGGGGGACTTTATGCGGAGAGGTAGTGTTGGGTAGATATGGAAAGTGGCAGTTTTGAGAGATATTATGGAGAGGGGCACGTTGTGCGAGGGGTAATGTGAGGGATATATTATAGAAAGGGATAGTGTGTGGGGGAATATTATGGAGAGGGGCAGTGTGGTGCGATTTAATAGAGAGGGGCAGTGTGGTGGAGATATTTTGAAGAGGGGCAGTATCAAGGGGTACCTTTTCATTTATGGGACAGTATAATGATACTTTTATTTTTAAGGTTACCATGTCAGAAAGTGGTGCTGAAGACAGAGAAGAGGGAAGCCTTGGGAGACGAGCTCTGGGTGTAAAATCTCATCTTGGCATCTGTATTACATGGAGACAATAGGGATGTGAATAATTTCAGTCAGAAAAGATGTCACCTGTAAGGTATTTGGATGTAAATGTTTGTGATATCGCCTGCATCTCATCGGTACTGTGGTTCCTGTATGGTCTGCAGTTTGATGATGGCTGGTAAAAAAACTCCCAGAATCTCTTTGCTATTGTTATGGGGTTGACCTGACATTACAATTGCTTTACTAAGCTTTTTGCTGTATACATGTACTGAGTGTGGTTCTGTTGCTCCATTCGTGTACTGATGGTGTTTCTGGTGCTGCATTCATATAGTGATGGTGCATCTGGTACTGCATTCATGTACTGAAAGTGGTTCTAGTGCTGCTATCGTGCTGACGGTTCTCCTGATCTTTCTTGCACACTGTATCAATCCATAACGTGCTTCATGGCTATATTAAAACTTAAAAATGCTTATAATTTAGAGACTTCAGATCACAAGGAGGTTTTGGCACGTTTCCGCACCAAAAATTCTGATTTAAGTTAGTGTGTGTCCACACTGATTTTTTTGCATCAGTAACTCTCCAAAACCTCCTCAAATAATCAATCCTAGGTTCTGGTAGCGTATTAATGTAAGTACCCCTTTAAAAATTCTTGCAGCCCTTGGGATTGGTTCAGCATGGTAATGTGGTCTACTGGCCTTGAAGCAAAAAATGTTGTACACCCCTGATTTAGATCAACTACAGATCATGTATTAATGCAAAGATCAAGATATTTCAAAAAGTTGAGATTCGTGTCTGGCAAACATAACATGTCTCTAACACATTTTTCAAGACTGTCTGGTTATTTCACTGCAACATAGAAATTTTCATTTTTCTATGCTGTGGTGCGTATCTGAGCACACATTTTGCTGCCTTTAGCTTTTATGCTTCTGTTGTATTCTGATCCTTGTCCTCTTGTGTTTGATATAGGCAATATTGCTGCTGGGATTCATGGACTGTGAGCCTCGCCTGCCTACATGCTGATTTCTCCCTTCATCCGTATGTTCCTGCACACCCACACTTGCACTCCTTCAGGAGACCATTGACACCCTTTCTGTGACCCTGCACCACTCACTTTCATGTATGTGAATCTGTGCGAGTATGATATCTATAGCTCCTCTTACCTAAAATGACTTGAGAGCTGAAAAAGCTGAAGTAGAATCAGGTTGTAAATGCAGTTTGTGGATTGTACAGAAAAAAATGAAACTTTCTAACAAAAACTATGTTTAACAGTAGAGGCCCACCCTTCCCCAATGTATGAGGGAATGAGACAAGGGCAGTCAATTGGTTCCCCTTTAAATAAATAGCCAATAATTGTTTAAAACATAAAATCCATTGAGAGCTTAGAGGCGTAATATACTTGCAGGTCACAACTCTCATACAAGGCGCTGAAGCTTGATTACTCCATGTGGCAATTATGTTTCAATGATCAAGAGCAAAGTTGAATGGTCTCCAGAATATAGCCACCTTAGCTCTTTCTCGGGGGACTCCTGAAACACGGGCTTCCAGGCTACTGCTGTCCTTACACCATCCTAAGGACACTGTTAACTTCACACTCACACTACACTTCAACACTCAACAAACCAATAACTCAACTTTGACTCTTTAACATCGTGCTCCTCAACTCCAGTCCTCAAGAGCCACCAACAGGTTATCTTTTTAGAATGTCTTTAGTGTTGCCCATGTGATAATTCCATCTACTGTGCAATACTAAGGAAATTCTAAAACCATGACCTGCTGATGGCTCTTGAGGTCTGGACTTAGGTAACACTGCTATAACACAATTTGAAGTCCATACTCGGGGTCACCATTCTTCTTGTCCTACCTCTAGGAGCTCATCCTGTCATAGCCCACTGACCAGATGCCAAATCAAATTACTGTGCTTCAGGACTTGACCAACCAGACCACACCACAGGCTTCAGAGAGTCAACCTCCCACAACACCATCCACCAGTTCTTCCCAGGCTGTTGTCACACAAATCCCCTTTTCCAACTTCACACCTCTTCCTTGGTGGTTTAAACTTGACACTCTGCAATGAGGTGAAGTGTCCCATCATCAAGTACGAAACAAAAACTTTCAGAAACGCAGATTTGTGGAAAGTTTTCAAAAATGTTGCCAATTCTTTCAGAAGTCTGGATAGTTTCTTCTGTTCCAATGCAGTAAAGTTAGAAATAGTTATTCAGGTCCTACACAACCAAGGATCATGGAAAGGAGTTTGGAGGCAAAGAACTTGTTTGAAACAAGTTGTCAAGTTCCAGGAGCTAAGTCATACGGCAGTGTCATGTGCATTTTTGTCTTTGCCACGATACTATGTGTATTACATAATTATAACAATAGACTGGTGGTCCTTCGGACTAGACGTTGGAAAAAGCCAAGAACATAGGTTTTCACCTGCATGTGTTGTAAACCACAGTCGCCGTGCATTATACCCAGACACCATTTAAATAGAATTCCATTGTGTTGAAGATCTAAAAAGGAAATAAAATAAAACTTAAACTAACGGCAGGGAGAGACATATCTCTTTATTTCAAATAACTTTCATATGCCTTCCGAGATTTTGCTGTCATAGCAATATGATTTTAGTGGCTCCATAAACAAAGTGTGTGCACTTAAACTGCAAAATAAGACCGGCTTAATGGATAATAAAGCCTTTTCTGTAGAGTCGTCACTTTTTTTTATTCTAAATGTATCTGAAAGGGTATACATAGCAGATTTGCATTGTTCTATATATTTAAATGCATGGAAATATCACATAGTAGTGAGACAAGCTTTAAGTGCCTGATTTATGTGTTCTGCCGGCAGCAGCTGCATTGTGGAGCTACAAGATGTCATGTATAAGGAAGAGTTGTCATACTCCACAGTACAACTGTGCAAGACTATTTTATCAGTACCTCTAAGAAAAATTACTTTGCTCCTGTGGAACAAAGTAGAGGAAACAGTGGAATTTAGAAATCTGTAAATGAAGTCTGAATATGAAATATTTTGTGCAGATTAATTTATAAAAAAATTTTTATAGGGCAAGAGCTCATTTTTTTCTGACGCAGAGCTCCAACCAGGCATATTCAGAGAGATAAATAAAATTCTAACTAGCCACAATCACCAATAGGGAGACCTAAGGAGCTCATTGCATACTTTTCATACAATTAACTCAGTTCTAAAACAATATGCCTTAAAGGGGTTGTCCAGGCTCATGGTTCAAGTATGCAGTCACTCTATGTGACTGCAGACTTGCAAATCCTCACAGCACACAGTGTGCGCACTGCCAGGATTCTAAAGTCCGAGCGAGCATGTGACAGTAAGTATGCGATTCGCATACATGCAGTCACGTGCCAACTAGACATGCGAGGCTTTACACAATACAAGTGAATTAGGCGAGGTTGGGAATGTCTAGTTGAAATGTGGCTAGAAGTATGCAAATTGCTTGATATTACATGACTGCTTACTCCCGGTGGCAGAGAATCCTGACAGCGCACAATGTGCACACTGTGGGGATTCAAAGGTTGGCAGTCACAGAGTGACTGCAGACTTGAGACCTAAGCCTGAAAAACCCCTTTAACCTCTTGACAACACATCTCTTTTGGGCCTGAAAGGTTTATTTTTGATTTCCTGTTTATGGGTGCATCGCTCCTCTGCACTCTGGCTTCCTGTTTTTATTAAGAGATTTGAGCTCCTGAATGATTGACAGTGTTGTATGTCACCCCCTCAGTATATAGAGGCAGGGCAAAGGAATATGGAATGTTGAAGGGATTTTACTCAGGGCAACCATTAACCAGAATCTTTCACAGTCATGTGAGATAACAGCTTCCAGGCATAGGTTGATTATAAGGTTTTAATCAAGCTTCCTTCCATCATACAGAATCACTTCTCTTAATATAATTCTTCCAGAAAACTTATATGAAAGTTTCTTCACACACAGTGTCTTTACACAGAGTAGCACTACACATTCATCATGCAGTGTGGTGGAGGATGGGATAGGGGATGAGTCCAGTGTCAGCTCTCTCCTCTCATACTCATATCTTGAGGCAACAATGATCGCTCCTGGCTGTCCTAACTGCATCTATGCTTCCAGCAGTCACTTCCCAGAAAGAACTAGCCTTGGCAGCTTATCTTAGTTCAGTCTGACAGGAGACTTTCTCTGACATTGCTTTGTCTTGCAGAATCTGGACGCAACAACTTTCTGAGAATCCCCTAAGGCTGTGCTGACCACTCCCTGTCTCCCGTAACCACTTTAACCCCTCTAGTTGACGGATGATTTGAAATCCTCAATGCAGCTTCGACTTGTCACAACAGTTTGAACCAGTAGCATGATTTCACTGCTTGTCCAAACTTTGTGCTTTCTGGTGCTGCAAGTAGAGGCAGCTTTGCCTCTGCAAAATCAGAGGAGCACAGGGGCACTGAGCCTGGCCAGATCCAGCTAGCTTCTGATCAGCACTTATAAGCTCTATTGGGTAGAACTTGTAAGCGCTGGGCTCCTTTCCTACTAGCCAATCACTGCTGATAGACTGTTTTACCACCAGTTTTACCTATGCTCAATAAAGGGTGAATAGCAAAGTTGCTCCTTCTGATGATCAATTTGCAATTTTATCCATCATAGAATTTGAGAATAAGCCTTTAAAGAGGAACTTTCATGACTTTTAAATTGGCTGCATCGTGATATAAGGGCTGAAGGGTTTTCATTTTGTAATAGACCATTTATTTCTCGAGCTATTAGGTTGTAAAGTTTACATGTTAATTTTCCCTTCCATCACATGGGTGGTAACAGATTCTTCTCAGGGGGCGTGTACTTTTTCCACCTTTTTCCACATCGGCCAATCAAAAGTAGGCAGAGGTGGATCAAACAATACACCCCCCAGAGAAAGTAAAAAAAAAAAGGAATCTCGGCACGATCTCACGAGACCTCTTTAGTCTCACATGACCCAGCTAAGTAATCCTCACATCCGGTTCATACAGCATGGAGACGGGAGCAGAGGAGCAGCAGGAGCTGGACTCTGTCCACATCGTAGTGGGAGCAGAGCTGACAATCTACTTTTCCCTATACTGGAGATGCAATGACTGTACTTCTAAAACACTGATAGACAGGTCTTAAGGGTGTACAAAGATGGCAGGGCAGAATGAGGATCTTTTATATATCTTTGACCTTCTGATATCTTTGTAGTTATATGTCTGATTTTTAGTTATCTTGATCCTGGCTACAACAGCAGGGTCTCACCTTTACATCACAGTGGACACTCCCCGTGCCACATGTGGTGCATGTCTGATGTTTTTTGGGCACAACTTTCCTATTGTTCTTTGTTTACTGTATATGAAAAAAATGGGCACAGAAGTCTGAACTCAGAAGCTATGAAGGTGAGTCAAAAATTACAACTTACAACTTCTGTCGGCCGCGCTGTCTTATCAGCACTTTTTGTATGATGTCATTGACTCCCCAACAGGATTGTACATGTTACATACAATGGTTTCTCCATTTGTGATTTGCTCAAAAGAACAGCATCATACAAGGACTTCTTTTTTGTGTCCGGAGGGTGTATCTGATGAAGAGGGTGCACAATGTGGAGAAATTGTTTAGCTGGGAAGAAGCGTGTATGTGCAGCGCCCCAGAGTCCTGGTCGTTGCAGTACTGTGGCTCCGCCGCTAAGGGGGGCTATGGTACGTCTGATGGCACTGAAGGAGTTCATCTGACCAGGCATCACATACACCAATACATTTCATAGCCGGGCCTCCAGGGGGAGCTAAGGGTGCTATTTATTAGGCCACTCCTCACCGTGTGGGTAAACTGGGGGTCAGGCAGGAAGTTAGGGAGAGAGCTGACTGGGTTGGAACCAGGCAACACCTTGTGGCAGAGGGTGTTGTGGGGGAAGATTCGGTAGGGTCCCTGTCAGGTTTGGGACCCTGACAGAGGCCTGGCAAACAGAGGGAACGTCACCTGACCGTGCCTGCTCAGCATAGCAGCGGTGCCCTAAGAAAGGACAAGAAGTGAGATATATTGTGCTGAGTGAGAAACGGGATTAAAGCAAGAAGGAGAATACCAGTAGGAGTTGTGCTGTAAGACCGAGGCAACATCCTACTGAGGCGCACAGCCGGCGGCCGGAACGCCGAGGAAGTATTTATATATCTAGCTCCAAGCAATACTTCAAACCAACGGCAGGACAGTCAGTCACAGGCGGGCTGTCTCACCTAAATCACCTACGCAGACATAGGGGGCAACCTGTAGAGAGGGGCGACTCTAGGGTCCCGGAAGAGCTCCGAGCCTACCCGTCATACGGGTGCGTCCCAACCGTAACATCAGGGAGGGACGGAGGATTAGCAGAACATCATCTAATCGAGTTGTGAGGGAACACGAGAAACAGACACAACAGTTGTGGGGACTTTCCGTAAGCACAGCAGGGGAGGACCACAACACATAGCGCTAGCAGGAAGGCACAGATTTCCACCTGCAGAGAACTCTGGAGGTGCCATTGGACCGGCCGGACTTGCGCAGCCTGGTGAACCGTATTCTGGACTGAGGACCCAGAGACCTTCAGTAAAGAGGTAAAGAGACTGCAACCTGGTGTCCTCGTTATTTACTGCACCGCACCACCACCACTATCCACATCTATTACTGTACGCCCCTCAGCAGGGTCACAGACCGGGTCTAGCCACCGTGACAACCCCAGGGCAGAGACTTGGAGGCCCGGTACCGGGTACCCCTCGACCCTGCGGCAGTGGGGGCACTACATATGAATGCACCGAGAAAGTCAAGGAAGGTTGCACAAGTGTCAGCCACGAAGAAAGGGACAGATGCCCGTCTATGTCCACGACTGATGAAAACATTGACAAGGAACTGATTATGTTGGACAGATTATTATTATTATTATTATTATTTATTATTATTATTATTATTATAGCACCATTTATTCCATGATGCTTTACATGTGAGGAGGGGTATACATAATAAAAACAAGTACAATAATCTTGAACAATACAAGTCACAGCTGGTACAGGAGGAGAGAGGACCCTGCCCGCGAGGGCTCACAATCTACAAGGGATGGGTGGGGATACAGTAGGTGAGGATAGAGCTGGTCGTGCAGTGGTTTGGTCGATCGGTGGTTACTGCAGGTTGTAGGCTTGTCGGAAGAGGTAGGTCTTCAGGTTCAGATGAGTGAAAGTGGATTATTTCCCCTAAAATAAGTCTTATAAGGATGAAGAGGTGAAGACATTGGTGCATTTGTGGCTCGCAAGTTTAGCCTAAAATATGTTTTAATGAGGGAATGCAATAGCTTGCTGATAGGCTATCAAAGTATACCAAAAAGCAGAGAGACCATTTCTGAAAATAAGGCTAGGTTCACATTGCGTTAATGTGTGCACGCTAACGAACAGCGTTGCACGGCGAAAATGTCGCAATTAACGCCGTGCAACGGGTCCGTTAGCGCACCCATTGACAGCAATGTAAATTTCGCCTGCAGCGCATCACTAGCGCGTGCCTTTTTCGGCTCGCGCTAGTGATGTGCCGTTCTTCTGTGACGCGCCTCGGACGCTGCTTGCAGCGTCCGCGGCGCGCCCGAGGTCCGTTCCCCGCTCTCGCAGATCGGGGATCTGCGAGAGCGGGGTCGTTAACGCGACCCCTGAACGCGGCCCCTAAATAAACATTGCGTTAGCGCAATTCGCTAGCGCTAGCGCTAAACGGATTGCCCTAACGCAATGTGAACCTAGCCTTATTTTTTTGTCTTTTCCAAAATCGATTAAAATAAATTTGACAGCCAGAATGGTGAAACTTTTGACTCGCCCTTTGTGTACCAACAAAATGCATGTTGTTGTATGAATTACATGTTGGTTGGGAGAACGTCTATCAAAGATAGTGGCTTATAAGTCATGAGGACCCAAAGAGGTGTTGGACAAATCTAAAAGAAATGGTTAATGCAGCCCACAAGATAAGCCTAGGAAATGCAGGTTGTAGAATAGGATAGTCTCCTGGAAACCTACAGCGACACTGAAGACCATGCAAATACCACGTTAGGAGCAACCTATAAAACTCATGGATTACTTATGGAGTATCACAGAATAAAGTCTTCGCAGTAAAAAAAATAAATAATAATTCTACAGTTGATTTCAACTTCTTTCCAGTGTTTTGTAACGTTATGTAAGGTCAGGTGCAACCAACAAGCTAAATGTGCCACATCAAAGTGATGTAACCACTAAGCAGCTGTGCCTCTGCTGCAGGAAAACTCATCTGCTTACCTGGTACGTTCTGCAATCATTCTTATTTACTCTCTAATTTCATTTTTGTAGGACATATTCAAGGTAGGGAAACATTGATCCTTATCATTCTGAACTTTTATAGAAGTTGTTAATTATATAAATAAAATAATACATTAAATAATAATTAAATAAATAATAAATAAATAATAATAAATAATACATTTTGTTATTTTTCCACTGTGGCTGTATACAGTATCTAATGAATGAAACTAAATTTAAACACGTGTTCCATTCGCTTTAGAGTACAGATCTTGCTCAAAGGTCACCTATAAGTGGAAGTCCTAAGACGAGACGCTTTCTGAATTGCAGGCTGGAGTGTTTTCGCACTTCATAAGATGCGTCTTATTTTATTGAATAACATAACCGTTTTCTAAGGAGAAATTATATAAATGAGAAATCCCTGAACCTTATCCAACCCTGAGAGGAACTGAAAGTAGAACCAAAGTTTTAAAAATGAAGCCATTAGAAATCTCAATGTAAGAACCATCTGTTTGTGGAAGTGATAGATCGTTCACCCATTAAAGAGAGATTTTGAAGGTCAAGGAAATGCAATGTGGTTCACCCTTCACCACTTGACACAAATATTTTTTTTTTAAAGGATTCCTTGTATCCTGCGTCTAGCTCTCTGACCAGATCTGCAGTAAACAATTTGTCTTTATGGGGTTTTATTATGGAGGAGTCATGTATAGGTGCGATAATAAAAGAGGATAAATGGGATGAGATGAAATTGCAAAAACTCCAGGTCATACGGAGACGAGCAACGGATAAGGCAAAGACTACAGAAGGTCACAAAAGTGCTAGGAGTTGTGGTAGGTTTTATTTCAGGATCCTCCGATATATCAGCAGCAAAATCTACAACAAACTCAACATGATTCAACATTATGTGCAGCAAACGGAGCTCTTTAATTCGTCCAAAAATGAGTTTTTCAAGTGGAAACTGCTTTATAAAACTCCCCTTCTTTTTGGAGATTTTAGAGGAGTTTTTCATTCTCTGAAAAGTTTTTGAAACAATTTGGAAAAGGTTTTCCTGAAGTGTTTTTTGTGCAGCTGTTTGATTGGACAATGCCGAGTTTGGAGCAGATTTATCAGGAGCCGATTCTAAAAAAAATGACATTTGCTCTATTTTTTCCCCACCGGGCTTTTCCTTTTTTTTTACAACTTCAGGCGTGTATATATATATATATATATATATATATATATATATATATATATATAATTTACTTATTTATTTTAATACTTATTTTTACAAAAGAATATTTTAATATTTTTATATATATATATATATATATATATATATATATATATATATATTAATTAAAATAAGGGTTTAATTTGCAATTGGAGCTAGCTCCGATCACAGCAGTTAGATTACCGTCAGCACTGTATGGAGCCGGGTAATGAGCCCGCTTCACATATGCAGAGCGCACATCTGGGGTACATTTATGGCACATGTTGCAGATGGATGTTGGCTCCTCAATCAGTGATGGTAATGGGCCCCTGCACATGCCCAGGTTTGCCCGATGCTAATACCAGTCCTGGCATCCAGCAAAGCATAACGCAGTCTTGGACTTGGAAAAATCCAGTATAGTAAGGCCTCTTTCACACATTAGTTTTTTGCCATCAGTCGCAATCCATCGAATTTTGAAAAAAACGGATCCGGTGACTGATGCTGTCGGATCCTTTTTTTCTCATAGACTTGTATTAGCGATGGATTGCGATGGATGGCCTCACGTTTCATCCATCGTTTGCCGGATCCGTCGAAAATTGTTTGTCCAGAGGCCGGAGACAATGGACATAGTAACGCTTTTTGTGTCTGTTGAAAAAACGGACAGCGACGGATCCATCACCGTCCGTCGTTTGCTAGAATGGAAGCCTATTGGTGCCGGATCCGTCAAATAACGGAATCCGGCAACGGATTCCTTTTCTTTTAACTGAGCATGCTCCGATTTTTTTAGGATCCAATTAGCCGGAACAGCTAGTCGGATCCGTTGAAAAAACAAATCCGTCTCATCAGTTTTTCTCAATCTGTGACGGATCCGTTTTTTTCAAAATTCAACAGATTGTGACTGATGACAAAAAACTGATGTGTGAAAGTGGCCTAAGAGTGAGGTTTCAGGTGTAATCGCTCATTACTATTTGTAAACATTTTTTCCTTTTGAAATCTGATATAGAAAGTAAAGCACTAATAGTAAAATCTGAATATAATGTCACATACAGTCGGCTATAGGGTACGTTATATTAAATGGTGAAGGCTAACAATTTTGCTGATTTCCTTCCATTACCAAATATCAGTTTTCACTTAATATGACCAATGCTCATCATTTAGACTTTTAGTAGCTGTGGAACGTTTTGCCCTAAGAGCAACTTACTTGCACTCTTTTAGTATAAAACTAGAAAAAAAAAAAAGCAAAAGTAACAGGGTGGTAGGAACATTCAGCGAGGCATTTGGAATAAAAGAAGATATATTAACAGCTGGAGGAAAGAGGTTGTGTTATTACTAAGAATTATCAGTCGAAATTCAATTTTATAACTTTTTATTGAGGGCCCGGAGGCCAAGGTTTTTTTTTATTAAGCTATAATTTAGTTTGCCCGTTAACCCTAAAGTACATGAGTCTGAGAAACTATACAGCTAGTCACAGACTAAAACGATCAGCTTGTTAAAACAAAGACTTTCTTTTTAAAAATTGGTGTCCGATCAGTCTTCAGGAGGGTCCAAATTAAGGCTTGCTGACACTCTTTTCCTTGATGTGGCCACGGTGTCCAGTAATAATGTTCCCTGGTCACTTTATATCTAAATGTTTAGTGCTCCAGCCTGTAGTATCCAGGAGATCAGTGTCCGGTTCTTGATGCTCAGTGGTTTGTTGACCCCAATTATATTTGACTCCCCAGGTTATGGTGTGCACTTAATGATACTCTCATTTTCAGTGCTTTTTGGTGCCCGGTGATTTGTCCATTACGTTTGGATCTCCAAATTATGGTACTTTAACTTTTGGTGGCCAATAATTCGCTGAACTATCATTAGGTTTCAGTCTCCAAACTGAAGATTGGTGTCCAATTTTTATTGCCATTTATCCTGACATTCAGTTGTTTGATGCATCTGCAGCGGCCCAGAGTCCTGGTCGTTGCAGTACTGTGGCTTCGCCACTATGGGGAGCTATGGTGCGTCCGATGGCACTGAAGGAGTTCATCTGATCAGGTAAAGGAGAGGCAGTAGGTCTGGTGCCGATAGGACAGGCGGTCCTGCAGATCAAAAGAAGGAGAATGTAAAAGTTGATATGCCTTATAATGTGATTATAGGAAGGTCTTTGGCGGACTTAGAGTGTGTGTCCTCTAAAGACAATGTTAATGTATTATACCAGTATTTGCACTAAGTAGAATACCCGGTTGGGTAACAGGAGTTATTTATAGCCTGTAATTTATAATGTTTAATGTTTAACCATGTTTTGTAACGTTCAAGTGTCCTCACCTCCCATAAAGGGAAGCCTGTTCAAGTATACTTATTGTTATTTGCACTCAACAAAATTGTATGTCTTTTTGCTAAACTTGTATTGTTGTTTTCTTCCCAGTCCCGGAGTACTGGGTTTAACCAGGGGGGAGTGCAGCGGCCCAGAGTCCTGGTCGTTGCAGTACTGTGGCTCCGCCACTATGGGGAGCTATGGTGCGTCCGATGGCACTGAAGGAGTTCATCTGATCAGGTATCACAGACACCAATACATTTCACAGCCGGGCCTCCGGGGGGAGCTAAGGGTGCTATTCATTAGGCCACTCCCCACCATAGTGGGTAAACTGGGGGTCAGGCAGGAAGTTAGATCAGAAAGCTGACTGGATTGGACGAAGCAACACCTAGTGGCAGAGGGTGTTGTGGAGGAAGAGACAGTAGGGTCTCTGTCAGGGGTGGGATCCTGACAGAGGCTTGGCATTGAAAAGAACGTAACGGGTCCGTGCCAGCTCCGGGAAGCGGCGGGACCCAAGAAAGGACTAGAAGCGAGATAGATTGTGCTGAGTGAGAAACGAGATCAAGCAATAGGAGAATTCCAGTAGGGGTCGTGCTGTAAGACCGGAGCAACACCCTACTGAGGCGCACTACCGGTGGCCGGAACGCCGAGGGAGTATTATAACATTCAGCTTCAAGCAATACTCTAAACAGCGGCAGGACAGTCAGTTTAAGGCGGGCTGTCTAACACATATCACCTATGAAGTCTTGGGAGGCAATTGCGGGAGAGGGGCGTCTCTAGGGTCCCGGAAGAACTCCAGGCCTATCCGACAAACGGGTGCCGTTCTAACTGTAACATCAGGAAGGGACGGAAGATTAGAAGAACATCATTTAATCGAGTTGTGAGGGAACTTAAGAAACAGACACAACGGTTGTGGGGTACTTTCCGTAAGCACAGCAGGGAAGGACTACAACACATAGCGCTAAGAAGGAAGGCACCGATTTCCACCTGTGAAGTGAACTCTGGAGGTGCCATTGGACCGGCCGGACTTGCGCAGCCTGGTGAACCGTATTCTGGACTGAGGACTCAGAGATCTCCAGTAAAGAGGTAAAGAGACTGCAACCTGGTGTCCTCGTTATTTACCACGACCCGCACCACCACCATCTACATTTATTACTGTACGCCCCTCAGCAGGGTCACGGACCGGGCCTAGCCACCGTGACAACCCCAGAGCAGAGACTCACAGGCCCGGTACCGGGTACCCCTCGGCCCTGCGGCAGTGGGGGCGCTACAACTTGGCGTCACGAACAGGATGTACTTAAGCCTGAAGAATCAGGTCATGTGTGCCTTGGAACTGTGATTTATTGTGCTTGGACTGTACTTTATTGCAAAGACTGTGGATTGTCACTTGCCGCCAAAAGTTCGCGCCGAAAGCCGCCGCCATTGCTACGCCAGAGAAGAAGGAGGGCGTGCCATGGGAGGAGACTACCAGGGTGGTGCGAGAAATGGCTACCGCCCCCTGCACTTCTGGCTGCAAAATGAGGACCTGCCTTCAAGCAGAGGACGACCCCCTGACTTGCAACGGCGGGAAGCAGGAGATGGAGAAGCTCGGCCCTGGAGAAATGGCGGAGTCCGATGCATGCACTGCCACCGATCAGCAGATCATGATGAAGAACAGCGAGTGCTGGAACGGGGAAGGAGCAGTCCCGGGTTGCCCTCGCTTGTCAGAGGCGGACCCGTGCTCCCTGCAGCCGGAGGAGCCGAAGTCCTTGGAACAGATAGCGGAGCCGAGTCCACCAATCCCGACCTCGGAGTCAGCGGAGGAAGAACCACAGCGAGCGGAGCCACGTCCGGGGACCGTAAGGGAGGAGCCGCAGTCCGGGCGGCAGCCGACTCCAGCGTTCTTGTCAGCGGACCGGATCGACACCGGTGGAACCACATCAGGCGCAGGTACGACAGATACCCCTGCCCTAACGCTCGATCCCGCTCCCGCGACCGATCCTCCCCGCAGCAGTAATCCTTCGTTCACCATCGAGCGGGTGGTCCTCGGCCCCAGCGCGATCGGGAAGTTGTTGCCGCCACTACCAACCAGGTGGGGGGAGCCCATAGAGATGGGCCCGGATGGAGTGATGTTCCGGTGGGACACCCCCTGGGTTGAGCAGGATGGGGTTCCGGTGGATGGTCTCACCATCGCGATACTTACCTGGGACCAGTACAATCAATGCGTGCTCCAGCACTGGAAACAGCGAAATGAAGTTGAACAACGGGAGACGCAACGCAAGAAGTCTGTGCATGGCAGGAAAGACGTGGTAAAGCGAGGAAGGGTGTCGGCCTTCCACCCAAAGAAAGGATGGGGCTCAATACAGGAACCGGGCCTATCGACTGACGTCTTCGTTGCCAGCTATGACGTGGAAACTCCCTGCTGTGATCGGGATGGCGAACCATTGCGAGAGGGGGATCAGGTGACGTACACCCGTCACTGGAATGAACAGGGGTGGCGTGCCCGGAATGTTCAGCGATGTGAGCCTGAAGGAGTGTCACCTGTGGCCCCGACCGTGGTTGATCCAGGTTTGCCCGATCTCGTTACTGTCTCCACTGTGCGCTTTGTAGTAGCCCCCGAACTTGCCAGCAGGATCAGTCTTCAAATTCAGACACCGGGTGACCTGGAGGTCCCTGCGGGGCCTACCGCTGGCATCCGTGCCACAGTAGTCGGGGGCCCGGAGCCAAGGCCACCTGAGCAAGAATAAACCTCGAAACCATGATAATGTAAATAGTTCTTAACTGTTTGTTCCTGTTTTGCTGCTGAACCCGTCTAGGGTTAACTTTTAAAAGGGATCCCTTTGTTGACCCGGGATCCCAATTGTTTGGTTTGTTTTCCACTTTTTGTTTCCTGTTATCAAGAACTGCCGCAATCATGAACAGTGCATGATACAAACTTTTTGTATATAGTTAGCACCTTCTTAAAGGCGCTTCCTACTGGTTTTACTTAGAAAGAGACTCTTTGTGAAGATACCACACTGGGGCTTTTGCTGAGTATGGACTGGTAGCTAGAGAACAAATGCTACCTCCTAAAGACTTGGTCCCCTCTTAAAGGGAATGTTCACGTGTTGCACTTAAAGAAATGGTATTGCTTTAAGGCTGATAGATAGCAATGATGTTTGATAAGAGAAAATGATGATGCTTACATGTAAAAGTTATATGTACCCAACTGGTTAACTGTAAAGAAATGCTGATAATGTTCCTTAGAAGAAAGATTGAGAGACAGAAGGAAGGTGCAGTAGGCCCATAGGGGTAGACAGAGTGTCCTGCATAGTCGGAAGTAAGAAAGTATTAATGAAGGTTGATGATCTAAGAAGATAGTTGATAATGTTGATAAGAAACTGGGGATAGAAGGTAAACCCTGAGTCCTCCATAGAAAGTTAAGAAGAGTTAATAATGTGTCATCGAGGACAGAGAGTGAACCCGTAGGGGTTAGGTGGTAGGTTCTCTTAAGAGTCATATGTAGATGGCTCAGTGCTTCCAAAATAGAAAGTATGTTATGTCCTATACTATGTATAGCAGTTGAAAAGGCAGTAGGTCCTGGCTGAACGGGACGGTCCTGTAATAGAAAGGAGAGGCAGTAGGTCTGGTGCCGATAGGACAGGCGGTCCTGCAGATCAAAAGAAGGAGAATGTAAAAGTTGATATGCCTTATAATGTGATTATAGGAAGGTCTTTGGCGGACTTAGAGTGTGTGTCCTCTAAAGACAATGTTAATGTATTATACCAGTATTTGCACTAAGTAGAATACCCGGTTGGGTAACAGGAGTTATTTATAGCCTGTAATTTATAATGTTTAATGTTTAACCATGTTTTGTAACGTTCAAGTGTCCTCACCTCCCATAAAGGGAAGCCTGTTCAAGTATACTTATTGTTATTTGCACTCAACAAAATTGTATGTCTTTTTGCTAAACTTGTATTGTTGTTTTCTTCCCAGTCCCGGAGTACTGGGTTTAACCAGGGGGGAGTGCAGCGGCCCAGAGTCCTGGTCGTTGCAGTACTGTGGCTCCGCCACTATGGGGAGCTATGGTGCGTCCGATGGCACTGAAGGAGTTCATCTGATCAGGTATCACAGACACCAATACATTTCACAGCCGGGCCTCCGGGGGGAGCTAAGGGTGCTATTCATTAGGCCACTCCCCACCATAGTGGGTAAACTGGGGGTCAGGCAGGAAGTTAGATCAGAAAGCTGACTGGATTGGACGAAGCAACACCTAGTGGCAGAGGGTGTTGTGGAGGAAGAGACAGTAGGGTCTCTGTCAGGGGTGGGATCCTGACAGAGGCTTGGCATTGAAAAGAACGTAACGGGTCCGTGCCAGCTCCGGGAAGCGGCGGGACCCAAGAAAGGACTAGAAGCGAGATAGATTGTGCTGAGTGAGAAACGAGATCAAGCAATAGGAGAATTCCAGTAGTGGTCGTGCTGTAAGACCGGAGCAACACCCTACTGAGGCGCACTACCGGTGGCCGGAACGCCGAGGGAGTATTATAACATTCAGCTTCAAGCAATACTCTAAACAGCGGCAGGACAGTCAGTTTAAGGCGGGCTGTCTAACACATATCACCTATGAAGTCTTGGGAGGCAATTGCGGGAGAGGGGCGTCTCTAGGGTCCCGGAAGAACTCCAGGCCTATCCGACAAACGGGTGCCGTTCTAACTGTAACATCAGGAAGGGACGGAAGATTAGAAGAACATCATTTAATCGAGTTGTGAGGGAACTTAAGAAACAGACACAACGGTTGTGGGGTACTTTCCGTAAGCACAGCAGGGAAGGACTACAACACATAGCGCTAAGAAGGAAGGCACCGATTTCCACCTGTGAAGTGAACTCTGGAGGTGCCATTGGACCGGCCGGACTTGCGCAGCCTGGTGAACCGTATTCTGGACTGAGGACTCAGAGATCTCCAGTAAAGAGGTAAAGAGACTGCAACCTGGTGTCCTCGTTATTTACCGCGACCCGCACCACCACCATCTACATTTATTTCTGTACGCCCCTCAGCAGGGTCACGGACTGGGCCTAGCCACCGTGACAACCCCAGAGCAGAGACTCACAGGCCCGGTACCGGGTACCCCTCGGCCCTGCGGCAGTGGGGGCGCTACACATCAATATGTTTTTTGTTTCTTGTTATTTTGCAAAAAAGAAGTACAAATAATGTATTACATTATATTAAATAATATTCCAAACCTACCCAAGCCAATCCCAGTGGGAGAAGAAAGAGAAAAAAAAATCTAAATTACACGTCAGTATGTCTTTGGAGTGTATGAGGAGAATGGAGCACCGAGATGAAGCACATGTAATCACAAGGAGAACATGCAAACTTCTTGCAGATGTTGTCGTGGGTGGGATTTGAACCCAGGACCCAGCATCAACAGTGCTACCCCTGATGCTATCCACCACTTATTAAAAAAAACAAGAGCCTATAAGACCAACCTGCAATTGACCAACCTCCAAGATCTGATCTCATAGATATTATTCCTATCAAACATATCTATGGCATCAGTCAAATAAAATACCACAGAGGTGGCCATGAAGTTGTGTAACTGCCATGTTGGGAAGCATACATGGAGATTTGGAACTGAAAATACCCCTTCCTCCAGTGGTGGGCAAAAGAAAATGATTCTAAATAAGGTTTCTTGCCACGTCAGAGAAGCTCAGCAAGTTGACTGTTCCAATGCTTGAACTTCCTCTCCTGAATCCATACTGGAGAACTTCTAAAAAATAAAAAAAATATTTAAGAAGTAATACTTCTTTGTATAAATGCATTTTAGTGGCCCTCGACAGTGGAAAAGCCCTCCAAATCTTAATCTGGGACTGAGAGGCTCAAACTAATGGGTCAAAATTCAAGAGGTTGTCCAGGAAAAAAAAGTTATCGCCTATCCGCAGGATTTGGTGAATCTGCGTGACTTGGCCGATTCGAATCTCTTGATCTAAAGCTGCTGTATAAATAGTCACTTGGTGGCTCTCATGCGAATGCAGCCTGTGAAGGATTTTGCCAGCTTGTCACCATATTGTAATGAGTTTCTGGTTCTCAGTTTGTTATTTAGCACAATTCGCCATGAATTATCCAAGCGGGTTTTAATGTCTCCCGGCCGCTTTAGACACATTTGCAAGTAAAAGAGCTGATTACTCGTCTATGATTAGTCAAATAGATCACCAAAGAAACCTTGTTGTCTTTAAACTCTACCAATATTCTTATCGCAAAATGAATGGCTTCCTTCTCGCTTATGTTAATTATTGTGTGTTTATTTCAGATTTAACAGCCAAAGGTCTCCTGACTACTATGGAAAATGTATCCCATGGCAGCGAATGTAGTATGGAAGCAATGACTAATATGTATATGCTGTGAAATCCATATCCTCAAGGACAGTCAGTTTGATATGTCTAAATTACTGCAATTACCAAAGAGCAAGCCACATAAACATTGTCTAATGAACTGAACATGGCAGTGTAGGAAATATCAGAATCTTAGAAGCCAAATTGCGAGACATGGTTTCCCTCATTCTGAAACATTTTGGACTAACCCTTTGACTCAAATACATGTCTGAACTGCCCTGCTTATGTACCCTATAAATGATGTATGGTTTTCATAAGAAAAAGAGTTTTGTAGGCCATTGGCATCAGGATTCAATCACCTACAATGAATGAGGCCAATTAGGATGATCAGATGATCATCATGGATGTGGCATTCCAAAATTGTGGTGGTCAGATTTTCTGGCCATGCCAATATTCAGTAAACCATACATTCCCCCATGTCACTATTTCAAGGAACACCTACCATTACAGGATGGTCATTGAAAGGAATATATGACAGCTATATACACCAAAACATGAGAATTTTTTTGTATCTAAGGCCTCTTTCACATTGCGTTCTTGCCCACATTCAGTGGTCCCATCGGAGCTTGCATCCAAACCCCCAGCAAAAAGAAATTCAGGCATATGTGCCTACAATGCCATTGACTATAATGGTGCCATCAGACTCAACTTGTGTTCTGTCTTGCATCAATTTTTGATGGTCTTCACCTACTGGTGGTGGACAGTCAGACTTAGTAGACTGTGTTTGAGTGTCCGCCTCCAGTTGGCTTATATGCCCGAAAATTATGCATGACAGTACACATGTTGACTCTGTGAGCACAACTATAGTCAATGGCCCAATTGGCACATACGCCTAAATCCTCTTTTGCGGGAGATTCGAACGCAAGCCACCACAGAAACACTAAATGTGGGCAAAAACGCAATGTTAAAGCACCCTTGCCCTTTTGGTCATGAGAGCCACCTTTAAATGAGAGCAACCGAGTGACTACTTTCAGCACATAAAACTCATAAGTTCACACCAGATTATCACAAAACAAATATTTATTTTCCGAGCTGATCTTTTTCATGCCAGACATCTTGGGTAGGGTTGAGCGAAATGGATCGGACAAATTCAAAAATCGCCGACTTTCGGCAAAGTCGGGTTTCATGAAACCCGACCCGATCCTAGTGTGGGATCGGCCATGCGGTCGGCGATCTTCGCACCAAAGTCGCGTTTCGTATGACACGTTCAGCGCCATTTCTCAGCCAATGAAGGAGGACGCAGAGTGTGGGCAGCGTGATGACATAGGTCTCGGTCCCCACCATCTTAGAGAAGGGCATGACAGTGATTGGCTTGCTTTCTGCGGCGTCACAGGGGGTATAAAGAGGCGTGCACGCCGACCGCCATCTTACTTCTGCCGATCTTAGCATAGGGAGAGGTTGCTGCAGCTTCATCAGAAGAAGGGATATAGTTAGGGAGGGAAGATTAACCCCCAAACTGCTTGTGCTGTAGCGATTTCCACTGTCCAACACCACCTTTTTTTGCAGGGACAGTGGAGGCTATTTTTTTGTGCATCAGCTCTGTAGCTTATTAGGCTGCCTTATAAGGCTCCCTGATAGCTGCATTGCTGTTTACACGCTGCTGTGCAAACCAACTGCTTTTTTATAAGCAAAAATCCTGTTGCTCCTTTCTGCAGTTATCTTGTTTATTTGTCCACACTTTTGTGTGCAGCAGTCCTTTTTGTTGCTGCCATACTTGTCCTGAGATCATTGTAGGGAGATTGAAATTGTACTACAGTCCTTGGATTTTTTTCAGATATCTTCCAGACACTTTCTGCCACTTACATTGTGTTGTGTTACACACTGGGCCTGAGTTGTGGTGCAGTCTCCCCCCCAAAAAAGGGTGTTTCAAATTGTCACAAAGTGGATATATGTCAGTTCTGTTAGTTTGTTGTATATCAGCCAGCCACGTTCTTCCACTTACATTGTGTTGTGTTATACACTGGGCCTGAGTTGTGGTGCAGTCTCCCCCCCAAAAAAGGGTGTTTCAAATTGTCACAAAGTGGATATACGTCAGTTCTGTTAGTCTGTCGTATATCAGCCAGCCACGTTCTGCCACTTACATTGTGTTGTGTTATACACTGGGCCTGAGTTGTGGTGCAGTCTTCCCCCCAAAAAAGGGAGATTCAAATTGTCACAAAGTGGATATATGTCAGTTCTGTTAGTTTGCCGTATATCAGCCAGCCACGTTCTGCCACTTACATTGTGTTGTGTTATACACTGGGCCTGAGTTGCGGTGCAGTCTCCCCCAAAAAAGGGTATTTCAAATTGTCACAAAGTGGATATACGTCAGTTCTGTTAGTTTGTCGTATATCAGCCAGCCACGTTCTGCCACTTACATTGTGTTGTGTTATACACTGGGCCTGAGTTGCGGTGCAGTCTCTCCCCCAAAAAAGGGAGATTCAAATTGTCACAGAGTGGATATACGTCAGTTCTGTTAGTTTGTCGTATATCAGCCAGCCACGTTCTGCCACTTACATTGTGTTGTGTTATACACTGGGCCTGAGTTGTGGTGCAGTCTCCCCCCAAAAAAAGGGAGATTCAAATTGTCACAAAGTGGATATACGTCAGTTCTGTTAGTTTGTCGTATATCAGCCAGCCATGTTCTGCCACTTACATTGTGTTGTGTTATACACTGGGCCTGAGTTTTGGTTCAGTCTCCCGAAAATAAAAAGGGAGATTTAAATTCACAACAAGTTTATATACACCTTCTACCTTGTTTTACAGTACCATATAACGGTTGTTATTTTGATAACATTTTCCCAAAAATAAGGAAGTCTGGTGGAAGAGGCCGTGGGCGGTCGTTGCCAGCTGGTACTGATGGTGGTGGTGGTGGTGGAGCATCTGGTGGTAGTGGGAAAAGCAAAATAGCACCTAAGGCTGGAGGAGTTGAGCCAGCATCATCGTCTGGCTACACAAGGCCTCGAAGGCTCCCTTATCTTGGAGTAGGAAAACCACTTTTAAAGCCGGAGCAGCAGGAAAAAGTTTTGGCTTTCCTTTCTGACTCAGCCTCTAGCTCTTTCGCCTCCTCTTCAGAAAGTTCAATATATAAAAGCAGCGAGTCGTCAGTGGATGCTCCCAGTCAGGGACAAGATGTTTCCTTGTGTCCTTCACCCAAACCAAAACTGAAGGATGTGTCAGGCAACACTACAGGTTACTCCATGGAGCTCTTTACACATACCGTGCCAGGGTTAGAAAGGGAAATTGTTAACTGCCCATTACAAGATGAATCGGACATGGAGTTCACTGATGCATAGCCACAGCTAGATTATTATGCTGTTCCATTGACTCAGATCACTACATTGCCCTCGCAGTGTACTCAGCCAGAATCTGACCCTGATGAGACTATGGTGCCCCGTCCCGAACGCTATAGTACCTTACGCGGTGACACAGAGGAAGGTGCACATGACATTGAAGAGGAGGTGATAGATGACCCAGTTGTTGACCCAGATTGGCAGCCATTGGGGGAAGAGGGTGCCGCTGCCAGTAGCTCAGAAGCGGAGGAGGATGATCCGCAGCAGCCATCTACAGCACAACAGCTGTCATCTGGCAGGCCCGCATCAGGCCAAAAACCTGTGTCAAAAACAAAAACAGTTTTAGGACAGCGTGGCCATCCAGTGAAAGTAGTACAGCGTGCAATGCCTGAAAAGGTATTCGATAGTAGGAAGAGTGCAGTGTGGCAATTTTTTTACCAAGATCCGAATGATCAGTCAAAAGTTATCTATAAGAAATGCTCAAAGACCTTTAGCAGAGGGAAGAATATTCAAAATTTAAATACAATGTGCATGCATAGACATTTAACCTGCATGCACTTGCAAGCCTGGACTAACTACCAAACGTCACGTTCCGTTGGTGCACCTGCTCAGAATGAAGGTAGTCAGCAACGCTACATTGCTTCCCTCATTGTAAGCCCACCGGTTAGGACACCACCAGCAGCAAATGCGGAGGTATCGTCGCAAGGCCAAAGCAGTCAGGGAATTACAAAGTTATTGGTAGGAAACACTGTATGTAGGCCAACATCAAGAATACCATCACCAACCCTCTCTCAATCCGCCATCTCCACCACCACCACCACCGCTAGTTCCACCATATGCAGCTCTCCAGTCCAGCTCACCCTACAAGAGACTCTCGTTAGGAAAAGAAAGTACTCATACTCTCATCCGCGTACACAGGGTTTGAACGCCCACATTGCTAGACTAATCTCGTTAGAGATGATGCCCTACCAGTTGGTTGAAAGCAAAGCTTTCAAAGACCTGATGGCCTACGCAGTACCACGCTATGACCTACCCAGTCGGGAATTATTTGCGAGAAAAGCCATCCCAGCCCTCCACCAGCATGTCAAAGACTGCATTGTCCATGGAATGAGGCAATCAGTCAGTGGAAAGGTGCACCTCACAACAGATGCATGGACAAGTAGGCATGGCCAGGGACGTTACGTGTCCATAACGGCGCACTGGGTTAATGTGGTGGATGCAGGGTCCACTGGGGACAGCCATAGTGGGACAGTTCTGCCTAGCCCACAGTCTAGGAAACAATTGGCTATAGGCGTTCGCCACCCCTCCTCCTCCTCCAGAAGCGAAAGCTCGTCCACAGAGCGCAGTCACACGACCACTCCATCCGCAGCTGCCAGTGTTGCACACGAGGTGTCCCATTATCGAACAGCTAGTGGTAAGTGTCAGCAGGCTGTGTTACAAATGAAGTGTTTGGGCGACAACAGACACACCGCGGAAGTACTGGCCGAGTACTTACAGCAAGAAACTCAGTCATGGCTGGGCAGTGTACATCTTGAGGCAGGCAAGGTAGTCAGTGATAACGGAAGGATTTTTATGGCTGCCATAGCCCATTCAGAACTGAAACACATACCTTGCCTGGCTCACACCTTGAACGTGGTGGTGCAGTACTTCCTGAAAAATTATCAGGGGTTACCAGCCCTGCTCCTGAAGGTGCGAAGACTTTGCTCGCACATCCGCCGGTCGCCCGTACACTCTAGCCGTATGTTGAACCATCAGCAATCGCTGAATCTTCCCCAGCACCGCCTAATAATCGACGTTGCAACAAGGTGGAACTCCACACTGCACATGCTTCAGAGGCTGTGCAAACAGAGGCGTGCTGTAATTTATTTGTGGGAGGATACACATACACGGGCAGGCACTTGGATGGCAGACATGGAGTTGTCTGGTGTGCAGTGGTCGAAGCTACAAGACCTCTGTCAAGTCCTTCAGTGTTTTGAGGAATGCACACGGCTGGTAAATGCAGACGACGCCATCATAAGCATGAGCATCGCACTAATGCGTCTGCTGATGCAAAGTTTGATGCACATTAAGGAGCAAGTGTCTGCAGCCGAAGAGGAGGGAAGCCTTGATGACAGTCAGCCATTGTCAGCTCAGGGAACTCTCCTGGACGAGGTGGCAGACAAAGAGGAGGAGCATGATGGGGATGAATATTTATGGGAGGAGGATGCTTCTCAGGGGCAATAGAAACTGGTGGCTTTGCAAGGTCAGGTACAGGGTTTTTGCGGGACACAAGTGATGTTGATTTGCAAGAAAGTGTTCCTCAACCCGGCACAAGCAGTGAATTGACACCTGGAACATTGGCCCACATGGCTGAGTATGCCTTGCGTATCCTAAAAAAGGGAATTGCAGGATCAGGATATCAATTCTAGTCCTCCTATCAATCAATCCAATCAATTGAAACTAAAAAATCCTTTTTTCTACCCGATTCAATCTAGGGCTGATTGCATGAATCGCTTTCAAGAGGTTCTTGAACGGGAACTCAAACAACTTAAATATGGAGAACCGGCACCTAATACATCTAACTTGACAACAAAACAAAGATGCATTATTAAACAGATACAGGACATGAATGATATCACTATAAAAATGAGTGATAAGGGAGGAGTGGTGGTCATTATGGACTCTTTGGAGTATGAACATGCCATTATGAATTTATTATCAGATACCACCACCTATAGTAAACTAAAATCGGATCCAACAATTAACTTCAAAAAGAAAATGGATGACATGATACAAGATGGTTTATCCCTGGGTGTTATATCTAAAAAACAGGCCGATTTTTTGATAATCTCACATCCTGTAACTCCAATAATGCACGGTTTGCCCAAAATTCATAAAAACCAGGATTTTCCCCCAATGCGTCCGATAATTTCCAGTATAGGATCCATAAATGAACGCATGGGTCAGTGGTTGGATTCGTTATTACAACCACTAGTTTTGAGATTACCAGGGCACATTAGAGACACCGGGGACATAATTGATGTCATGGCTCATAAAACTTGGCTATCTGATTTTTCGTGGCTCAGTTGCAATGTAGTTTCTTTATATACGTGTATTCCTCATAATTTAGCACTTCAAGCGTTGGAATTTCATTTAAATTTATACAGTCATTACTCACAGGATTTAATTCAATATATGTTGCAAGTAACTTTTTTTCTGTTGACTCATAATTTTTTTTCCTTTAATTCTATTTATTATTTGCAGTGTACCGGTGTCGCAATGGGGGCTAAGTTTTCACCTTCTTTGGCAAATTTGGTTATGGCGTATTGGGAGCATCATTTTTTGTTTTCCCATTCTAATCATTTTTCTTCCCACATATTTTGGTATGGCAGATACATCGACGACACACTCATCATTTGGAGGGGCGATGTATCTGCCATACCAGAGTTCATTTCATATATTAACAACAATGATTTCAACATTAGATTTACTTTTGTTCATGATTTATTTAAAATTTCATTTCTTGATTTAGAACTCACGGGAGTGGCGAATGAATTAATATCTACTCAAACCTATTTTAAACCATTGGCAGGGAACTCCATCTTGCATGCCAAAAGTAGCCATCCCAAACATACTGTTTGTTCGGTTCCGGTTGGTGAGTTCATCAGATTAAAGAGAAATAGCAACAACAATAATTTTTTTAAACAAGATATTGCTAGGTCCTGTGTCAAATTTAATAAACGGGGTTATCCCAACTGGATGCTCAACAGAGCTTTCAACATTGCATCTCCTACTATTCATTTGAATTCTGATAGAATTGATAATTCAGGAAAAATCTTGAAAAATATTAATTCAAATAAAAATGTTGCATCTGACATTGAATTGGTTAATAATCAGATTGACAAACCATTCGTTTGTTTACAATATAGTCCACAATTTTACAGCATTAAAGCTCTTATTAATAAATTTATTCCTATTTTATATGAAGATCCAATTTTATTTAAAATTCTACAAGGTGGATGCAATGTTGTGGCTAGGAGAGCACCCACCCTTGGTAATATTCTATCACCTAGTTTATTCATTTCTGAGAAACCGCAACCTACATGGTTAAGCTGTAAAGGCAGTTATAAATGCAATGTCCGCAATTGTTCCACCTGCAGACAAATGATTACTACTAAATCCTTTACTGATCATACGGGTTCTAATATTTTTTATATAAATAAATTCATCAATTGTAATACCCGTTTTGTAATATATAAAATTGATTGTGTTGCTTGCAATAAGTCTTATGTTGGTTGCACCATTCGCAAGTTAAAAAACCGTATTTCTGAGCATCTGCACGATATCTCTAATGAAAGAAATCTTAATCGCAACATTTCCTCTGTAGCCAAACATTTCATAGATCATCATTTACGGGATATTTCATCTTTCAGAGTTTCTGGCATTGAAAAGGTGAATAAACCTCATCGCGGGGGTGATTTACACAGAACTTTACTCACCCGTGAAGCATATTGGATTTTCATGCTGGGCACAAGATTTCCGGACGGACTCAACCGCAGAAATGAGATCATGTTTCACTATTGATATCCGTCGTTTTTCTATTCTAATTTAATTCATATATATTTTTGTTATGTTCACATTTGTACATATTTTATGTCTATTTTTTGTATATACATGTAAATTTTCGTATTTTACGTGTTGTAGTTGTGTTCTAGTGACACACATTTTTTCAGGACCTGTTGATTGATTATACCATGTGATTTGCACATGGAATTCTCATTGGTTGTCGGGTCCTTAAATAACGGTGTTTGCATAGGGGATACTAGCTTGGATAAAGACTGCTTGTCAGTCGAAACGCGTCGCTCACCCTCAGGGGTTCATGGTGGGTCCACGGAGCCTGTACTGTCATTTTAACTTATTGGATTAAAAATTTATATTTTACTAAGAGCAAGCTGGAAATTTTTGCTTTTTTCTATTTATCTACGCTCCATTGGGACTGCTTCCGTGCTTCTCTCCAGGATCAGTGGGCTGGCTCCCCAGTTCTTTCCTTTCCCTAAAAAAGGGACCCCCGCATTATTAAAATGATAACCGATGACGATTACTGGTTGGCCTGCCTCCTGGATCCACGATATAAAGGAAAATTACAAAATATCATGCCACATGAGAACCTTGAGCAAATATTGGCTACCAAACAAGCAACTCTTGTAGACCGTTTGGTTCAGGCATTCCCAGGACACAGCGGCGGTGATGGTTCTCACACGAGCCGTAGTGGGCAACATGGCAGAGGTGTTAGAGGTGCACAAATCCGAAGTGGCGTTGGACAGAGGGGTTTTATGACCAGGTTGTGGAGTGATTTCGCAACGACCGCTGACACGACAGGTACTGCTGCATCGATTCAAAGTGACAGGAGACAGCATTTTTCCAGTATGGTTACGAACTACTTTTCCGCCCTTATCGATGTTCTCCCTCACAGGGCATTCCCCTTTGATTTCTGGGCATCTAAAATAGACACCTGGCCTGAATTGGCAAAATATGCATTACAGGAGCTCGCATGCCCTGCTGCTAGTGTGCTATCAGAAAGAGTATTCAGTGCTGCTGGTCCAATACTGACCGAAAAAAGGACACGTCTGGCTACCCGAAATATTGATGATCTAACCTTCATTAAAATGAACCAATCATGGATTTCAAATTATTTGGCCCCACCTTCCCCTGCTGACACGTAGCTTGCCTGAAAAATGTCTTGCTTTTGGCCTCCTCTTACTGACTTCTCCAATTCCTCCATTTGCAGCTGCTAAATGTCCACCATAGGCCATTTTTATACCTCCCTAAATGGGCTGACTCCCCCCACAGGGCCGTGGTCACCACCTGGCACAAGCACCCGTGTGAGTGCCGTTTGCCTGGACAGGTGGGTGTGCCCACTCTTGGGCGATGGCACTGGCACAGGGTCCCTCATAATACAATGAAGTGTCTCTGACGGTGGTGGTGCACAACCAACATCAGACACACTGTCGTAATATGAGGGGCCCTGTGCCAGTACCACCGCCCCAGCTCAAACAGTGCTCTACCACTTGCAATACTTACCTCTCCCTGCTCCACCACTGTGTAGTCTGTGCTGTTAAATCCTTCAATGCAACTGCCAATACAAATTTGTTGAAATGATAGATGATAGTTAAAATATACAGGGGCCCTGGCCTCCATTTAGACCAGTTAATACTTTGCGCCTACTACCACTGTCTGCTACTCAGCAGAGGAGCCCACCCCTGTACCTAGCTATGCCACCTGTTTATTTATGAAAAAAATTTTGGCAGACATTTAGCCTACTTACTTATTTGGGCCTACTCATTGTGTCAGCCTCTCCTTACAGTTGTCCTCCGCTGAACAAAGCAATGCTGCCAGTTTAATCCTGTTACCAATTTTGAACTGCATTTAGCCTACTTACTTATTTGGGCCTACTCACTGTGTCAGCCTCTCATTACAGTTGTCCTCCACTGAACAAAGCAATGCTGCCTGGTTAGTCCTGTTACCAATTTTGAACTGCATTTAGCCTACTTACTTATTTGGGCCTACTCACTGTGTCAGCCTCTCATTACAGTTGTCCTCCACTGACAAGCTTCAGTAATAATAATTGATGTTTTTGGCATTAAAATGGGCACTGTAGGTGTTTTCCTGTCCTCCACTCACTGCCGACTTTGATTCCCCATTGACTTGCATTGGGTTTCGTGTTTCAGTTGGCCCCTGACTTTACGCAATAATCGGCTGATTTCACCTGACCCGACTTTTGACAAAGTCGAGTTTCGCGAAACCCGACTTGATCCGAAAAAAGTAAAAATCGCTCAACTCTAATCTTGGGATGTGTTGAGCCAGGAGGAAAGGATACAAAGGAAAACTCAGGCTATTTGGTCTTTTCATGAAGTGTTTAGTATTGGACTAAGTAGGTGGAACTATATAGTTCACCCTTCAAGGTCCTCATTTCTTCATCTAAGTGAATACTTTTTACCAAGTGTGTCTTACTCTAAAAGACCTATCTTGACCCACAGTGCACCTATTGGTTTGAAGGGGCACTGTGCAAAACGTTTTTTTATTTGGTGATGGCACTCCAGGGAAAATAAAAACATTCTATCAAGTTTCTCCCCAGATTAGAGTTGATGTCTTTGGATCCCAAACAGTTGGACAGTTTGAGATCACCTCATTGTCTAAGGACATTTAAAAATTGTCCAAAGTAGAGAACTTTCTTAAAAGAGTTGACCTATGTCATGTTTTATTTATTGGGCTCCGACCTCTGGTATGGTCACCAACCACAAGAAGGTGGGTTTCAAAGCCCCCGGTGTAAATGTAGCCAGAGTGAGCATGTGCAACCATATGCTCACTACTAACCTATACACAGTACTGACTTTGGGTTATTTGGATTAGTGGAGGGATCAGTAGCCAGACACACATTAATTATACAGTCATCATCATCTATCCTGTGAGTAGCTAATAGAAGTTGTGTCTACAATCGAGAGATAGAGCACAATCAATGAAGTCATGAAAAATAAAAGTTGTAAAAGCATTAAAGGCAAACTGAGAATTCCAAGTGATTTTAGACAACTTTATTGATGTTAAATCAGTGGGCAACTTGTCATTATTTGTCAAGTAAAATCTTCACAAAACCGAATTATTATTCAAACTGCTTCTTGGCAGCTGGAGCCAAGGACACAATGATTAACCTGTCTTGTACCCTTGAAGCAACTGCTCTTATACACACTACAGACTATGCAAACAAACTTTTAATTCAGCCGACGGTTTTATCATTGAACTACCTTCTCGTCAAGGTCAAGCCTCACCCAGCGGGATGAATTTTGAATTTTGCTTTTACAGTCAACACAAAGCAAGAAGTAGATCATTAAAATAATATCCGTGGTTCTGTAGGGTTGTTTCTACATGACAAGATGCGTGAATTAATTTTTTTACATCGGACTTTATGGTTTGGAAGCTAAATTAGAGCTGGAGGAAAAGTGCTGTCCACCGAGCTGGAGACTCGTGTACGTAGAAGGTCACCTTTACTGGTGGCACTGTATTATGTTATCACAGAAAAAATGGCTGTGCTTTCAACAACAGGACAACAAGACCCAGATGTTCCTCGGGGAGCCGGTAACAAATGCTTCTGTATCTCATTTAAATCCCTTAGACATTCATTATATCAAGAGAACAAGATTAATAATTCAAAGGGGGAAAATGCACTTTCATTCTAGAAATGTGTGAAGTGCTTTTGTTAGAATAGGTCAACCCAAGGCATTAATTAATAAGAAGACACCATTGGGGTCTATTTTCCCAAATCTCTTGACAGTTGTTTGAGGGCAAAACTCAAACTAGAAAATTACGAGACCTATATTTATCTGAGACATAGAGATATGCAGGAAAAGTAGAGTTCATTACAATACCGGGAATGAAGGATTACAACGAGGTTGGTCTTAATTTACAGTTCATATCAATTATTTTTTTCTATTGGGGTAGGTTCCTTAAAAACATTTCCATGAATAGTTCTTGTTCAATTTTTGTTTATTGATGTCAGCATTTTTATCACTAGCTTAACCCCTTTATGACATCAGGTGTAATAGTACGCCAATGCTGGACTCCCACTGTTTGGCGCGGGCTCCGGCGCTGACCCCACACCTTTCTGGGCACTTGACAGCTGATCTATACAGCTGAAATGTGCCCGCAACAGCCGCGAGTGGAATTGCGATCCACCAGAGGCCGATAACTAGTTAAATGTTTCTGTCAATTTCTGACAGCGGCATTTAACTCACGCTTACCTGAAGCACGTCATAAATCCTGCCCAGTGGTGACTCCCGTCACATGATCATGGGTCACTGATGGGTAGGCATGGCAACCAGAGGTCTGAAGCAATAATAGGTGATCAAAAGATGATATCTAAACCAAAATGGTATCAATAAAAACGTCAGCTCGGTGCGCAAAAAATAAACCCTCACCCAACTTCAGATCATGGAAAATGGAGATGCTACAAGTCTTCGAAAATGACACCATTTTTTTTTACCAAATTTTGAACAAAAAAATCATCACTTAAATAAAAAAGAAACTAGACATGTTTGGTGTCTACGAACTGATAATGACCTGGAGAATCATAATGGCAGGTCAGTATTAAAAAACATGGTAAAAAAACAACTGTGGAATTGCAATTTTTCGCAATTTCACCACACTTGGAATTTTTTTCCCATTTTATTTTCCAGTATACGATATGTTAAAACCAAAAGTACAACTTATCCCGCAAAAAACAAGCCCTCACATGGCCATATAGACATAAAAATAAAAGAGTTATGGCTCTAGGAAGAAGAAGAGCAAACAACGAAAACGTAAAAAAGGAAGTACCTCTGGCCGTGAAGGGGTTACGTTTTTATTAAAATCAGCAAAGATGGCGTATTCTGTCCGACACACCTATATGTCCTCTCTATACAAATATCCAGATAGCCAGGAGAGACAGTTATAAGCGAAAATATAACTTTTAATAAATATGTTCCTATTTAAACCAATGGATAATTCACAAGACAAAACAGTGCTAAAGTGCAAAAAAGTGCTCGATGTAACCAGTGCTCAATAAAAAATGGTTTTATCTCACCAAATCTGCATTCTCTTTCTGCCGGTTGCAGGTATGCAGGAGCACATAGGAGAAATTATATAAATCAGGGAGAAGGGAAGAGTTTCAATTTTACCCCGGTCGTGCCCCTGTAGTGCTCCTGCCCTTACAAGGACAGTCCCCAAGTAAGGCTAATAAATTGTGCCCACCAAACCATGTAGGATCTCCTTACGCGTTTCCTCCCCCATTCGGGGGATTCATCAGGGGAGAGAAATGTAAAAATTGTGGGAATTCAGAAGCCCCTGCATTGGCAGGTGGCTCGGATGTACAGTCACCCAAGTTTTAGGTTCAGACTGTTTCCATGTTTGTTACCAAACATAGAAACAGGCTGAACCTAAAACTTGGGTGACTGTACATCCGAGCCAAATTATAACATAAAGCCATATAGTATCAGACCAGAGACCAGTGAATGTGTGATCAGATTATATACTGTTTTGAATAAACATTCACAATAAATCCAGAAAAATTGTTAGAATAAATGTATAAAGTATGCTGAACTCGACGCGTTTCCCCTAAGACAGGCTCATCAGTACATACTGTGCAGGTTCATTATACATTCATCCTATGGTCTTCTTAGCTTTTAGATATGACCATAATGGCTCTCTTGGATTGTTCTCCAACTGTGCCAACCAATTTTTTTTTATTTATGTTGCGAGTACCATAGTTCGGTTGCAGAATAACTATTCTCCATGATGATCACTTTTTATGCCCCCTCTCCATCTGAGACCCTGCCCCCCACCAATCAGAAAAGCCCTAATCCCTATCTTCTTTATTCTCCACCCCTAAATTTTACAGCACAAAAGCCCTAAACCATTAACCCCTTAGCATCCTTCCTGAGTTATGGAGCCCTTCCCTAAGCCACTTAGTGCATGCAGTCTGGGCTGATACATGTAGTTTGCTATATATACGGACTAACAGCTCATATATCAAATTGCTTAATCCATCACAAAAGCCAAACAGGACCTTTAATTGTCTTGTCTCCTGCATTACGTGTTAATGAACTAACGGAGCAGTATGAAATATAGCAATGTGTATGTTTTTGTTGTTTGCTCGAAATTCTTCTCGAGAAGTTAGATTTATCAGATCGAATGCTATTCACGAGTCTATAACTGTGCACTGAGCATAATTCTAAAATAATTGAGTTACTTTTTAATATACTTCAAACTGGCTGTATTTATAGATGCAAATAAGAGAGTTCCTTTGAAGAGCTGGTTTGCAGATGATTAAAAATACAGTAAAGGGATAAAGTCATGTCTGAGCAACAAAACACAAAACACATTAGCAATTTGCCAACTCAGATGATGATCTCGCAGAGGCAAACTGCATCATTAAGCGCCAGAGCTCCATACGTCGCCCCTGGGCAAAAACAGTCAAAGGCCGAAGTCATAGGGTTTCAGTCTGTCTGTGAAAATATATTGGCGACATTTGTAAGAAAAAAAATAGTTTAATTGGACATAGGTAATGGAAATACTACATATCTATAATAAATAATACAATAAGAATAAGGTTTGAGGTGAGGATGGAGGAAGGAGGCGCACACACACTGTATAACAGAGGAGGTCGTATAGAGGTAAGTCAGCACCATGCTTATTCTTCCTCTTCTTCTTTTTGTCCTTCATTTTCAATCTTCTTGTCTTTGTTCTTGTTTCTTTTTCTTCTCTTCTGCTTATTTTTCCCTCTTCCTTTTCTTGTAGTCTTTTCCTTCTTGATCTTCTTGGCCTTCTTTTTATTCTTACTCCTCTTCCTCTTCTTCCTCTTTTTAACCTTCCTATTTCCTTCTTACTCTTCCTCCTTCCTCTTCACCTTTTCGATCTTCTTGTCTTTCTTTACTTTCCTCCTCTCCTTTTTGTTCTTCCTCTTCCTTTTCTTGTAGTCTTTTCCTTCTTGATCTTCTTGTCCTTATTATTCTTCCTCCACTTCCTCTTCAACTTCTTCCTCTTTTTCACCTTCCTATTCCCCTTCTTCCTCTTCCTCCTTCATCTTCACCTGTTCGATCTTCTTGCCCTTCTTTACTTTCCTCCTCTCCTTTTTTGCTGTTCCTCTTCCTTTTTTTCTAGTCCTTTTCTCTCTTGATCTTCTTGTCTTTCTTAATATTCTCCCTACTCTTCCTCATCTTCATCTTCCGTCTTTTCACTTTCCTATTCCCCTTCTTCCTACACTTCCTCTTCTTCTTCTTATGAAGACAAGAAAAAATTTGTGAACTTGTTTGCGCTAATTATTATTGAAGTCGTAGATTTCAGAAGGTATAATATACATGTTGCTTTATTCGAAGCGTTTAGAAGTAAAATACACTTCTTCCTCAGCAAAAAAACATATATCTGTGTGGTATTTCCTGAGGAAGAAGTGTATTACACTTCGAAACGCGTCAAATAAAACCATATGTTTATTTAACTTTCTGAAATTGGCGTCTTCAATAGTCAGCAGCGTGAACAAGTCTACAAATGTTTCCTTGCCTTGATTGCGATCGGTCTGAAGACCCGTTGTTCCACAGCAGCTGAACAACATTCCAAAAGGCGTAATTCTACTGATCAGGTTAGAATAATCTGTTATTCTTAATTTGAAATGTTTATGGGATAATACCCTATTGTGCTATTTTTCCTCCAGCCTTTCTTCTTCTTGTCCTTCTCCTCCTTATTCTTCCTCCTCCAATTCTTCCTCTTCTTCTTTTGTTTCCTCTTTGTTCTAGTTTACAATCTCATATTATATTTAATACAGCCTCAATTCATTTGCTGCCTCTCAAAAATAATCTCTTTGGACACATGGTCAGTTGAGATATATCTTGGGGTCTTCACAATAATGTCCAACAACTACTTTTAAACCCCTTTAAGCTAAAGGTTCCCATTACACCCTTGACTCATCCCCTTGTATCAACATTAAGTTTAATTCCCAAATGCGAAAAGCTACTTAACTCTGATCCATCTGCTACGTTGAATTTCATTTCCTAATGCTTTCTTTTAATTAATCTTTACAACTTTAATATCACATAATATTCTTTTGTTGACGAATTAAAGTTTAATGGCAGATCTGCCCTACATGTGAATAGTACCAAACACCGTGCTCCTCTGTGAAATAAAATTTTATGTACATCTGAATCTCATGCTCAGTAATTCAGAGAGCACACTATTTTTATTATGATTACAGTTACAGCAGATCTTTGCTCAAGTGACTCTTCTGGGTATGTTAGGGACAACGTAAATAGCATGAACTGGTTGTATTTGCTCCCTCAAAAAAGCATTAAAAGACTTATTGTCATAGTTTAAAGTGTTATTTCCATTTTAACAAAATATCACCCATAAGCAGAATAGGTAAAAAGTTGCGGATTGCTGGAGATCCCACTACTGGGAACCCCTCTGAGCCACGGCCCCATTCATTGTTTACGGAACTGATGGAGACAGCCATGCATTATTTTCGGAAGTCTGTGGCTACTGAATAATTGACGGCCATGACTGCAGAGCCTGAGAGTCCCAATGGTGTGACCCCCCCCCCCCCCGTTAATTAACAAAACATCACCTTCCTTGTGGATTGGCAATAACTTGTTAAGATATGAATAACCAAATAAAGCTTGTCAAACTTGGGGCATTCTGGACCCCAAGATGACGGGGTCTATTGTGCACCCACGCTATGGCACTTCCCAAACCAGGACTTGGGGCAAGACTGAGATTGCCCCACTTCTTACAACACAAAGGTTGGTAAGTATGATGGAACTTAAAAGGGTTGTGTGGGATTTTAGTAAATTGGGGAAAGAAAGGAAATTCTATAATATAATTAAAAAAAAACACTAGTTCAATTTTCAAGACTTTTACGTTCCCGAACCAGTACTCCAATGGTCGCTGAAGGCTTGCTGGTGATTGAGTCACGTCCATCATTGACCGCAGTAGTCACATTCAGTAAATGCCAGCATGATTGTTAGAAGCCAGTGATTGGCTGCAGTGGTTACATACCTGAATGACATGGGGACATTTCTGCAGGACCATTAGGGAATAGAAGGGGTGATGCTGGAACCGGGTTTGAATACATGAGTCATTTTTATAATCATTTTATAGAATTTACTGTCTTTACACATATATATATATATTTTTTTTTTAAACTCTCAAGCAACTCCTTCAAGAAGGAGGTTTCGAGGAGGACATGGAAATGTAATACGCTCTTGTCTGATGATCGGTACAAACTGTTCTTCCAAAGTCTTTACTTGTCTTTTATGTTACAAATATATTTAAAAATACATAACTCTGGAAGAAGTTGTAAAATTTGAAAAAAGAAAATTTATTCAAGAGGTAAAAGGTGAAAGTCGGATGAGAAGTTCGTTCTGAAATGATTGATGTATGAAAAAAAAGAGATTTATTGGTACTAAAAGTTACTGGTTCATAAAACTTCAAAAGAACAAAACTTTTCGAAACACAAAAGTTTCAGAAAGATCAAAACTGAACAGTTTTATCCACAAGAAGCAGATATATGGGGTGAGATCATGATTTGGAGCTATTAAAAAATTCCCGCCCATTGTTTTACATTCATGTTATCAGTTCAGGTCCCTATTTAGAACGTAGACTCAGACTGATAACTTGAATCCGGTTCCATTTTTAGACATCATTTTTCTCCCTTACCTGGTTGAGATCTCAAGTTGTGGCCCCAATATTAGTCATCAGTCAGGTAAATTCAGGGATCGGTATTGTCAGGGGACAACATGCAGGCAGAAGAACCAGGATGAGTAAGCAGAGAAAACTGAGCAAAGGTCAAGACCACGACTTTTAAATTATTTTAACCCTTTCCCAGCCCGCAAAAAAATATAGAAAAATGGCGGCCATCTGGATTAATTGTATAAAAAGTAATTAGATTATGTCAAATCTGAATTCTGGGGGTAAATTGATTTGCTCATCTCTAATAGCCACTTAGGATTTATTTTTTAGTTCAATGGGAGCTGTAAACTTCAATTTTCTGTAAAATCTACGTAAACATCAGTGAAGGCGAATTACTACAAGCAACAGCTTCATCTATATGGGAGAATATCAGGCCATTTAGTTATGTCCTTTGTATCTCAGGAAAACCTGGAAATTCGTGTAAGGGAATGTATTTTTTACAGCTAGTTTAGAAATACAGATCTGTGCTTCAAAGGCAAATCCCACATGACATTTATCATGACAGCAAGATCACAAACCGCGTTTATGATGCTTTTATACCCCTATCCAGAACCTTGATGGGAAATTTTATATGACATGATACCTTTAAAATGCTCCATGAATTTGCCTGCATGAGCCTCAATCCAATAAAGAAGCTTTGCATTTTATTTTACATTTTACTAGGAGAGCTCTGTACACCATTATTACACATCATTAGCACAAGGAGCTGCGCAATGTGGAAATAGTCACCTTCAAGCTGACGAAATACTGCTGTAGATTTAACCCAAAGCAAAACAAATGGTTTTATCCAGCGACCAGGGATGTAACGATTGTGGCTGCAGAGGGTGCCACTGTGACCGGGCCCAAGAAGGAGGGAATCCTGTTGACGCCATCGACAATTTCACTTGGATGTATGTCTTCAGACGCACATTCAGCTGAAATGTATTGCGGCACTGAGACCCGCCGGTTACCTGCACTGCGATGCACGCTGCCAGCCAATCCGAGGCCGACAGTAGACATCAATTTGCCCATGACGGGCAGTACACGGTAGTGATGTCTTGTGTTGCCTGTGCTGGCACACGAAAGCCATCTGCCAGCTTCTAAGCCAGCTATAGAGGAGGACGCCACACATCATAGGATCGAGGAAAGGTTTGAATAATCATCTCATTTCTTTTTAAAATGTGCTGGAGAAGAATGGAACTGAACCAGGAAGGGGCCCAGTATGGGAGAGATTATTAAAGGAAGGAGCCAGGATGGAAGAAATTATTACATGGGGCAAACACACATCTTTATAGGATCTACAATGCTACAAAGGCCCATACATGACCAACATGCAGGTGGAGACTCAGGTCCAAATTTTGTGCTGGGGCCCATCGGACTCTGATTATGTCACTGCCAATGACAATATGAAAATGGACAAAGTAGAGTTGGTGCAAATCGTGTGACAAGACTCAATCTATCGGCCATGTCAATAATCTGCGACCACTAGATGGGAGTCCTGACAATTGCCTCCTACCTTTCGACATTTGCTGCTTTAGCCGACCTGGCACTTGTGCAACGAATTCAAAGCATTATTGTAACATGATAGTAAAGCCGTTGACAGGCGCTAATTCATATGACAACCGCTGGGAGACCACATATAGACACCTATAGCATAATCAACTCCTAACAGAGTCAGGTCTTCTGCTATGGGGCCTGTAAGCCTAGTATCTTCAGGACATGGATACCGTTGAAT
This sequence comes from Ranitomeya variabilis, assembly GCF_051348905.1. Lineage (NCBI taxonomy): Eukaryota > Metazoa > Chordata > Amphibia > Anura > Dendrobatidae > Ranitomeya > Ranitomeya variabilis. The sequence continues at coordinate 227,397,469 of NC_135238.1, forward strand.
TGAATGGTGGATCACGGAGCGGAAGGCTCTGTCATCCACCATTCAGTCTGCATCTGCGAGTCTGAGGCTCTATGCATTGCAGGTGTGATGACTATAGATGGTGTAAACCTGGATATTCGGGTCCGGCAGGTTCGGCCAAACAGTTACAAAAAGTTTGGGTTCAGGTACCAGAACAGTACCCAGGCCAGAACCCGAACCCAGACCCCATTCACTTGAGCGGGGGTCCGAACATCCAGTGTTTGCCATGCTGTCATGTGAATAACAGCGCGGCAAACATCGCTCCTGATCGGTGGTAAAATCATCACTGCCGGTCAGACAGCCGCAGTTCCCATGCTGTCAAAACACAGAGTGAGCACGCAGCTGTGATCGGAGATATAAAGTTTACCTCCGTCACTGGTGTCAGCTGATGAGACTACTGCTTCCATCAGCAGATGCCTGCTGCCGCTAATAAGAGTGAGAACAGGAGCGGCTGAATGGAGTATTCATGAGCTGGTTCGAGCTCTGTAAATAAATAATATTTTTTAAAAAACAGCGTGGGTTCTCATGTATTTTCTATAACCAGCCAAGCAAAACCCACAGCTGGGGGCTGCAACCCTCAGTTGTCATCTTCAGCAAGGCTGTTTATCAAGAATAGAGGGGTCTCCACGTGGTATTTTTTTATTATTTAAATAAATAATTTTAAAATAAAAGCGGCGTGTGGTCCCCTCCCAGCTTTGGTAAAGCACACAGTTAGGGGCTGGTATTCCCAGGCTGGTAACAGAAACGTAGCACTGACTTCCTGGTGAAGTTCATGTTCGGTACGGACGTTGAACTTTACTCTTCGTGTTCACCCATCTCTAGTGATGACATCACCACATCATGTCTGCAGTGCAGAGCCTTAGTACTCACACTGCACAGACTGGAGCAATAGGTCAGGGGAACAGGGAAAAGGTGAGTAGTGTTAATTTTATTTATTTTAATGATAGTAGCTGTGGTGATCCTCACAATGAGTCTGTAGTAGACTGTGCGGACATCATAAGAAATGGGGGTCAGTGCGGGACATCATACTGAGTAGAGAGTGGGCTGCAGGAACATCAGTGAATGTGGGGCAGTGGGGGTATCATACTGAGTGGGGGATGGTTTGTGAGGCCATCATACTGAGAGGTAAGCTGTAGACAATCATACTGAATTTTGGACAGGTATTGGAGGTAATCATACTGAGTAGAGGGCTAACAAGCACTGGGAGACATGTTACTGAGTAAGGGTCTGTGAAAGCATCATACTGTGTGGCTATGGGAGCATCATACTGAGGGTCCATCATACTGTGAGGTGGCAATGATGTTATTGTGTGGTATTATGCTCTCAGTGTCGGTAGAGGTACTTTTGAGAGTATCAAACCCTATAAAGGCCATGAAAAGGGTACTGTTGGTGAGAAAATTACAGGGCTTCTACAGAGTCATAATTATTGATAATGTGCCAAAATTCATGTCTCTCTCCTTGCTTATAAAAGTCGGGAGATATGACCATGCTTTCTCTGACAAATCTTTTTTTGTTATGGAGGGCCCAATTAAAACTTTTGCTGCAGGGCCCCATGAATTTTAAGTACACCCCTGCAACAGAGTGTCACAAAGCCATGTTATTTTTTTATGATAGATGAATAGTGGGAGGAAAAGCAGCCATGTAGGGAGGGGGCATTATTATAAAAAAAATCATCCTGTGACGTGCAGCAGCTACTCTGCTTGAAAAGAGACGTGCAACAGGACAGTCACCCTAACAGTGGGATAATTGCATTTCTGCATAGGGTGATGCAGATGAGCCTATACCACGTACTTGTGTTGGCAGGAATGATTCACATTTCAGCAGAAATTTGTTTCCTTTTTTTGTCTTCTACATTAAAGTTTATAAAGACATTTAAATAAAGATATAATTGGGAAGACAATTAACAATACAAATATCAGAAAGCCAAGGAAAGTTGCAATTATCGAGTCCGGCTCTGTGTAGTTTAATTTAACAAGAGAATCTCCTGGAGGGCACAACTTCAAGATCGGATAATAGGACTGACATTTCCATTTGTAGTTATTGTCTTAGTATAAAAAAAGCAGCTGGAGGCGCTGCCTCACGACTGGAGTTCTTCAGAATTTTTTTTTCATATATTAAAATATTTAAAGCTGATAGTTGTTATGAAGCATGTTGAAATATCGTCTTGTCTGGAGAAAATGTTAAGTAACAAATTAAGAGATTACTTAAAGGGTTATTCCATCATTGAATGTTCTCATGTAATATTAGGATATTTAAAGGTTCTCTCCTGCCTTGCCGGTCCTGCTGTTTGGTCTGGACAGTAATGTGACCACTGTAGCTAAATGTTGTAGCCAATGAGTCACTGGCCAATGGCTGGATCCATGTCTGTCCAACTGGATCATGATGTGAGTGGCTCCACACTTCCCGCTTGGTCCAGATGGACATTTGACCATGTGGCCATTCACTTGCCGCCATTTGTGACATTCCTGTCCAGACTGAACAGGGCACTCAAAGACCAATGTGGTAACTGTTAAAAAAGGAATGATGGGGATCAGTGTCTTTATTTTTAGTATAATAGTTTTTTTTCTTCTTTTTTTTAACTTGAAAAGTGGAAAACTCCTTTTTATAACACTTTAGGTTAGGCTTATAGGGTGGATACCTCGAATAGATGACACTAAAGAGTCAACTTTCTTCATCTTGGAGATCAGTGAAACTGGCTAAAACAAATTCATTGTTGTTTTGATGCTGAGTCACTTCTCACAGCCAAGCTGTGAATCAGGGAAGTCAATGAGTCCGAGGTCAAAGACAAGAACGTGCGTCAGAGACAAAGGGATAAGACAAACGAGTAGTCAAGAGCTAGTCCGAGGTCAGGCACAGAGGGTCAGAGAATGTCAAGGCAAAGGGGCAATCCGAGCGAATGGTCAAAGCGTCTAAATCTGAGATCTGGCCACAAAGATCAGAGTCAGAGAATACTGAGCACAAAGCACACACACACCACAGTGCAACAGTTATGGCTAGCATTAGTCGTAGCATAGCCAGCCATCTATATAGCCAGGCAATCACCCTGAAAGGGGCGACACCTGCAGGACTTCCATTAGGCCCAGCCTAGTTGGGCTGCAGGGAAATCCTATACACAAAACTAACAGCCCAGTGTGCCTCTGCATACTATAGGGTGGCCGAGCTGTCATTCACAATGCTGGCAGATCAACACGCCTTTGCAATCCATACAACAGTTGAGCTGTCACTCACTGCGCCCCTAGGTAGGACACAGTGAAAGGCGGGATTGTGACAGTTGTAGTGAACTGTTATTCTCCTTAAAGCAAATTACAGGTTTCCAACTAAAACTGCTTGAGGGCTCATTCAGACTTTGGAATTTCATGTGCTATCTGTGTTTTACATGGATGTCCCATTTTGATCCGAGAGTTGGATCAAAATAAGCAATACAAGTTGATGGGTATGTGAAAAAACTTAGACTGCACTCGCATGACATCCAAGTGCGATCCAATCTTCATGGACTGCCAGAATGGAAAAGGTGGAGAATGTTTTGTTTTTTGTTTTTTCACCTACATGAAAATCAGATGACACTCAGACCACTCTCTGATCAAAATCTGAGCAAACTCTGATCAAAATTATCGGTCCGATTTTCTCGTACGTGTAAACATTGGGGGTCTCAAATAGTAAAAAGGCCTTATATTATATGGTCCCCCATCATTATAATAAATTTGACACTTCTGGGGTAGTGAATCCTAGAAGTCTGGCACAGCACAAGAGAAGTCTTGGAGATGGAATTGGAGGTTCTGATTACAGAGGATGTTAGTCTTCAATCAGTTGCAGAACAGAGAGCACAGAGAGATGAGCGAGGAGATATAGGGCAATGCAAAACTGTGGAGAGCTTTGTGGGTGACAGAGATACATTTGTATTGTGTTCTGTAGCGGATGGGTAGCCATTGTAATGACTGGCAATAGGTGGAGGCATCGGCAAAGCAACTGGACAAAAATACAACCCTGACTGTCACATTCATGACGGATTGGATAGGAGAAAGTTTGGTTAGAGGGAGTCGGATCAGAAGAGAGTTGCAATAGTCCGGACGAGAATGAATAAGAGCAGTAGTAAAAGTTCTTGAAGTTTCAAAGGTGAGAAAGGTTAGATTCTAGAGATGTTCTGAGAAAGGTTCGATTCTAGAGATGTTTTTAAGATGCAAGTAACATGAGTGAGTAATTGGATATAGGGAATAAAGAAAGTTCTGTGTCAAATAAGACCCCAAAACAGCGAGCATGTTGCTGAGGAATTATGGTTGAACCACCCAAGACAATTGCAATATTGTGTATAGGTAGGTTAAAAATGGCAGCTAGATGTAGGAGATTGCGTTATAACGGGGTCTGATGGGGTCCCATAGAGATTTCCAGTGACAGAACCTTGACTGAACCAAACTTAATGCAGTCCAAATGAATCAGCTTAAATTTCTTTAAATTTGTTTGCTACTTTAAGTGTAATTTTTCAGACTCTTGTTTTTCTTCTTGATGTCTTTCATAACTCTCATAAGACCTGAACAATGTAACACATCTACAAATTAAAAAGTTTATAGAAAAGAAATTATTGCAAAGAACATTCTAGCTATTACTGTATTTGTTATTTAGTGTCTGTCGTGTAGAATTGAAACATTTACATAGATGCGGCTACTAGACTAACAATGATCGCGAAGAGCAATGTTTCATATGTGTAGACTGAGCCACTTGAACCCTTTCAACAGGTGACGAGCACATTACAATGAGATCTGCTTTTATGAATATATTATGTACGTGTTAACGTGTACTGTAATGCTTCACAGGGATCTTTTATTATTATTTATTCCTTTGCTTTTACAGCGCTTTAATATAATGCAGCAATAGGAAAAAATTAAGAGCTCACCATGTTTGCTGATATTGAAGTCGGCTGAAAAGAATCTTTAACGGTGGGTGCTATATTCTGCCGGCAGGCACAGCGTAAAAAGAAAATAATGGGAGAATTCAGCACATCCATCACATAATTATTTAACCCTTTCACGACATGCGCCGTACTATTACTGCGCATGTCGTGTCTCACCCCTTTGATGTGGACTCCTGCGGTGAGCCCACATCAAAGTCGTGACATGTCAGCTGTTTTGTACAGCTGACATGTGTGCGCAATAGCGGCGGGTGAAATCGCGATTCACCCGCCGCTATTAACCTGTTAAATGCCGCTGTCAAACGCAGACAGCGGCATTTAACCGGCCCTTCCGGCCGGGCGGCCGGAAATGACCTCATCGCCGACCCCCGTCACATGATCGGGGGTCAGCGATGCATCAGGATGGTAACCATAGAGGTCCTTGAGACTAATGACGGCCTGCTGTGAGCGCCACCCTGTGGTCGGCGCTCACAGCACACCTGCATTTCTGCTACATAGCAGCGAACATCAGATCGCTGCTATGCAGCAGAGCCGATCGGGTTGTGCCTGCTTCTAGCCTCCCATGGAGGCTATTGAAGCATGGCAAAAGTTAAAAAAAATGTTTTTAAAAATATGAAAAAAAAAATATATGAAAGTTTAAATCACCCCCCTTTCGCCCCATCCAAAATAAAACAATTAAAAAAAAATCAAATCTACACATATTTGGTATCGCCGCGTTCAGAATCGCCCGATCTATCAATAAAAGAAGCATTAACCTGATCGCTAAACAGCGTAGCGATAAAAAAATTTGAAACTCCAGAATTACGTTTTTTTGGTCGCCGCGACATTGCATTAAAATGCAATAACGGGCGATCAAAAGAACGTATCTGCACAATTATGGTATCATTAAAAATGTCAGCTCGAAACACAAAAAATAAGCCCTCATTCGACCCCAGATCACGAAAAATGGAGACGCTACGGGTATCAGAAGATGGCGCATTTTGGTTTGGGTTTTTTTAGCAAAGTTTTGAATTTTTTTTCACCACTTAGATAAAAAATAACCTAGACATGTTTGGTGTCTATGAACTCGTAATGACCTGGAGAATGATAATATCAGGTCAGTTTTAGCATTTGGTGAACCTAGCAAAAAAGCCAAACAAAAAACAAGTGTGGGATTGCACTTTTTTGCAATTTCACCCCACTTGGAATTTTTTTCCCGTTTTCTAGTACAAGACATGGTAAAACCAATGATGACTTTCAAAAGTACAACTCGTCCCACAAAAAACAAGCCCTCACATGGCTATATTTTAAAAATAAAATGTTATGGCTCTGGGAAGGAGGGGAGAGAAAAACGAAAACACAAAAACGAAAAAGGGCCGTGGCATGAGGGGGTTAAAACATATTAATTTTATTGTTAATCCATTAAAACAAGAAAGTCCTTGAAGAAATTGAAAATCTGTTGTGTTTCTGGGGAAACCGCCCTTAGTCACAGTATGGACTATACTTTAATTAATGGCTGTTTCACCAGAAATGCATCAGCTATTTAATGTCTTCATGACCTTTCTTGTTTTAATTGATTAACAATAATATGAATTTTTTTAAAATAATTGATGGATGTGCTGAGTTCTCCCCTGTTTTTTCTGATAATGCGGCACTGTATGAGCGCTGTGATCATTACATAGTTACATATAGTTAGTAAGGCCGAAAAAAGACATTTGTCCATCCAGTTCAGCCTATATTCCATCATAATAAATCCCCAGATCTACGTCCTTCTACAGAACCTAATAATTGTATGATACAATATTGTTCTGCTCCAGGAAGACATCCAGGCCTCTCTTGAACCCCTCAACTGAGTTCGCCATCACCACCTCCTCAGGCAAACAATTCCAGATTCTCACTGCCCTAACAGTAAAGAATCCTCTTCTATTTTGGTGGAAAAACCTTCTCTCCTCCAGACGCAAAGAATGCCCCCTTGTGCCCGTCACCTTCCTTGGTATAAACAGATCCTCAGCGAGATATTTGTATTGTCCCCTTATATACTTATACATGGTTATTGATATCAGTTATTATCCTTAATGGGACGTAAATGGGCATATTTAATTTTTAGACAATGTATCAATACTACTCACTTGGGAGCGATCTAAGGTATCACAGGAACCATTTACATTTAAAGTCTGGCTGGTTTATTTCAGTCCTCATAAACCACATCACAGGAAACTAAAATACAGTTCTTGTCCAGCATAAAATATAACAAGTGCTGGTTAGCCAGTCTGGCTTAGAGTGCTCTAAGCAGGGGCGATACTAAATGTTCTAAGCAGGGGTGATACTAAATGTTCTAAGCAGGGGTGATACTAAATGTTCTAAGCAGGGGTGATACTAAATGTTCTAAGCAGGGGTGATACTAAATGTTCTAAGCAGGGGTGATACTAAATGTTCTAAGCAGGGGCGATACTAAATGTTCTAAGCAGGGGTGATACTAAATGTTCTAAGCAGGGGTGATACTAAATGTTCTAAGCAGGGGTGATACTAAATGTTCTAAGCAGGGGTGATACTAAATGTTCTAAGCAGGGGCGATACTAAATGTTCTAAGCAGGGGTGATACTAAATGTTCTAAGCAGGGGTGATACTAAATGTTCTAAGCAGGGGTGATACTAAGTGCTCTAAGCAGGGGTGATACTAAATGTTCTAAGCAGGGGCGATACTAAATGTTCTAAGCAGAGGTGATACTAAATGTTCTAAGCAGAGGTGATACTAAGTGCTCTAAGCAGGGGTGATACTAAATGTTCTAAGCAGGGGTGATACTAAATGTTCTAAGCAGGGGTGATACTAAGTGCTCTAAGCAGGGGTGATACTAAATGTTCTAAGCAGGGGTGATACTAAATGTTCTAAGCAGGGGTGATACTAAGTGCTCTAAGCAGGGGTGATACTAAATGTTCTAAGCAGGGGCGATACTAAATGTTCTAAGCAGAGGTGATACTAAGTGCTCTAAGCAGGGGTGATACTAAATGTTCTAAGCAGAGGTGATACTAAGTGCTCTAAGCAGGGGTGATACTAAATGTTCTAAGCAGGGGTGATACTAAATGTTCTAAGCAGGGGTGATACTAAGTGCTCTAAGCAGGGGTGATACTAAATGTTCTAAGCAGGGGCGATACTAAATGTTCTAAGCAGAGGTGATACTAAGTGCTCTAAGCAGGGGTGATACTAAATATTCTAAGCAGGGGTGTACCTAAATGTTCTAAGCAGGGGCAATACTAAGTGGTCTAAGCAGAGGCGATACTAAACGTTCTAAGCAGGGGTGATACTAAGTGTTCTAAGCAGGGGCGATACTAAGTGTTCTAAGCAGGGGCAATACTAAGTGTTCTAAGCAGAGACAATACTAAGTGTTCTAAGCAGAGGTGAAACTAAGTGGTCTAAGCAGGGGTGTCACTAAGTGCTCTAAGCAGGGGCGACACTAAGTGCTCAAAGCAGGGGCGATATTAAGTGCTCTAAGCAGGGGCGATACTAAATGTTCTAAGCAGGGGTGATGCTAAGTGCTCTAAGCAGAGGTGTCACTAAGTGCTCTAAGCAGGGGCGATACTAAGTGCTCTAAGCAGGGGTGTACCTAAATGTTCTAAGCAGGGGCAATACTAAGTGGTCTAAGCAGAGGCGATACTAAACGTTCTAAGCAGGGGTGATACTAAGTGTTCTAAGCAGGGGCGATACTAAGTGTTCTAAGCAGGGGCAATACTAAGTGTTCTAAGCAGAGACAATACTAAGTGTTCTAAGCAGAGGTGAAACTAAGTGGTCTAAGCAGGGGTGTCACTAAGTGCTCTAAGCAGGGGCGACACTAAGTGCTCAAAGCAGGGGCGATATTAAGTGCTCTAAGCAGGGGCGATACTAAATGTTCTAAGCAGGGGTGATGCTAAGTGCTCTAAGCAGAGGTGTCACTAAGTGCTCTAAGCAGGGGCGATACTAAGTGCTCTAAGCAGTGGTGTCACTAAGTGTTCAAAGCAGGGGCGATACTAAGTGCTCAAAGCAGGGGCGATATTAAGTGCTCTAAGCAGGGGTGATACTAAATGTTGTAAGCAGGGGTGATACTTAGTGCTCTAAACCAGGTGGAATACTAAGTGCTCTAAGCAGGAGTGTTGAGAAGTGCTCTAAGCAGGGGCATTACTAAGTTTTATAAGCAACAGTGTCACTAAGTGCTCTAAACTGGGGCACTACTAAATGTTCCAAGCAGGGGCAATATAAGTGCTCTGAGCAGGAGTGTTGCTAAGTGCTCGTACAGCGCCCCAGAGTCCTGGTCGTTGCAGTACTGATGCTCCGCCACTAAGGGGAGTGATGGTACGTCTGATGGCACTTAAGGAGTTCATCTGACCAGGTATCACAGACACCAATACACTTCATAGTCTGGCCTCCAGGGGGAGCAAAGGGCACTATGTATTAGGCCACTCCTCACAATCTGGTAAACCTGGGGGTTGGATAGGAAGTTAGACAGAAGCTGACTGGGTTGGAACCAGGCAACATCCTGTGGCAGAAGGTGTTGCAGGGGATCCTGGGGTTCCTGGGGGGTTTCAGATTCAGGGGGGTCCCTGTCAGGGGTGGGATCCTGACAGAGGCCTAGCGAACAAGAGAGAACGTTAAGGAACTGCGCCTGCACTACATCGCGCCGGTATCTCAAGAAAGGACAAGAAGCGGGGTTTATTGTGAAGAGTGAGAAACGAGATCATAGCAAAAGGAGATAACACCAGTAGGAGTCGTGCTGTAAGATCGAGGCAACATCCTACTGAGGCGCGTAGCCGGTGGCCGGAACGCCGAGGAAGTATTGGGCTCCAAGCATTACTTCAAACCAACGGCAGGACAGTTGATTATAGGTTGGCTGTCTCACCTAAATCACCTAAGCAGACATAGGAGGCAACTGTGGGAGAGGGGCGTCACTAGGGTCCCGGAAGAACTCCAGGCCTACCCGTCATACGGGTGCGTCCTATCCATATCATCTGGGGGACGGAGAAGAACTTCAGAACAGACATAGGTTGTGGGAAAGAACATCAGAAACTGACACAACAGTTGTGAAGACTATCCCTTGGTGCTCAGCAGGGAAGTACTACAACACACAGGCGCTAGAAGGAAGGCACAGATTTCCACCTGCAAAGGGAACTCTGGAGGTGCCATCGGACCGGCTGGTCTCAGACAGCCCTGTTAACCGTACTCCGGATTGAGGATCTTGAAGCCTTCAGTAAAGAGATAAAGAGACTGCAACCCTGTGTCCTCGTTATTCACCGCGAACTGCACCACGCACCACCACCTACACCTTTCATTGGACGCCCCTTAGCAGGGTCACGGACCGGGTCTAGCCACTGTGACGACCCCAGAACCGAGACAGAGAGTCCCGGTACCGAGTACCCCGCGGCCCTGCATCTGGGGGCGCTCCACTCGCTCTAAGCAGGAGTGTCGCTAATGCTCTAAGCAGGGGCATTACTAAGCGTTTTAAGCAGGGGTGTTGATAAGTGTTATAAACAAGGATGTTGCTAAGTCCAGAGGCTGGAGTAGCATTTCTGCTTTTACAAATTGCTGGTACATTTGATTAATTTGACTGTTGGGTGCAGCTATGCCCCAGCTCCTCCCCAGCTCTACCCATTTCAGATGAGCTAATTCAAACTGTTGTGAAAATATCAAAAGTTGCAAAAGCTTTTTGCAACTTTTCAAGACTTTTGAAAACTTTTATGACACTTCTCTGGCATAAAGGTTTTGGTGAATCGGTCTTTGGGTGTTTTCCCTAAAAACAGTACTGCAGCTCAGCTCCCTCTCTTAAATGAGAATCGGTTGCAATACCTGACATAGCTTATGGACAAGAATTCCACAGTTTCTGAATAAAATAACCAATTTGTGAGTTAAGTTAATGTGAATGAACAAATTCTTCAATTTATAAAAGTATTACATTTTTTTAACCAATTGCGTATTTTTTTTAATTTACAGTTATTTCAGCTACACTTTCTGATTTTTGCTTTCTTGTGACTCTCAGCAGCACACTCATGTTCTCATTTTCACATTTTTAATCAAATATGAAGATTTACAGCACAAATTATGTCCTTGAGATTCGTTATGTTTGTTTCTGATTAGCTTGTTCTGCATCACATAATCACGTTGTCAGTGTCACACTTCTCACTGTTTTACAAATTAACTTTCTTTTTTTATCCACTCTTATACCAAAATAACTCGTAAGAGACCGTATATCACCCGCTAATACGATCATCCATTTTAAGATGATTTTTTGCGCCAAATGGTATTTACTTAATTACATTACACAAATTAACATTTTAATAGAAAAATACATAAAATATGTTTACAAGATTGATGGAAAATATAACAGCAGAGAACAGTTGGATTCGGATCTGTGCCACAATTGGATTAGGTGGAACAGTTGATCGCACTTGCCAACTTTTTACATTGGCCATCTGAGAGGGTTATAAGTACAGCACAGAACATGTCATCTAAATTTTTTTTTTATATAAGCACGTCACCTTTTTTAATCCATTACCCTCCATTCCTCTTCCACAAATCATTTTGGTGTCAGAAAAAATTTCAAATTACAGTGATTTATCAGAAGTTTGGATCTGTGGGAATCTCAGTCTCTAAAATAAATGGTCAGAAACATTCAGTGCTGCTCTCCTCTAAGACTGAAGTTGGCCTCAAATGGAATCCGTCAGCAGTTTTGTAAATATAGAATCTTAGAGCAGCATAATGTAGGAGCACAGACTCTGATTCCAACGATGTATCATTTACGAGGCTGCTTGCTGTAGTTTTTATAAAATCATAGTTTTATCACTGAAGGACTACTTAGCCTGCTGCCACGTAGTCTAACCTCGCCTCAACCACTGATTGGCTGCTCTCTGCCTATACATAGTGTACATTGAAAGCTGCCAATCAGTGGTGTTGGCGGGGATATACAGGGCTCAGCATTAGAGAACTGCTAGATTTGCAGTAGATAAAACAGTTTTTAATTAAAATTGCGACAAGCAGCTCAGGAAGTGACACATCACTGGAATCAGGGCATGCTGCTCTCAGATGGAGAGCAAAACCCTGTGTCAGGATTCAAACCCTGCAGCTCCTGTGCACCTGATGGCAGCTCTTCCTTCTGAGCTATTCAGCTCGCTGGACTGTTCTGTGCTAACCCAAATCCTTGTACCTATGTTGTTGCTGATGTCTCCACCCTGAGTTTTCTGTCGGTTACCCCCCTGAGCACCTGATTGGCTTATCCTGATTGCACACCCTATTTAAACCTGGCCTTGCTCTCATTTCCTTGCGTGATTATTGAGCTACCAGTCTCTAGTCAAGCTTCCTTCAAGCTTATTCCTTGAAATGATACAGCTGCTCCTGGTAAACGACCTCTGGCTTTCTTGACTACGATTCCTGCTTATTCCCTCAAAAGACACTGCCACTCCTGGTAAACGACCTCTGGCTACGCTGTCTATGATTCCTGCTTATTCCTTCAAACGACATTGCTGTTCCTGTGTACCAACTCCTTGGCTATCCCAGACTACGCTACCTGCTGGTGCTGCCCCTAGTGGTTGCAATATCACTACTCCAACCAGGTCAGTCCATAACACCCTGGCAACAGATTCCCTTCAGTAGAAATTCTTTGAGCTTGTCTTGAAAGATAACTGGTGAATATTTTTTGCCTCCCTCGCCATAGTTGTCAGTGGAGTCTCAGTGTCCAGACCATCTCTGATCAATACTTTTAACATGTCTCTATAAAATTCTGACTTCCAAGTATCCTGTGCGTCATTGTGAGAGAAGATCATTATTCTTGGATATGTGTTGTGAATTTGCTTTTTGCTCCCTCTAGTGGTTACTAGTTTTTTGACTCTGGTTTTTCTGTCATTCCTTTTATCCGCACCTGGGTCGTTACTTAGGGGTGTTGCTATATAAGCTCCCTGGACCTTCAGTTCAATGCCTGGCAACGTAGTTATCAGAGCTAGTCTGCTGTGCTCTTGTCTACTGATCCTGGTTCCAGTTATATCAGCTAAGTCTGCCTTTTGCTTTTTGCTATTTGTTTTGGTTTTGTATTTTTGTCCAGCTTGTTCCAAATCTATATCCTGACCTTTGCTGGAAGCTCTAGGGGGGCTGGTGTTCTCCCCCCGGACCGTTAGACGGTTCGGGGGTTCTTGAATTTCCAGTGTGGATTTTAATAGGGTTTTTGTTGACCATATAAGTTACCTTTCTTTATTCTGCTATCAGTAAGCGGGCCTCTCTGTGCTAAACCTGGTTCATTTCTGTGTTTGTCATTTCCTCTTACCTCACCGTCATTATTTGTGGGGGGCTTCTATCCAGCTTTGGGGTCCCCTTCTCTGGAGGCAAGAAAGGTCTTTGTTTTCCTCTACTAGGGGTAGCTAGATTCTCCGGCTGGCGCGTGTCATCTAGAATCAACGTAGGAATGATCCCCGGCTACTTCTAGTGTTGGCGTTAGGAGTAGATATATGGTCAACCCAGTTACCACTGCCCTATGAGCTGGATTTTTGTATTCTGCAGATTTCCACGTTCCTCTGAGACCCTCGCCATTGGGGTCATAACAGTTTGCCAGGCCAGTATTAAATGTTTAATGCATTGCAGAAGAGGGATTATAAGAAAGAAGATTCTGAGTTTGTTTTTTTTTCTCTTCTTCCCCTTTACCTCAGAGTGGCTATGCTTGCTGCAGACATGAATGTCCAGACCTTGATTACAAGTGTGGACCAGCTGGCTACTCGTGTGCAGGGCATACAAGACTATGTTATCAGAAATCCTAGGTCAGAACCTAAAATACCGATTCCTGAACTGTTTTCCGGAGACAGGTTTAAGTTTAGGAATTTCGTGAATAATTGTAAATTGTTTTTGTCCCTGAGACCCTGTTCATCTGGAGATTCTGCTCAGCAAGTAAGAATTGTTATTTCGTTCTTACGGGGCGACCCTCAGGATTGGGCTTTTTCGCTGGCGCCAGGAGATCCGGCATTGGCTGATCTTGATGCGTTTTTTCTGGCGCTCGGTTTACTTTATGAGGAACCCAATCTTGAGATTCAGGCAGAAAAGGCCTTGCTGGCTATGTCTCAGGGGCAGGACGAGGCTGAAGTGTATTGCCAAAAATTTCGGAAATGGTCCGTGCTGACACATTGGAACGAGTGTGCACTGGCCGCTAATTTTAGAAATGGCCTTTCTGAAGCCATTAAGAATGTTATGGTGGGTTTTCCCATTCCCACAGGTCTGAATGATACTATGGCACTGGCTATTCAAATTGACCGGCGGTTGCGGGAGCGCAAAACCGCAAATTCCCTCATGGTGTTGTCTGAACAGACACCTAATTCGGTGCAATGTGATAGAAAAACCGCAAATTCCCTCATGGTGTTGTCTGAACAGACACCTGATTTAATGCAATGTGATAGAATCCTGACTAGAAATGAGCGGAAAATTCATAGACGCCGGAATGGCTTGTGCTACTACTGTGGTGATTCTACACATGTTATCTCAGCATGCTCTAAACGTATAGCTAAGGTTGTTAGTCCTGTCACCGTTGGTAATTTGCAACCTAAATTTATTCTGTCTGTAACTTTGATTTGCTCACTGTCATCTTATCCTGTCATGGCGTTTGTAGATTCAGGTGCTGCCCTGAGTCTCATGGATCTCTCATTTGCTAAGCGCTGTGGTTTTACTCTTGAACCATTAGAAAATCCTATTCCTCTTAGGGGTATTGATGCTACGCCATTGGCTGCAAATAAACCGCAGTATTGGACACAGGTTACCATGTGCATGACTCCTGAACACCGCGAGGTGATACGTTTCCTGGTTTTACATAAAATGCATGATTTGGTTGTTTTAGGGCTGCCATGGTTACAGACCCATAATCCAGTCCTGGACTGGAAGGCTATGTCAGTCTCAAGTTGGGGCTGTCGTGGTATTCATGGGGATTCTCTGCCTGTGTCTATTGCTTCTTCTACGCCTTCGGAAGTTCCGGAGTATTTGTCTGATTATCAGGATGTCTTCAGTGAGTCTGAGTCCAGTGCATTGCCTCCTCATAGGGACTGTGACTGTGCTATAGATTTGATCCCAGGCAGTAAATTTCCTAAGGGAAGACTGTTTAATCTGTCGGTACCTGAACATACCGCTATGCGTTCATATATCAAGGAGTCTCTGGAGAAAGGACATATTCGTCCGTCTTCTTCCCCTCTTGGTGCGGGATTCTTTTTTGTGGCAAAAAAGGACGGATCTTTGAGACCTTGTATTGATTATCGACTTTTAAATAAGATCACTGTCAAATTTCAGTATCCTTTACCGCTGTTGTCTGACTTGTTTGCCCGGATTAAGGGTGCCAAGTGGTTCACCAAGATAGACCTTCGTGGTGCGTACAACCTTGTGCGCATTAAGCAAGGTGATGAATGGAAAACCGCATTCAATACGCCCGAAGGTCATTTTGAGTACTTGGTGATGCCTTTTGGGCTCTCCAATGCGCCTTCAGTTTTTCAGTCCTTTATGCATGACATTTTCCGGAAGTATCTGGATAAATTTTTGATTGTTTATCTGGATGATATTTTGGTTTTTTCTGACAATTGGGATTCGCATGTGGAGCAGGTCAGGTTGGTCTTTAAAATTTTGCGTGAAAATTCTTTGTTTGTCAAGGGCTCAAAGTGTCTCTTTGGTGTGCAGAAGGTTCCCTTTTTGGGGTTCATTTTTTCCCCTTCTGCTGTGGAGATGGACCCAGTCAAGGTCCGAGCTATTCTTGATTGGACTCAGCCCTCGTCAGTTAAGAGTCTTCAGAAGTTCTTGGGCTTCGCTAACTTCTACCGTCGTTTTATCGCTAATTTTTCTAGCATTGTGAAACCTTTGACGGATATGACCAAGAAGGGCTCCGATGTAGCTAACTGGGCTCCTGCTGCCGTGGAGGCTTTCCAGGAGTTGAAACGCCGGTTTACTTCGGCGCCTGTTTTGTGCCAGCCTGATGTCTCACTTCCCTTTCAGGTTGAGGTGGATGCTTCGGAGATTGGGGCAGGGGCCGTTTTGTCGCAGAGAGGCCCTGGTTGCTCTGTTATGAAACCTTGTGCCTTTTTCTCTAGGAAGTTTTCGCCTGCCGAGCGAAATTATGATGTGGGCAATCGGGAGTTGTTGGCCATGAAATGGGCATTTGAGGAGTGGCGTCATTGGCTCGAGGGTGCTAAGCATCGTGTGGTGGTCTTGACTGATCACAAAAATCTGATGTATCTCGAGTCTGCTAAACGCCTTAATCCGAGACAGGCCCGCTGGTCATTGTTTTTCTCCCGCTTTGATTTTGTTGTCTCGTATTTACCAGGTTCAAAGAATGTGAAGGCCGATGCTCTTTCTAGGAGCTTTGTGCCTGATGCTCCTGGAGTCGCTGATCCTGTTGGTATTCTTAAAGATGGAGTTATCTTGTCAGCTATTTCTCCGGATCTGCGACGTGTGTTGCAGAGATTTCAGGCTGATAGGCCTGAGTCTTGTCCACCTGACAGACTGTTTGTCCCGGATAAGTGGACCAGCAGAGTCATTTCCGAGGTTCATTCCTCGGTGTTGGCAGGTCACCCGGGAATTTTTGGCACCAGAGATCTGGTGGCCAGGTCCTTTTGGTGGCCTTCCTTGTCAAGGGATGTGCGGTCATTTGTGCAGTCCTGTGGGACTTGTGCTCGAGCTAAGCCTTGCTGTTCTCGTGCCAGCGGTTTGCTCTTGCCCTTGCCTGTCCCGAAGAGACCTTGGACACATATCTCCATGGATTTCATTTCTGATCTTCCGCTATCTCAGGGCATGTCTGTTATCTGGGTGATATGTGATCGCTTCTCCAAGATGGTCCATTTGGTTCCTTTGCCTAAGCTGCCTTCCTCTTCCGATCTGGTTCCTGTGTTTTTCCAGAACGTGGTTCGTTTGCACGGCATCCCTGAGAATATTGTGTCAGACAGAGGATCCCAGTTCGTTTCCAGGTTCTGGCGATCCTTTTGTAGTAGGATGGGCATTGATTTGTCGTTTTCGTCTGCTTTCCATCCTCAGACTAATGGACAGACGGAGCGAACCAATCAGACTTTGGAGGCTTATTTGAGGTGTTTTGTCTCTGCTGATCAGGACGATTGGGTGACATTCTTGCCGTTGGCTGAGTTTGCCCTTAATAATCGGGCTAGTTCCGCCACCTTGGTTTCGCCTTTTTTCTGCAACTCTGGTTTCCATCCTCGCTTTTCTTCGGGTCATGTGGAGCCTTCTGACTGTCCTGGGGTGGATTCTGTGGTGGATAGGTTGCAGCAGATCTGGAATCATGTGGTGGACAACTTGAAGTTGTCACAGGAGAAGGCTCAGCGCTTTGCCAACCGCCGCCGCGGTGTGGGTCCCCGACTACGCGTTGGGGATTTGGTATGGCTTTCTTCCCGCTTTGTTCCTATGAAGGTCTCCTCTCCCAAATTTAAACCTCGTTTTATTGGGCCTTACAAGATATTGGAAATCCTTAATCCTGTATCTTTTCGTCTGGATCTTCCTGTGTCGTTTGCTATTCACAATGTATTTCATAGGTCCTTGTTGCGGCGGTACATTGTGCCTGTAGTTCCTTCTGCTGAGCCTCCTGCTCCGGTGTTGGTTGAGGGCGAGTTGGAGTACGTGGTGGAGAAGATCTTGGATTCTCGCCTCTCCAGGCGGAGGCTTCAGTACCTGGTCAAGTGGAAGGGCTATGGTCAGGAGGATAATTCCTGGGTGGTCGCCTCTGATGTTCATGCGGCCGATTTAGTTCGTGCCTTTCATGCCGCTCATCCTGATCGCCCTGGTGGTCGTGGTGAGGGTTCGGTGACCCCTCACTAAGGGGGGGGTACTGTTGTGAATTTGCTTTTTGCTCCCTCTAGTGGTTACTAGTTTTTTGACTCTGGTTTTTCTGTCATTCCTTTTATCCGCACCTGGGTCGTTACTTAGGGGTGTTGCTATATAAGCTCCCTGGACCTTCAGTTCAATGCCTGGCAACGTAGTTATCAGAGCTAGTCTGCTGTGCTCTTGTCTACTGATCCTGGTTCCAGTTATATCAGCTAAGTCTGCCTTTTGCTTTTTGCTATTTGTTTTGGTTTTGTATTTTTGTCCAGCTTGTTCCAAATCTATATCCTGACCTTTGCTGGAAGCTCTAGGGGGGCTGGTGTTCTCCCCCCGGACCGTTAGACGGTTCGGGGGTTCTTGAATTTCCAGTGTGGATTTTAATAGGGTTTTTGTTGACCATATAAGTTACCTTTCTTTATTCTGCTATCAGTAAGCGGGCCTCTCTGTGCTAAACCTGGTTCATTTCTGTGTTTGTCATTTCCTCTTACCTCACCGTCATTATTTGTGGGGGGCTTCTATCCAGCTTTGGGGTCCCCTTCTCTGGAGGCAAGAAAGGTCTTTGTTTTCCTCTACTAGGGGTAGCTAGATTCTCCGGCTGGCGCGTGTCATCTAGAATCAACGTAGGAATGATCCCCGGCTACTTCTAGTGTTGGCGTTAGGAGTAGATATATGGTCAACCCAGTTACCACTGCCCTATGAGCTGGATTTTTGTATTCTGCAGATTTCCACGTTCCTCTGAGACCCTCGCCATTGGGGTCATAACAGATATGACCATCTCTGATATTCCAGCAAGGGCTCTCACCCGTCCATTAAAGCCAGGTACAAAATCTGCGATGGGTTCCTCCTCCTACGATCTCCCACTGATGTCTTCTAATTTGTCCCTTTTCCCCTTCAAGAGTCATGACTGAGCTGTGATTATTACCCCTGCCCTCACTAGAGTTGTCTAAAGGTCAAAACAAAGATGTCTAGCAAAACCCAAGGCTTCCGAAAAATGTATCACAGTGGCTCAACATCATTTTTTTCTCTGTATTTCAGTTTGTATGGTGTAAAGAAAAATGACAACCTTATCATTAGAAGCAATGGTATAGCAATAAAAGGAGAATAAGGTTCATGAAGTACATTCATCCACAACTTGGCAGCTCCTGGAGAAAGGACTAAACTAAAAGACTCGACTTAGTGGCTCACTACTTGCAAAACCTGCAAAAAGATTGAAAAAATGTGAAAACCTAAATGTTCATATAATGGCCAAGGCAAGACCTGACGATGCTTTAGCCATGGGGAAATGATTAATTAATGATAAACGTTGTGCCCCATGCCTTATCATGATTCTTAGTTTAAAGGGAGTGTGTCAGCCCAAACTGACAGTATAAGCACATAGCCTTGAAAGGGACATCGCCTCCTTTTGGTGAAAATTGCTGCCCTTGTTTTGCAGAAACTGAGGTTTAATCAACTTGGGATGATAATGAAAATAAATTAATCTCTAGAAGTATTCAATGCCTTTGTTAACTTTTTCTATCTTTTTCTCAGTTTGTGCAATGATTGCTTTTCTTAACTTTTTAGGCCACTGTTTCGACAACCCAAGAATATTAGTGATCTGGAGGCTATTGATAATAATAAGGAATTGGCTAGGTTTCCTCAGGAACGCTGCCAGAAGCTGGTGTCGGGCTACACATCATGTTTGCAGCAGGTTATAACAGCCAGAGGGACTCTACTGGTACTAAAGACTCTGGTCATGAAGGATGGGGGATAATTATGAGATGTTGGAGTAAGTAAAAGTGGCATTTTGCGCTGAATTTGTAGAAAACACTTGTATTAGTTGTGTTCAGTTATTCAGTTTATTGTTCTTGTTTCATTGGTTTAGTTTAAACAGCAGAAAGTTTGCAAATTAAACTAATTTCTAATGGGGGGTTGAATAATTTTGTTTGCAGTTGTACAAGAGGAGCCTAAATGAATTGCATCTTCCCTACCAATACATGGAGCGACCGAGCTGTAAATATTTCCGACAGTCGAAATCACTGACCTTGGACAGGAGCACAGCTCTGTAGGAACCTGGAGTTGTGCAGCGGCAGAACACGCTGGTCGGTCGGTATAACAGGGTGAGAAACACAATGTTCTAATTGTAATGTGCCATGTAATGGATTTCATCACAAAATCCATATTATGCTTCAGATAATATGAGCTGAAATTCCAGCTAGTGCCGAGCTGAGGTTGTCCTTGAAATTCTATCAACGGAAAGTAAGGTTAAATAATCGAAGCCATTTAATGCCCCTTGTGCTTTCCTGCTCAATTTATGTGAATTTCAGGAATTGGGCTCACTAATATGGTAACCCCTTCAGTGCGGAAAACTAGTGAGAGCTACTCATTAAATATATCTTTTTTTTATTATTTAATTTTTTTTATTCTTTTTTTTTTATTTTTCTCAATTACCCGCTGCATTTTTAATGAGTCAATAGTCCTCCTCTGTCTTTGGTTTTCTCTCTTTATTTAGGCTTTGTTCACATTTGCACTGTGGGTCCAAAAGACACATAATGGAAGCCAGCCAGTATAAAACACCTATCACCCTATGTCCCCTTATGTTTTATCTTGTCCCCCTATATCACTCTTTGTTGTTCTGGTGTGTCCCATCACTTCCATCACCCTCTGTATTATTTTACCACTCTCTGTCACCCCCTGTTATTCCCTTTTGTATCCTATTACCAAATGTGACCCCCGGTTATTTTCTGTTATACCCTAAGTCACCATTTTTGTCCTGGATTCCCCAATCAACCCATTACTCTACATGCTGTTGAGGAAACCCCTCATTATGGAGAGCTTTAGGGAAGACACAAGGGATATCGCTAGTTGCCGATGTTGAGCAAGAACATACACATGTGTCTGTGTGATGAGAGCCTGTCTGACCCATACTCAAAGGCATGGGGGTTTATTGTATTGTCTTCACAGAAAAGAGAAAATTTCGGCACATTACCACAAAAGAATACGTAAGTTACAAAAAAAACTAATGGATTCCTGAAGACTGGCTTATGGAGTATTTGTTGTTTTAATTTGTATTTCATAAATCAATAATACACTTGAAAAAAAGCAACTATTGTAATATATCTTATCAGATGAATCAGCCCCTTTCTCCTCCAGAACTGATCATTCATTTTCAAAATGATCAATTTATAGGTAAAATCTGTCTTCAGTGAATACAGATTTTTACATTAAATACGCTGTCTATTACTTTAACTTTGATTTCCAATGCTTAGAACAGGATATCAACGTCTGATTGGTGGGGGTGCGTCAACTCCGCCAATCCGCTGTTCTAGGTGCCGGCGGTGGCCAGAAATGCTCAGCTACGGATCTGCTCTTCTTACTGCATTGTGGCCGGTGCCGGGTACTGCAATCTGTCCTCTATTTAAATCAATGAGGGGCGGATATGCAATACCCGGCTACAGACGCTATCAGTAGGCGGAGGTGTGCAGCTCCATACCTGAGCACCTCTGTCCGGTGGCGGCACAGAGAACAGCTGATTGGCAAGGGTGCCGGAAGTCACACCTCCACCAATCAGACCTATCCTAAGGTCATCTCTTTAAGGCAGAAGAGGTAGAGTTTAGTTGATAAGAATTGAATCTACCTTTGTGTAGAATTTTGGACATTTACTTAAAGGGAATCTGTCACCTCATTTTTTGCATTTAACCGCTATTAGGGTATGTGCACACGTTCAGGATTTCTTGCAGAAATTTCCTGAAGAAAACCGGAAATTTTCTGCAAGAAATCCGCATTTTTTTTTTTGCGTTTTTTTTCCGTTTTTTTCGCGTTTTTTTAGCATTCTGCAAGCGTAATTAGCTTGCAGAATGCTAAAGTTTTCCAAGCGATCTGTAGCATCGCTTGGAAAACTGACTGACAGGTTGGTCACACTTGTCAAACATAGCGTTTGACAAGTGTGACCAACTTTTTACTATAGATGCAGCTTATGCCGCATCTATAGTAAAAGATAGAATGTTTAAAAATAATAAAAAAAATAAAAAAATGCTTATACTCACCCAGACATCTCCTCACCGGCGTCCGGCTCCTCTTCCTATAGCTGGTCTGTGCGCACAGGACCTTCCGTGACGTCACGGTCACGTGAGCGGTCACATGACCGCTCACGACCAATCACAGGACAGTGACGTCATCGGCAGGTCTTTCGCCGCACACCAGCTACAGGAACCGAACGGCAGCGTGCAGTGGAGGCGGGAAGACATCGAGGGTGAGTATAGGACTGTTTTTTATTTTAATTCTTATTTTTTGATCACTTATACGGTGCCCAGTCCGTGGAGGAGAGTCTCCTCTCCTCCACCCTGGGTTCCAACCGCACATAATCTGCTTACTTCCCGCATGGTGTGCACAGCCCCGTGCGGGAAGTAAGCAGATCAATGGACCCCTAGGTGTGCGGAATCCCCTGCAATTCCGCATTTTAATGAACATGTTGCTTTTTTTTCCACGATGCGATTTTTTCACGGAAAAAAAGGCTACATTTGCACAAAAAATGCGGAATACACTTAAAATAATAGGAGGCATATGTAAGCGTTTTTTTCGCGTTTTTATCACGTTTTTATAGCGAAA
This sequence comes from Ranitomeya variabilis, assembly GCF_051348905.1. Taxonomy (NCBI): domain Eukaryota; kingdom Metazoa; phylum Chordata; class Amphibia; order Anura; family Dendrobatidae; genus Ranitomeya; species Ranitomeya variabilis. The sequence goes on from NC_135238.1 coordinate 227,419,745, forward strand.
AAACGCGAAAAAAACGCGAAAAATACTGAACGTGTGCACATGGCCTTAGGGGCTTATCTACAGCATTCTGTAATGCTGTAGATAAGCCCCCGATGTAACCTGAAAGATAAGAAAAGCCAAGTTAGATTATACATACCAATGGCCGGTTCGGTGCGGTCTGGGTCCGATGGGTGTCACAGGTTCTGTGCCTCCCATCTTCATGCGATGATGTTCTCTCCCTTGCTTCTGTCACGGCTCATGCGCAGGCGCCGGGAAGGGTCAGAGAGGCCCAGCGCCTGCGCACTGTAGTACTTTACTCTGCCCTCAATGGGGAAAATCAGTACGCCTGTGCAGGAGCCGCGACACGAAGCAAGGAGGATGACGACATGGTATGAAGATGGCAGGCGCCGGACCCGGACCGCACCTAGACCTCCCCTGGGTGAGTATAATCTGACTTGTTTTTCTTATCTTTCAGGTTCCATCGGGGGCTTATCTACAGCATTACAGAATGCCTTACAGAATGCTGTAGATAAGCCCCTGATGGTGGTGGCCACAGCTTATATGCGAAAAATGTGGTGACAGATTCCCTTTAACTCTACCAATCACCATATGTCACCTCATCCTTCTCCTTTATACCAGATGACTGGCTGGAATATATGTACTTACCTTTTCTTCGGCTCTCAGGGCAATTCCCATCTCCCATCTTTTATATTCATGATGGAACTAACTGCTCCTAGGTCCTGACCACCAGAGAGAGGTTACGGAAACAGCTGAGCAAAGCGAGAGGTCCGCTGTTGGCCTGAGTCCCGAGTTTCGAAGGCAGCGTAGTTCGCTTTTCTATCGTGTTTCGGTAACTTCCATTAATTTTTACAGCAAATCAGCTACATTCAACAGTTTTCGTAACCTCTCCTCTGATGGCCGTAACATAGAAGAACTTATTCCCATTTCAGACATGAAAAACAGAGTTGGGAATAACTGTTTAAAGTAAATTTTGGTGGAAATCCCTTAGAAGAAAGAAAACAGCTGATAATTACATTTCTATTTTGCTTCAAAATCCTCTTGTAATACTTTACAAATTAAGGCTAATTCCTCCTCGCCCCTTGTACAAATTGCAACGTGCCCTTTAGAAAGACTGGGAATTTCTATTTGATGCGATGTTTCTTCACTTTACATCCTTCAACCATCTACAATGTGGTGTTTTTATGTTGCCTGATAAGCAAACAGCTCGATTTCCCACTTGTTTAGGAATTGAACTCACATTGTCCTCAGAGGTGAAACCTGCTCCTGCCGTGGAACCTGAGGGTCTGCGATTATGCGCAATTGTCAATTCACTTACAAACGTCTGGTGGGAGCGAGCGCTTTGTTCCATCAGTGTGATGTCTGCTTAGCTAAATCAAGTCAAATGAACAAAAGGCAAGCGTGCGGGTAGAAGAGGGAAACGCTCGCATCAATTATATGGTGTAGCCATGCTCCATTGTGCACCTGGAGATTAAATAGTCTTCCCCAGATCTGTGTTTTGACCTCTGCGACATGATGCTAACTATTCTGCTGCGCCGCCGTGTGATTTGGGACTGAAGGGTCTTGTGTAACACACAGCGGGTTATTGTCACATTGTTAAAACACCATTTATAATGGTAAGGTAAGGAAATATACGTAAAAACTTATATTATTGTCAGGACTCTGAACATTTTTTATTACCTTTTTGTGCATTACTGCCCTTTTCCAAGATGGCGTCTTTGGTCTCATGTGCACTGTGTCTTCCTGCTATAAAACTCCACCCCAGCCTTCAGTCTGTGCTAGAGTAGTCTGCCTTTCATCCAGCTCCTGACCTCTGGTGACTCCCTGGCTATACACCTGCTCCTGTGAACCTGTGGGGTTATCCTGCTACTCTGCTCTGAGTTCCTGCTGCATACACCAGTTCCAGTAATCCTCCTTCATCTGCTGCTCGTGTTTGCTTCCATCTGCATTTGCTGGACATGTAAGCTGTTTCTGCTCTGCAAGAACCTGAGACTATCACCCAGGCCTTCCTGGTTGAGCTAAGATATTATTTGAACTGCCTTATAAGCATATCTATCTGTGTTGTGGACTAAGCAAGGACTTATTCGTGTCAAGTATCCTCAAGAATAACTGTGCGTCATAGACTTTCTGCATGATTGCATTTTCCTCTGAAGTTTCCTATAGACTGCTGAGCTGCATTTGATATTTGCACCAAGTGTTGTGGACTTGAGTTTCTCTCTGCACCTGTTTGAATCACCGTGTGATAATATAGACTTTACCACTTTTAAAACTGTGTCCTGTAGTTGTCTTGTTCCACGCAAAGAGTCTCCTGAGTTATCCCCTATAATTATTACAATTATCCAACAAGGAGCAGTTATCTACTTAAAGGAAGTATTATTTTCTCCTGTATTTCCAACCAAGGAGGTGACGGGAATTCGGGCAACTGAACCGTAACGAAGCTGATGATATTTGCTTTTATTATGTTGGACCCTGTCTACACACCACAACATTGAAATTACAGCACCAAGAAGGAAAAGTTGCAAAATTAAGGAAATCACAGAACAGATAGACTTGTTAATGATCTGCAAAAAAAAGAGAAACATAATTTCCTGAAGATCTCAATTTATTGAGTATCAATTATGAATGCCTTGTGCAGAAATCCCCGCACTTCCAGCCTTGGCTGCTATCACTGAGGTTATTAATGGTCGTCTCAGGAAGGTTCTGCTTAATGCTCTAGGGAAAATCATCAAGATCTGCTGCTGGCAGCTTCTGTGTAATCACTGACCAATAATGTCCCAGATGTGCTCGATGTGAGACAAGTCCGGAGACGCTGAAGGAATCATGCATTAACTCTGATTTTCAGGAAGTTTTAGGGTATGTGCACACAACGTCTTTTTCATGTGGACTCTGCCTGGAAAAGAGCTTAAAAAGTGCTAAAATGAAATGTCAAAACGACTTGCTGTGCAGATGAGCTTTTTGAGCTTCTTTAAACTGCTTGAGGCTTCAAAAGCGAAGAAGTGGCTAAAAGAAGTGACCTCACCATTAGTCAGGTGGATCCGCTTGCAAACCGCACACTAGTTTATATATATAATTTAAGAAAAAGACCCCGGTGGCAGAATAATTGCAAAAATTAACAAAAAGATGCCAAAGAAGTCCCAAGAGGAAAAAGACTCCCTGCACACATACCCATAAGAGTGTTCAGCAGCCCCGGGAGATTTCCCAAATTTTCCAGGATTCAGAGTTGTCTCCACTTTTTCAACGGACCCCCAGACTTCCCAGAAGAGTTAGTCTGTATTGGTAAGACTGGATAAACACAAAGTGGCAGAAAAGGTGGAAGGCATTTTCTTCTGATACCCACTGCTCCTCTTCCTGCTCCTCCGTGACTTTTTCTGCGTCTTCTCTTTAAACTCTCATCTAACGCCTAGAAGTTTTAACTCTCAGACACATACTGAGGCTTCCTATTAAAAAAAAAACAGTCATGCCGCTTTTACACCCTATTCCAGGTCTGACTTTCCATTATGTTATCGTCGGGCGATGTACCAAACTGAAACGTAATGCACCAGTGCTATGATAACAATTGCTCCTTTATAAGACCACGTCTTCCCTCAGGATAATATTAGATACTAACATTTTCCAAGCGTCTCTTTCTTACAAACATAATAATCACTTCCACCTGGAAAATCATCTCCACTAAATGCATATGTCAGGGGATAATTGTGAAACCTCCGACACATTATTGGTCAATTGCGTCTGTAAATGAGACAGAAATCTTCCATTAGATTTGGAGACGAGACGTTATTACTTCGGGTCAATTGTTTTTGAGAGGCTTTTAGAAAAGTACAAATTGGGACCCTTATTATGATCCAGGCTTCTGCCAAACAATGTCATTGTCCTGGTCCTTCCTTCCCTCTTACTACTTTTTCTGAGACTCTTGGCATGATCTGAGCCTCATGAACATGATTTGTCTCTTTGGTAGGAGCATACGAAACATTCGATTTGTATGAAATAGCTTTCCTTGCCAAATTACAACAAATTTCCAAATTCAAATTTTAGTAGATTAATTCCTCACTACCCACCAAGCCTCTTCTATCCCCCCTCCATGAAATAAACCTTCCAAATGTACAAAATCTACAAGACAGGACCGTCCCGATCAGAGTCAGCTTTTCGATGGTGGGATGACATTTATGCTATTTTTAATCAAAAACAGTATTACTAAGAACTCTGTGTTATTTAAATGTACTTTTGCTTTTTACTTATTTAGTTACAGCAGGGTTTTTGCTCATTTTGTTTCTTGTAGGTTTTGTATGCTTTATGGCCAATGTGAACATGAGGTTATGTGCTGCATGTGTACCAACTCAAACCAAGCTCAATTTTTGTGTTTAAATTTTCCAAATGTGCGGTTTTCCTGGATGTTTGGGAACAATTGTTACTTTTTCTGCACCTCTGCTACATTTAAAGAAGCGTCACAGATAATCTAAATTTTGGGGGATAATAGTCACAAGATTCCTACAAAATGGCTAAGAAGGGTGTGACGCCGAGTGTGACTGAGTGTGAGTGTGTGGCTATTCATGGACAAGGGTAGTTAGGAGGTCCGAGGTCAGATACCAGGATGGCACGTAGTACAGAGGGACAAGACAAAAGCTGTGGTCACGTAACAGTCTGAGGTCAGATGCCAGGAGGGAATATCAAAACAAGAGAGTAAGACAAAGGGATAGTTAGAGGCCAAGTCTGGGGTCAGATACCTGAAGTCAGAAAGCATCAAGAGCAGAAGGGATAATCCACCCGAGTAGTCATGACAAATCCCAAGTCTGGCAGCAAGATCAGAGAGACTAACACAATGCTAATCACATACAATAACCGAATTTAAGCTATAAGCTGACACCTTGCAGCTCACAGTTAGCCCGCCAAATAGCCAACAAATGACCGGAGACCGGAGGCGTCTGTGGAAACGCCTCCAAGCTAGGTCAGATTGAACAGCAAGGCTGCCAAACAAAGTGCTGGTACCCCAGCATGGCTAAGCATCAGATTGGGTGACTGGACTGTCACTCCTAATACTGACTGTTCAGCACACTCCAGACCCCAGAGGGCGACTGAGCTGTCACTCACAGCACCCTAAGACCACAATGATGAATTGTGACAAAGTGGTTCAAAAAAGATACTTTCTAGTCGCTTTTCCTCACTTGCTCTTTTGTCGTAATGCCACCACCGATCCCCTGGCGATGAAGGCGGTGTATATAGCATAGGAGGTATAAACAGTTTTCACTTAATTAATTAACCCCTTCTCTCACTTTACGCTTACGGCAATCAGAAAGCTTTCAATTTCAACAAATTAGAGCCCATCTGCCCTAATAAATTCTCCAGTCTCTTTTACGAAATTTAGCCAAGGCAACCTCTTAAAATTTGGACCAAGTTTTGACTGTTATTTTTGGAGAATAGAGATAAACGAATGTTTTTTTAATGAGGAAAAAGGGAAGGAGGAAGAGTGATCTACAGCGCGGAGACTTGGATTAACAGTCCAATTACCATACCATGATTAAGACCTTTACAGGTCGAAACGCGTTGGTTGTACCAGGGACCCTGTCCATCTGTTGTATCACTATGAATTTTGACTTTTAAACTTATTTTTTGAATAAACTGGACTTTTAATCCAAGTCCACACTGGAGATCGCTCATCCTCCTTCCTTTTTTCCTCCTTGTGGACAATGCCTCTGATCAAGGCACCTCTGTGCGTGTATTACCTCCACACTCTATCAGGACTTACGCCCTTGTGTGTGCTATATGGTTGGATTCCTGCTGAGATTGCTGAGCTGAAATTTTTTTCCCTTCTCCTTTCCCTATTTGAATGGGGTTTTTTTAAATCTCTCCTTCCCAACAGGTAGTAGTTTCAGATTGTATTATTTTAAAAGAGATTTTCTCTATATAAATCATTTGGAAACAATTGAATTTTCTGTTTTCACTTTTCATATTCAGCCATGTTATCTGGCTGCTGCTGAATGTTGTAAACTTACAATACTTATCTAGATTAACAGACCTCGAGAGCACAGACACTCAAGAGTGATTATTATCACCGAGCGCGTAAAAGTATATACAGGGGCTCCTGCCTGGTTTATGGGCGTTCCACTTACCTGCTGATAAAAGTAGCATTCCTAGTCAAAACAAGTCTAATACTGGGGGCGCAGAAAGCGTCGGTGTCTTGTTTTTCAGTGTTTGGTCATTATGTTCAGCGCCTCTCAACAAATGCTCGGAGGAAAGCGATGTTCTGATGATCCGTGAAGAGTTTACCGTCTACATAAACTTGTCCCATCAAATATATCTTCAGATAATTGCAGTAATCCTAGAATGCAGATAATTATAGTAATACAAGAAGTATAATGATGGCTCTGCAAAAGACAAACTACGATGTGCTAATAGTGTGCGTTTTCATAAGTCAAAAGTACATCTCTCTTGTGCAAAAAGACAGATCTGCCTAAAATAATTTTATAGATACAGTAGCTACAGCAGAGCTTATTTTGGCAATGTTGCCGCGTGTAGTTGGCCATTTGGCACCAATAATCGTTGTTGTATGTATCTCAATAGACTGCATTGATGATTTTAATCCTACCGACTTAATTTTTTATGTTTTTACTGTGCAGGCACTGAAATTACTCTTGCGCTGCCAATGCTAAGGCTGCCTTAACCGCTTTGGCAAAAAAATATAGGCAATAGGCCACCTTGCTTTGGCTGAAGCACTTTTTGCTGAGGTTGAATTTTTGCTCTGGATTGGGGAAAGCCAAGCTTATTTTAAATTGACTGCCATGGTGCCATGACTAGGACCTCCAGCCTGGGCACACGAGCTTGTTGGCACGCTATGAAATCCAACACTCAGTTCAAAATTTTTATTGTTTATTTTTCTTTTTTATTCTGTTATTTGTAATCATTTCCCATTAAAACAAAAGAAAAACAAAACAGTGTTGGCTACTACCTCCTATGCATCTTCCACCTACACCGCCATCTCCACCTCCTCCTCCACTTGGACCGCCACCTCCTGGTTCAAGATACATTTTTTTAATTCTATGTTATATCAAGTCATTTCTCTAAAAAAAATAAAACACAAACAATGTTGGCTACCTCCTTCTCTGCCTCTTCCACCTACACCTCCACCTCCTACTCAACCTCCTCCTCCACTTGGACCTCCACCTCCTGGTTCAAGATTATTCTTTATTTATTTTTTATTCTATGCTATTTTAAGCAATATTCCAGTCAATATGTTTGGAAGGCAATTGTCCTGCTCTTAACTCCACTTTGCTTCATTTTTCAGTCCTCTAGCCCTTACTACGACCATTTTACAGCCATTTTACAGCACAAAAGTTTGGGTTCCTTATTGGCTTCTATGGGATTCGGGTGGTTCAGGGTCAATTCTGGTATTGTCATGCTGGGTGAAGGATATGGAAGTGCACAACAATGGGAAGAGGGAAGCGGGAGACCAAACACTAGGGAAGAGGAGAGTAGAGGCAGATCTAAAATCACCCTGTTTGCCCTTAACATCCCTATATGGGTTCTGCACCTATTGCCGAGCAGGAACCTATTCCCTGCCTGACCCTAGCGATAGGCCCTACATAAGGAGGGGGTGAGGTGAACACTAGGCAGTCCCCACTAAAACTAAAGACAGAGATGGTAGTCGGATAGGGGGAAACACTTAGCTTCAGAAGACAACGAATATATCATGCCAGCAATCCTCAGGGAAGACACTAACCGACTGCTAGAGCTTCCAACAAGACTGAGGCAAGTGTGAGCTAACACTCGTACCATGCTGCAGCAGCTGCTCTTTGGACTGCAATTCAGCTGAACCACATGAACCCGAACATCCACAGGTCCGTTCATCCTTTCAGGGCCGTAGTATCCCAAAACTCCAGTAATAGCTCATAATAAACTGGGCTGGTGATACTATAACTATAAACTAGGGTGGTGCAAGTGTGACCATAAACAAGTTTGTCGGTAGTATGACTATAAGATAGGGTGGCACTAGAGTGACCATAACCTAGGGTGGAGCTAGTATGACCCATTAGTCAACTCCAGGCTAACAATATATTATATCCGGTAGCCTTCTGCTAATCTGCAATCAGGACTACTTGTGCCAAGGGTCAGATTAGCAGTAATTTTGGAAAACCAGATTAAAAGACTGCAAAACGTGAAATCGCTATAGGAATAGGCGAAACAGATGAAGATTTGACTTTTGTTCCTGTGCGTTTGTCTCATTATGTGAAATGGAAAGTTCTCATCACAAGTGTTTGCAGCATCTCAGTTAATAATGCGATCACTTCATTTGTTTTATTGCTGCCGGTGGAGTGTGACACAATAAACGCGGAGCCTAACCTGCTCTCCACATGAAATAATGACGCCCTCCGGGGATTAACGGACCCGACTTCTCCTCTCTCCGAGATGTTACTGAATCATAACCGGACTCTTACCTACATCAATGGCTCATTGCCTAAATGAATTTATTTCTATTTTGTTTGCCGGGGAAAGAATTACTGTGATAGAGGGCGATTACGGCGGCGTAGATGTGTGCGGATAGTGATTCTAATTATGGAAAGTGCTTTCACTTACTCTGTAAAGATCCTCTAAGTAATGGGGAAACCATTTCCAGGCCATAAACACAAGTGGCGGTGTACCGGCAAGCTACAGAGCCATCCATGTTCTAATCATAGTTCTGGATGTCATCACAAATAATTACAGCGTCTTAATGAATTTTATTATTTTTTCTATTAAGAGGAATGACATGCAGATATTAACCCTTAACTACAGCTCTAAAGTAAAGATTGTGGGTCACCAGCGGTTACACTTATTGTTACAGTCACATGGCTATAAAGCACCATAAAGATTAAAGATGAGCAGATTCATCAATTCCGCCAGAGTAAATTTCACTGAGTTTTTATTTTTTATTTTTTGCTTCAACATGTTTACAAAATTGGAGGCTAAAACAGGAGCATGACATTAAGGCTACGTTCACATTTGCGGTCCTCGCCGCAGCGTCGGGCGCCGCAGCGGCGCCGCATGCGTCATGCGCCCCTATATTTAACATGGGGGCGCATGGACATGCGGCGCACTTGCGTTTTGCGCCGCATGCGTCACTGCGGCGCCCGCGTCCGGGCGCAGAGGACGCAGCAAGTTGCATTTTTGCTGCGTCCAAATTCAATGAAAAAAACGACGCATGCGGCGCAAAACGCAGCGTTGTGCATGCGTTTTGCTGCGTTTTTATTTGCGTTGTGCGTTGCGGCGCCGACGCTGCGGCGCACAACGCAAATGTGAACGTAGCCTTACAAATTACAAATCTTCAAATTCCTGCATTGATAAAGCTACAGCCAACACTAGGGGGAGCTAAGGAGCAAAATGCATATGGTAATATTCAGTGTATGCTGAAAGCTCCTCGGCTCCCTCTAGTGGTGGCCGCTGGCAGACATGATTCTCTTTGATGTCTACAGCCATGCAACTGTTGTAGACGTTCTCAATCACAAATATAGGTCCCTGGTACCTAAAAATGTATTCTGAAATTATATAGTACAGAACTTTTTATCTAGTATTGCAATGTATGAGAAAGACGATGATAGGGAAGCACATCACTCAAGTGTCTCAGCACTACAGATAAGTAATAGAGTGAAAGATTGCATGAGCAACATCTGCTCCATCGGGAGAAAACTTGTGACATAAGACAAGGTAGGTCCAACAGCGATTGGAAAGTTATCACCTATAATTTTTGTTGACTGGAATACCTCGTTTATGTCATCAATGCTTTTTTGTACAAGTTTTTTTAGTGCTCATTTGCTTCCAAAATGCAAAATTAAGTAACTTTCTAAATACCGTATTTTCCGGCGTATAAGACGACTGGGCGTATAAGACGACCCCCCAACTTTACCAGTTAAAATATAAAATCTTCTTAAAAGTCGGGGGTCTTCTTATACACCCTATGTCGTCTTATAGGGCCGGTGAATATGTGCCTTTTGGGGGGGGGGGGGGAGTGATCCTGATGACGAGGGGGCGTCTCACAGGAAAGTGAGTATCCCCCATTACCTTATCGTAGCGGTGCAGCGTGGGGGTCTCAGTGCTGGGAGTGGCGGCGGCGGCTGCTGTGCTCTGGTGCGGCGGCTCCTCTTCTGTGTGGGGCCTCTGTGCTGTGCGGTGGCGGTGGCGGCGGCATATCTTTATCCAGTTGGGGCTCCTCCGGCATCTCCTTAGCCCTGGAGGCCCCGCCGCAACTCCATGAGTGCAATGCAGCGGCCATTTTCCCGGAGGCAGCTCAATAGGTGCGATGCGGTGGCCTCCGGGAAAATGGCCGCTGCTCAGATTCAGATCTCGTCCCGAAGTCTCGGGACACGAGATCTGAATCTGAGCAGCGGCCATTTTCCCGGAGGCCACCACATTGCACCGATGGAGTTGCGGCGGGGCCTCCAGGGCTAAGGAGATGCCGGAGGAGCCCCAACTGGATAAAGATACGCCGCTGCCGCCGCCACCTCACAGCACAGAGGCCCCACACAGAAGAGGAGCCGCCGCACCAGAACACAGCCGCTCCCAGCACTGACACCCCCACGCTGCACCGCTAGGATAAGGTAATGGGGATTACTCACTTTCCTGTGAGACGCCCCCTCGTCATCAGGATCACTCCCCCTCCCCACCCACCATATACACCGGCGTACAAGTCGATTCCCGGCGTATAAGACGACCCCCGACTTTTAAGAAGATTTTCGGGGGTTAAAAAGTCGTCTTATACGCCGGAAAATACGGTAGTATTGGTTAAAAAAAATTATAATTTATCTGCTGCGGAATGTCTGTATGTCTATTATCTAGCTGAATTATTTGCAGAAATGTTACAAATCCATCAGAGAGCCTAGTCGAGGTTCTGATAGGTCTCTTTGCTCCCGCCTTTCTTCCCTTTGTGTTAAGGTAACTTGAACCAATGTTATTCAACCAGGTTGTTCTGGTAACCATTTTTTTACAAGGTCCATGTGAAAAAGGTTGAAGCATGCACTAGTGCACGTTTTAGGTGAGGCTCGTCTACTAAAGTCTAAAGACGCAAGCAAAAAATTGGGTTCTAAACGGATCAACCGCACAATATTACATTTTTATGGATGCATTGAAATGCATAAATGGGTCATCCAGTCATCCAATAAAAGTCTGCAGACTTCTTAATCCTGAAAGCATGCGCTCTTGGTAATAATACCGGTGAGAGCCGGTGGTGGTGTGACCAGAAAAATGAGATTTACACACAGTTGTTAGATTTACATGCAGTGAGGTGCTGACACAATCAGCAAACTGTCAGAATTCAGATGTCTGCAGTCACATAAAGTGACTGCAGACCTTTATCAGAAGACTGGACAACCCCCTTAACTTAGCAAATTGTACTTGGTTTTGTAGATTTTATTCACTGCTGATATATAAAAATGAATGAGATATGGATTGGGGGGATGAAAATCAGCTGATTATTTTATGCGATCATGTGAAGTTAGCCTTAGAGTTAGTATCAGGGAAACGAATGTACACAAATCTCCACAGTATGGAGAGGGGAGAAATGATTTATGTCATGATCCAGGCCAGGGTTTGTTTCTAGCTATGCTCTCCTGTCATGGTTCCCAATGGCAGGGGAACATCAGGAGCATAGAAAAACGGACAAGCTCTCGGGTGATGGAAACTAGAGCTGACCACGATGCTAAACCTATCACACAACTAATAGTAGCCAGGGAACTGTTATGGTTCTCAATGGCAAGAGAGCATAGCCCAGCAAACATAAGTACTAGCTCTTGGAAGGATGGAAACTAAACTGACCATGAACTAAACCTGCCGCACAACTAACAGTAGCCGGGTAGCGTTGCCTACGTTTTTTATCCCTAGACGCCCAGCGCCGGCCGGAGGACTAACTAATCCTGGCAGAGGAAAATATAGTCCTGGCTCACCTCTAGAGAAGTTTCCCCGATAGGCAGACAGAGGCCCCCACATATATTGGCGGTGATTTTAGATGAAATGACAAACGTAGTATGAAAATAGGTTTAGCAAAATTGAGGTCCGCTTACTAGATAGCAGGAAGACAGAAAGGGCACTTTCATGGTCAGCTGAAAACCCTATCAAAATACCATCCTGAAATTACTTTAAGACTCTAGTATTAACTCATAACATCAGAGTGGCAATTTCAGATCACAAGAGCTTTCCAGACACAGAAACGAAACTACAGCAGTGAACTGGAACAAAATGCAAAAACAAACAAGGACTAAAGTCCAACTTAGCTGGGAGTTGTCTAGCAGCAGGAACATGAACAGAAAGGCTTCTGATTACAATGTTGACCGGCATGGAAGTGACAGAGGAGCAAGGTTAAATAGCGACTCCCACATCCTGATGGAAACAGGTGAACAGAGGGGATGATGCACACCAGTTCAATTCCACCAGTGGCCACCGGGGGAGCCCAAAATCCAATTTCACAACAGTACCCCCCCCTCAAGGAGGGGGCACCGAACCCTCACCAGAACCACCAGGGCGATCAGGATGAGCCCTATGAAAGGCACGGACCAGATCGGAGGCATGAACATCAGAGGCAGTCACCCAAGAATTATCCTCCTGACCGTATCCCTTCCATTTGACCAGATACTGGAGTTTCCGTCTGGAAACACGGGAGTCCAAGATTTTTTCCACAACGTACTCCAACTCGCCCTCAACCAACACCGGAGCAGGAGGCTCAACGGAAGGCACAACCGGTACCTCATACCTGCGCAACAATGACCGATGAAAAACATTATGAATAGAAAAAGATGCAGGGAGGTCCAAACGGAAGGACACAGGGTTAAGAATCTCCAATATCTTGTACGGGCCGATGAACCAAGGCCTAAACTTAGGAGAAGAAACCCTCATAGGGACAAAACGAGAAGACAACCACACCAAGTCCCCAACACAAAGCCGAGGACCAACCCGACGCCGGCGGTTGGCAAAAAGCTGAGTCTTCTCCTGGGACAACTTCAAATTGTCCACTACCTGCCCCCAAATCTGATGCAACCTCTCCACCACAGCATCCACTCCAGGACAATCCGAAGATTCCACCTGACCAGAAGAAAATCGAGGATGAAACCCCGAATTACAGAAAAAAGGAGACACCAAGGTGGCAGAGCTGGCCCGATTATTGAGGGCAAACTCCGCTAAAGGCAAAAAAGCAACCCAATCATCCTGATCTGCAGACACAAAACACCTCAAATATGTCTCCAAGGTCTGATTCGTCCGCTCGGTCTGGCCATTAGTCTGAGGATGGAAAGCAGACGAGAAAGACAAATCTATGCCCATCCTAGCACAGAATGCTCGCCAAAATCTAGACACGAATTGGGTTCCTCTGTCAGAAACGATATTCTCCGGAATACCATGCAAACGGACCACATTTTGAAAAAACAGAGGAATCAACTCGGAAGAAGAAGGCAACTTAGGCAGGGGAACCAAATGGACCATCTTAGAGAAACGGTCACACACCACCCAGATGACAGACATCTTCTGAGAAACAGGAAGATCCGAAATAAAATCCATCGAGATGTGCGTCCAGGGCCTCTTCGGGATAGGCAAGGGCAACAACAATCCACTAGCCCGAGAACAACAAGGCTTGGCCCGAGCACAAACGTCACAAGACTGCACAAAGCCTCGCACATCTCGAGACAGGGAAGGCCACCAGAAGGACCTTGCCACCAAATCCCTGGTACCAAAGATTCCAGGATGACCTGTCAACGCAGAAGAATGAACCTCAGAAATGACTTTACTGGTCCAATCATCAGGAACAAACAGTCTACCAGGTGGGCAACGATCAGGTCTATCCGCCTGAAACTCCTGCAAGGCCCGCCGCAGGTCTGGAGAAACGGCAGACAATATCACTCCATCCTTAAGGATACCTGTAGGTTCAGAGTTACCAGGGGAGTCAGGCTCAAAACTCCTAGAAAGGGCATCCGCCTTAACATTCTTAGAACCCGGCAGGTAGGACACCACAAAATTAAACCGAGAGAAAAACAACGACCAGCGCGCCTGTCTAGGATTCAGGCGTCTGGCGGACTCAAGATAAATTAGATTTTTGTGGTCAGTCAATACCACCACCTGATGTCTAGCCCCCTCAAGCCAATGACGCCACTCCTCAAAAGCCCACTTCATGGCCAAAAGCTCCCGATTCCCAACATCATAATTCCGCTCGGCGGGCGAAAATTTACGCGAGAAAAAGGCACAAGGTCTCATCACGGAACAATCGGAACTTCTCTGCGACAAAACTGCCCCAGCTCCGATTTCAGAAGCGTCGACCTCAACCTGAAAAGGAAGAGCAACATCAGGCTGACGCAACACAGGGGCGGAAGAAAAGCGGCGCTTAAGCTCCCGAAAGGCCTCCACAGCAGCAGGGGACCAATCAGCAACATCAGCACCCTTCTTAGTCAAATCAGTCAATGGTTTAACAACATCAGAAAAACCAGCAATAAATCGACGATAAAAGTTAGCAAAGCCCAAAAATTTCTGAAGACTCTTAAGAGAAGAGGGTTGCGTCCAATCACAAATAGCCTGAACCTTGACAGGATCCATCTCGATGGAAGAGGGGGAAAAAATATATCCCAAAAAGGAAATCTTTTGAACCCCAAAAACGCACTTAGAACCCTTCACACACAAGGAATTAGACCGCAAAACCTGAAAAACCCTCCTGACCTGCTGGACATGAGAGTCCCAGTCATCCGAAAAAATCAAAATATCATCCAGATACACAATCATAAATTTATCCAAATAATCACGGAAAATGTCATGCATAAAGGACTGAAAGACTGAAGGGGCATTTGAAAGACCAAAAGGCATCACCAAATACTCAAAGTGGCCCTCGGGCGTATTAAATGCGGTCTTCCACTCATCCCCCTGCTTAATTCGCACCAAATTATACGCCCCACGGAGATCTATCTTAGAGAACCACTTGGCCCCCTTTATGCGAGCAAACAAATCAGTCAGCAGTGGCAACGGATATTGATATTTAACCGTGATTTTATTCAAAAGCCGATAATCAATACACGGTCTCAAAGAGCCATCTTTCTTAGCCACAAAGAAAAAACCGGCTCCTAAGGGAGATGACGAAGGACGAATATGTCCCTTTTCCAAGGACTCCTTTATATATTCTCGCATAGCAGCATGTTCAGGCACAGATAGATTAAATAAACGACCCTTAGGGTATTTACTACCCGGAATCAAATCTATGGCACAATCGCACTCCCGGTGCGGAGGTAATGAACCAAGCTTAGGTTCTTCAAAAACGTCACGATATTCAGTCAAGAATTCAGGAATCTCAGAGGGAATAGATGATGAAATGGAAACCACAGGTACGTCCCCATGCTTCCCCTTACATCCCCAGCTTAACACAGACATAGCTTTCCAGTCAAGGACTGGGTTATGAGATTGCAGCCATGGCAATCCAAGCACCAACACATCATGTAGGTTATACAGCACAAGAAAGCGAATAATCTCCTGATGATCCGGATTAATCCGCATAGTTACTTGTGTCCAGTATTGTGGTTTATTACTAGCCAATGGGGTGGAGTCAATCCCCTTCAGGGGTATAGGAGTTTCAAGAGGCTCCAAATCATACCCACAGCGTTTGGCAAAGGACCAATCCATAAGACTCAAAGCGGCGCCAGAGTCGACATAGGCATCCGCGGTAATAGATGATAAAGAACAAATCAGGGTCACAGATAGAATAAACTTAGACTGTAAAGTGCCAATTGAAACAGACTTATCAAGCTTCTTAGTACGCTTAGAGCATGCTGATATAACATGAGTTGAATCACCGCAATAGAAGCACAACCCATTTTTTCGTCTTAAATTCTGCCGTTCACTTCTGGACAGAATTCTATCACATTGCATATTCTCTGGCGTCTTCTCAGTAGACACCGCCAAATGGTGCACAGGTTTGCGCTCCCGCAGACGCCTATCGATCTGGATAGCCATTGTCATGGACTCATTCAGACCCGCAGGCACCGGGAACCCCACCATAACATCCTTAATGGCATCAGAGAGACCCTCTCTGAAATTCGCCGCCAGGGCGCACTCATTCCACTGAGTAAGCACAGCCCATTTACGGAATTTCTGGCAGTATATTTCAGCTTCGTCTTGCCCCTGAGATAGGGACATCAAGGCCTTTTCCGCCTGAAGCTCTAACTGAGGTTCCTCATAAAGCAACCCCAAGGCCAGAAAAAACGCATCCACATTGAGCAACGCAGGATCCCCTGGAGCCAATGCAAAAGCCCAATCCTGAGGGTCGCCCCGGAGCAAGGAAATCACAATCCTGACCTGCTGAGCAGGATCTCCAGCAGAGCGAGATTTCAGGGACAAAAACAACTTGCAATTATTTTTGAAATTTTGAAAGCAAGATCTATTCCCCGAGAAAAATTCAGGCAAAGGAATTCTAGGTTCAGATATAGGAACATGAACAACAAAATCTTGTAAATTTTGAACTTTCGTGGTGAGATTATTCAAACCTGCAGCTAAACTCTGAATATCCATTTTAAACAGGTGAACACAGAGCCATTCCAGGATTAGAAGGAGAGAGAGAGAGAGAAAGGCTGCAATATAGGCAGACTTGCAAGAGATTCAATTACAAGCACACTCAGAACTGAAGGGAAGGGGAAAAAAAAAAAAAAAAAAAATCTTCAGCAGACTTCTCTTTTCTCTCCTTTCTCTGTCAATTAATTTAACCCTTTTTTGGCCGGTCAAACTGTTATGGTTCTCAATGGCAAGAGAGCATAGCCCAGCAAACATAAGTACTAGCTCTTGGAAGGATGGAAACTAAACTGACCATGAACTAAACCTGCCGCACAACTAACAGTAGCCGGGTAGCGTTGCCTACGTTTTTTATCCCTAGACGCCCAGCGCCGGCCGGAGGACTAACTAATCCTGGCAGAGGAAAATATAGTCCTGGCTCACCTCTAGAGAAGTTTCCCCGATAGGCAGACAGAGGCCCCCACATATATTGGCGGTGATTTTAGATGAAATGACAAACGTAGTATGAAAATAGGTTTAGCAAAATTGAGGTCCGCTTACTAGATAGCAGGAAGACAGAAAGGGCACTTTCATGGTCAGCTGAAAACCCTATCAAAATACCATCCTGAAATTACTTTAAGACTCTAGTATTAACTCATAACATCAGAGTGGCAATTTCAGATCACAAGAGCTTTCCAGACACAGAAACGAAACTACAGCAGTGAACTGGAACAAAATGCAAAAACAAACAAGGACTAAAGTCCAACTTAGCTGGGAGTTGTCTAGCAGCAGGAACATGCACAGAAAGGCTTCTGATTACAATGTTGACCGGCATGGAAGTGACAGAGGAGCAAGGTTAAATAGCGACTCCCACATCCTGATGGAAACAGGTGAACAGAGGGGATGATGCACACCAGTTCAATTCCACCAGTGGCCACCGGGGGAGCCCAAAATCCAATTTCACAACAGGGAACGTATCTGCGTTTTTGCTAGACGTCTCGCACCAGCCGGAGAACTAACTACCCCTGGTAGATGAAATATAGTCCTGGCTTGCCTCCAGAGAAAATCCCCACAGGAGATAGTAGCCCCCCACATATAATAACGGTGAGTTCAGATGAAAAGACACACGTAGTATGAAAGCAGATTTAGCACAGCGAGGCCCACTAACTAGATAGCAGAAGGATACAATAGTGGACTTCGCGGTCAGCTACAAAACCCTATCAAATACCATCCTGAAGTTACCTTAAACTCATGTGCCAACTCATGACACCGGAGTGGTAACTTCAGCCCACAAGAGCTTCCAGCTGCAGAGAATCACATAACTGCAAACTGGACAAAACATACAAAAATAGACTAAGGACAAAAGTGTCCAACTTAGCTGGTCAGCAGACTGGGAGCAGGTACATGCAACAGAATGACTCTGGTTACATTGATGGCCGGCACTGGAAAGACTGAGGAGCAAGGCTAAATAGGAAACTCCCATATCCTGATAGAAACAGGTGGAAAGCACACAAGACACCAGTACCACCAGTGACCACTGGGGGAGCCAAATAACCGAATCACAACACTCTCCCCGGTCTGGTCATGCAGCGGTTAACTTTCCCCTGTCTCGTTCTGGGATCTGTTTCGCTATTTATGCCCGCAGCTGTCGGCAGGCAGTGTCAGTTATAGTTCCTGCCCAGGCTTGAGCGGTGGACCCCGTTACACCCTGATTTGTCCTCTGCCCATTTGCTCAGTCCCCATTCTTTCCCACTCCTGCTGCCCCGCTTGACTTAGTGTTTGTTTCCCGTGCTCTGACCTCCTGGTATCTGACCCGGCTTGACCTCTGACTCGTTTGTCTGTCTCACGTTTCTGGCATTTCTGTTCTTGTCTGGCTTTTGAATTCTCTGGCTTGCATCTGACCATGTTTGTTGCTGTTTCCTCTGGTGCTGCGTTTCCTGACCGTTACTGACTCGGCTTGTCTGACCGCTCTCTCGTCACCTAGTGGCATCTGCGCTGCTGCACTGTGGTTCTACACTGTGAGCGCAACCTTTCTTCCTCCACCAGCTCCCCTTGGTGGAGGCTGTGCAAACTGCGCTGTGGCAGCATTACAATTTACAGTCTCAGAGAGGGCAGAGAAAGGAGTACATAAGGAGGAAAGCACAGGACACATGAGTTAATAAAGACAACCAGAACACTGGATACACACAGATGTCACATCCAGCTTATAATACAGGGAGAGACACTGTCATGAGAAAAAAATCTGAAACTTGGATCAGGCTGCAAACTGCATACCGAGGGGTCTGAAAAAGAATTAAAGAAATAAAGATTGCATACTGGAACTTGGCTTTTTTTGGATACATAATAACCTCATGTTTAACAATTAGTTTAAGTTAATTTTCCCATTTTTCAGTTATTTGGGTCATTCCTGACTTTTGATCACTATGTAGAGCCCCTTTCATTATGATGCCATACGTACATGTCTATGTGAAAAATATAATGAATTAATCCATAGGCAAAGTTACGAGTCAGCTGCTACATGGTATATAATATATCGGTATAGTAGTAGGTACTTTGTGCACCGTCCTCTCCTGGCTGCTGATGAGATGCAATCAGTAATATGGCTGAAGCATACTAAAGAATTAATCATTTACATTTAGAAGTGGCTGCAACACGAGAGGGTAAAATGCGCCAAATGACTGCATAGATTATATCAAGGGCGGGCAGAATATGTTACTAAGTGTACAAGGACGATATATAGTGACATTGGTCTCAACTGCTTACCCATTCTTGGCTCATCTATGTACAGTCATGGCAGAAGGTGTTGGTATCCTTGAAATTGTTCCTGAGAATTAAGTATTTCTCCCAGAAAATTATTGCAAATACACGTTTTGCTATACACATGTTTATTTTCTTTATGTGTCTTGGAACAGAAAAAAATAGAAAAAAAGGTAAAGCAGACATAATTTCACGCAAAACCCAAAAAATGGGCTGGAAAAAATTGTTGGCAACCTCAAAGTAATATTCGCTTCCTATGACCATCCACAAGCTTCTTACACCTCTCATCTGGCATTTTGGACAACTGCTCCAGGTCTCAGATATCTGAAGGCGTCTTCTCCCAACAGCAATTTTAAGATATTCAATGGGATTTATTTCCGGACTCATTGCTGCCACTTCAATACTGTACAACACTTTGTTTCCATTCATTTCTGGGGCTTTCTTGAAGCATGTTTGTGGTCATTGTCTTGCTGGAAGACCCATGGCCTAGGACGCAAACCTAGCTTTCTGACACTGGGCACTACATTGTAAGTTAAAATCCTTTGGTAATCTACAGATTTCATGATGCCTTGCACACAGTCAAGGCAACCACTTCCACAGACAGCAAAACAACCCCAAAAAATCTTTGACCCTCCACCATATTTGGCTGTAGGTACTGTGTTCTTTTCTTTGTAGGCCTCATTCAATTTTTGGTGAACAGTAGAATGATGTGCTTCATCAAAAAGCTCTATCTTTGTCTCATCTGTCCAAAAGATGCTTTCCCTGAAGGATTTTGGCTTACTCACATAAATTTTGGCAAAATGCAGTTTAGCTTTTTTATATCTCTGTCACCAGTGGGTCCTCCTGGGTCTCCTGCCATAGCATTTCAGTTCATTCAAATGTTGACGGATAGATCGCGCTAACACTAATGCACCCTAAGCCTGCAGGAGAGCTTGCATTTCTCTGGAGCTGTTTATCCTCCATCAGGACTATCCTGCATTGCAACCTTTCATCAATTTTTCTCTGTCCTCCATGTCCAGGGAGATTAGCTACAGTGCCACAGGTTGTAAACTTCTTGATTATGATGCAGACCCCATGGACAAAGGAACATCAAGATTTCTGGAGATGGACTTGTAACATGTTTTTGACCTGTCAGGAATGTTTTTACGTTTTTATTCTGAACCAGACTGCGAATTTTGATACTGAGGTCTAAGAACACTATACGTGTTCGAAGCGCGTTCAGTGGTTCATACGATCTTTACCTTGGTAAAACGCCGGTTATTTGTTCAAGTAGCTTCTTATTTTAAATATGTGAAAATAAAGACTATTACTTTTATCTCCGGAGCTGGATACCTCTTTTGTCTTCCACACAAGTTGTCAGCATCAAGCGGAGACGCCCTTCCGTGCTCGGACTGTTTTCTTGGATTACGGGAATTTTCATAAGGGTGAGCTGAATATTTTCCTATTTTTCTATATGCAGAGCACACAATGTCTCTCCTTATGTTACTGAAAATTTAACTTGGTAAGCCAGGAATTGTTATCATAGGGGGATGAATTTAGGAGATCACATATTTTGCAGGTTTTATTGTGCCGGTGACAGCTCCAAGTTGCATATTTCTGGTAGTACAGCAAGTAACAAACACATTGGCAGGAGTTCGATGTACAATCTGGACTCCATGAGTAGAAGCTAAGTGGATTGCCTTTATGGTGGGTATGTTGTTGAACCATGTATAGCAAATGTAACAAAGCAACCTGAAAAGTTTAAGGAATGTTATATTTTAAAAGAAAAAATAAGTCATGCATCCTATTAGTTAATTCTGAGATAAAGTGGTTGTCCTGCCCTTATACTGGGTGACCAAGCCTGACACACCAACTGGCTGTTAGGTTAGAGCAGCAATGCTTCGTACACTGAGTAGTGGCCATTCTTGGTACTACAGCACACACATTCACATCAATAGTACCTGAGCTGCAGTACCTGAGACTGGCCACTACGCAGTATATGGCACTGTGCTGTTCTGGCTTTGTGCCCTTTGTAAATCTGACCACAGTGGAAGATGCAAACGGCTGTTCAATGGGGGTGCCGGGTGTCAAACACCTCTATCTGATATTGATTACCTATTCAAAGGATAGGTCATAAATACTTAAGTCCTGGACATGCCCTTTAATAGAAGAGGGTCCTCAGTTCAGGTCTCCCATATGCTGACATGAATAAAAATCAGTTATACAATCGTCATACAACCGCATGAGAGCCCCGGGGAGAGCAAGTGCCGACACCGCAGGAACGGCGCCAGTACAGGAGGTGAGTATATGCTTTATTATTCTGTCTGGACTAAGTGTAGGGAATGAGAAGAGGTTGTCCTAGTAGTGGACAACCCCTTTAATGTTGAGCAACCAAAGTCACCATGTAGGTGCCAGAACTGAAAAATAAAAATAATCTTATGCTTATACCCGAAAAGAACTCATCATACAGGGGGCTAATGTACAGTAGCTCCTGTGCCTCCAACCTGGAGCCTAAGGGGACCCAAAGGCCATAAAAGTGGACATGGACTTTAAGGTACACTCCTTTAAATTTTTGTTCTAAATTGACTCTATATTTTTTACACAAATCGGAGATTCTATTTCCTTCTCCAGAAGCACACATCTTATTATTGCTGCATTACCGCTGATTGCGTGCGCTGGCCTCGGGATATATCAACGCCGAACGGCAGCGAACACAGAAAAGTTATTAACACCAGGAATAGGAAGCGATCGGGACTTTTCTTACAATAGGCTGATAATGAATGTTAGGAATTTCTGAGCGGTATAGAAAATTAAAACACGTCTTTCAGGATATGGATTTATCTTCTTCTTGCCTTTTCTATGGATTGTGGTCAATGTTACATCCTCCCTGACTCCCATTCTCTGCATTGTGCTCACATATAAAGGATAAAGTCCACGTGTCGGAATCAATAGGAACACAATGTTGTTTCTGAGCGCTGGATACAAAATAATTCCCAGTGTGATTTTCTTAAATGCCGCCTTATTTCCCGCTTGATGTGTGGCAGCGCTGCCATGTGTGTCTCTAGTATATTGATTGTGGAGTACAATGGAGGAAAACTAAATTCACCATTAAAAGAGGGTTTTTTTCTAACATGAGTAATGCCATATTGTTACATGCAAATATATCAGCAAGGAGGCCTATAAATATCTAAGAACATAGAAACTAATGTTGTAGCCAAAATTAACCCAATTTATCCAGCAGAATTCCTGCAGAAAAATCCTTGAAATTTTGCAATATTTAGTGCTTTTACGCCAATCCTGGTAAAGAAGAACAAGGAGTCCTGGAACTGGAAGTGATGAAAGCCCTAATCTCACATCATCCAATCTGTCCACCTAAGCCTCATATACAGAAGATCTGGGGTCAGTTCTCCGAGATGTTTGGAAAACCCTCCTGTCGCGTTTCATTCAAAACTGTGCGCAGGTGACAAGTGGTCGAGAAGAAGTGATGAAAGCAAAGAACGATCACTAAATATCAATCTAGGTTTCTCTTTTGTTCATTCTTTTTGCATTTTGGTAATTGATCAAAAATGCATTTTTTTAAAGCATTTTTACTTTGTTGAAAATTTTCCACAGCTCCCTATAACAATTGTCTCTTCATAGAGGAAGAAGACTAGAACTCTATCGCTACCTATTGGGCTTGGCTTGTCACTTACCACAAAGAGAAACATTGCCCCTTAGAACCCAGTCCAGATCCTCTCACCTAGCCAACTCAGATCTCATACTTTGCACTGATGAGGGGCAACAACCCGAAACACTGTGCCTGCAAATTGAGATTCTGGTTTAACATTTATCCATAAGGCTCTTTCAAGAGTTGATATTGACTTTTAGGATCGCTGCTTCCAATAGGTGGCACTAGAGATGTAGTCCTCTCTAAAAAGACAATTTGCATATTTCATTTCCCAGAGGATCATGCATGGCTTATAAGTCTCCTCACTCTGACATGCCAGGCCTGACGTGTCACACTCCACAAGGAGAAACGTTACTCTTTAGACTCCAGTCCAGAGCCTCTCACCTAGCCAAATCAGATCTCATACTTTGCACTGATGAGGTGCAACAATCTGAAACACTGTGCCTGCAAATTGAGATTCTGGTTTAACTTTTATCCTAAGTCATGTGATAAGTCTCTTTAAAGATTCGATATTGACTTTTAGGATCACTGCTTCCAATATGTGGCACTAGAGTTCTAGTCCTCCTCTCTCAAGAGACAATTTGCATATTTCATTTCCCAGAGGAACATGCATGGCTTATAAGTCTTCTCACTCTGACCTGCCAGGCCTGGCGTGTCATGCTGCACAAGGACAAATGTTATCCTTTAGACCCCAGTCTAAAGTCTCTCACCTAAACAAATCAGATCTCATACTTTGCACTGATGAGGGGCAACACCCCAAACACTGTGTCTGCAAATTGAGATTCTGGTTTGGCTTTCATCCTAAGTCATATTGCAAGTTGATATTGACTTTTAGGATTGCTGCTTCCGATAGGTGGCGCTAGAGTTCGAGTCCTACTTAGTGAAGAGACAATTTGCATATTTAATTTCCCAGAGGAGCACACATGGCTTATAAGTCTCCGCACTCTGACATGTCAGGCCTGGCTTGTCACTCTCCACAAGGAGAAACGTTATACCTTAGACCCCACAATCACCTAAAACTTTTTCACAGTATGACACTTACATCACAAAATCAATGCTATTTTCTGATAATTTAATGAGCTACAGCTGCCGCCAGGGAACAGCGGTGAAGGAAAGCTCCTGCTGCTCGCTGAATATTTGGGCTTGATAATAATGTAACTTTTATTGACAAAACATTTGATTATTACATTTTCAGTCTAAATACAGTTACCTTGGAAACATGATAACGCACAGTAAAAAAAAAAAAAAAGCTCCGGTGGCAGCCTCTGATGAAAAGTAAATGGTTTTAGCTTGATGCGAATTTGTCATGTTAGATTAATTGCGCTATTTGTCTATTTAGAAAGGATTAGATTACAGCAGTTACAATGTAGCAATATTATTTGTCACTCATTTCGCATCAATAGTTACAGAGGCAGAATGAATGACATCTGTATCCGTGTCATTAGATCGGAAAATATCCATCTAGAAGATACGGCAAAGAGATTGACGGAAAATTACAAGAAGGGAAGCGTTTAATTAGAATTAATAATCTATTATTAATCATGTAGTAGATTAATAACTCGGCTCTGCTGCTTTCTTGGCTTTAGCTTTCCCTTTGTATTGCTAAGATGTCTAAGTTCAGTCTTTGTGATTTCTCTGTCTTTATATAGTAGTACATCACAATTACACTGTCTACGATCAATACCATTGATTTATTTGCACACAGTTCCGCATGGGAAACCATTTACCTTGATGCAATTCAATTTCGAGTGCTAGAAAAAACGCATACGTCCTTAGACTAAGCACACCGAGATTTTATTTTTTTTTTCAAAAAGCCTCTTCCTATAGGAAAGGAACAAGGTCTCGAATATCCATAAGTCAATACTGACCCTTAAAAAGCCTTGCTGCGTGCCTATAAAGCCAAACCAAATCCTCCATTGGCAGATAGCCATTTCAGGGTTCTTGCCCCTCATCAGTGATAAGTAGGAGACTATTTATTTGAGACGTCTGATGGGGGAGTTCACCTTTAGTCTCATCTGACCAGACTCTGTTCTCTCAGTATATCACATGCTTGTCTAAATGGCTCTCTATCTCCCTCCAGCTCCAATCATCTTCAATCTTTGTCTCCTCTGGCACTCATTGGGTTTTATGCAATGTCATGACTTACGTCACTCAACGATGTCGTGACATCGCTTATGGTCTAGTCAGCCCCGGAGGAGTGATGGCAGAAGGGAAGACCGATGCTGTTAGGAGGAAACGAGCCAGCGGAGAAACAGGCAGGGAGCTACAGCACCAGGATAGGTGACGGGAGAGGTGAGTATAATATAACCCCTTTTAGGTTCTAAAGAGAATCTAACAAATCAAAAAAAACACAACTAATACCTAAAATTATTATATTTTAATGAAAAATATGTTAAAAAACTGTAGTAGACAAAAACCACAACCCTACAGAAATGTAACAACAATTAATAAGGCTCTAGATCCCCTACTTGAACCGTACCACCAAATGCGACGGCACCCCAAACAGTAGTTTGTGTAACTTATCTGGTTTATCCCATTTACCCTACTCGGTCATAATGCCCGCAGGACTGCTCCTAAGACCAAAAATCCTACCAGGCATGCCGTTTTGCAAATAAGAAAAAATGGGGATGGTGGTATCAAAACAAATACTCACAGGTACCTGATAACCCTGTGATATCGGGAATGTACTAGCCTGAATTAGTCAAATATTATCAGGACACCCCCAGTAGTTATACCTCAGGATATAATATACAAATCAAGGTGCCAATGATCTAACCCTAGTGATCCCTATACAGGCTGTCCCTGCCTAGCATGCGGCCCATCCCGGGACATTATCCCTCTCCTTTTCCCTTCCCTTTTGGGTTCAATCATCTGGGTGCCCGTGTTAATATATGAGACAGGTGAAGTGGATAGGGTTATAGAGGGTTAGTCGACGAGACCGGGGGCGCCAATTGCGTGTTTATTCAGGGGTGCCAACCTCCGCATGCTAGGCAGGGACAGCCTGTATAGGGATCACTAGGGTTAGATCATTGGCACCTTGATTTGTATATTATATCCTGAGGTATAACTACTGGGGGTGTCCTGATAATATTTGACTAATTCAGGCTAGTACATTCCCGATATCACAGGGTTATCAGGTACCTGTGAGTATTTGTTTTGATACCACCATCCCCATTTTTTTCTTATTTGCAAAACTGCATGCCTGGTAGGATTTTTGGTCTTAGGAGCAGTCCTGCGGGCATTATGACCGAGTAGGGTAAATGGGATAAACCAGATAAGTTACACAAACTACTGTTTGGGGTGCCGTCGCATTTGGTGGTACGGTTCAAGTAGGGGATCTAGAGCCTTATTAATTGTTGTTACATTTCTGTAGGGTTGTGGTTTTTGTCTACTACAGTTTTTTAACATATTTTTCATTAAAATATAATAATTTTAGGTATTAGTTGTGTTTTTTTGATTTGTTTGATCACTATACCAACCCATCGATATTTGTCTAAAGAGAATCTAGTAAAATGGTGGCCAACACTTCAGAATGTTGGCCAAAAAGACCCGTGGAAGCGTGGTAGCGCGAAATGGCCGTCGTCTTGCCATATCACGTTTCTCCCTGCTGTTCCTGCAATTGACATGTGGTCATAATAAAGACTGAATATTAGCGGATGGTGAGTGCCCACTCTCTTATTCTACGACTTTGCAACTTCAGAATGTTGCTTGATTTGAGCTATTTGAATTCCAAAAATATTTGTGCTCTGGCGATAAAAGCCAAACCAGAATCTTAATTTGCAGACACATGTTTCAGTGTGTTGCCCTTCATCAGTGCATAGCATGACATCTGATTTGTTGTATGAGAGAGATAACATTTATGCTTGTGGAGAGTGACATGCATGACATGTCAGTGTAAGGAGACTTATAGTCCATGCAATGCTCCTCTGGGAAATTAAACATATGTAAATTGCCTCTAGTGTCATACATTGGAAGTAGCAATCCTAAAAGTCAATAGCGACCCTTTAACGATCCTTGTCACATGACTTAGGATAAAGGGCCAAACCAGAATCTGAATTTGCAGACACAAGTTTCGGAGTGTTGCCCCTCATCAGTGCAAAGCATGAGATATGATTTGGCTGATTTTCCCAAAGGAGCATTGCATGGCATATACACTCACTGGCCACTTTATTAGGTACACCTGTCCAACTTCTTGTTAACACTTAATTTCTAATCAGCCAATCACATGGCGGCAACTCAGTGCATTTAGGCATGTAGACATGGTCAAGACAATCTCCTGCAGTTCAAACCGAGCATCAGTATGGGGAAGAAAGGTGATTTGAGTGCCTTTGAACGTGGCATGGTTGTTGGTGCCAGAAGGGCTGGTCTGAGTATTTCAGAAACTGCTGATCTACTGGGATTTTCACGCACAACCATCTCTAGGGTTTACAGAGAATGGTCCGAAAAAGAAAAAAAATCCAGTGAGCGGCAGTTCTGTGGGCGGAAATGCCTTGTTGATGCCAGAGGTCAGAGGAGAATGGGCAGACTGGTTCGAGCTGATAGAAAGGCAACAGTGACTCAAATCGCCACCCGTTACAACCAAGGTAGGCCTAAGAGCATCTCTGAATGCACAGTGCGTCGAACTTTGAGGCAGATGGGCTACAGCAGCAGAAGACCACACCGGGTACCACTCCTTTCAGCTAAGAACAGGAAACTGAGGCTACAATTTGTACAAGCTCATCGAAATTGGACAGTAGAAGATTGGAAAAACGTTGCTTGGTCTGATGAGTCTCGATTTCTGCTGCGACATTCGGATGGTAGGGTCAGAATTTGGCGTAAACAACATGAAAGCATGGATCCATCCTGCCTTGTATGGAGCATCTTTGGGATGTGCAGCCGACAAATCTGCGGCAACTGTGTGATGCCATCATGTCAATATGGACCAAAATCTCTGAGGAATGCTTCCAGCACCTTGTTGAATCTATGCCACGAAGAATTGAGGCAGTTCTGAAGGCAAAAGGGGTCCAACCCGTTACTAGCATGGTGTACCTAATAAAGTGGCCGGTGAGTGTAAGTCTCCTTTCTCTGACATATCACTCCCCACAAGGAGAGGTGTAATTACTTGTGCTCATATCAAGCACGTGTATAACGATTCCCTGTGTGCAACTGTCCTGAGGTTGTGCATTTGCATAAATGTAGGCGCCATGGCACTGTGATGATATTCCAACAGTTTCTCCTTATCTGTAGGCTCTATTCTTACAGGAGCATTTGTGCATTTGTCTACTTGTGATAAACTTTATTATTTCAGCCTTGATTTTTAGCAATAAATTTACAATATTGTGCATGTATTATCCGGCTGCCGTCTATTGTGATCAGGTCGCTACATTGTGTTTGCATAATTCTTATGGTCATTCTCCCCTGATAATGTCAGTGTTCTGTGTGTTCTGTATTTAGAAGCCTCTCTGAAATATCATCTTGTAATAATATTGTTTCTTTTGTATATTATACTGTACGGTCGCTTTATTGTGCTTTCGTGGATTTGTTTGTGTCTTTCTTTGGGCTTTGCTCTGTTTCAATAAGGTTATAATTGTGCATACATTTCTCTGTTCTTTGTTGTTATCAGGTCATAATAGAGTGTTTGCTGAGGATAAACAAATCAGACAAAATGCATCCAATGCAAATGAAATGTACAATATTATACCCTGAGAAAAATAGTAAACCGGTAATACAAAAATAAACAAATACTCATCAAGTTATCACACACTGCACATACAACACAGCACATGAAAAACAACATACTGCACATACAATACAACATATGCAACACAATACACTATACATACAATAGATCACACATACCGTACAACACAACACACGATACATACAACATATTACTCATAGAATGCAATACATACAGCACAACACAACACATAAAAACATACTACACATACAATACAACACACCACATTACTCATAGAACACAATTCATACAGCACAACATGCAACACAACTCATGCAGCACAAAACACAACGCATGAAATACAACACACTACACATGCAATACAACACTTGCAGCTCAACATAAAATATACAACACATCACATGTAGCACAAAACATATCACATACATAACAAAACATTACATATACAACAAAACACATGCAGCGCAACCCATGCAGCACAACACACAATACACTACACATATGTAAGGAGATAGACAGAAGAGAAGATGCACACAGTTAATACCTAACAGAGTGTCTGCAAGCAAACACCACCATCTGCTGGTCAAAGATGATAGAGAAAGTGAAAGCAAAAAAAATTGTAGTAATAGGAACCCAAGAGTGAAGTGTGTGTTCCCTCGGGTAAGAGGTTGGAGGAGACACCAAGTCAGGTGGGCAGTGAGAAGAGCTGACTCGAGTAGTCTGGTATGAGTGAAGATGAAGAGGTGAAAGACCAGATGCAGGGAATCCGAGCCGAGTGGAAAAAGTCAAGGTCAGAGACGAGAGACTAGAGACCAGATTCGGGAGATCCGAGCTGAGTGAGCTAAGCCAGGGTTGAGAGGGTGACCCAGCCGCAGAGAAATTATACTTGTGTGCCCCATTACTTTTAGCATAAACGTACGGTACAGAGTGGGGTTGGGGCGGTGCTTCAAGGAACAAAGGCAGCCAGTGTGACAAGCATACTGTGTACCAAGTAACTCACGCATTTTGGGACTTGCGGCCTAGCAGGTAGTATCATTGACCACTGTTAGGGCCTGTTCGATGATTTGAGTCATCTAGAAGAAAGTCAACGGTGATGGGCACAGAATTGAGAGTGACACCCGTTAGGTTGGGGCTTTAAGACTAGACATTGCAGATGATAACAGCCCCTTAACCATAAACATAAAGAACAGTGTGCACATATATACTGTATATATACAGCTCTGGCAAAAATTAAGAGACCACTGCAAAATGTTCAGATTGTCTGATTTTTTTCTCTTTATAGGTATGTTTTTGAGTAAAATGTAAATTGTTTTTTTATTCTATAAACTTCTGACAACATGTCTCCGAACTTCCAAGCAATACATTTTTTATTTTTTTTCTGACAAAGAAAAGTGGTCAAAATAAAAAAACAAAACAGTGCTTTCAGACCTCAATTAATGCAAAGAAAACAAGTTCACAATCATTTAGAAACAACAATACTAATGTTTTATCAGAAATCAATATTTTGTGGAATAACCATGATTTTTAATCACAGCGTTCATGCGTCTTGCCATGCTTTCCACCAGTCTTTCGCACTGCTTCTGGCGCAAAAATGTAAGCAGTTCTTCTTTGTTTGATGGCTAGTGACTATCCATCATCCTCTTGATTACATTCCAGAGGTTTTCAATGGGGTTCAGGTCTGGAGATTGGGCTGCCCATGACAGGGTTTTGATGTGGTGGTCTCTTAATTTTTGCCAGAGCTGTATATATATGTATATGTATCTCTGTGTGTTCTGGTTGTGCCATATTTTACTGTGATGTCATTGTTCACTTATATCCTCGATATTGAGCCTACATGTATGTTGATATCATAACATTGCATCAAGCCTACTTAGCACATCATCATAACATGAGCCGCAGTCAATGCCGAAAATGCCAGATCCATCCCCTCTATAACCCAGCAAAATTACGCAATTCCCCCCCAAAATGCAGATTTGTGTGAATTCACTTGGCTCATATCTAGTATTAACATATTCAAAAGCGTAATCCTCCCCTGATAATGCCACAATGACTTGGGCATATCTGTACGTCATTCTATATTGTGATGTTGCTACAATACCGGTTCATTTCTGTATTTATAGTCTTTGTTCTAGGCTTACAATTCTTACTCGTGACCCGATATTGTGCTTTTGTGTATTTATGAGACTTTCTTTGGGCTGTCAATAAGGTTACCATAATGTTCATGTATTTCTAGGCCGTGCCCTATTATTAGTATTATGTGTGAGCTCAAGCATTTGATCGGTGCCTGCTCATATACAGACGCTCGTTGGGGAAGGTCTACAATATAAAGTATTGATACGCGTTAACCTTTTTCTCTGGAAATGAGGTTCAATAACTCTCACTGAAATTCGATTCTCGGGTCAACAATAAAGGTCCCGACCTCCATACAGGAAGATTTCCACTTGTTCCAAGACGTCTCATTCTCTGCGATTCACAAGATAACAAAGAAAATTTCTGATATAAAACTTTATCACCATAAATGTCACAGATATAACACTTCCATGAACTTCCATTGAACACAATGAACAAAACCTTCTCGTTGAAAGGAATTGGGAAGAGCAGATTTCTCTCCTTCATCCTTATGAAGCAGCAATAGGACGGTGATGAAGGGTCAGCACAATGCAGAGGTCGCCCCAGTGATACGTTATTATTTTCGTCTTGTTACAATATTACATTTTTTCCTGTAGTAGCAACATCCTCGGTAAATGATTTATTGTGACTTAATCGAGGACCTGTGTTTGCTGAACATAAAATACAGCCAAAGTGTAATTTTGCGATGATCAGAAAGGACCGGAACTCGCAGAAAAAATTGGTTGATTTTATTTTTATTTAATACTAACGACTCGAACACCGAGCATAAGGATTTATCAATTGAAAAATGGTAATTTATCAATACATCAAAGTGCAAGCTCACTCCCTATAGAACGACCGATGAAGACGATACAAGTCATAAAATAAGCTGAAAAATATTGTCAAAAAATGTTCCTTCCAAAAATACAGAAGCTGATTGGTGGTGGTGGTTCATGGGGTCGACATTTACATTGTGCCCTGTGTAGCACCTTCTGTTACAGTGCACAAATAGCAATAATGAACTGTGCCTGCTGTGAACTGAGATGTCATCAGTAAGGTTAACCCAGTTCACAGGCAGCGGGTCTAACGAGGGCAGCGCTAGGGCCGAAATGATGAGCGGTGACATCATTGCTTATTGTTCTGGCTCTTCCTCTGTACTCTGCGAGAACGGATGGCCGCGAACTGATGTTACGTGAATGACGAAACCTCAGTTCACAAAAGCCAGGTTCTCACAAAGTGCAACGTGAGACCCGGCAGTGGCTGCTGCTTTAATGTATTGTGCTTTGTTCTCTGAACCGTCATAAAACCTGCTGTGACGACACAGCATTTAATCTTAATTATCTAGGCATAAATTCAGTAATCCAGGAGTCATAGATGTTGACTTTTGAATGTATGCGTTTGTTCTTCTGTTGGTCAAGAACCAAGCACTGTTGTCATATAAGTCTTAAATGTTGATTTTTGATATTTTTGAATGGCTGATGTTTGCCTTTTATATCACCTCCTACAGCTTATTGTCTGCTATCTCTGCAAGACAGTGATGCAGGGTCATTGAACAATGGATGTTTAATATGTTGAATGACCATTGTGTGTAACAATGCAAGTTAATTTCACCATCCCTTCCTGTTGACCTGTGAATGATGGCTTGAAAAACCGTTGTGAACTATAAAAAAGGGATATGCCTCTGTAACAAGAGAGCGAAGATTTCCAAAGTTCCAAAGAACCAAACACTTTTTATAAAACTACAGCCAGGAATACTCTACAGGATACCTGCCAGATCATGTGTCCATCACAAAGGACACAGATTTGACATTCTAAAGGATGCCAGCTTAGGCGACCATGGCCCCAGCTGAAAGAATACAGATCTTCTTCATTGACCATCACTGAACCCATGGATACGTTTGGGATAGTCAGGACTTGGACCCACCAGTTACCTGAGCCCTATAGCTACATTTAGGAAAGCCAGGATTGGGACCCACCGGTCACCTGGCTCCATGGAGATGTTCGGAGAAGCCAGGTTGTAACCCTTGGGTCATCTGGCCTTGTACCTCAATAGACGGTCAGTCCACTAATTTTGTCGTTACCTCCTCTCTGTGCATGCCACAGGCGTGGGTAGTCAGCCATCGAAGCTGTGAAGTCACAGCTGCTCTTATCCTGGTGAGTCGATGGAAGGGTGAGACTCTGTAATTCTGTAATTTTGCTCCATCTTGGGTATTTTGCCGGGACTGATCTATGTGTTATTTTCCTGTTTTGTGGCTCAATAAAGTATTGCCAAACTGTTTTACCCTCATCCTGTGTTGTCTGAGTTGTATTATGCTCACGGTAAAAGGAGAGCGGGGGCTTGGAGGGATGAGCCTGGTTCATGCGGTTTTGGCTAGCGGACTAGAGCACCCGCTATTTTTTTTATAAATGGGTGAAAGATGGAGATTGTCAGGGTGTGATTTTTTCAAATAAAGGATTTTTGTGTGTGTTTATTTCTTTTGACTACGGGGTTAGTAATGGTGGTGTCTGTCAGACACCTCTCCATTACTAACCCTTGGACTTGATGTCAGTGACAGCTGCTGACATCAACCTCACAAACCCATAGCCCCAATTGGCGATGCATCAAGGCAATTCAGGAGAGCTGAGGCTAAGCTCCAGAAACGGAGTATCTAACGGATGAGCCATTTTTGGGACGGCTGAGGGCTGGCCTTACTAAGCTTCGAAGGGACCAATATCCATGACACTTCCCAGCTTATTATTATCAGCCTAAGCGGTCTGCTTGGCTGGTTATAAAAACTAAGGGGACCCCATGTTGCTTTTTTAGGGTCAAGCCCTTTTCTAATTACCATCAAAAGCAAATCAGACAGCTTGGGGCCTATATTAATAGGCTGGGAAGGTCCATGGATATTAGCCCCTTCCAAGCATAATAAGACCAGGTCACAGCTGTCTGCTTTCTATTGGCTGGTTATTAAAAATCTTGAGGACCCCACGTCTTTTTTTATTTCATTTATTTATTTATTTATTTATTAACAAGTACAGTAAGCTACACACGCAAGGCACTGCTCTTCTCCTCCACTTGGACCTCCACCTCCTGGTTCCAGATTACTTTTATTTAAATGAGTATTATTATATAATATTTTAAGCCATTTTCCTATCCACATTTGTTTGCAGGGCAATTGTCCTGCTCTTACCCCCATTTTGCTTCCCTTTACATTCCCCTTGCCCTTACTACAACCACTTTACAACCATTTTACAGCACCAAGGTTTGCATCCCTTTTGACTTATCTTGGGTTTGGAGTCAAATTCTGGTACCCAAACCAAACTTTGTACTGAAGTTTGGCTGAACCTGAGCTTCTATGAGTTCGCTCAGTAGTACTGATAACATCCTCATATACAGTAGATAAAACTGGACCCACCAATAAAAGTCAGTGATGTCACAGCTCCCCTCCCCCTCCCTTTACAATGATCTTTGCACACGCTCATTAGATGCTTCAGTATAAGTGATAGGATCAGATACTGTTCATTGTGGCTAATGTCCAAGTGGATTTCCTGAAGCAACAGGAACTTAGAGTCTGAATTGCTCCAGTGGCTGGTGTGAAAATTGCAAGATTTCTAATTTTATTTTTATACAGATTGTGATATTTTAAAATAAATACATTTATTATAGAATCCTGCTTTAAATTCTGGATCACTTCCTGATCACACCTTCCCTTTAATGTACTAATGTATGCCCTGCTCTATATTGATGGTATTGTTGTGTATGTTCCACTTCCTTTAAATGTTCATGACTTTGCAGTTTTACACCTAAGGCTATGTGCCCACGTTGCAGGATAGAAGCAGATTTTTTTCTCATCAAAACCACACACCCTTGCTAGGGAAAACGCATGCGGATTTTGATGCGCTTTTTAAGCTTTTAGAGGCTCCTATGAGGTCATCTCCTAGTCCAATCACACTGATCATGAAAGGGACATCCAGCGCCATGCGCTCATACCAGTCCATACCAGATCATACCAGCCATCATCCAGGAAGACGGGAATGATCTGGGTTAAAAACTTAGACAACCAGATTCTGAGCCCCTGAGGCAGCATTGTAGATTAGTTGGGGCGAAACATATCTGCCAGGTCATCAAGGAACCTTGGAAGAGAATTGCACTGTGCACCCCCATCCAGTGAGTCTTCTGCGGGTAAGTACCATCTATGCTTCTGCCTCTGTACCAACTACAAATGTAACGCTCGGCTTTGTGACCTACGAGAAGAACGTGCGTTAGAACATTTGGACTCCTCCTATTTCACCTCCACATTTCTGTTTTCACTTTTGAAAAACATCTGACATGGCCATCATCTGTGCTGATTTTGTTTTTCTGCAGCAAAATCCGTACTTGTTACATGCAGATTTTATGCTTTCCGTTTTACAGGATAAAATCAGCGCTGAATTATGTACAAAAAATTATATGAGACATGATTACATACAGTAAACCATCTCATATCCCCTTTTTTTTTTTGCATATTCCACACTACTAATGTTAGTAGTGTGTATGTGCAAAATTTCAGCGCTGTAGCTGCTGAAATAAAGGGTTAAATGGCGGAAAAAATTAGCGTGGGCTCCCGCGCAATTTTTTCCGCCAGAATGGTAAAGCCAGTGACTGAGGGCAGATATTAATAGCCAGGAGAGGGTCCATGGTTATTGGCCCCCCCGTGGCTAAAAACATCTGCCCCCAGCCACCCCAGAAAAGGCACATCTGGAAGATGCGCCTATTCTGGCACTTGGCCACTCTCTTCCCACTCCCTGTAGCGGTGGGATATGGGGTAATGAAGGGTTAATGCCACCTTGCTATTGTAAGGTGACATGAAGCCAGATTAATAATGGAGAGGCGTCAATTATGACACCTATCCATTATTAATCCAATTGTTTGAAAGGGTTAAAAAACACACACACACATGATTTAAAAGTATTTTAATGAAATAAACACAGCGGTTGTTGTAATAATTTATTGTTCTCTCAATCCATTAGGAAACCCTCGCTTGGAAAAATAATAAACGCACAAGATACATACCTTCTGATGTCAGATCACGTCCCACGAAGTAATCCATCTGAAGGGGTTAACTAATATTACAGGCACGAGCTGCGATAAACCACTCGCTCGTGCCTGTAATCCCTGGGTGCTGAAAGGAAAGCAGTGATCTATACTTACATTGAGTCGCGGTGAGGCGCCCTCTGGTGGATGTTCTCATGAACTGCAGCCTGGGAACTTTTTCCCACGCTCCAGGTCATATGAGGACATCCACCAGGGGGCGCATCACCGCGACTGAAGGAAATGTAGGTCAATGACCTACATTTCATTCATTCGCCGGGGAATTACAAGCAGGAGCACAGCTGCATTTAGCAGGGCTCCTGCCTGTAATATTAGTTAACCCCTTCAGATGGATTACATCGTGGGACGTGATCGGACATCAGAAGGTATGTATCTTGTGCGTTTATTATTTTTCCAAGCGAGGGTGTTCCGGATGGATTGAGAGAACAATAAATTATTAAAACAACCGCTGTGTTTATTTCATTAAAATACTTTTAAATCGTGTGTGTGTGTGTTTTTTAACCCTTTCATACAATTGGATTAATAATGGATAGGTGTCATAATTGACGCCTCTCCATTATTAATCTGGCTTAATGTCACCTTACAATAGCAAGGTGGCATTAACCCTTCATTACCCAATATCCCACCGCTACACGGGAGTGGGAAGAGAGTGGCCAAGTGCCAGAATAGGCGCATCTTCCAGATGTGCCTTTTCTGGGGTGGCTGGGGGCAGATGTTTGTAGCCAGGGGGGGGCCAATAACCATGGACCCTCTCCTGGCTATTAATATCTGCCCTCAGTCACTGGCTTTACCATTCTGGCGGAGAAAATTGCGCGGGAGCCCACGCCAATTTTTTCCGCCATTTAACCCTTTATTTCAGCAGCTACAGCGCTGAAATTTTGCACATACACACTACTAACATTAGTAGTGTGGAATATGCAAAAAAAAGGGGGGATATGAGATGGTTTACTGTATGTAAACCATGTCTCATATCCTGTCGGGTTTGTGCAGGAGAAATTAAAAGCCGGCAATTGAATTACCGACTTTTCA
Source organism: Ranitomeya variabilis (assembly GCF_051348905.1). Classification (NCBI taxonomy): domain Eukaryota; kingdom Metazoa; phylum Chordata; class Amphibia; order Anura; family Dendrobatidae; genus Ranitomeya; species Ranitomeya variabilis. Next base: position 227,456,498 of record NC_135238.1, read on the forward strand.
CTAACACCGCTGCGTATTTCTCGCAAGTCACACTGCAGGTCCGTGTGGAATCCGTATTTTTCTCGCCCCCATAGACTTTCATTAGCGATTTTTTTGCGCAATACGCTGACAAACGCAGCATGCTGCGATTTTGTACGGCCGTAGAAAGCCGTATAATACTGAACCGTAATATACGGCTAATAGGAGCAGCCCCATTGAGAATAATTGTGCCATATGTAATGCGAGTTTTACGGACGTAGTTTCTGCGCTCTTACGTCCGTAAAACTCGCCAGTGTGACGCCGGCCTTACTATGTGGAAAATCCACTGCAATCTCCAGCACCAGCATTGTGCATGAGATTTTAAGAAATATCCAGAACATTAACTGACCGATGCTGCAGAGCTGAAATCCCCCTAACGCTGTCAAACAATGAAGTCCATGCGCTGAAAGCAGTTTTTTTTTTCAACACGACTTTTACATTAAGGGCAGATGCAGACAGCCATATTTTCAGTCCAAGTGCGATCTGACAAAACATTGGATCACACTTGGACCAATTTTAGTCTATGGAGCACAAGACTGACTTTTTTTTTTATCCTTTTGGCCAGGGAAGGGGGAAGGGGATCGCTGCATGCCCAAGATTGAGCCAAAGCTCGAATTGAACTCCGCTATGCAAGTCAATGAGTGCATGGAAATCATCGGACTGCATTTGGATGACATCTGAGTGCAGTCTGATTTCCATGCACTGACAGAATGGAAAAGATGGAGACATCTTTTTCTCCATCTTCTCCTCATCTGAGAAGATCAGATCATGTTCTGATCAAAGTGTCATTTGCATAATTGACCCATGTCTCTCAGATGAGACTTCACAGTCATTTGCATCTGTTCAAGAAAAAATTCAGAAGACCACCATGCCGGCAAAGAAAATATGATTTTTGAAGTATATTATATTCCTTTCCACTCCTAGAGAACTACAAGCGTGGCTTTATGTGATATCTCAGGGGCAAGAAGAACCAAAAAAGCATTAAAAAAAAAAAATCTGTGCCCAAACAAAATGTGGATTTTAATTTATTTTTGTGCATTGACCCTAAGGCAATGTTCACACTGGGCATTTTTTCCGCTTTTTTTTTCTTTTTTTTAAAGCAAATTTTCAGCTGCATTTTTACAGTACCAACAAAGTCAGAGACTTCAGATATCTCATGCACACAGCTTGGTTTTTTGTCATCAGTATTTTGTGACTTTGCTTGGTTTTTGCAGAATCAAGCATGTCGCTTCTTTCAGTGTTTTCTGCCCATTGAAAGTAATGGGTGTCGAAAAATGCTGCAAAAAACGTAGGTATCAGGTTTTTGCAGCGTTGTTTGTGCCAAAATCTGATGAAGTAGAATCAGTGTGGGTTGTTTTTTTGTTTGTTTTTTTTTGCACTATACTTTATCAGCATGCTCAAGATGCAAATATAGCATGACAAAAATGCCGCAAAAAGCAAGCAAACCTACTTCTTTACTGTCAAGAGAGCAGGTTTTGCTGCGGAAAAAAACACTGAAAAAACTCCTGGTGTGAACATAGCCTAAGGCCGGGGTTACACTTGCCAGTGCAATGCGAGAAACTCGCGCCTCAATACCCGACACTGCCGCCGGCACTCGGGATCGGAGCGTGCGGCTGCATAGAAATACATGCAGCCGCACATTTCTCAAGAGGTTAAGCATACATGGTTCTCTAACTTGAAGTCTATGTATATTTCAGGGACGCCCTTGGGTGAATCTCCACTTGTCCTTGTTTTGATGTGATGATCGGACCACCACGGGGCTTATAGGAGAGGAATGGGGTGTAGCAAAGAGGCAGCAGATTAACACCCACATATGGACTCCCTGCAGTTTTCATGCAATCATCAATACTGACTACATAACCTCTTGTGCTTAAAAGTTTCTGCTGAACTCCAGCAAATTGATGTATTTCCTCCCCGTTATGCAAAGCTCCCTTTTTCTTGGCTTTGTTTTGCATCCTCTTCCGCATAACAGCATTTTGTTACACGTTCCAACATCAAATACCTAAATGAAGTGCAAGGTGTCGGCGAAATTCTGCCGTTCCTCACGCTTTTAGAACACACAGCATTTCTTTAGCAATTCATATATTTATCACTCCAGAAACAAAGATTTGCATTCCAGGCGCCAATCTCGCGAATAAAAAAAAAATCTAGGCTGGAATGGGATTCACAATAGATCCATGATTTATATTCATGTCGGAATGATATAAATTCTAATTATTATTAACCGCACAACAGATGGCATCCCGCAAATCTTAGCTTATTGCGCAAGTAGAATTAAAAATCAGAACGCACTTTTCTTTTTCTTTTTTTCTTTTTTTTTTTCTTTAAGAAAGAGCAAGTAGGAATTATTTAACGAGCATTTAATTTCCATTGTGTATGAGATAAAATGAGGTAGTGAAGATTAAATGCCCTCACTCGTAGGAACCATTCAGTCCTCTCCGAAGCGTCTCACCAAGAAGACTTAACATCATATTACCGAGCCGTAAAATTTGGGAGGAGGCGAAATTCAATGATTAAATGATGTCTAAGAGCCATTGATATGTAAGGACTGGAAAATGAAGGTCAATGTCGAGCCGGGTCGGAATCGAGGCCGATGTCTGAAATGTTTCTTGTGTTGAAATCAAACAGTGATTCACTGTCTGCCTCATTTGTCAAAGCTCTTTTCTGACTCTGCTCCTGGTGTCTGTTATTGTCAGCAGTGCTGATGTCACATCATCAACGCTGCAGTCAATCGGTGATCTCAGCAGCCCTGCCCAAATAGATCGCATGAGTGAATGAGGTCAGTTACCGGCTGCAGCGTGATCAACGTAATGTCAGCGCTGCAGACAATAACAGACACAGGGAGCAGCGGCAGAGATTCAGCGCCGGACTTGTGGAGGGTGAGTTAGAGTTCCTACAGATGAGCGTTTAAGTCGGATGTGTGTTGTTGTCCAAATATTTTTTATTTTTATTTTTTCTTGGTCCAGCTGTCCACGACAAAAAAAAATGGCAGCTTGCACAACGACATTCAATCCTATGGGTGCAAGGGAAAAAAATTGGATCCTACATGGACCATCAGAGCGGCATCTGAATTTTATGGATAGATTTAATAAATTATAAATCTAGGAAACTGTAAGTGATCATGTATATGTTGTAGTGTAGCTGTATGAAAACGGGTCGTAAAAAGAAGGAAGGGGGGAAAAAAAGGCACATGGATGAAGATTAGGAAAAGATCTAATTTTTCGGGATGAAATTCTTATTTTTCATATGCTCGTCTGCAGGCGCTCTTAAGAACAGTTTGTCTTTAATAGAGCCACCTTTAGCGAGGGAACAATGGTTTAGATAAGCAAATCCCCCAAAATTTGGTTTTGGGGAAGATTCGCTTAAATCAGCCATGAGGTTTGATTCAGTCTGATTTGTTTATGTTTTGTTTTTTTTCGTGACTTGCACCATGTGATCGTGTGGGCATCAGTAGCAGAAGAACGAATTGGACCGAAGGGAGGACTGGGGAGCTGAAAAGCAGCCGTAAGCAGCATCAGAAATGGGATGAGATGTCTGGTTAATGTTTTGCTGTTAGAGCAAATTAAAGCTAAAATTTTGCAGAAATTCATAACAAATTTCATAGAATCCTAGAATGTTGGAGTTGGAAGGGACCTCCTGGGTTATCTTGTCCAACCCCCTGCTTAATGCAGGAATCGCTAAACCATCTCAGCCAGATGTCTGTTCAGCCTGTGTTTGAAGACTTCCATTGAAGGAGAACTCACCACCTCTCATGGCAGCCTGTTCCAGTTTTTTCTAATATCTAATCTGTATCTTTTCCCTTTCAGTTTCATTCCATTGCTTCTTCTGTTTCCATGTGCAAATGATAATGATGATCCCTTCAGATATTTGTAGACAGCTATTAAGTCTCCTTTTAGCCTTCATTTTTGCAGCTAAACATTCCCAGATCCTTTAACGTTACTCGTAGGACATACTTTGCAGTCTGCTCACCATCCTGGTAGCTCTTCTCTGAACTTGCTCCAGTTTTTCAGTGTCTTTTTTTAAAATGTGGTACCCAGAACTGGACACAGTATTTCAGTTGAGGTCTGACCAAGGAGGAGTAGAGGGGGATAATTACTTCACGTGATCTAGACTCTATGCTTTACCTAATACATCCTAGAGCTGTTTGCCTTTTTGCTGCTGCATCACACTGTTGACTCATGTGCAGTCTGTGATCTATTAGTATGTGTAATCCAAGTCTTTTTCACACGTGCTGTTGCTTAGTTCTATTCCTCCCATTCTGTAGATGCAAAATTAGTTTTTCTTGCCAGATGTAGAACTTGATTAATTACAAATCAATTCTGGGATAGAATTCCCACATAATGTCGTACTTGATTGTCACCAGAGATAGTGAAGTGTCAACGAAATCGAAAGCTGGAATGTGGCTTTGATTGGCAGCCATGATCTTACCATAACAACCAGGATCAGAAAATACCCCGACCATTACCCATCTTGTGCACTACATACCGTCCTGATCAGAGTGCAGACATATAGAGGGGCGCCTGTTCCTATTATCCCAGTCTATGAGAGCACTAGGACAGAGTTGGAAATTCTGAAAGTCATGGGGCAAGAAATGACCCCTGTTAGTGCACATTTTCTAGGGCAATTTAAGATCATAAGTAAGAATGTGATGTCTTATTAATTCCTTTTATTCTTTAATATAGATACATATAATATATAAATTGTACATTTCTAAAATTGATGCTTGAAAGTGTGACATGCCCTTCAAAAACAAGTCTACAAATGGCTAAGTGGCCTTTAGTTGGCAGTGAAGGAGAGAAGGCAAAAATATTTTTTGCTGGCATGCAATGCCTTATTTCCACAGGGGTGGTGCTGTAGGAAAAGTGAACACCTACTGCGAGTCTTCCTTGATCATTTGTGACTTCACTTGTGTTCAGCTCATTTTTTTGGTTTACCTTTCATCCAAATTCAAAGGATTCTCTAAAGTGGAAAAGCCCTTTTTAGAAATGCTAGAATTTCTCGAGTTGACCACTTTATAGATGCACAAAAAAAGAATGTAATAATTGTCGTTACAGGATGTAAGTGATATGCTTGGATTTTCGCAGCGGTTTCTATCAGTGGAGGCAAATCGTGCCTTTTTTAGGAGAGAAATAAGGTTTCTTAAATTGTAATCAATGTAGAACTGAACATTTCAAATTGGGATTAAGTTTCCCCTCCGAGGATTCTGCATCCGTGCGGCTGTGTAAAGAAGATTTAAGGCACATCTATTAGTAATGATATCCCATATCCCCCATTTTGCAGAACTCGACATTACTCGGCATTTGTACAAAAATCACTTTCCATCTCCCTCTGACAAACCAATAAATCCAGCCCGGTAGACCTAGATTGAATTTCAGATCGGCTCCTGCCGCGTCTCTTGCAATTAGCGTCATTTAAACTTACACAAATTCAGTCGATGGACAAATACATTGTTAACAGCACAGGGATAATTAGACGTTCCGGCCAAAGAAAATCGACATCGACTGGGATTTCATCATAGGTGAGAAGGAGAGAATTATTTTTTTTATTTTTTTATTTTTTGTACTTTTCTGACTTTGGATTCACCTTTTGACTTTTTGATTATTTTATCGACAGAGGAAAGAAAATTGTAGCAATAATTCCTATTGAACGACGGCTCCTCGGAGACTAGACCTCCTGGTCTTAATATGATATATTGTATGTAGCTGGGTCAGGGGTGAACTTGTTGGATGCTTCTCCTTCAGGAGGGAACGAACAACAAGATAGCTGTTAAGGAAAATAATAAGTGGTTGTGTCATTTAGTTTTTTTGTGAAATGTTTATTGGTGTCTTTACTTTTGTTGACCATCTAAAATCTAATGAAGGAAGCAAAGTTGTTGATGATGTTAATTTTTCTTTGTGAGATCCTGCATTGGGCACAAAGCCTGTAAGTGGGGTTGAGCCAAAAGATTTGCACTGCTCTGTTCCTGTGTCCAGACCAGTTTCTCGTGGCTGCAAACTTTAATTTTGGGTTGGCATTCTCTTTCATTTACCAGGCTCAAGACCCCCATGATATCACGGCATTAAGCTTGTCATGACTGTGAGGCCTAATGACTATGCTTCACGCTGCACCGTGATGATATTCGGTCTAGTAAGTGCAAAAGGTGCTGAGGATAGCGGCGGCAGAAGTGAAAGGCTCCCTACAGCAGAAGACAGTTCCATACTGAACTCCGGGCCAAGGCACTGTGCATCCTTTTTCTCAACTCTAACTTTAAAGTGTCAGATCAGATACACTATTGCCGAGATCTAATCTAACAAGCAGAGGAGTTTTGGATGCCATATTTTCGGTACTAGTTAGATAATATCTGGTGTCTAGGGTGATGATCTGCGGCGGCAGAGGTGTCTAGGGTGATGATCTGCGGCAGCAGAGGTGTCTAGGGTGAGGATCTGTGGCGGCAGAGGTGTCTAGGGTGAGGATCTGTGGCGGCAGAGGTGTCTAGGGTGATGATCTGCAGCGGCAGACATGTCTAGGGTGATGATCTGTGGTGGCAGAGGTGTCTAAGGTGAGGATCTGCAGCGGCAGAGGTGTCTAGGGTGATCTGCGGCGACAGAGGTGTCTAGGGTGATCTGCAGCTGCAGAGATGTCTAGGGTGAGGATCTGTGGTGGTAGAGGTGTCTAGGGTGGGGATCTGTGGCGGCAGAGGTGTCTAGAGTGATGTTTTGCATAAGTGCTTGAAACAAATCCACAGATGTTTGTATGGCACATTTAGTTATATACAAGTGCATATATGCCCCTTCAATGCAGTTAAGGTGCTCTATACATAGACAAAAAGACTTGTCTCAATTCATAAACAATAAAAAAAAAAACTTTAGATTTGAAAACATCACAGTGGATCACTTAGCTGGTATTTTCATGGAGCTAGTAGTTTCCAGTTTTAGATGTCCTTTGTCTCTACGCATTTACGCATTTAGCCCCTTCCCATTATCGAGGCTCATCAGGGGACCCAAGATGGGAGTGTGCCATAATAGGAGATGGCTGACCCACATCAGCTGACATCCAGCTCTCACAGCCAGGAGCGGTGCCATGACGTCATCGCGAGGGCATGATTGTAGCCATGTCAAACTGTGCTCCTTCCCTTGCGAGCCCTGCCATGCGCTCAAACAGTAGCTTTCACCCACATATGTGCTATCGGCATACTTAGAAGAAATTGTACAAAAAATGTTTGGGGCCTATTTTCTCCTATTACCCTTGAGACAATAAAAAATAAATTGCGATTAAAGCTAAATATTTGTGAAAACTTTGAATTAATTCCTGTGACGCACGTGAAGGGTTAATTAAGTTGAATGTGGTTTTGCGCACCTTGAGGGGTGCAGTTTTTAGAATGGTGTCACTTTTGGGTATTTTCTGTCATATAGACCCCTGAAGCTCACTTCAAATGTGATTGCAGTCCCTAAAAGAAAGAAAGAAAAAAAAATTGTTGCAAAATTGCTGATAAACTTTTAACCCTTCTAACTTCCTAACAGCAAAAAGATATATTTAAAAAATAATACATATGTAAAGTAGACATGCTGCAAATGTTGTTTATTAACTATTTTGTGTGATATAACTCTCTGGTTTAAGGGCATTAGAATTAAAAGTTTGAAAATTGCAAAATTTTCACCAAATTTCCAATATTTTCACAATTAAACGCAAGTCATGTAGAACAAATTTTACTACTATCATGCAGTACAATATGTGAAGAGCAAACGTTCTCAGAATCAGCGGGATCCGTTGAAGCTCTTCAGTGTTCTTACCACATAAAGTGACACTGGTCAGAATTGAAAAATTTGGCCTGGTCAGGAAGGTGAAAGCAGGCTTGGAGAGGTGAAGGGGTTAAAATCAATGTTCTGTTTTCATAAAATGTAGTCCTTCAGAATAGTAGATGATCTCAGCCGTGGTAAATGGCTGAGGATTCTTGATAATGGACCCTTTATTTACCCATGGTCTCCAAATTGGGCATTTAAAGTGCATGGGTGTAACCATAATGGGTGCAAGTGTTTCGGTTGCACCCGGTCCCTTTGGTCCATACTAGAAGACCAATACTATTAGATCCATGATAGTTAGGGGCCCCGTCGACTTTTGCATTTGGGCCCATGAACCTCAAATTGCACCACTGCTAAAATGGGTTTATCAGAAAAGTGGCGATTGTATTTCCATATTTACAAAACAGCTTGAATTTTTCACTTGAAACGCATATTTCCCTCCTGAACAATTTCTGACGTTATTCTTTTTTGATATTTCGGACTTGTACCAATTTTTCAAGTAAATACATTTTGCGGTAATGGACTTTTGTTTGCTTTTCTCGTGCCCGCTGTTAATCTCACGGCGTAGCTAGAGGTGAAAGCAATTATGTGAAGGCCAGAATAAGTGTACAAACTCCCACAGTCCCCACTGTCAAGATGCAGGGAGCCGATCCTTCCAGACTTTCAGCCCCGTTATCCTTTTTTATATTCTGTCTGCTCGCGTCCCAGATGCACATTGCATTCACTTGAAGGCCTTTTTACTTTGACCCCGTCGACGCCACCAGCCCGGTCTCCGGAGAAGAACCTCGGAGTCATCACTACGGGCTTTGTGCCCTCTTTTATTGGCATTTAAGTTTCCAGTTTCTGACTTTGATGTTTTAAAGTAGAAAATGAGACATTCATGCTCATTCCACATACAGAGATTTCTCCTCCGCCATTCTTCTTCTTCCAGTTTGGAAAGTTTTCTCCTTTGGGTATTTCTCCTTCACTTCTGAGAAATGAGGCTTTAGTTGGTGGATAGATCCTTCTTTTAGAAACATAGACCTGGCGACGAGCCATACGGTGATATAAGACAACATTCATTTGCACAGACGTCTTTCCTATTCTTCTGGGGTTCATTATTCCTTTATAATACACACTGATGCTGCTGCAGAACCGCTTTTTGGAGAGTAAGTAATACATTCCTGTCCAGTACTACTTTACATAGAGTCTGCAGTAGCTGACGTGTCTATGGCGAGGTTGTGCGGCAGCAGAGGTGTCTAGGGTAAGGATGTGCGGCAGCAGAGGTGTCTAGGGCGAGGTTGTGCGGCAGCAGAGGTGTCTAGGGTAAGGATGTGTGGCAGCAGAGGTGTCTAGGGGGAGATTGTACGGCGGCAGAGTTGTCTAGGGTGAGGTTGTGTGGCTGCAGAAGTGTCTAGGGTGAGGTTGTGTGGCGGCAGAGGTGTCCAGGGTGAGGCTGTGTGGCGGCAGAGGGGTCTACTGTGAGGTTGTGCAGCGGCAGAGGTGTCTAGGGTGAGGTTGTGCGGTGGCAGAGGTGTCTAGGGTGAGGTTGTGCGGTGGCAGAGGTGTCTAGGGTGAGGTTGTTCGGTGGCAGAGGTGTCTAGGATGAGGTTGTGCGGTGGCAGAGGTGTCTAGGTTGAGGTTCTGCGGCGGCAGAGGTGTTTAGGGTGAGGTTTTGCTGTGGCAGAGGTGTCTAGGGTGAGGTTTTGCGGTGGCAGAGGTGTCTAGGGTGAGGTGATGCGGCGGCAGAGGTGTCTAGGGTGAGGCTTTCCGGCAGCAGAGGTGTCTATGGTGAGGTTCTGCGGCGGCAAAGGTGTCTAGGGTGAGGTGGTGCAGTGGCAGAGGTGTCTAGGGTCAGGTTGTGCGGCACCAGAGGTGTCTATGGTGAGATTCTGCGGTGGCAGAGGTGTTTAGGGTGAGGTTGCGCAGAAGCTCAGATGTGCATTATGTTCGTTACTTGTATATAGTAAACTGCACACTATTGAAGAACCTTTTTATAAGGAGACAGAGCGCAGCATGTCAGTAAACCCTACTGAATTCTGTCCCTGAGCTGCATTCTCACTACTGCTGGCCAGTAAGCAGAAATCTCCCCGCACCTCCTGTTACCCAGCACCTGTACATGGAGCCAGTACAGTAACCTGATGTAGGACATGGGGAATCTCTTCCATCAGGCAAAACAGTGGTGACTGCAACAGCTCCGCTATGTCGTTATTCCACCCACTTGCTGACAGTTTCCAGTAGCCGCCTACAGAAATGTGCAGATTAGAATATCAAGAATATATTCAGCACAAGATATTTACAAAGTTGTTTAACTTGTTACCTTCACTATATCTCTATAAACTGTAAATCCGTGTAACGGCTCATTCCATAGTTATTACGATGTGACGGCGCATTGTAAATCGCATCTGAATCAATACCGTCCTTCAGCGTAAGAAGTAGCGAAGCCTTCAGAAATATCCGTTATGTTATAAAAAGCAGATAAACCGCCTTTGATTTCTGAGCAGTTCAAAAATAGTCGACATTAGTAATTTATTTATTTATTTTAAATATCTGCTCTGAGCAAGGAATCGGCTGTCATAGAAACCGCATTGTTCCCCATATGTTATATAGGAGATATTATAAGGTAAGAATGGCGGCATACAAGGTTTTTTAATATTTTAATGTAAAATGTTTTTGCTTTTTGTTTTTTTTTATATAATCTTGCAATACATATTATGCTTCTGATTGCTTTTAAAAAGTTTTTTTTTTTGGGGGGGAAACAATAACTGGATGGAAAAAAGCAATTCTGATGTTTTTATTTCTTCTTTGGCTGTTCTACCAATATGTTACTGTTTTTAAATATTACAAATTTATTGAAGAACAAAGTGGGTTATTCATTAGGCCATCGTCTGCCATAGCGTCTCTTTTGCTATCATGCCAACGCATTATGACTAAAGATGACACCTTTTCATAGGTCCCATTAGGGAGGTCTTGCTCTGTGAGTCCTGTCCAAGTGTAAGGAGGTGGTGGAGAACCTCATTGCTTCTCTCCCTCTCTCTCGTATGCTGGGCCCGTGCATTTTATATGGTACCCGGACGGTGTACCCGTTTAGCAATGTCTGTATTTCTTATGCCTTGTGTATTAATGTATTACCCTTTTATTCCTATGCTGTGATCTGTGTTAACTTGTAATGTAATTTATGTGCTGTGTTTGTAATGTCTGATAATGTTCACTATGGTTATTGCATGTATGTTAGAGACAGAATGAGTTAAACCAGGGAGTTGGGTTAACAGCCTCAAAAATGAGCAGGAAGTTCCTGCTCCTCAGTTGGAGCCGAGGCAGGCTTGCCTACTTCAGGACGCGCTCCCCTGTGGGGACCTGACCAAACCCCAGGAGGGGAAAAGGGTGCTGCCCCAGACCTTTGGGCAGTGAAACGGGCACCAGGAATATGGAGGTGCCCCGCCAAAGGGACTTTAAGTGTTGGGATTCTGGCGTATGGACTATCTCCTCTTTCGGTCACCGTGGCTGCTGTAGGTACGGCTGTGGATGTCATTAGGGAGAGAGCAGGAAGTTGATGCTGCACTTTCTTCAATCCTTTTGTTAAACCGTTTTCCTGTTGGATTGCAATTTGAGCATTGCCTGTCCACCTTGCATGGTCTATCCTATCCTTTTCTGTACAAGGTGCCGGGGTGTATACTGACTGTGGCTTAGTTGACTCGGCTGGAAATACCACCCCGTGTCACCTTGTTACACATGTGGAGCGCCCCCACACCACCGCAGGGCCGAGGGGTACCCGGAGCCGGGCCTCTGGGTCTCAGTCCTGGAGTTGTCACGGTGGCTAGACCCGGTCCGTGGCCCTGTCTGTCAGTGGGGGACGTCCGGTGCAGTAAGTGGTGTTGTAACGGTGCAGTTGTGGGGTGCAGGTCGCGGTAAATAACGAGGACACCAGGTTGCAGTCTCTTTACCTCTTTACTGGAGATCTCTGAGTCCTCAGTCCAGAATACGGTTCACCAAGCTGCGCAAGTCCGGCCGGTCCAATGGCACCTCCAGAGTTCTCTTCACAGGTGGAAATCGGTGCCTTCCTTCTTAGCGCTATGTGTTGTAGTCCTTCCCTGCTGTGCTTACGGAAAGTACCACACAACTGTTGTGTCTGTTTCTTAAGTTCCCTCACAACTCGATTAAATGATGTTCTTCTAATCGTCCGTCCCTTCCTGATGTTACAGTTAGAACGGCACCTGTTTGTCGGGTAGGCCTGGAGTTCTTCCGGGACCCTAGAGACGCCCCTCTCCCGCAATTGCCTCCCAAGACTTCATAGGTGATATGTGTTAGACAGCCCGCCTTAAACTGACTGTCCTGCCGCTGTTTAGAGTATTGCTTGAAGCTGAATGTTATAATACTCCCTCGGCGTTCCGGCCACCGGTAGTGCGCCTCAGTAGGGTGTTGCTCCGGTCTTACAGCACGACCCCTACTGGAATTCTCCTATCGCTTGATCTCGTTTCTCACTCAGCACAATCTATCTCGCTTCTAGTCCTTTCTTGGGCCCCGCCGCTTCCCGGAGCTGGCGCGGACCCGTTATGTTCTTTCCAATGCCAAGCCTCTGTCAGGATCCCACCCCTGACAGAGACCCTACTGTCTCTTCCTCCACAACACCCTCTGCCACTAGGTGTTGCTTCGTCCAATCCAGTCAGCTTTCTGATCTAACTTCCTGCCTGACCCCCAGTTTACCCACTATGGTGGGGAGTGGCCTAATGAATAGAACCCTTAGCTCCCCCCGGAGGCCCGGCTGTGAAATGTATTGGTGTCTGTGATACCTGATCAGATGAACTCCTTCAGTGCCATCGGACGCACCATGGCTCCCCATAGTGGCGGAGCCACAGTACTGCAACGACCAGGACTCTGGGGCGCTGCACTCCCCCCTGGTTAAACACAGTACTCCGGGACTGGGAAGAAAACAACAATACAAGTTAGCAGAAAGACATACAATTTTGTTGAGTGCAATGACAATAAGTATACTTGAACAGGCTTCCCTTTATGGGAGGTAAGGACACTTGAACGTTACAAACATGGCAAAAATATCATATCAACATGCTATAATTAACTTTTCTTACCCAACCGGGTATTCTACTAAGTGCAAACATTATTAACCAATACTTTAACTTTGCCTTTAAGGATATACACTTTTAGTCCGCTAAAGACCTTCCTATAATCACATTACAAGGTATTTTTAACTTTTTCATTCTCCTACTTTGGATCTGCAGGACCGCCTGTCCTATCGGCACCAGACCTACTGCCTCTCCCTTCTGTTACAGGACCGCCCCGTTCAGCCAGGGCCTACTGCCTTTTCAACTACTATACACAGTATAGAACATAACTTTTCTTTCAGTTTGAGAACACCGAGCCGGCTCTACTTGGCTCCTATAAGGACTCACCCACTAACCCTTACGGGTTCACTTTCTGTCCTTAGTAACACATTACTAACTTTCGATGGGGAACGCAGGGTTTACCTTCTATCCCCCCCCCTTTTCTTATCAACATTATCAACTATCTTCTTTTCACAACATTAAACTTTCTCATTACTTCCTTTTTTTTCTTTCAGAGAACATTATCAGCATTCCTTTACAATTAACTAATGGCATACATATAACTTTTACATGTAAATATTATCATCATTTTCTTCCATTGACATTATTGCTACCGATCTTAAAGCAATATCACCATTTACGTGCAACAAATGAACATCCCCTTTAAGAGGGGACCAAATCTCTGTGAGGTAGCACATCTTCTCAAGCTACCAGTCCATACTCATCAAAGGTTCCAGTGCGGTATCTTCGCAAAGAGTCCTTGTTTAAGTAAAACCAGTAGGGAGCGCCTTTAATAAGGTGCAAACTATATACAAAAGAGTTCGGATCATGCACTGTTCATGATTCAGCAGTTTTTAAAACTTGTGCAAAACTTTTGGTAACAAAAACAAACAATAGGGATCCCGGGTCAACAAAGGGATCCATAAAAAAAAAAAGGGTTTAACCCTGGAAGGGTTATAGCAGCAGTACAGTAACTATTTACAGATTCATGGTATCGAGGTTTATTCTTTCAAGTCTGGGGGCGGTCTCCGTGAGTACTGCCCTCCTCCCGCCACCACATAAAGGGCATCTGCACCCTGGATAGGGGTCTGGGTACTCACGGTTCTCCTCGGAGTGATGGTCCGCAGACACTTGGCACACAGGGAGATCGGGGGAATGGCCGCAGGTCTTGGGGAATCATCAGGGGGTGGTAGTGTCACTTCCGGCTTGTATTTACGTACATGCAAGGCATACCACCCTTTATCCCCCCAGTGGCGGGTATACTTAACTCGGTCTCCTGGATAGAGATCCCGGCCTGGGTGTCCCTCAATGAGATGCGCCTCTACATCCCGCCGGTTTACAAACACTTCCAAGGCGAGACCGGGCTCCTTAATAAAGCCCCAACCTCCCTGCATCCGGAAGGTGTTGACCACGCCATATCGCTGCGGACCCCAATTCTCCTCAGTAGCCTGCCTGACTTGGGCTTTCTTCTGAAGGTCTTTCTCCCGCTCAGCCTGACGTCGGAGCTCCTTCTTGCGGCCCCACTCCTCTTCTTGCTGCCGCAGCCGTTGGCGGTATTCCCTCTGGCGGATGACCTCGACACTCTCCCCCTCCTCCTGGGCATCCCCTGGGAACCCCATCAGATTGGTAGTGGCTGCGCGGGTCCATTTGAAGGTTACCCATTCTCCCTGGAGCTGCGTGGGTTGTTTAATGGGCTGTAGGGGGCGATCGGCCGTCTGCAGAGTTTCCCAGGGCCTCTCGCATTCAATGCGGCTACACACCCGTCCGGGTGGTCGTGGTGGGGGCGAGTCTACATCCACCAATAGGGGCTCCTCAATCGCCACGCCCGGGTCGGCGCCGTTACCTGCTCCCGCCGCATCTCCGGTGTCGGTCTCCTCTGTAGTCGATGGTGAGAGCGATGCCTGGTGCGGCTCCTCGCCAGGGATGGTTGCTCGCTGGCACAGACTCCGGAACTGCCGGCACAGCTCCTCCACTTCCGCCCCGAGGATTTCCTGATTAGTGATGCAGCCTGGTAAAGACTCCGCCGGCTCCCATTGGTAGAACCTGGCACAGGTCTCCTCTCCCTCTCCGGGGTGGCTTCCGCGCTCCATGCTGCCAATCGGATTCTTCCTCGTGGTCTCCAGCAGTTCTTGCCCCTCCCCGTCCGGAGGGCGGCCTTTCTCTCCTCCACCATCCCACACTAGGAGGCGGGCCCTTCTCCTTGATGGGCATATTCTCTGGACATAGTAATAACGGTGAGGGGCGGGCTCCATTTTCGCGCCACTCTTCCAAGCTACGCCCACAAGGACACGCCCCATGCTCCCTGCGCGCCACATAGTGTTATAATGGCGGCGGTTTTGGCGGGGAATGTCGGGACACAGTCTTTGCAACATAATACAGTCCAAGCACGATAAATCACAGTTCCAAGGCACACATGACCTGATTCTTCAGGCTTAAGTAGAATCCTGTTCGTGACGCCAAGTTGGAGCGCCCCCACACCACCGCAGGGCCGAGGGGTACCCGGAGCCGGGCCTCTGGGTCTCAGTCCTGGAGTTGTCACGGTGGCTAGACCCGGTCCGTGGCCCTGTCTGTCAGCGGGGGACGTCCGGTGCAGTAAGTGGTGTTGTAACGGTGCAGTTGTGGGGTGCAGGTCGCGGTAAATAACGAGGACACCAGGTTGCAGTCTCTTTACCTCTTTACTGGAGATCTCTGAGTCCTCAGTCCAGAATACGGTTCACCAAGCTGCGCAAGTCCGGCCGGTCCAATGGCACCTCCAGAGTTCTCTTCACAGGTGGAAATCGGTGCCTTCCTTCTTAGCGCTATGTGTTGTAGTCCTTCCCTGCTGTGCTTACGGAAAGTACCCCACAACTGTTGTGTCTGTTTCTTAAGTTCCCTCACAACTCGATTAAATGATGTTCTTCTAATCGTCCGTCCCTTCCTGATGTTACAGTTAGAACGGCACCCGTTTGTCGGGTAGGCCTGGAGCTCTTCCGGGACCCTAGAGACGCCCCTCTCCCGCAATTGCCTCCCAAGTCTTCATAGGTGATATGTGTTAGACAGCCCGCCTTAAACTGACTGTCCTGCCGCTGTTTAGAGTATTGCTTGAAGCTGAATGTTATAATACTCCCTCGGCGTTCCGGCCACCGGTAGTGCGCCTCAGTAGGGTGTTGCTCCGGTCTTACAGCACGACCCCTACTGGAATTCTCCTATCGATTGATCTCGTTTCTCACTCAGCACAATCTGTCTCGCTTCTAGTCCTTTCTTGGGCCCCGCCGCTTCCCGGAGCTGGCGCGGACCCGTTACGTTCTTTCCAATGCCAAGCCTCTGTCAGGATCCCACCCCTGACAGAGACCCTACTGTCTCTTCCTCCTCAACACCCTCTGCCACTAGGTGTTGCTTCGTCCAATCCAGTCAGCTTTCTGATCTAACTTCCTGCCTGACCCCCAGTTTACCCACTATGGTGGGGAGTGGCCTAATGAATAGAACCCTTAGTTCCCCCCGGAGGCCCGGCTGTGAAATGTATTGGTGTCTGTGATACCTGATCAGATGAACTCCTTCAGTGCCATCGGACGCACCATGGCTCCCCATAGTGGTGGAGCCACAGTACTGCAACGACCAGGACTCTGGGGCGCTGCACATGCACTATGTGGCGGTTCATTCCTTTTTTGGCATGTAATTTATCTGCAACCACTGCAGGGAAAATGAATTGCCAGAAGCGATTTCCCCGCTGTGATTATCGGGTACGGTTACATCAGTAAAGTTTTCCTTTTGTACAGACTTGCGGCACTGGGATGTTGTGGGAGCAGGAGCTGCACTCGCATTATTCAGAGTGGGTCTTGGCTGCATATTGCAGTTAACACTGTTGCAATAGCTGAGAGTAAACTGATTGTTTCCATTTAACACTTCAGATGCTGCAAGTAATAATGACCGCTGCAGTTTGACATAGGGAGAAGGCAGATGAAGCCAAGGTTAGTGCGCCTTGCTTCGCTGGCAGTCAGTGCTGGCTTGAAATGACATTTAATTTCCTGTAGAACATCAATGAAGCCAGGAGGTCATTGGACTGAGGGACTATTCTACTTAACAGTATGCGCACAGGACCCATGAAAAACGGCATTGCTCATGCGCCAAAGGCAAACTCCTTCTTCTCAAGTGCATCTGGATGACTGTATACTGTACATAATGTCAGTTGAGAGTTCAATATCACAGGAAATGGAGTAAGACAGATGGAAATTCATGTATTGTGCTGAAATCAGGAAATCAGCACCGGATCGATGCAGTAAGGTGATTGATTGGTGATAACTTTTTGGAAAGTTATGAAACGCCTGCAGAGAGAGCTATGTGTACAGAGACGACTGCTGTTGGGATTACACAGCCATTCACTGCAGCAAACATTAAAAAAAAGTTGTCCACTACTTAGACAACTTCTTCTCATACCCCTCACTTGGCCCCCATAAAATAATAAAACTTATACTCCTGTTCTGGCACCATTCCAGCGATGTCGGCACTCCTTCTCCCGGGGCTCTCGTGCTGTTGCTGTGAAGCTGGCACCCAATCAGTGCTTTGGTCTCTGTCCCTGCCTCCTGTCAAATTGAGCAGGAAGAGGAAGTCTGAGGTCAGCTGCAGCCCGGACTTCCTCTTCATGTACGATTTGTCCAAAGGCTGGGACAGTGACGCCAGTGCTGATTGGGCACCAGTGTCATGTGTCACAACAACCGCACGCGACCTTCGGGACAGCGATTGCGGGAACTGTGCCAGCATGGGAGGTAAGTATAGGCTTTATTTTATGAGGGCCACACATTTTGATCAAGAAGGGATTGTCCTAGTAGTGGAAAATCCATGTAATGCTTCTTTAGCTGCACTGCCCTGAGCTACAACTCCCAGCAAACTTTGCTCCTCTTTACATTCTGGAAGAGGAGGAGTAGCATACAAAGAGACTGTTTGGCTGGGTTAGAGAAGAAAAGAGGAGCTAGCTAGGCACATAGAGCTGTGTGCTCCTCCATTGCAAATTGGTGAGAGTTAGCAGAGAATATAGCCACCAAAATGGTGCTGACAGCCCAGAAGCTCTGAGTCTGAGGGAAGAAGATAATCCTGAAGCTGAACCAGATTACGAGGGGGTATCAATCACCGCTTGGCTTGTCCCAGGGAAGATTCCTGCCCACACTCCATGTGCTCCCAGGAATCTGAACAATGCTGCTCTAAGCTGGAGACCAGTGTGATTAGAAAGTTGCTGCTTCAAGGAGTTGCGTACATCCAGCTGGAACTTCTGGTTCCACTACCAATGGCTCTTTAAGCAAACTGGAGTTGAGATGTTACTGGGACTAGTGGTTCTACTGCTAAGGAGTGCTATGCATGCAGGTGACACGTGTTGTTCGTGGACCCAATGTGCCACAGGGCCGGGCTTGCCTAGGAAGGGGCATAGCTAAGCGGCTACCTGGTTTTCACTGGAGCTCCTGCCTGATGGTGTAGTCAGGCTTCAAATGCAGGTAGCCATCAGGTACCACTCCTAGGCAGGCGCCGGTACTGCAGCTGCTGAACCTCATTCAGACTATTAGATTCTGGATCCTCAGCAGAACGGTTACTGACAGACTCAGACAGGGCTGATTCAGAGCCTGGTTTTAAGAGTCCGGATATACAGAATACACATCAGATAGGCACAGGTTCAGACACAGGTCTTGGATATAGCTTCAGGTCCTAGCTGCACACAGATCAAGGAACAAGGTTCCGGCACTGATGGCACAGGGACCAGGGGTTTAGTGTTAAGGCACTGACCAAATACTGACCAGGGGACAAGGTTCAGGAACTGGCAGCTGCACTTGGATCATGTACTAGGGGTTCAGGACTCTGGCCACACCAGAACCAGGGGACTTGACAACTCACTATTTGCATCACTAGCACACTGATACTTGTTGCTTCGCCACATCACTATTGGCAAGGGTGCCTTTTAGGCAGGATGACTTCCAGCAATTGGCTGAGGGCCATCTTGCAGATGCACATGCTGGCCATTTTAAAAAAGCAGGTCAGTGCATGCACTAGTCGTGCCGTCGTGAACTAGACCAGAAAGCAGGGAGCATGCCGAGAGGGACGGGGATGCAACAAACGCAGCCACCACAATGAGTCTGTCAGTGTTCCTGAAAGGAGGGGGGAAGTAGATCCATGTGGGGACTTGTTAGAAGAAGTTAAAGAGAGAACTGTTCCAGAATGATTTTGCTTTTATCATGACATTAAGTGCACCAACGGTTCCTGAAAGTGTGCCAACATCCTCGGCATCTGGGACCCAGCATTGGACTTTATTATTTGCATTACTGCAGCTATTTGTGGGTTAAGTGTGATTAGTTAGGAATGTGTCTAAATGAAAGCAAAGGGAAAGTGTCATCTTTAACATTCGCCCCTTCTTCAAAGCCCATCTTGTACCTGTATAATTGCAGATTGTGTGACATTATTGGTTTTGCTGTTCTTTTTTGTGCCCCTGCATTTTTCACCATTTATCCTCCTATAAATAAACCTGTGTGTTCAGTGTCAATCAATTTCACCTCTTCTGAGTGTGAACGGAGCATGGACAAGGGTTTAATGAGTCAACCTGTGGCAGAGGAGGAAGGACCTCCTGCATTCCCCTAGAGCTGCCAGCAAAATTCAGGTGCGTGCCATATTAAGGTGAGAACTACTGGGCACCCTGCCCATGGAGGCAGCTTAAAGGGGTGTTACAAGTAATTTTCCAATCTAATGAATGATGAGTGATAACTTGCAGATCAGTTGGAGCCCAACCTCCTGGACCCCACCAATCCTAATAATGAAATGACTAATGGGAATAGAACGATGACATTGCACGAGCACCACTTCTTCATGTTCGTAGTTTGGCGTAACTGGGTAATAACTTTTTCTATAATGGGAATAACTCTTTAAATCTTCACAGTAATGTTGACAATCAACCCCATTTAATATAAATGATGGAACCAACTTTGGCTACAATAGGCCATAATTTAGAAAACTGCTGGGAATTAATCTGGAAGAGTTTTGCTCATTTTTTGTTATTGTCATATTGGTAAATTGTGTATTCCAATAACTGAACTCGTCACTGATGAATGTTATTAATAGGAGCTGAAGGAATGATGGGTAACGTGATGAATAGAAAAACTGGCAGATGCTGGAGAACGAGAATTAAGATAAGCGGGAATGACAGGAGCATACAAATATTTTTAAATAGTTCTATAATGACATCTAATTTATACAGCGGGGAGAGGAGAGAATGCCAGGAAGATGATGGGGGCGGATATTAGCGTTGCAAATCATGATTTATTTTTTGTTTTTTATAAAGTTTTAAAAGTTATTTTCGAAAGTTCTATTTCATGTGGGAAAGTAATAAGAAATAAGAAAGGAGAAGGGAAATGAAGAGATGACAGATAATAAAGTTGGTGAGGAACAATAATGAGATTATTCAACATATCGATAAATATGATAAAAGGGACGAATGTGATCGGAGAGATTTGCAACGTATGCATTAAAAAATATGAATGCCACAGTGATGAGTAGTGGTGGGGAAGGGAGCAATTAAATCAATTTTATTTATTTTTAAAAAAAATTTTTTAAACTTCAGAAAGTAATGTTGGTGGGGAAATCCTACAGCCCAGAGTGTTCTGCCCATGCATAGTTTATATAATGCTAAACCTTACTCTGTGCAAATTGTCTAAAATGGTAGCTGCTATTCTATACATTATATAACATTTCATCAGCTAGAGAATGATCACATGACCTCAGTCAGGTTTTCCCGTAATGCCTTTCCGCTGTCAGATCACATGGTGTAGCAAAGCCAATCAGCAGGGACTATTGTAGCCTGTATAAAAGCAAATGCAGGGAATGCAGCAACTATTTTGTACTGAATCTGGATAGTGATTGGAAGTCACAGAATTTCCTTAGAAATGGGGAGACAAAGCTGTAAAACTCTAAAGAAACATTAGTGTGACAAATCAGTGAGGAAAAGAGATAAGCGTTATACAGTCATGGCCAAAAGTGTTGGCACCCTTGAAATTGTTCCAGAAAATGAAGCATTTTTTCCACCTCTGGCATGGAGTGCCTTGACTGTGTGTAAGGAATCATGGAAATCTGAAGACAACCAAAAGATTTTGGGTGGCAGTGTAGTGCGAACACTTTCAGCCATGACTGTAGATGTTTTTCAGACCAGTTGTGATCTATTAAGTACTTTAAAATCATGGCAAATTGAATTTCCTGGGAAAATTTTGCAAATTTAAATTTCCTAGGGTTCATTCATCTCTATTTTTGCAGCTTCTATAGAGAGGAGAGAGATATAAACACACAAACTGTATGTAATTTCCCTTGAAGTTATTCTCATTGTTACATTGTGTTTTCTGGAAGATACCAGTGTTAATGATGAGGAATCCGAATGCTACGAATGAAGATGTTTGTGTTCCTCTCTCCGGCTGCTATTACAGTACAAGCCCCATCTATCAGGAGGATGTAGAGAAGGAGCGCTGATTAACAATGCATAGCAGATGGCGCACAGAAAAGTGGACGTCTTAAGCTTCTAACATCATATAGCCATTATCGTCACTGTCACCCTCCAAGTCTGGGAAGCCGCGGTGTAAGACTCACATCCAGCAGCCATGTACTTCATCTCACGCCGCCTTTCAAATCACATTTGTTTATGAAAATTAAGTGGCGGAATAACAACGAGTCTCCCATTTCTGTAGATGCGATTTACATAGTTTTACATAAGCAAAAAAAAAAAACAAGTATGTGTAGTGGGAGCAGAAGTAATCTAATAGAGCCAGATGGAAGCCGAAAGCCCAACTTCAGACGGAGAGCAGTGCACGTCTACGTGCGGCATATGTAATTGGCCGGGATTCTGCCAGCCTTTAATTGTCATAATTTAGGAATGATTGCATTACCCAGAAGTGACGGGGGATTGTGTTATTTTGATTGAAGCATTAGCGGGATTGAATCTTTTCTCCAGATTCAGACAATGCTTCTGCGCAGCCCGCGATCGTCAGCACGCAGGCATCATTAACATAATCGGCTGTAATGAGGCGGCAGAATCGTGACTAATGCTCCGCTCATGTCAGGACATCAGTAAATGGCCTACAAAAGGTGATTAACGTCAGTGCTTCATTTTAAAGTAAATTTAGCAAGTTTCTGCTCTGGTTAATTTAATTTTTAATTTAAAAAAAAAATTGTCTTTTGTAAGATGATAGCAGGTGTGTAGGATGCAGTGACACACAGGAGGCAGAGCAAGGGTTAACAGGTTCTTTATGTATAGGAACAGTAAAGGTACAAGCATGGGGGTAAAAGATGTGATTGGGGATAGAGGAAAGTCCAATGCACTAGAATATAACAGGATAACTTATCAGTCACTGTGCGCTGGAGGAAGGCGCCTGGAAGATCCCTCAGCGGCGTCTCCGATCCGGTCCCGCAGACGAGCGATGCACTTTCTCCTTGCGACGACGAATCCTCCGGGTTCTTCGGCACGCGATCTCCTGATCTGTGCGCATGGTGAAGTAGAGGTGATGGTCGGCGGCACAGAAGAAGCAGAAAGTTCAGTAGGCAAGGCCGCAGTAAAAGCACACAGTCCAGCGGACGCAGCCACAGGCATAGGCTGGTCCTAAGCAGGTACCGCAAGGAAGGGACTAAGTGGTGTCCCCGGTGGTGAGCGGAGCCAAGGTACGTACTCTATTCTGGTCACTACCCGGTGCTGAAGTCTCTCTGAGCTGAGGGTAGGATGTGTCGGCAGTCAGGCTAGCTGGGAGTATAGGCGCAGCTAGCGGGCGTGGGTCTGGGAAGAGGGAGTTAACCATCTCACTGCTCACAAGCTCGGTCCCCGCCTAGTGTCCAGTCTTCCCGCTCAAACTGCTATTTGTCACACCCACCCCCGTCAGTCAGGTGTCCTGAACTGCTCCGGTCAGCAATCTCTTCCCCCTGCAACACTGGTGACAGCCCCGACGGTTCCAGCCCAGACACACAGGAGAGACCATTAGCCTGGCTCTCCTCTCTATATCTTTTCTTATACAAATTTTCCAATCCCCTGCAACAACAGCCAGATTTTCCTATATAAGCACAGTTAATCACAGTCTAGACTTTGCGGGGGCTTCCTCCTATTCTTCAGAAACTATTATGACAAATTTTGGAAATGTTCTAGCCGAAAAGGGGCAAAGTTTATATAAATGTCACACAAAAATTGGGTTTTCCTGTCTAGTTTGCGGAAGTTTTTGATCAGACTGAGGAAAATTACCTAAAGAGGTTGTTCTTAATAAGCTATTATATTATTAATAAATTATATTAATATAATTATTATTATTATTATTAGGCCCATAGTAGTCTTAAGATTAACCCCTTTACCCCCAAGGGTGGTTTGCACGTTAATGACCGGCCCAATTTTTACAATTCTGACCACTGTCCCTTTATGAGGTTATAACTCTGGAACGCTTCAACGAATCCCGGTGATTCTGACAGAGTTTTCTCGAGACATATTGTACTTCATGACAGTGGTAAAATTTCTTTGATATTACCTGCGTTTATTTGTGAAAAAACTGAAATTTGGGGAAAATTTTGAAAATTTCGCAATTTTCCAAACTTCAATTTTTATGCAATTAAATCACAGAGATATGTCACACAAAATACTTAATAAGTAACATTTCCCACATGTCTACTTTATATCAGCACAATTTTGGAACCAACATTTTTTTTGTTAGGGAGTTAAAAGGGTTAAAAGTTACAACGCCTTTTTTTTTAGGGACCACATCTCATTTGAAGTCATTTTGAGGAGTCTATATCATAGAAAATAACCAAGTGTGACACAATTCTAAAAACTGCACCCCTCAAGGTGTTCAAAACCACATTCAAGAAGTTTATTAACCCTTCAGGTGTTTCACAGGAATTTTTGGAATGTTTAAATAAAAATGAACATTTAACTTTTTTTCACAAAAAATTTAATTCAGCTCCAATTTGTTTTATTTTACCAAGGGTAACAGGAGAAAATGGACCCCAAAAGTTGTTGTACAATTGTCCTGATACTCCATATGTGGGGGTAAACCACTGTTTGGGCGCATGGCAGAGCTCGGAAGGGAAGGAGCGCCATTTGACTTTTCAATGCAAAATTGACAGGAATTGAGATGGGACGCCATGTTGCGTTTGGAGAGCCCTTGATGTCCCTAAACATTGAACTCCCCCACAAGTGACACCATTTTGGAAAGTAGACCCCCTAAGGAACTTATCTAGATGTGTGGTGAGCACTTTAACCCATTAAGTGATTCACAGAAGTTTATAATGCAGAGCCGTAAAAATAAAAAATCATATTTTTTCACAAAAGTGATCTTTTCGCCCCCAATTTTTTATTTTCCCAAGGGTAAGAGAAGAAATTGGACCCCAAAAGTTGTTGTCCAATTTGTCCTGAGTACGCTGATACCCCATATGTGGGTGTAAACCATTGTTTGGGCGCAGGGCAGAGCTCGGAAGGGAAGGAGCGCCATTTGACTTTTCAATGCAAAATTGACAGGAATTGAGATGGGACGCCATGTTGCGTTTGGAGAGCCACTGATGTGCCTAAACATTGAAACCCCCCACAACTGACACCATTTTGGAAAGTAGACCCCCTAAGGAACTCATCTAGATGTGTTGTGAGAGCTTTGAACCCCCAAGTGTTTCATTACAGTTTATAACGCAGAGCCGTGAAAATAAAAATTATTTTTTATTTCCACAAAAATTATATTTTAGCCCCCCAATTTTGTATTTTTTCAAGGGTAACAGTTGAAATTGGACCCCAAAAGATATTGTCCAATTTGTCCTGAGTACGCTGATACCCCATATGTGGGGGGGAACCACCGTTTGAGCGCATGGCAGAGCTCGGAACGGAAGGAGCATCATTTGGAATGCTGATGGATTGGTCTGCAGGCGTCACATTGCATTTGCAGAGCCCCTAATGTACCTAAACAGTAGAAACCCACCACAAGTGACCCCATATTGAAAACTAGACCCCTCAAGGAACTTATCTAGATGTGTTGTGAGAATTTTGAACCCCCAAGTGTTTCACTACAGTTTATAACGCAGAGCCGTGAAAATAAAAAAAAAATTTTTTTCCACAAAAATTATTTTTTAGCCCCCAGTTTTGTATTTTCCCAGGGTTAATAGGAGAAATTGGACCACAAAAGTTGTTGCCCAATGTGTCCTGAGTATGCTGATGCCCCATATGTTGGGGTAAACCCCTGTTTGGGCACACGGGAGAGCTCGGAAGGGAAGGAGCACTGTTTTACATTTTCAACGCAGAATTGGCTGGAATTGAGATCGGACGCCATGTCGCGTTTGGAGAGCCCCTGATGTGCCTAAACAGTGGAAACCCCCCAATTATAACTGAAACCCTAATCCAAACACATCCCTAACCTTAATCCCAATGGTAACCCTAACAACACCCCTAACCCTGACACACCCCTAACCCTAATCCCAACCCTATTCCCAACCGTAAATGTAATCCAAACCCTAACTTTAGCCCCAACCCTAACTGTAGCCTTAACCCTAGCCCCAACCCTAACCCTAGCCCTAACCCTAGCCCTAGCCCTAGCCCTAACCCTAGCCCTAACCCTAACCCTAGCCCTAACCCTAGCCCCAGCCCTAACCCTAACTTTAGCCCCAACCCTAACTGTAGCCTTAACCCTAGCCCCAACCCTAACCCTAGCCCTAACCCTGGCCCTAACCCTAGCCCTAACCCTAGCCCTAACCCTAAGTCTAATCCTAGCCCTAAACCTAACCCTAGCCCTAACCCTAACCCTAGCCCTAACCCTAACCCTAATGGAAAAGTAGAAATAAATACAATTTTTTAATTTTTCGCTAACTAAGGGGGTGATGAAGGGAGACTTGATTTACTTTTATAGTGGGGTTTTTAGCGGATTTTTATGATTGGCAGCCATCACACACTGAAAGAAGCTTTTTATTGCAAAAAATATTTTTTGCGTTACCACATTTAGAGAGCTATAATTTTTCCATATTTTGGTCCACAGAGTCATGTGAGGTCTTGTTTTTTGCGGGATGAGTTGACGTTTTTATTGGTAACATTTCCGGGCACGTGAGATGATCACTTTTTATTCCAATTTTTGTGAGGCAGTATGACCAAAAACCAGCTATTCATGAAATTCTTTTGGGGGAGGCGTTTATACCATTCCGCGTTTGGTAAAATGGATAAATCAGTTTTATTTTTCTGGTCAGTACGATTACAGCGATACCTCATTTATATCATTTTTTTATGTTTTGGCACTTTTACACGATAAAAACTATTTTAGAGAAAAAATAATTATTTTTGCATCGCTTTATTCTGAGGACTACAACTTTTTTATTTTTTCTTTGATGATGCTGTATGGCAGCTCGTTTTTTGCAGGACAAGATGATGTTTTCAGAGGTACCATGGTTATTTATATCCGTCTTTTTGATCACGTGTTATTCCACTTTTTGTTTGGCGGGATGATAATAAAGCGTTGTTTTTTGCCTCGTTTTTTTTTGCGGTGTTCACTGAAGGGGTTAACTAGTGGGACAGTTTTATAGGTCGGGTCGTTACGGACATGGCAATACTAAATATGTGTACTTTTATTGTTTTTTTTAATTTAGATAAAGAAATGTATTTATATTAACAATATTTTTTATTTTTTTATAAATTTTTGGGGGGAATGTTTTTTTTTTTTTACACATGTGAATATTTTTTTTACACTATAACATTGCCCCAGGGGGGCATCATGTTATAGTGTAAGATCGCTGATCTGACAGTTTGCACAGCATTCTGTCAGATCGGCGATCTGAAGTGCACAGCTCCTCCAGGCTTCCTGGCACCTGCTCTGAGCAAGAGCTGTGAAGGCACCTCCCTGCAGTACCCGGATGCCGTGGCCATTTTGGATCTGGGCCTGCTGCAGGGAGGAGGAGGTAAGAGACCCTCGGAGCAATGCGATCACATCGTGTTGCTCCGGGGGGTCTCAGGGAAGCACGCAGGGAGCCCCCTCCCTGCGCGATGCTTCTCTATACCGCCGGAACACTGCAATCATGTTTGATCGCAGTGTGCCGGGGGTTAATGTGCCGGAGGCGGTCCGTGACCGCTCCTGGCACATAGTGCCGGATGTCAGCTGCGATAGTCAGCTGACACCCAGCCGCAATCGGCCGCGCTCCCCCCGTGAGAGCGGCCGATCGCATATGGCGTACTATCCCGTCGGTGGTCATACGGGCCCACCCCACCTCGACGGGATAGTATGTCCAATGTCAGAAAGGGGTTAAAAAAAAGAAAAAAAAAAGCCTCATGACTGTCGGTAGAAAAAAGGAAAAATTATAGCTCTCAAATATGTTGAAACAAAGTTTTTGCAAAAAAGTCTTTGTGTGTGACAGCAGCCAAACCTAAAAACCCAATATAAATCTGGCATCTCTGTAATAGCACAGACCTGAAGAATAAAATTGTCTAATCACTTATACCGCATGAGGAACGGCAAACAAAAAAAAAAATTCACCTGCTGTTGATTTGTTCATTCTATCTCCAAAAGACTGCAGTGACGCTCTTTCACCGGGATTTCCCTTGTAAATCTTTGAAATACATGATTGAGGCAGAACTTTCGGCAAAAGATTCCATATAATAAGGCAGGTGGAGGCACTGTGGACGCAGTCTGACCTGTGATACGGCGATGTCCGTCTTTTTAGAATTTCATAAAAGTACCATCAAAGTTTTGTACACCACTGAAAAAAGGGCAATGCTGAACCGAGACTAGACTGAGTCCAGAGTAATGCTGCTGCTTCATTATGGTGAATGGATCCTTCATCTTAATCACGTCACTCGAAGATTTAGATGGAAACCTCAATATAAGTACTCAGCGTAGAGTGCGGGATAAATGTGATCCCAAACGTTATGCAAAATGCTCCTATTAAGAGCTTCAGCTCAATCCACAAAAAAGCAAGTTCCCACTGAGCGATGAGAGCCTTCCTAATTTACCGATGCTTGTCTCCAGAAGCATGAGCTGGGCATAACTTACACTACAATGTACGGGCACGACAACCGCAGTTTGCAATTTTCACTCAGCGACATCCAATGCTCCTTGTTTCTGGAAAACACCCATTGAGTTCATATAGTCACTATACCTGTAGATAAATTCCAAAATGGGGTCACTTGCGGGGGGGATTCTGCTCTTCTAGCACTTGGAGGCTCTGTATATGGAGTCCACAAACTATTCTAGGAAAATCTGTTCTCCAGGTGGCAAAGAACACTCCATCTCTCCTGATTCTCACCGTATGGTTAAGCAGTACTGTACAGCCACATATGGGGTATTTCTACATTCAGCAGAAACTGTGGGACACATTTTGGTGCCATTTTTACCCACATCTAGTGTTGAGCATTCCGATACCGCAAGTATCGGGTATCGGCCGATACTTGCGTTATCGGAATTCCGATACCGAGTTCCGATACTTTTGTGGTATCGGGAATCGGTGTTGGAACCATATTCATGTGTAAAATAAAGAATTAAAATAAAAAATATGGATATACTCACCTCTCCGGTGGCCCCTGGATCTTACCGCTGTAACCGGGAGCCTTTGTTCCTAAGAATGAGAGCGTGAAGGGCCTTCGATGACGTCGCGGCTTCTGATTGGTTGCGTGACCGCTCATGTGACCGCTCACGCGACCAATCAGAAGCCGCGACGTCACCGAAGGTCCTTCACGGGCTCATTCTTAGGAACGGAGGCTCCCAGTTACAGCGGTAAGGTCCAGGGGCCGCCGGAGAGGTGAGTATATGGATATATATGGATATACTCACCTCTCCGGTGGCCCCTGGATCTTACCGCTGTAACCAGGAGCCTCCGTTCCTAAGAATGAGCCCGTGAAGGACCTTCAATGACGTCGCGGCTGACGTCGCGGCTTCTGATTGGTCGCGTGAGCGGTCACATGAGCGGTCACGCGACCAATCAGAAGCCGCGACGTCATCGAAGGCCCTTAATGCGCTCATTCTTAGGAACAAAGGCTCCCGGTTACAGCGGTAAGATCCAGGGGCCGCCGGAGAGGTGAGTATATCCATATTTTTTATTTTAATTCTTTATTTTACACATGAATATGGATCCCAGGGCCTGAAGGAGAGTTTCCTCTCCTTCAGACCCTGGGAACCATTCCGATACTTTGCGTCCCATTGAAATGCATTGGTATCGGGTATCGGTATCGGCGATATCCGATATTTTTCGGGTATCGGCCGATACTATCCGATACCAATACTTTCAAGTATCGGACGGTATCGCTCAACACTACCCACATCCCAATATGAAAATTTAAAATCTGGGGCAAAAATTAAATTTTGGTGGTAAAAATGTAATTCTTTTCTTCACAGCTCAATTGTATAACATTCTGTGACACAACTGTGGTGTCAATATGATGACTGCAGCCCTAGATGAATTCATTGAGAAGTGTAGTTTGTAAAATGGGGTCTCATATGAGGATTCTGCTATTCCGGCACCTCAGGGGCTCTCCCAGTCTTTCTTGGTAGCAGCAACCATAACAGTGAACTCTGCACTAGAATATGGCGCTCCTTCCCTTTTTGAGCTTTGCACTGTGCCTGAAGAGTATTTCTCGATTACATGTAGGTTATTGGTGCACTCAGGAGAAATTTTTGCAAAAACAAACTGAGGTCCAGTTTTTCCAATTAGCCCTAAGAAAAATTAAAAACTTGGGGCTGAAACAATATTTTTGGTGTAAAAATTTATTTTTTTCTCCACCACCCAATGGTATAAAATTCTGTGAGGCACATGTGGTGTCAACATGCTCACTGCACCCCTACGTGAATTCATTAGTGGGCGTAGTTTTCAAAATGAGGTCACTTAGGCTAGGTTCACATTGCGTTAGGGCAATCCGTTTAGCACTAGCGCTAGCGGATTGCGCTAACGCAATGTTTTTGTAGGGGCCGCGTTTAGGGGTCGCGCTAACGTCCCCGCTCTCGCAGATCCCCGATCTGCGAGAGCGGGGAACGGACCTCGGGTGCGCCACGGACGCTGCAAGCAGCGTCCGAGGCGCGCTACAAAAGAACGGCACATCGCTAGCGCGAGCCGAAAAAGGCACGCGCTAGCGATGCGCTACAGGCGAAATTTACATTGCTGTCAATGGGTGCGCTAACGGACCCGTTGCACGGCGTTAATTGCGACATTTTCGCCGTGCAACGCTGTCCGTTAGCGATCACCCACTAACGCAATGTGAACCTAGCCTTATGGGAGTTTACTGTTCCGGCACCTCAGGGGCTCTGCCAATGTGACATGGCACCCTCAAACCATCCCAGAAAAATCTGAACTCCAATATGGCACTACTTCCCTTCTGAGCTTCGCACTGTGCCTCAAAAGTCATTTTTGACCACAGATGGGGTATTGTTGTACTCAGGAGAAATTGCACAACAAATTTTGGGGTCCATTTTCTCCAGCTATGCTTGTGAAAATGAAAAAAATGGGGCTGAAGCAAAATTTTTGTGGGAATTTTTTTTTTTTTTTTACAGATCATTGTTGTAAAATTCTGTGAAGCACCTGTGAGATCAAGGTGCTCACCACCAAATGTCAAGATAAATTCCTTGAGATGTCCAGTTTCCAAAATAGAATCACTTGTGGGGGGCTTCCACTGTTTAAGCAAATCAAGGGCTCACCAAATGCAACATGGCGTCAGCTAATGATTCCAGCCAATTTTGCATTCAAAAGGTCAAACGGTTCTTCTTCCCTTCAGAACCTTGCCGTTTCTGCATATTTTTATTCTCTGGATCGCGGTGGGGTCACTGTTTTCTGATCTTCATTCATTGTATAATTATTACACCTTGTGATTTTGTGAAATCCCTTTAACTCACAATGCTAAATAAAACATATATAAAGTATCATAATATATGTTGTAAATTGGTTTCCATGATTTCTTGGGGCCCATATTTAGAAATCCAACTTGGAAGCCAAATCCTTGATTAATAGGAGCGATGGGTTAGAGTGAAGTCTGCATCATAGCACCAACCACAAGAGACAGAAACCACCAAATATAATTTATGAGGCTCCCCTGGCCTTATAACTACCCTAATGCTTCATACACCTCACCTTATGGCGATAAAGAACAGAGATGTATGGGAAGGAGGTCTAGTTTGAATAAATTATAATATTTAAAAGGAACTGTTCCATAAACGTGCTTTCTGTTCTATAAGGAGATAAAGTCTCTTCTTTGCTCTTAAAAATATATCCGGCTCTCAGCAAACATTATTTATCACCTGGAACATTCTGTGCCTTATTTTATGATTGACCCTTTTAATTATGTGATGCAGATATGTATGACTTTAAATGGGGTCAGGGGGGTTTATGGAAACAGTAATTAGACGATTTCTCTCAATTAATAGAAGTTTTTTGTTTGTTTGTTTGTTTTTTTTCATTTTTGTGTGACAAAGAAATGGTCAGTGTCCAAATTTAGTGATGAGTAAACATAAAATTGAGGATGCTGAAGCCTCCTTTTCTCCAGATCTGTGTCTCTGGGATTGATAGTCCCTCTGACTTTACATAAAAAAGATATTAGGTAAGAACAATTTGTGGCCAAAAAGTTTTGACACTGTCACAAGTTCTAGCTTTCATAAAGTTTGATGCTTCAGTGTGTTTTTCTCCTTTATCCGTATTTCTGTGGCTACTGAAGTATAATTATCAGCATTTCATAAGTTTTTAAACTTTTATTGACAAATACATGAAGTTTCTGTAAAGCCTCAATATTTCCAGCACTACCCCTTAGGCTATGAGCACACGTTGTGGATTTTGCTGCAGATCCGCTGCGGATCTGCAGCAGTTTTCCATGCGTTGTACAGTCCAATATAAACGTATGGAAAACAAAATCCGCAGTGCACATGCTATGGAAAAAAACGTGCTGAAATGCTGCATTTTTTTCCGCAGCATGTCAATTCTTTGTGCAGATTCCGTAGCGGTTTACACCTGCCCTATAATAGGAATCCGCAGGTGTAAAACCGCAGGTGGAATCTGCATAAACCGCGGCAAATCCGCGGGTAATCCGCAGTGCGGATTTTGCAAAAACAGTGTGGAAAAATCCGCACACCAATCCGCAACGTGTGTACATAGCCTTACTTCTCCAGACTTCTGCCCTTCGCCCTGGCAGCTGGATCTCGGCTTCTGGGCAGAACCTGACTGATGGCCGCCCGTTCTTGCCTCATTAGCGCTCAGAATTAATCATAATTTCTTGGTTTTTATTTTTAATTTTTTGAGAACTGGCCTTAGTTTCTCAATGTGTTTAAGATCTGGGGAGTTTCCTGCTGTGAGCCTGAATGTTCAATGTTTTGTTCACTGAGCTACTTAGTTATAACTTCTGCTTTCTGACATAGTCTCCATCATGCTGGAAAAAGCATTGATCGTCACCACATTGCTCTGGGATCGTTGGCAGAAGTTTCTCTTGGTGGAGGTTTAGATTCCATTCTTAATTCATGTGAAGAGCGACGTGCCAGTGTAAAGAGACGTATAGGCAATGCAAGGCTCCTCTAAGAAATTTAAAGATGCAAACTGTTTCTGCCACCTACTGAAAGTAGCAATCCAAAAACGCAATATTGACCATTTCACTGAGCCTTGCGACACAACTTAGGCTAAAAGCGAAATCAGATAATTTGTTTGCGGAAACATGTTTCGGGGTGTTTGCCCCTCATCAGTGCAAATAAAAAAAATCTTATTTTCCTGTATTAGAGGCTTCAGAATAGGATCTATGGGGTAATGTCTCTCTGAAGAGGAAATTTTCATATTTCATTTCCCAGAGGAGCATTATATGGCCTATAAGTCTCATTAAACTGGCATGTAATTCTCCAAAAGAAGAGACATTACCTCTTAGACTCCAATACGAGGCCTCTCATGCAGCCAAATCAGAACTTTTGCTTTGAACTGATGACTGCGTGGCAAACACCCCAAAACACACGTCTGCAGAAGAGTATCTGGTTTGACTTTTATCCTAAGCTCGGTAAACGGTTGATATTGACTTTTAGGATTGCCAATCACTGTACGTTTATGATGTTGGTGTGAGTTGGTTATACGTATGACCACCATGTCGCTGTTATAGCACAGGCTCAGGGGTTAAACCTGCACAACTACAGCTGTTTAAGCTCTATATTATAGCTCACCACGTTCTGACTTGGAGGTAACTTTCCGAAAAACAACTTTTTGGAGTTGTTTTCCATCTCCAAGAGTCACTGGGTAAAACGTCCAATATTTTGATTGACGCAGATAGAATGTTTGGCGAAGATTTGTCGAATTCCAATTTAAAAGTATCTGCTAATATCTAACTGTGTGCTCAAATGATATGTCTTGCCCTTCAAAAAAACATTCCCTCCTTTGATTATTTACTTAAATTGTTCTTGAACATTTGATGGTCGGGCTCCAGAACAGTTGACTGCATTGGCGGTAGTGTTTATGTGCACTCTTAGGTAGTAATAATCTATACCTTTCAAATAGAAGTGGATGTCTTTACATTAGGTGTAGTGTTCATTTTCAATGTAATCAGGCGTTAGATCTGTGACGGTGACGGGGCACCCAGCACATGTTTATAGCCGATCGTGTGTGGACCAGGTAGCAGATTACTCTACACATCATCGTGATATCTGCTGGAATTTACTGAACCGAGTTCATACTCGTATTGTAATTTATTGAAATTCATTCCCTTTTTCCCCCATAGTTTCCCTTGAGCTTATCGCCCGGCATCGCCCTCTGAAAATATCCGTATAAAGGTGAACAAGCTGTCAAACTGTCCATAAAATGACTGATGGGAAGTGGAAAATGCAATATTTCATAAAGGAATTCATGGCTTCTTTGCAAATACGTTGTGTACAGCGTATATACTCCGCTACTGGGAAATACTCCAATCCTTGGATCTTACTGGGAAATACTCCAATCCTTGGATTTTACAGGGGCTTTTCTTCAGACATTTCAAGTTTTATTTTTTTATTTATTTTTTTTTATCTTTTTAAATTCACTTTTATATTAAATTGGCAGATCCTGTGTTTCCACCCCGTATAAAAATAAAAAATATAAGAAAAATGTTTTACCATGTTTTAAAAAGATATTATTTTCCTCCTGCCGAGTAATAAAAGTCACCAGAATTTCTGCATCTTTTCATGTAGTATTAGGTTGTTTCCTTTTAAGAGAATCAACTACGTCTCTGAGGATTAGATACTTCCTCCTTAGGCATTAAAATCTGCTGTACTGCCTCACACTATCTGCATTGTTCATTTCATGTTTTATGGCTTCTCTTCCCATCTCTATGGCTAAGCTGTGAGCTGTGACGTCCTCTCACTATTCAGATTCGACACAGTGGCAGCTGTATTCCCTGCCTCTGCTTTTCATACTGGCTCCAAAAGTCTCCTTATTGGCTGTTCTATACCATGTGATATCTTCAAGGCATTATAAGGAAGCCCTTACAGCCACACTTGAGATCATGTGGCATAACATATTGATGCAATCTTCTGGAATGTGTAAACTAACCGCAACTGTTGTGTATATGATTCGCGTGACGCAAATTGATCAAATTAGCTGAGATGAGCAAATCCTGAACAGGTCATCTGGGAGCAGCATGATGTAGGAGCGGAGACCCTGATTCCAGCGATGTGTCACTTACTAGGCTGAAATTTTGCAGTTTCAATAAAATCAGTGTTTTATCAGTAGGAGATTATCACTACAGGACTGTGTTTTGTGCGTCCTGGTCCAACTACACCCCCACCACTGATTGGCAGCTTTCTGTGCATGTTGTATATTAACAGAAAGCTGCTAATCCGTGGTGGGGACGAGGTTATACACTGTTCAGCATTCAGAGCTCTGCAGCAGGTAAAACTATGATTCTATCACACGTGCTGCACCCAGCAAACAAAGTGATACATCACTGGAATCAGGGTCCCTGTCCCTACATAATGCTGATGTCTGATTACATAGCAAATACAGAAACTGCTGACATATTCCCTCTTGATATTAGCTATTCTCATCTAAGCCCATGTTCTCCTGATATAGGAAAATTTTAGACACCACCACTCCCCCCCAATGGGCCAAGTTCATTATTGCTTTTGTACCGGTTTTTAGTAGTTTTTTTTCTGTTTTTCATTGTGCTTTTTTAAAGCCTATTTTATATTTTATGTGTTCACTTGTAAAGCAAAATACTTTTATATTCACCATTGCCGGAGCGGTTTGTAGTTTTCCAGATGCTTTTGACTAATTCATCAAGTGACTCGTTAAAAAGTCATAACATTTTTCACAATTGTAGTCCAGTTCCACTCCAATGGACTAATTTTATGTGTGGAAGTTATTTTCCTCCACCTAACAAAACATGAGACATTTTACCCTAAAAAGTTATAAAATGATTCAAAATAAAACATAGAGCATTATTTATTTTTCTGTAAAATTTGTAAACGTTATGAACCACTTTGAAGAATTCAGAGCACAATAAGTCAAAGAATAATGCAAGACAAGAAAAGAAAAGGGAAAGAAACTGCAAATGATGTATCAGGCCCTTCTAACACAAGACATTATAGTGTTGGCTTTTGGTACAGCTGAATGACATTGAGAGCTGTTATTTATCACTGATGACACCTCCCCAAGAAGAACGATGACGCATTCATGGTATAGATGCCTTACGTAGGTTATAACCCAAAATGTATCATTTTACTTGTTTTGTCAACACTTATCCGACTTTCTATAATAAGATACCAACAAAAGAACACCTTCACACTAGACCAGAAATAATAAAAATGTAAACTTTATTATAACATACATAAAATGATGCATAAAAATTGGGCAGTAACCACAAGTGCAGCAGCAAAAGTGGGACACACGCAGAAACAACCTCTATATAAATATGTATACAGCAGTAACATGAGGATAATATGAGAATAATATATAGCTCAATACTAGATAAGTACAACTAGGATGCAGGAAAATAATGGAACATGTAAGAAGTCAAAATGTGCGAAACGCGCGTCGGGTGTGGTGGGTCCCCGGGTTCCTCCTCTTGGTAACTATATTTATTTTATATCTATGCAGTATTTACATGGTCGGTGTTAGGCTGTTTAGATGAGTTCACTCTGTCTTATGGGTGTGTTATGGACATTTATATATATACTAGCTGTACTACCCGGCTTCGCCCGGGTTAATGACTGCTGTTAGCAAAATAGAATGTGTTAACAAAAATGTATTCTGCACACAAAAACCACAAAACAAATAGATAGAAATGTAATTATTAAAAGGCAAAAACTAAGCTAATAGAAGCATTTCACAACATATATTAGCTTTGTTATACTGAGAATGTCTTTGTTGCCTATATTAACCAATCAGAGCTCAGGTTAATTAACTGTAGCAAAATAGAAGCTGAGCTGTGATTGGTTGCTATTGGCAGCCTGATAAATCCCCAGCCAACAGGAAGCCCACCCCCTGGCAGTATATATTAGCTTACACATACACATAATAGACAGGTCATGTGACTGACAGCTGCCGTATTTCCTATATGGTACATTTGTTGCTCTTGTAGTTTGTCTGCTTATTAATCAGATTTTTATTTTTGAAGGATAATACCAGACTTGTGTGTGTTTTAGGGCGAGTTTCATGTGTCAAGTTGTGTGTGTTGAGTTGCGTGTGGCGACATGCATGTAGCGACTTTTGTGAGATGAGTTTTGTGTGGCGACATGCGTGTAGCAACATTTTGTGTGTCGAGTTGCATGTGACAGGTTAGTGTAGCAAGTTGTGTGCAGCAAGATTTGTGCATGGCGAGTTTTGCGCGTGGCGAGTTTTATGTGTGGTGCGTTTTGAGTATGTGCAAGTTTTGTGTGAGGCAACTTTTGCATGTGGTGCAACTTTTGTACATGTGGCAATTTTTCTGTGTGTGCAAGTTTTGCATGAGGTGAGTTTTCCATGAGGTGAGTTTTGCACGTGTGGCGAGTTTTGCGTGAGCCTAGTTTTGCATATGGCGAGTTTTGCATGTAGCGAGTTTTGCGCGTTGCGAGTTTTGAGTGGTGACTTTTGTGTTTCGACTTTTATGTGGCGAGGTTGGTGTGTGTGTGGTGAAATGTGTGCTGAGGGTCGTATATGTGTTCAAGCACGTGGTAGTGTGTGGCGCATTTTGTGTTTGTGTTCATATCCCCGTGTGTGGTGAGTATCCCATGTCGGGGCCCCACCTTAGCAACTGTACGGTATATACCCTTTGGCGCCATCGCTCTCATTCTTTAAGTCCTCATTGTTCACATCTGGCAGCTGTCAATTTTCCTCCAACACTTTTCCCTTCACTTTTTCCCCATTATGTAGATAGGGGCAAAATTGTTTGGTGAATTGGAACGCGCGGGGTTAAAATTTCACCTCACAACATAGCCTATGACGCTCTCGGGGTCCAGACGTGTGACTGTGCAAAATTTTGTGGCTGTAGCTGCGACGGTGCAGATGCCAATCCCGGACATACACACATACATACATACACACATTCAGCTTTATATATTAGATATACCTGTATGTAATCTCCTGTATATAGTATATACCTGTGTGTCATCTCGCCTATATATAGTATATATCTGTGTGTCATCTCCTCCTGTATATAGTATATACCTGTATGTCATCTCCTCCTATACATAGCATATACCTGTATGTCATCTCCTCCTGTATATACTATATACCTGTAGGTAATCTGCTCCTGTATATAGTATATACCTGTGTGTCATCTCCTCCTGTATATAGTATATACCTGTATGTCATCTCGTCCTGTATGTAGTATGTACCTGTATGTCATCTCCTCCTCTATATAGTATATACCTGTGTGTCATCTCTCCTGTATATAGTATATATCTGTGTGTCATCTCCTCCTGTATATAGTATATACCTGTGTGTCATCTCCCCTGTAAATAGTATATACCTGTGTGTCATCTCCTCCTGTATATAGTATATATCTGTATGTCATCTCCTCCTGTATTAGACCTCGTTCACACGTTATTTGGTCAGTATTTTTACCTCAGTATTTGTAAGCTAAAATGGCAGCCTGATAAATCCCCAGCCAACAGTAAGCCCACCCCCTGGCAGTATATATTAGCTCACACATACACATAATAGACTGGTCATGTGACTGACAGCTGCCGGATTCCTATATGGTACATTTGTTGCTCTTGTAGTTTGTCTGCTTATTAATCAGATTTTTATTTTTGAAGGATAATACCAGACTTGTGTGTGTTTTAGGGCGAGTTTCGTGTGTCAAGTTGTGTGTGTTGAGTTGCGTGTGGCGACATGCATGTAGGGACTTTTGTGAGATGAGTTTTGTGTGGCGACATGCGTGTAGCAACTTTTTGTGTGTCGAGTTGCATGTGACAGGTTAGCGTTGTGTGCAGCAAGTTTTGCGCATGGCGAGTTTTGCGCGTGGCGAGTTTTATGTGTGGTGCCTTTTGAGTATGTGCAAGTTTTGTGTGAGGCAACTTTTGCATGTGTTGCAACTTTTGTGCATGTGGCAATTTTTCTGCGTGTGGCAATTTTTCTGCGTGTGCAAGTTTTGCGTGTGGCGAGTTTTCCATGAGGTGAGTTTTGCACGTGTGGCGAGTTTTGCATGTAGAGAGTTTTGCGCGTGGCGAGTTTTGAGCGGCGACTTTTGTGTTTCTACTTTTATGTGGCGAGGTTGGTGTATGTGTGGTGAAATGTGCGCTGAGGGTGGTATATGTGTTCGAGCACGTGGTAGTATGTGGCGCATTTTGTGTGTGTGTTCATATCCCCGTGGTGGTGTGGTGATTATCCCATGTTGGGGCCCCACCTTAGCAACTGTACAGTATATACTCTTTGGCGCCATCGCTGTCATTCTTTAAGTCCCCCTTGTTCACATCTGGCAGCTGTTAATTTGCCTCCAACACTTTTCCTTTCATTTTTTCCCCATTATGTAGATAGGGGCAAAATTGTTTGGTGAATTGGAAAGCGCGGGGTTAAAATTTCACCTCACAACATAGCTTTGATGCTCTCAGGGTCCAGACGTGTGACTGTGCAAAATTTTGTGCCTGTAGCTGCGACGCCTCCAACACTTTTCCTTTCACTTTTTCCCCATTATGTCGATAGGGGCAAAATTGTTTGGTGAATTGGAAAGCGCGGGGTTAAAATTTCACCTCACAACATAGCCTATGACGCTCTCGGGGTCCAGACGTGTGACTGTGCAAAATTTTGTGGCTGTAGCTGCGACGGTTCAGATGCCAATCCCGGACATACATACATACATACATACATACACACACACACATTCAGCTTTATATATTAGATATTCACGTTATTATTCATCTAACTATTCATTTTGACTTCTTACATGTTCCATTATTTTCCTGCATCCTAGTTGTACTTATCTAGTATTGAGCTATATATTACTCTCATATGTCTGCAGTGTGATTCCTATAAGTGTGTCCTAGAAGTGTGAAGATTACAGTAGAATTAAAACCTGAAAGATGTATACAGACTGTGCCCTGCTACCTGCCACCATCGCACTCTAACAAGCATCTCTATTCTTCCGACAGGTATGTTCATCCACCCAGCTCTCCTGCTCTCCTGCTGTCTGTCTATGAAGCGCACATAGTACATCACCCAGCTTTGCACATAGACCCGCCTCTGCACCTAGCATCCACATGGTATGTTCATCCACCCAGCTCTCCTGCTCTCCTGCTGTCTGTCTATGAAGTGCACATAGTACATCACCCAGCTTTGCACATAGACCCGCCTCTGCACCTAGCATTCACATGGTATGTTCATCCACCCAGCTCTCCTGCTCTCCTGCTGTCTGTATATGAAGTGCACATAGTACATCACCCAGCTTTGCACATAGACTTTCCTCAGCTCCTAGCATTCTCATGGTATGTTCATCCACCCAGCTCTCCTGCTCTCCTGCTGTCTGTCTATGAAGTGCACATAGTACATCACCCAGCTTTGCACATAGACTTTCCTCAGCTCCTAGCATTCTCATGGTATGCATTTCAGCTAACCCCAGCTCTACCCTAGTGTTATTTATGACCTTGTTTACTCAGGCTTGATTGTATGCATCCAGTCCACTCTTAATTCTCTGACCAAGATGAACAGAGACCACTCCTCTCTGATTCACACCTGAATGCACCACTTAGTTGTACTTATATTGCATAGCTCAAGTCTGCAATGACTTCAGTCTGCAGTGTGATTCCTCTAAGTGTGTCCTAGAAGTGTGAAGATTACAGTAGAATTAAAACCTGAATTGAACCTGAAGGGAACAGAAGGTAACTGGCCAGTAACTGTAAACAATGTTTCTGTTTATTTTCACTCTCGCCCCTATAATCCTTCACTTTATGCTACCTCCCCTAATCCCCACACCAAGTAAGGAACTGTTTATCTCTGCTTCAATCCTCCCCATCCATCTCACCTCTTCCTCAAAACTGTTCCTTAACATACAATCCTCTGCCTCCAAACACAGACAGCCCCGTCATGCCCTCTCCTGCTCCCACCTGCTAACACTATCTCTGCTCCTTCTCACTGCTGGTGATATCGCTCCAAATCCTGGTCCTCCTCACCACATTCCCACAGTCATTTCTACCTCCCATCCATGCTCTATCACAAACTTCCGTAACCTCTCTAACCTTATACCCATTCACCCAGCCCCCGCTTCCCCAGTCCCACTAACAGGAGCTCTGTGGAACACTCGCTCTGTCTGCAACAAGCTTTCCTACATCCATGATCTTTTTGTTACTACCAAACTTTCCTTCCTCGCCATCACCGAAACATGGCTCACCCCTTCTGACACAGTCTCCCCTGCTGCACTCTCTTATGGTGGCTTCCACCTTTCTCACACACCCCGCCCCAGCAGCAAACATGGCGGAGGAGTTGGTTTTCTCCTGTCAGATAACTGCTCCTTCACCCTAATCCCACTGCCACCCTCTGTTACCCTCCCTTCCTTTGAGGTGCACTCTGTGCGCATCTACTCCACCTCCAACCTCCAACTGGCTGTCATTTACTACCCCCCAGGGCCAGCCACCACCTTCTTTGACCACTTCACCACCTGGCTACTTCATTTCCTTTCTGCTGACATCCCCACTATCATCTTGGGCGACTTTAACATCCCCATTGACACTTCCCTCTCAGCTGCCACTAAACTTCTATCTCTCACTTCCTCCTTCGGCCTCACTCAATGGTCTTCTACAGCCACTCACAAAGATGGTCACACACTGAACCTCATCTTCACCGCCTCTGCTCCCTATCTAACCTCTTTAACTCACCTCTTCCTCTCTCTGACCACAACCTTCTCACATTCTCTTCCCTCTCCACTCCATGTCTACAATCCCCACCCCACAAACTTTCACACCCTTGCAGAAATCTTAAACATCTTGACCTACATTCATTCTCTGAATCCCTCCTCCCTCTCACAGATATAAGTTCCTTACACAATGCGGATGATGCTGCCACTCTATATAACACCACAATAGCTGTAGCTTTGGAATCTGCTGCCCCACTTACACATACCAAAGCTCGCAAAATCAACAGACAGCCCTGGCACACCAGCCTGACCAAAGAACTGAGGCGAGCTTCCAGGGCTGCTGAGCGCAGATGAAAAAGATCCCACTCCAACGAGCACTTCATCGCATTCAAACAGTCCCTCACTACTTTCAAGACCACACTTGCCACAGCTAAACAAACCTACTTCTCATCTCTCATATCCTCCCTGTCTCACAACCCTAAACAGTTATTCAACACCTTCAATTCTCTCCTCCGTCCCCCAGCACCTCCTCCCTCCCCACTTATCTCAGCTGAAGACTTTGCCTCATTTTTCAAGCAGAAGATTGATAACATCAGAGACAGTTTTGGTCAACAACCCCAGAGCCCTTCCTCCGGACTTCCCAGCCCTCCACCTCTAAAACCAACTTCTCCACTATTACAGAAGATCAACTCTCCACTCTACTCTCAAGATCGCATCTCACCACCTGTGCACTTGACCCGCTCCCATCCCACTTCATCCCAAACCTCACCACAGTCTTCATCCCAACCCTAACTCATCTCTTCAACCTATCACTAACAACTGGTGTTTTCCCCTCAAGCTTTAAACATGCCTCCATCACACCTATCCTCAAAAAGCCTTCTCTTGACCCATCCTCTGTATCTAGCTATCGCCCTATATCACTTCTCCCCTATGCCTCCAAACTACTGGAACAACACGTCTACCTTGAACTGTCCTCCCATCTCTCTTCTTGCTCCCTCTTTGACCGCTTACAATCTGGCTTCCGGTCACACCATTCCACTGAAACTGCCCTAACTAAGGTCACCAATGACTTCTTAACCGCCAAGAGCAAGCGACACTACTCTGTCCTCCTCCTCCTCGACCTGTTGGCTGCCTTTGACACAGTGGACCATTCCCTATTATTACAGACCCTCTCATCCCTTGGCATCACAGACTTGGCCCTATCCTGGATCTCATCATACGTAACAAACCGGACATTCAGCGTCTCCCACTCACACACCACCTCCTCACCTCGCCCCCTATCTGTCGGAGTCCCGCAAGGTTCAGTTCTAGGGCCCCTGCTCTTCTCCATTTACACCTTTGGCCTGGGACAGTTCATAGAATCTCATGGCTTTCAGTATCACCTCTATGCTGATGACACACAGATCTACATCTCTGGACCAGATATCACCTCCCTACTAACCAGAATCCCTCAATGTCTGTCCACTATTTCATTCTTCTTCTCCGCTAGATTTCTGAAACTTAACATGGACAAAACAGAATTCATCATCTTTCCCCCATCTCACGCGAACCCCCCAACGAACCTATCCATTACAGTAAATGGCTGCCCACTCTGCCCAGTCCCACAAGCTCGCTGCCTCGGGGTAATCCTTGACGCTGATCTCTCCTTCAAACCACATATCCAAGCCCTTTCCACTTCCTGCCGACTTCAACTCAAAAATATTTCACGAATCCGTACATTCCTCAACCAAGAATCAGCAAAAACCCTAGTCCATGCCCTTATCATCTCTCGCCTTGACTTCTGCAACCTCCTGCTCTGTGGCCTCCCCTCTAACACTCTCGCACCCCTCCAATCTATTCTAAACTCTGCTGCCCGACTAATCCACCTGTCCCCCCGCTATTCCCCGGCCTCTCCCCTCTGTCAATCCCTTCACTGGCTCCCCATTACCCAGAGACTACAGTACAAAACCCTAACCATGACGTACAAAGCCATCCACAACCTGTCTCCTCCATACAGCTGTGACCTCGTCTCCCGGTACTTACCTACACGCAACCTCCGATCCTCACAAGATCTCCTTCTCTACTCCCCTCTTATCTCCTCTTCCCACAATCGTATACAAGATTTCTCTCGCGCATCACCCCTACTCTGGAATCCTCTACAACAACACATCAGACTCTTGACTACCATCGAAACCTTCAAAAAGAGCCTGAAGACCCACCTCTTCCGACAAGCCTACAACCTGCAGTAACCACTGATCAACCAAACCGCTGCACGACCAGCTCTATCCTCACCTACTGTATCCTCACCCATCCATTGTAGATTGTGAGCCTTCGCGGACAGGGTCCTCTCTCCTCCTGTACCAGTTATGACTTGTATTGTTTAAGATTATTGTACTTGTTTTTATTATGTATACCCCTCCTCACTTGTAAAGCGCCATGGAATAAATGGCGCTATAACAATAAATACTAATAATAATAATATTAATAATATTATCCTCATGTTACTGCTGTATACATATTTATATAGAGGTTTTTCCTGTGTGTGTCCCACTTTTGCTGCTGCACTTGTGGTTACTGCCCAATTTTTATGCATTGTTTTATGTATGTTATAATAAAGTTTATATTTTTATTATTTCTGGTCTAGTGTGAAGGTGTTCTTTTGTTGGTATCTTGATATGGTAGTACCTTCATGGCCCTGTAAGGGATATTATTTGGTGTTTTTCGACTTTCTATAATGTCATAGAGGTTTGTAATAGAAGGGTTTTCCGACTGGACTCACAAAAGAGTTGGAAAATCTACCAAGCGTGCAACAGCGAAAAAGTGGGACTTCTCCAAAGTTTTCTTTGCCATGACACCAAGCCAAGATGTCCAGAGACTAAAAGGGTCCTGTATAACCTGCAGGAAGGGGGGATACAGTTATTTCAATAAAAATTCAGCAATACCCCATCTCCTGGGAAGAGAAATTGAAAAGTTGCCAACTTTGCTTTTACTTCATTCCCTGATGAGATTATGTTAATGAATAGAGTTGGGGAAATAAATTTTTGCTTATGTATGTTACAAATTCAGGTTTATCAGAACTCAAAATTTTTGCTCTTCAATTCACTTAAATAAAGCAAAATGGCAGCTGCCATAGTCCTTTTTTTTTGTTTTCTTTTTAAGGTTCAAGGAAGGGATGCAAAATAAATTATATATATATATATATATATATATATATATATATATATATATATATATTCATATTCATCTTTCTCTTTCACCTGTCCTGGAACCACAGCTCCCTGCCCAGTCCTCCGTTAGCTCGCTTCCTCTCGCTGGCTCCAGTGTCCTGTTTCGTGTTCACTCTTTGGCTCCTCTAGTTCTTACTCGGCTTCGAGTGATGTCATGGAATGAGACCCGTCATGATATCATGTAAAGCCTAGTGAGCTCCTACTTCTGGCCGGAGGTCGCCGACACAGATAAGGCTGATCCTCGGGAGTATCTGGTGTCGGACTCTGGCCGATCAGACATTGATGACCTATCCTAAGGATAGGCCATCAATGCCATAGTAGTGAACAACCTCTTTAAGGGTTCTTCCCACCTCCTAATGTGATATCATTGCTAGGATTTGCCGTCACTTTAAGCTCAATAGAGACCTTCCTTAATCTTGTAAATGAAGGGCTGCAGCGTTGATCTAGTGCAGCGGTATCTTACCAGATGTCCCCTGCACATCATCGTGACCCCTGCCACCATCCTCTACGAGTATTATTGGACAGGAACGTCCATGGTGATCGGACTTTTTCAACGTTAAGACACATTTTTCATTTTTCCTGGAAGAATTTACTTTGAAGTTCCCAATCTTGCAGGACATTACAGGCGGAAACAATCTTTTCGAGCATGAAATATGATATATTTATCAGCGGCTTGTGTCTGGTGGGTAATTTTATGCGGTCAGAATAAGATCCCATTATTTCTGACTGTGAAAATATGCACCGAGGAATATATGTCAAGGAGTCAGTTTAGACATATGAACCAATCCCTCAG
The DNA here is from genome assembly GCF_051348905.1 of Ranitomeya variabilis. NCBI lineage: Eukaryota > Metazoa > Chordata > Amphibia > Anura > Dendrobatidae > Ranitomeya > Ranitomeya variabilis. Next base: position 227,501,491 of record NC_135238.1, read on the forward strand.
CAAAGTGTTTAAGAAAAATCCCTATATTTTACACGCTCTACAATACCTGGCTTATAAGGGACAACTCAACCCAAAATGTTGTTTTTTATAAGAAAATACAGAATTTCAGTGATGGGGCATTTATATAATATCTGCATTATTAACAACTTCTACTTCTACCAATTATAAACTGAAGACTCTTTAGCACAACTAGTGGTCAAATTAGGAACTGCGGTTTTTTTATTTTATATTCTTTTGTTTTTCCCCCTGAGGAAGCTGATGCAAAATGCGCTTTGTAACACAAAAGGCCTCTCTAAAGAACTTATGAAGATAGGCCACAAGAATGTATGGTTAAAAAGTACAAATTTTATTACAAATTCAAAAACAAAGGTATCATAATCATATACACATAAATGTAAAGTTAAAAAATGCCTCCAATCTAACAAAGGTCTGGTGCACAGTCCCTAGAAAATCTAAATCACACCATGATACAATTATATGCTTTGAATATGCCACCTAGTGGCTTTTAGTTGTTATACATCAGCATAGTATCCAGGTTTAGAGTGCAGGTTGGCTATATTATTATATATCTGTGACCACAACTGATTTTCTATGATGTACTCATAAGTATAATTGGCCACTAATGTATCTCAAATACTAAAAGGGTCAGATATAAACATCAATATTCGTTAAGGTGACTTGTACTGCCTCCTTGCTTGTAGAATGCAAGTGTAATATCAGGAGGTGCTACAGCGAAATAACCTGCATAAGAAATGTAACAATGCTTTTGTTACAAAGCAAGCCAAAGTCTTGTATAAAGTTGCGCACCAATAACACAGAGACCTATAATATAATTACCAAAGTGGGAGACGCCGGACCTGTATACCCCTACGCGCGTTTCGATGTATTTCTTCCTCCGGGGGCGCGCGAAACGCGCTTTGTGTTGCATGTGATGCTGCAGATATAGGTAAGAGCCACTAATGGGACATTATTTTGTGGGTTAAGTTTTGTGGGACATTATACTGGGGGCTGTGGGAACATCATACTGTATGGAGGATTATAGGGAACATTATACTGAAGGTCGTGGGGACATCATAAAGTATAGGGGGTTGTGGGGCATGTTATACTGGGGGTTGTGGAGACATACTATATAGAGGGCAGTGGGGAAATCATACTGTATAGGGAGTTATGGGGACATTATACTGTATAGGGGCTGTGGAGACATATTGTAAAGGGGCTGTGAGGGATGTTATATTGGGGGTTGTGTGGACATCATACTGCTTAGGAGCAGTGGGGACATCATACTTTATATAGGGCAGTGGAGACATTATACTGTATGACGGACATTACACTGGGGCTGTGTGGCACATTGTACTGGAGGTCATTGGTACATAATATACAGTATAGGGTTTGTGGGGGACATTATAATGGGGTCTGTGGAGGCATCATACTGTATAGGGGTTGTGGGGGATGTTATACTGGGGCTGTGGAGACACAATACTGTATAGGGGCAGTGGGGACATCATACTGTGTAGGGGCAGTGGGGACATCATACTGTGTAGTGGCAGTGGGGACATCATACTGCATAGGGGCAGTGGGGACATCATACTGCATAGGGGCAGTGGGGACATCATACTGTATAGGGGCAGTGGGGACATCATACTGTATATAGGGCTGTGTTGGCATCATACTGTGTAGGGGCAGTGGGGACATCATACTGTGTAGTGGCAGTGGGGACATCATACTGCATAGGGGCAGTGGGGACATCATACTGCATAGAGGCTGTGTGGTATATTATGCTGGAAGTTGTGGGGATATCATACTGTGTAGGGGCAGTGGGGACATCATACAGTGTAGGGGCAGTGGGGACATCATATTTTATAGGGGCAGTGGGGACATCATACTGCATAGAGGCTGTGTGGTATATTATGCTGGAAGTTGTGGGAACATCATACTGTATACAGGGCTGTGGGGGACATTATACTGGGGGCTGTGGTGACCATACTGTATTGGGGATTGTTGTAAGATGTGTGACAATTACAAGATTTTCTTCTGGCAGATAGGCCATGTGCACACGTTAAGTATTTTTCGCGGTTTTTTTCGTGTTTTTTCGCTATAAAAACGTGATAAAAACGCGAAAAAAAAGCTTACATATGCCTCCTATTATTTTAAGTGTATTCTGCATTTTTTGTGCAAATGTAGCCTTTTTTTCCGCGAAAAAATCGCATCGCGGAAAAAAAAGCAACATGTTCATTAAAATGCGGAATTGCAGGGGATTCCGCACACCTAGGGGTCCATTGATCTGCTTACTTCCCGCACGGGGCTGTGCACACCATGCGGGAAGTAAGCAGATTATGTGCGGTTGGTACCCAGGGTGGAGGAGAGGAGACTCTCCTCCACGTACTGGGCACCATATAAGTGGTCAAAAAAAAAAGAATTAAAATAAAAAATAGTCCTATACTCACCCTCGATGTCTTCCCGCCTCCACTGCATGCTGTCGCTTTGGTTCCTGTAGCTGATGTGCGGTGAAGGACCTTGCCGATGACGTCACTGTCCTGTGATTGGTCGTGAGCGGTCATGTGACCCGCTCACGTGACCGCGACGTCATGGAAGGTCCTGCGCGCACACACCAGCTATAGGAAGAGGAACGGACGCCGCTGAGGAGATGTCTGGGTGAGTATAAGCATTTTTTTATTTTTTTTATTATTTTTAAACATTCTATCTTTTACTATAGATGCTGCATAAGCTGCATCTATAGTAAAAAGTTGGTCACACTTGTCAAACAGTATGTTTGACAAGTGTGACCAACCTGTCAGTCAGTTTTCCAAGCGATGCTACAGATCGCTTGGAAAACTTTAGCATTCTGCAAGCTAATTACGCTTGCAGAATGCTAAAAAAAACGCGAAAAAAAACGGAAAAAAAACGCAAAAAAAAAAATGCGGATTTCTTGCAGAAAAATTCCGGTTTTCTTCAGGAAATTTCTGCAAGAAATCCTGAACGTGTGCACATACCCTTACACTCAGATTCAGTCAGCAGATTTAATAATAATCTTTATTTTTATATAGCGCTAACATATTCCGCAGCGCTTTACAGACATTATCATCGCTGTCCCCATTGGGGCTCACAATCTACATTCCCTATCAGTATGATTTTGGAATGTGGGAGGAAACCGGAGAAACCGGAGGAAACCCAGGCAAACATGGAGAGAACATACAAACTCCTTGCATTGATTGATTTGATTGGTCTGATAGAGAGCTGCCCCCGGCTTCTTAGAGTTAGGGGCTTCTCACTACACCCCTATTCCCATATAAAGCTCAATAATGCTATGGTGGGAAGTCTAAGGATCTGTGTAACAATTCCCATATAGATCCGATTCGGAGCAGCAGAAGTTGTGTCTCCCGAGACCGAGTCAGGGAAATGTAAGCCGCCATAAACTTCCTATTATTCGTTTTTATTCCTTGCGCAGCAAAGCTTATTTCATTGCAGCCTTTGCTGGATTTTGCACTCGCTGATATTTGCAAGTGACTGTATGACTGGTCATTACAGTTAAGTGCAACATTATTACCTATCGCACTAATGTACTGTGGCAGTAAACCTGTGAGTCTCGGCCGTGTCACCAGGAGCCATTTGTGGTCCGCTCCGATAGATGGCCTGCATGAGCCTCTTTACTATCGGATGTATCATCCCGCACACATCCGTAAGGCACGATCACACTTGCAGATCTGTATTAAAGCTCATTTTTATTTATTTACTTTTTTTTTCATGTAAACAAACACTTATTGATGTCTAATCCCTGAAACTCTTCAGCATTGTATGGGCAGCTCTGTATTGGCCTTGGTTATGAAGTTGGAACTCGTAAAGGTAAAATCTGAAATTGGTACTTAGATTAATAAGGCTCTGAAGCGCCTCGACTTTTAGCACCCTACAAAAGCGCTCCTAATTTACACTTCAAATCCACATTATAGAGATTCTGGGACAATAAAAGCCATGCGAATAGGGAAGGAATATACTGCCATCTGGTGGGGAACTGGGATATGACAAGTGGTAATTGTAAAAGGTTATAACTGTGCAGAGGGAATGGTTAAATGACAAACTCCTCTCTACTACATCAAAAAAAAAAAGGAAATCAGTCATAGGTCTTGAGAATCTTGTGACACGGTATGTCCCATATTTTCTTTTTTTGCGCATGTTTTGCAAATGCCTCATTTCTGATAAGAAAATGTAGATAAATAGGAGCAAGTTCTGTCCTCCGACTACAATTTTTATATCTCGAACATCAATCATTTTTCTTGGTGTGAATGGAGCGTTCACTTTTTAATATCAAGTTATTTTTAAGTCTAATATATTTTGATGACTCCAATTCCCCTACATAGGAATAGTTTAAGGAGTTGTTCACTGTTTGTGGCTCTTTTTTTGCTCTTAAATGCATGTATTTTGGGCTGAAAATAATTTTTTGCAATTGGGTGTCATTAAAAATGTTGCACTGTTTGCCTTTTATAGCTTCCGTGTTGCCCTTTCTATTTCAGGCTACAGAATGAGCTAACTCAGAGTCTATCAGTGAGCTTCTACCAGCAGTCTTGTAAACGAGTTTTCAAATCTTTTAGATCTGTCTTTTACTGGCTGCCTTTTGGCTAATTCATGACCACAAATCACATCGAAATTGATTGTGCCAAGGGTCAATGAAATTCAATTGTAAACATGATTTTTAACCCCAAATACATGCATTTAAATAAAAAAAAGTCATCCAAAGGAGAAAATTCTAGATGCCTTCAGCCCCCACTAGAGGGAGCTCTCGGGATGAATGTTTTATTTTTTGCAGTAAGCTCCCCCTAGAGGTGGCAGCCAGAATTTTATTTTAAGGAGTTGTCCATTTTAATAAAAAAAAAATCTTAGATGTTTTTACAATATAATAATGAACTTCCTAAATATACTTTGAATGTAGCTGTGGTTTTGGAGCTCCTTTGAAAGTGTTTGCATCTGGCAGTCAGCGAAGCAAATTATAGCTAATTGAGTGGAGGGGGCTGCCGGGTGACCGACCCTCACCAGTTTCATATTGGTGACCCATCCTATGACTAGGTTATGGTGTCACCAGATAACTCCTTTTAATAGTCAAACCAGACCCTTTTTCTCTCTGTGCTTTAGAGAGGGGGACTGGCTTGGTCCACTAAAACGAGCAGTCAGCCAGCCCCCTTCACACACAGAACTGACCACTATAAAGATACAATTTATCAGAATAACATGACTACATTTTGGACCCATATTTTTTTGCAAGACTTTATGGTCAGTTGATTAAAAATGGCCATGTGAGCACCCAGAGGTGGAACAGAGGGAAGGAGATGAAGAGGTAGCAGGATTTGGTTTTCCATCATGAAATCATCCAGGATTCAGTAATGTCGGCAGCGATCAGAGACCAGATTGCCTTTATGAAGTTTATTACAGAAGCATAGCCAAAGGGATTGCAGAGATGCTCGCCAGGTCCTGGTTGCCAGATCCAAGTCCTGGTTGCCAGATCCAGGTCCTGGTTGCCAGATCCAGGTCCAGGTTGCCAGGTCCAGGTCCTGGTTGCCAGGTCCAGGTCGCCAGGTCCAGGTCCTGGTTGCCAGGTCCAGGTCCTGGTCACCAGGTTCAGATCCTGGTCACCAGGTCCTAGGTCATGCAAGGACCTCCAGAATATGTGGCACTGGGCAGGGGCTCTGGACCTGCAGGTTACACATTTACCTGGGTCTAACCAGAGATGTCACTGACTAGAAATGAGCAAATGGTTTCCAAACAAATCACTCTCTATCAATCTCCCTCAAAATTTTGATTAAAATGAATCCCAATTTTGGAAAATGTAATTTGCACAAATTTACAGGATTCTAAGAATCATGAAAGGGTAAAAAATAAATGTATAACTCTCCGCTCCTTGGCCATCCCCATACCCATCCTGCCAGTGCTGCACCCCGCCATGTCCTCCTTTCAGCTCCTCTTTGTCCTTCTTCTCCCTTTAGACCTTCCGGCAGGTGCCACCACTGGCTAAACCTCAAGAAGTCACATAGAGCGTGAGGCACATAAATGGCAAGGGTTACGTTCCTCCTGACCATGTGAAACTGCAAAATCATCAACGACGTCCACTATGCCCCACATAGGGTTTAGTCATCAGCGTCCCAGAAGACCCGGAGGGAGGAAAAGACCAAAGAGGAGACGATCGGTGAACCAGTCATGGAGCGAATGTGGAGGACAGAGGAGAGGACACCAAGAGTTTATTGTTATCTAATTTGGAGTTTCGTCTTTGGATTTGCTCATCTCTCATTGGTTATAATTGGTTAAAATTGTTCCAATTTTTGCAGAATTGTTACGACCGCCATGATCCATAAGATTTTGCCATGAAGATGGACGGGACGGCGACACGACGGCAGGAAATGCCCGGTCACTCTTTATTCTCCCTTCTTCTGCCCAGTACAGATGTGACATTTGCTGCCGCGCGTCGCTCCTGGAGTTTACTTTCTTCTCCCGGGTGGATAATGGGCGACTTTATGCCGTCAGCGCGCAAAAGATTTCTGCCATTTGTAGACTGGGAAAAAAAAAGAAATCGCTTCAATTGTCAGAAAAGTGTAAAACTGAAAATCTCGTTATTGAGGGTTGGTGACAGGAGATGCAATGTATGGAGGTGATGTGCGGATCAGGAGGACGTCCATCTTGATAAGTGCTAATGTTGAGGATTGTTCACAGGCGCTCGCTATAAAATAAAGGTCGGAGAGTCCCGGGAGATGGTTTTTGTTTGTTACTACTGGATATAAATGTGGATGCTGTATTAACCAGCACAACTGGAAGGTTTAGTATTTTATGAACCTCCTGGCTTTTACCTTCCACGATGATGCGGCTCCGGTTTACACCAAGCACAATCCGATACTGGAGACAGTGCCACAAAGCCCCCTCGCTCCCTTCCCTACACTGGACCCTGAAAAGATAATCCTAGTCACTGTCCTTCGTAAACCAAAAAGTTCATTTGCATTGCTGTTTTTCTAAAAGGGCGCCTGCTGAAGAATACCCCTATTTATGGCCATTAGATGCCTTGCATCCTGCTTTTTCCCCCCCTTCGGGAAAAAACTGCGTCTGGGTGTTTGGCTCCAGTAGGCGTACACTCCCGAAATTGATGCAAAGCACCCAATCGCTCTGCTGGCACCATTACAGTCTATGGCCCCGTCAGTGCATACATCTGGATCCCATTTTGTGGGGGGTTTGGACAAATACCCCGCTGTGGTCATCGAGCGTGTCCTTAAACGCAATGTGTAAGCATCCCTTACCCCTCCATACACCGGAGCACTCACTCTGCTTAGCACTTCTGTGCTCTCTATGAAAGAGCCACTGCACAACTCCTCTGGCGGCAGCTTTTGTCGGCGAGAACCAAATCATTGGCAGTTCGAAATCTGGCAAGCCTGATCCTTAAGGAGTAAAATGGTGACAAAATAATTTCTCAAATCGTATACGATCCACCATGAAAACCAGAAAACCATTGACTGTAGTTGTAAGCCACATTGGATATGGCCTCCTTGGGAGCATTTTTTAGTTTTCTGAATATACAAAGTATTTGCAATTCATTAAAAAATGTCCACTCTTTGGCTTTCAAATGATTTTTCTTTCCATGCATATTGCCGGCTACAGAATTAATTTGCTGAAAATCTATCAGTGAGCTCGTTCCCGATTTGTTACTTTTCTGTATGTCTGTTTTTGAGCTGATTTATGACCACATCAAAGTTCAGCTCAACTTTGATATGTTCTGATGCTGTAACTCTGGAAGAGGCAGATCAAAGAATTAGAAAAGGGTCTTCAGAATCCGCTCGCTGGCAGATTCTTGATTAACTCATTCTTCAAAGAAACCATTAACCTGTAAAAGACTCATTGCAATTTTTTTTTTTAATAAAACACAAATGCAAAAATAATTTTTAGCCCAAACAAAATTATAAAAAAAGAAAAAAAGTTTCTACCAGAGTATATATCCTGCATTTAGTTTGACGAATGTGCATTACTTTGGGACATCTAGAAGGGGCTCAAACTTTCCTCAACACTGAACGAGTCTTTTTTTGGATAAGATTAGATGAACCGGGGTTCTCTAGCTTCTTCTTTTTGTGACTTGCACTTAGTTTTCATGACTTAAATGTTACATTTTACATTTTTCTTTGTCTTTTTGCAGCATGTTTCATCAATTAAGATTTGCTTCACTTTTTTTTCTTTTCTATTTTAAGCCTATTTTTTAATGACGGTACTGAAATCCTTGCAATTGCCCGGTGCTGCGGGTTCACGTTCGGGCTGCCAGGACCCTTTTTTTAGTGGCCGTATTGTATCCTTCTAGGGTACAGCCAACGGCTCCGTATGTGGATTTTATTAAGTTATCCTTCCATCCACCACGGCGCGTCGTTATCTGCAATTACGCCACAATGGCACTTGGATTTTCCCGGTCATCGACGGAACCCGCTCAGAATATTAACCACTTAATGCCTCAAAGAAATAATTTCCTTTCTCTCCATGAATGCGGTTGTGTGTGATAAATGGGTCCGTAAGAAGCTGTTGTGACCTGCCGCACACAGATGAGGTGGATGTGGGATGAATGGCGGGATGATTAACAAGCGGCACAATGGCTGATTGAGTATTGTGCTCCGCTGACTGGTGCCCGGATCCCACACCGGCTCCAACTTTACACGTCTTTGTCACTTTACTGTAGTTGAAGGGACGTCTAATGATTCACCGGTAATTGAATTATTAGTGGTCGAGTGTGAACGCTGCTGGGCACAAAGGGCCAAATGATAAGGGTGGGTAAGATTATCAGAACGAGAGGGGGTCACATGGAGAAACTGGGGCTTAAAGGAAACATCCACGTTACAGCAAAAAGTTACAATGTTGCACATGTGAAATCTACATAAGTTTGTAAATAGTTTGCTTCACCTGTTTCGTACGTTACTTGCCTGTCCTGGCTCCAGCGCTGGGCTTTGCGCTCTTTCTTTTTTTGGCTGGGTCTCTCTGCTCCTCTATGTGCTCCTGTGATATCACTCTCTTGGATCATGCAGGCCTTTCCTGCAATTTTATTGAACTCTATTACAAATGAAGCTCTGCTAACTCTCACATTGCTTGGTAACTCTGCTATATCACTGGACCAGCTCTGTTACTTGGACTCTATTACATACTCTGCTCTGCTATACTGTCCCATCATTGCTGAGTCAGTTCTGCTACTTTACTGCGTAAGATCTGTTACAAACTCACAAGCCACATTAGCCACTCTTTTTATTGAGTGACCACTGCTACATCATTTGATCAGCTCTGTTACTTGGACTCTGCTACAAACTTGGCTCTGCTACACAGTTTCCTCTTTGCTGAGTCAATTCTGTAACTTTATTGTGCAAGATTTGTTATAAACTCACCTCTGCCACACTGGCCACCAATTACTGAGTCACCACTGCTACATCATTGTACCAGCTCTGTTGGACTCTGTTTCAAACTCTGCTCTGATCTACTGTTTCCTCATTGCTGAGACAATTCTGCTACTTTACTGGGTAAGATCTGTTACAAACTCACTTCAGGCACGTGTCCATTAATTACTGAATCTCCACTGCTGCATCATTGTAACAGCTCTGTTGCTTGGACTCTGTTACAAACTTGGCTCTGCTACACTGTTCCCTCTTTGTGGAGTCAATTCTGCTCCTTTATCGTGCAAGATCTGTTACCAACTCACCTCAGTCACACTGGCCACTCATTACAGAGTCATCACTGCTATATTATTGTACCAGCTCTGTTATTTGGACTCTGCTACAAACTTTGCTCTGCTACACTGTTCCCATATCACGGAGTCAGCTCTTCTACAGTACATCAGTTGTTGTACCTCCTACTCTGCTACTCCTATTCCTAATTGATCAACCCAATGTGTTGACTATATTTGCTTATGCACCTTAAAGGGGTCGTTTAGTACTGGGCATGCCCTTTTTGACTGCTAATTTGCCCAATTTACTTAATTTTTGACTCCTGAACTGGTGCAGATTATCTGATGTCAGTGATGTCTCCCGGCGTTTACGTGACATTGTTGCGTCCTGTGACTGGCTGCAGACTTCAGTATTTTGTCAGTTGACATCATATAGTTGCAGCAATTGGAAAACGGCAGAATTCTGAAAACTGCTATTAATGTGAATGGAGACCGATCCAGATTTGTAGAACGACCGGGCTCCATACAGTCATCACATCTGACACTGCTAAGACACGTATACTACTGAGGATCTGCTGCAACACTGAGCAAAGGAAGATGTAGGCGCCGCGTGATTGGGAAGGGGTCTGTATGTCCTCTTATGTCACATTTCCAGAAATCGGCTGTAATCTGTGGATCTGAGGCTGATGACGACAAATACATATAATTCAGCTATACCAGGTTCCCACAAAAAATTATATTTATGACCAGAAGGAAGTCTCGAGCTTGCGCCTCATATTGCGTGCGATGAGCGAAAAAAAATATACACTCACCGGCCACTTTATTAGTTACACCATGCTAGTAACGGGTTGGACCCCCTTTTGCCTTCAGAACTGCCTCAATTCTTCGTGGCATAGATTCAACAAGGTGCTGGAAGCATTCCTCAGAGATTTTGGTCCATATTGACATGATGGCATCACACAGTTGCCGCAGATTTGTCGGCTGCACATCCCAAAGATGCTCCATACAAGGCAGGATGGATCCATGCTTTCATGTTGTTTACGCCAAATTCTGACCCTACCATCCGAATGTCGCAGCAGAAATCGAGACTCATCAGACCAAGCAACGTTTTTCCAATCTTCTACTGTCCAATTTCGATGAGCTTGTACAAATTGTAGCCTCAGTTTCCTGTTCTTAGCTGAAAGGAGTGGTACCCGGTGTGGTCTTCTGCTGCTGTAGCCCATCTGCCTCAAAGTTCGACGCACTGTGCGTTCAGAGATGCTCTTAGGCCTACCTTGGTTGTAACGGGTGGCGATTTGAGTCACTGTTGCCTTTCTATCAGCTCGAACCAGTCTGCCCATTCTCCTCTGACCTCTGGCATCAACAAGGCATTTCCGCCCACAGAACTGCCGCTCACTGGATTTTTTTTCTTTTTCGGACCATTCTCTGTAAACCCTAGAGATGGTTGTGCGTGAAAATCCCAGTAGATCAGCAGTTTCTGAAATACTCAGACCAGCCCTTCTGGCACCAACAACCATGCCACGTTCAAAGGCACTCAAATCACCTTTCTTCCCCATACTGATGCTCGGTTTGAACTGCAGGAGATTGTCTTGACCATGTCTACATGCCTAAATGCACTGAGTTGCCGCCATGTGATTGGCTGATTAGAAATTAAGTGTTAACAAGAAGTTGGACAGGTGTACCTAATAAAGTGGCCAGTGAGTGTATATATATACTGGAACATGAGGAGTATTCGGTACCTGGGACTAGTCTGTGTCATGCTGCAGCAGTGATTGACAGCTGGAGGCGCGGAGTCTCGCTCACCAGACTAATCCTATGGATCTGACTTATTCTTTGGGGTTTTTCTCTCTTCTACTGCAGACAAAATCACAGGAGTGAATGGATCCAGACCTCTCTGCAGTTCTCTGAGCTTTTATGACATGGAGGCTTCACATAGAGAACAATCTTTTCATCTCCAATACATCAGATATGTTTTGTCATTATATAACTATTTTGTGCGCTCATGTGTCTGCACTCTATAGATTATGCACTGCATTATCTTATGCTGAACCCAAAGATATCTGTGAAATTTGGGTGTTAGGACATTTTTATATCTGTGTTAGGTAAGCGCTGTCTGTCAGATTTCCTTATAAATCGGAATGAGATTGGAACGCGGTGCATAGACTGGCCAGCGGCCCTCCCTACCCGAGCTGCGTAGAAAAGCATGAAGCTGTCTCGCTCAGGTCGGGGGAGCCGCCGGCCAGTCTGAGTATTGCAGTAAGACTGTAAGACTCTGCAATTTGCCGTATTATCAGGGCGTTGTATGATCTGTAAAAATGAGCAAATCATGTTCACCGAGGGTTCAGTGCAGGGGACCTAGTAACCACGGTAACCGCTAGTAACCCCCACATACAGATCCACCACAAAAAAAAGTAATAAAGCGCCAATAAATTAATAAAATGCATAAATATATAGGGGTGTACATAGAAATAATAGAGGTCCCATAGCAAGAGTCCAAATTGGGGGAAAAAAAATTATATATATATATTATAATATATTTGGTGGAGTATGGTTAGGATTAAAGAACGGACTACGGTTAGAGCTGAGGATTGTGTTGGGTTACGTTTAAGGGTAGGGTTGAGTCTATGGCTAAGATTAGACTTGAGGATACTGCTAGGGTAATAAAACTGTTACATAAAAAGGGATAAAGCAAAAAAAAAATTCCGTGTACACTTTTTTCTGCAGAAAAAAATGGTCAAAGCGCAAACTAATAATTGCATTAACGTTTTTCTTAAACTGTAATACATGTGCCTAGGGGATAAGTGGTTCAATACTGGACTGATGGAAGGGAGTCTGGGAGCGCTAATGTTTCACTGGTTAGGGAGGCGCAAAATATTTGCCTTCCTCCAGGCACCTGCGATCCACTCTACGCCACTGTTTCTTTATTGCAGACCTATCTATCTATATAATCGTCTAAGGGTCACTTCCGTCTGTTTATCTGTCACGGAAATCGCGCGTCGCTGATTGGTCCCGGCCGGCTGCGACCAATCAGCGACAGGCACAGTCCGGCCGAGAATTCGCCCTTCCATACTCCCCTCCAGTCAGCGCCCACATAGCGGTTTAGCAGTCCGTTAAACGGACTGCGTTACACCGTGGCATAACGCGGTGTAACGCAGTCCGTTAACGCTGCTATTAACCCTGCGTGAACAACTTTTTACTATTGCTGCTGCCTATGCAGCATTAATAGTAAAAAGATCTAATGTTAAAAATAATAAAAAAATAAAAAATCATTATATTCTCACCTTCTGGCGCCTTTCCCACTCCTCGCGACGCTCCGGTCCCAAGAATCCATTGCAGCAATGACCGGAGATGACATAGCGGTCTCGCGAGACTGCCACATCGTCACGTGTTATTGCCGCAATGCATTCTTTGGACCAAAGCGTCGTGAGGAGCATCGCTAAACGCCTGGGCTGGATCCGGGGGCCGCCGGAAGGTGAGTATATAACAATTTTTTGTTTTAATTCTTTTTTTAACAGGGATATGGTGCCCACATTGCTATATACTACGTGGGCTGTGTTAGATACTACGTGGGCTGTGTTATATACTATGTGGCTGTGCTATATACTTCGTGGCTGTTATACACTACGTGGGCTGTGTTATATACTGCGTGGCCTGTGTTATATACTGTGTGGGCTGTTATATACTGCGTGGGCTGTGTTACATACTGTGTGGGCTGTGTTATATACTGCATGGCCTGTGTTATATACTATGTCTCTGTGCTATATATACGTGGGCTGTGCTATATACTATGTGGCTGGGCAATATACTACATTGCTGGGAAATATACTACGTGGTTGTCTTATATACTATGTGGGCTGTGCTATATTCTACGTGGGCTGTGTTATATACTACGTGGGCTGTGTTATATACTACATGGGCTGTGCAATATACTACGTGGCTGTGTTGTATACTACGTGGGCTGTTATATACTATGTGGCTGTGCTATATACTACGTGGGCTTTGTTATATACTATGTGGGCTGTGTTATATACTACATGGGCTGTGTTATATACTACATGGGCTGTGCTATATACTACGTGGGCTGTGTTATATACTACGTGGGCTGTGTTATTACTACGTGGGCTGTGTTATATACTACATGGGCTGTGTTATATACTACGTGGGCTGTGTTATATACTACGTGGGCTGTGTTATATACTACGTGGGCTGTGTTATATACTACGTGGCTGTGTTATATACTATGTGGCTGTGTTTTATACTATGTGGGCTGTGTTATATACTGCGTGGGCTGTGTTATATACTACGTGGGCTGTGTTATATACTATGTGGCTGTGTTATATACTATGTGGGCTGTGTTATATACTGTGTGGGCTGTTATATACTGCGTGGGCTGTGTTACATACTGTGTGGGCTGTGTTATATACTGCATGGCCTGTGTTATATACGATGTCTCTGTGCTATATATACGTGGGCTGTGCTATATACTATGTGGCTGGGCAATATACTACATTGCTGGGAAATATACTACGTGGTTGTCTTATATACTACGTGGACTGTGCTATATACTATGTGGGCTGTGTTATATACTACGTGGGCTGTGTTATATACTACATGGGCTATGCAATATACTACGTGGCTGTGTTGTATACTACGTGGGCTGTTATATACTACGTGGCTGTGCTATATACTACGTGGGCTTTGTTATATACTACGTGGGCTGTGTTATATACTACATGGGCTGTGTTATATACTACATGGGCTGTGCTATATACTACATGGGCTGTGTTATATACTATGTGGGCTGTGTTATTACTATGTGGGCTGTGTTATATACTACATGGGCTGTGTTATATACTACGTGGGCTGTGTTATATACTATGTGGGCTGTGTTATATACTATGTGGGCTGTGTTATATACTACGTGGGCTGTGTTATATACTACGTGGCTGTGTTATATACTATGTGGCTGTGTTATATACTATGTGGGCTGTGTTATATACTGCGTGGGCTGTGTTATATACTGCATGAGCTGTGCTATATACTATTATACATATTCTAGAATACCCGATGCGTTAGAATCGGGCCACCATCTACTATGCATATATTAGCCTTTAGAACAGAAAGTTTTCACCTCCAAAGTTGCAGCTGAGCCCCATTCCTCTACCTGGGGGAGGTGTGTGTTAGCGGCCTCTGCAGGACCAATGTGGTATTACAGAAGTCCTGTTCTCTTCCGCTAATAGACGTTCCAAGCCGAAACCTAGTCTACAATATCCACTATATTCGGTGTCTTTGATGGACTTGAGTAGTTAGAACAGACTTAATGACATTAGATGCAGTGATGCTTCAGTTTGGAGAAATATTTCAACTTTTCTATCTGCATCATTGTCTTTTCAAGATCAAGTGCAAACTTTCCTAGGCATTTAGTCAGCTCCGTACGTCTTCACTCGGACGCATCGTCAGCATCAGCATATGCTCAGACATATGGCCACTGCCTAGTAATCATGAATCATAGGTTATTTAATGGACTTTTTCACAGGCCAACGATTCTTAAAGAACTGCGCTCTAAGTGTCCAGACCGATGCGCGGATGTCTGCTGTGTACATTTTATACTGTAGATGTGCATCATATAGAGGGATAAAGCATCTCTTTATTACAGGGGAGCAGAGCAAAATGATCTGGAACCAATAGGACCTTCAAATACTGAACCCCAGTGGGCCATTACTCGCCTGTCCAGGTATCACTGACGAGCGCAGAGGATAAGAACCATCTATTTATTTCTCCTGCTTTTTGAACTCTGATTAGGTCATCCACACATCCAGCTCAAGTGGCAGGATACCACCTGAGTATTCAGGTAGTTGTGGTTCCTCACCTACACTGCAAACTAACATCTGCTATCCCAGTCACAGTGCAACTTAAAGTCCCGCTGTACACCTCTGCTCATTCATGGTTCCAGCACTGCTATATCAAGCTCTATTTCCTTGGTTACTACTGTTACTACACCAGTTCCTCTTTGCTGTGTCCACTACGTTACATGCAGTCTCCATTGAAAACTCTGCTTTGCTATACTCCTCATTCCTCATTGCTGACTCAACTCTGCTACATCACTGCAAGAGCTCTGTTGCATTGCAAACTCAGCTCTTCTACATCAGTTCCTTTTCGGTGAATAGACTCCTCTACTTTGCTGTGTCAGGTTTGCTACACTGACTATTGATTACAAACTCAGCTGTACTACACTGGTGGTCCCTCGCCGAGTCAATTTGCTATATGGCTGTTCCAAGTCTGCTGTCGTTGTTCTGGTTCAGCTACTCCAGTTGCTGTTGTATCAGTTCTAGGACCATTTTTTCCAACTCTATCCCCTTGCCGCACCAGCGCCACCGGTCCGTGCTGCATTAGAGCTGCTAATCCAGACCTAGGGTTTAGGGAACCCAACTCTCCAGGTGAGACATAACCGGACCATTACATATTGGAAGAACTCGTTGACTTGCTGTCAGTGGGGGTCAGTGAGGTTTCCATTGAGTCTGGCAGTGGTAATGTAGCAGTCTGGTAAACTTTACAGTTGAGTGTACAGGGCTCGGATAAAGATTGAGGGACCGCGATCGAAACGCGTCATCTTTTCCTCTTCATATGGGTGCCTTTTTTTAGCAGCTTTTTCAATGTTTTACATGGACCAAATACAGTTTGAATTTTATTCTAAGAAGCTGGAACATACTTTGTTTTCTTTTTCTTTCATACTTTACAGTTGGCCAGAAGAGTAGACGAGCAATCCAGAGTCAACTACGAGAAACAAAATAATCAAGGAATTTGTTAAAGAAATGAGTTTATCATCAATGAAGTAGAATTGACTACACAAAACATAAAAGATTCCAAGAAAGTAGTTGACAGAAATGGAACGTAATAGCGCAAGGATAGAGGGAAGCGCTGTGAAAGATCAATCCAACAAGTGGGTCAGAAGATGGGACAGGACAGGGTCAAGGGACTTGAAATGCTCTGTAAAATCACAGTCAAAGCAATTGGACACATAACATACAGTTAAAAAAAAAAATAGAAGCGAGGTGACATAGAACTTAACATTCAGACGACTCACAAACAACAAAGCCAATGTGATAAAATAATAAGCACAACCTAAATAAACCATCCGCGTCCACGCCTGCATCGGTGACACTGGGGCGCCCCTGATAACTAAATGAAAGGCTTGCTTAAAATAAAGACGCTAAACATACGACTTCATGACCGGGGCACCTTCAGCCGTGAGATGGTGAGAAGGATTCCAAGAAATTGCACAGCAGCTGTAATAATAATAACACCGCTGGAATCGGATACGAAGGTAATCTGTAATTTCCAGGGGCCAAAGAGCAAAATCTTTATTTGGATGGGTAGTTTGTGCACCAATCTCTAATTCCATCTGGTGCCGTGTTATTTGCTCTCCTGCGGCGTTATAGAGTAATATACAATGCACATAATGCTGGTTATTAGGGAAGGAAATGTGTGTGTGTGTGTGTGTGTGTGTGTGTGTGTGTGTGTGTGTGTGTGTGTGTGTGTATATAAATACACTGCTCAAAAAAACAAAGGGAACACTAAAATACCATATCCTAGATATCTCTGAATGAAATATTTCAGTTTCAAACTTTTATTCACTGCATAGTGGAATGTGTTCATAACAGTAAAACATAACAATTATCAATGTAAATCAAAATGAATATCCCATGGATGTCTGGATTTGGAATGATACTCAAAATCAAAGTGGAAAATCAAATTACAGGCTGATCCAACTTCAGTGGAGATGCCTCATGACAAGGAAAAGATGCTCAGTATTGTGTGTGGCCTCCACGTGCCTGTGTGACCTCCCTACAACGCCTGGGCATGCTCCTGATGAGGCGGCAGATGGACTCCTTAGAGATATCCTCCAAGACCTGGACTATGCATCCGCCAACTCCTGGACAGTCTGTGGTGCAATGTGACATTGGTGGATGGAGCGAGACATGATGTCCCAGATGTGCTCAATAGGATTCAGGTCTGGGGAGCGGGCGGGCCAGTCCATAGCTTCAATGCCTTCATCTTGCAGGAACTGCTGACACACTCCAGCCACATGAGGTCTGGCATTGTCCTGCATTAGGAGAAACCCAGGGCCAACTGCACCAGCATATGGTCTCACAAGGGGTCTGAGCATCTCATCTCGGTACCTAATGGCAGTCAGGCTACATCTGGCGAGCACATGGAGGGCTGTGCGGCCCTCCAAACAAGTGCCACCCCACACCATTACTGACCCACTGCCAAACCGGTCATGCTGAAGGATGTTGCAGGCAGCAGATCGCTCTCCACGGTGTCTCCAGACTCTGTCACATCTGTCACATGTGCTCAATGTGAACCTGCTTTCATCTGTGAAGAGCACAGGATGCCAGTGGTGAATATGTCAATCCTGGTGTTCTGTAGCACATGCCAAGCGTCCTACACGGTGTTGGGCTGTGAGCACAACTCTCATCTGTGGATGTCGGGCCCTCAGACCATCCTCACCAAGTTGGTTTCTAACAGTTTGTGCAGGCACATGCACATTTGTGGTCCGCTGGAGGTCATTTTGCAGGGCTCTGGCAGTGCTCCTCCTGTTCCTCCTTGCACAAAGGTGGAGGTAGCGGTCCTGCTGCTGGGTTGTTGCCCTCCTATGGCCCCCTTCACATCTCCTATTGTACTGGCCTGTCTCCTGGTAGCGCCTCCAGCCTGTGGACACTACGCTGACAAACACAGCAAACCTTCTTGCCACAGCTCGCATTGATGTGCCATCCTGGATGAGCTGCACTACCTGAGCCACTTGTGTGGGTTGTAGAGTCGTCTCATGCTACCACGAGTGTGAAAGCACAACCAACATTCAAAAGTGACCAAAACATCAGATGGAAAGCATTTGTACTGAGATGTGGTCTGTGGTCCCCACCTGCAGGACCACTCCTTTATTGAGTGTGTCTTGATAATTGCCAATAATTTCCATCTGTTGTCTATTCCATTTGCACAACAGCGTGTGAAATTGATTGGCAGTCAGTGATGCTTCCTAAGTGGACAGTTTCATTTCACAGAAGTTTGATTTACTATTTTCTATTCTGTTGTTTAAGTGTTCCTTTTATTTTTTTGAACAGTATGTGTATATATATATATATATATATATATATATATATATATATATATATACGTATATATATATATATATATATATATATATGAAAAAATTGGAACAGCATCCAGTGTTACCTCAGATGACATGCAAAGCTTTCCTAACCACCGATCCAGTGACCTCCAAACATAGAATCAAAAAAAGGAAAACAGCACAAAAATAACTGAAGAAAAAAGTGGACTTTAATGCCTGAACGGCGTGGCGACGTTTCGGATGTAATATCCTTTCTCAAGCTTGAGAAAGGATATTACATCTGAAACGTCCCCACGCCATTCAGGCATTAAGGTCCACTTTTTTCTTCAGTTATTTTTGTGCTGTTTTCCTTTTTTTGATTTTATATATATATATATATATATATATATATATATATATATCCAAAAATCAGAGGCAGCACACCATTCTGGATAAAGTTATGAAGGTATTTAAATTTAATAGCCCATAATGGCAACGTTTCGGCCCGTGGAGAGCCTTTCTCAAGCCTTTCTCAATGCCCCCCAGGCATGTACCAAACCTTGTCATAGGCGTCCAAAAATCAGAGGCAGCACACCATTATAGGTTGAAGTTTTTAAAGGTAAAGCTAAATTTTAAAAGCCCATTGCGGCAAAGTTTCGGCCCATGGAGAACCTTTCTTAAGCAACATAATAGTGCACAAACAAGGTATTTATATTACACAAACAATTAGATATAATTAATATTATTTGTACAAAAAAAGGTATAACAACCCCTAAGAGACGGTATACATAAAGTGCATGTAAAGACCAATACAGGTACAGGTGTAACAAAGTGCAGTGCAATACAATAACATATATATAAAATGCATCATACAATAACTAATCCAATGTTAATTGGCAATTTATACATATAAATCATTTCATGGCTCACCCCATTCTGTAATCACATGTGCGCGCCGTGTCCAGCATCCTGTTACACAAAGTGCGCGTGTCCAATGAGAAAAAAATCAAAATTGTACTGTGGAAACTAGCGTCAACCCGCGCATGCACGGAAGACAATTCCTAGAGCCGGAGCCATCTTGGATATATATATATATATATATATAATATATATATATATATATATATATATATATATATATATATATATATATATATACATACATACTGTGTGTGTGTATATATATATATATATATATATATATATATATATATATATATATATATATATATATATATATATATATCTAATATATAAACCTGAATGTGTGTATGTGTGTGTGTATGTCCGGGATTGGCATCTGCACCGTCGCAGCTACAGCCACAAAATTTTGCACAGTCACACGTCTGGACCCCGAGAGCGTCATAGGCTATGTTGTAAGGTGAAATTTTAACCCCGCGCTTTCCAATTCACCAAACAATTTTGCCCCTATCAACATAATGGGGAAAAAATGAAAGGAAAAGTGTTGGAGGCGTCGCAGCTACAGGCACAAAATTTTGCACAGTCACACGTCTGGACCCCGAGAGCATCAAACCTATGTTGTGAGGTGAAATTTTAACCCCGCGCTTTCCAATTCACCAAACAATTTTGCCCCTATCTACATAATGGGGAAAAAATGAAAGGAAAAGTGTTGGAGGCAAATTAACAGCTGCCATATGTGAACAAGGGGGACTTAAAGAATGAGAGCGATGGCGCCAAAGAGTATATACTGTACAGTTGCTAAGGTGGGGCCCCGACATGGGATACTCACCACACCACCACAGGGATATGAACACACACACAAAATGCGCCACACACTACCACGTGCTTGAACACATATCACCCTCAGCGCACATTTCACCACACATACACCAACCTCGCCACAAACACAAAAGTCGCCGCTCAAAACTCGCCACGCGCAAAACTCTCCACATGCAAAACTCGCCACACGTGCAAAACTCACCTCATGGAAAACTCGCCACACGCAAAACTTGCACACGCGGAAAAATTGCCACATGCACAAAAGTTGCAACACATGCAAAAGTTGCCTCACACAAAACTTGCACATACTCAAAAGGCACCACACATAAAACTCGCCACGCGCAAAACTCACCATGCGCAAAACTTGCTGCACACAACTTGCTACACTAACCTGTCACATGCAACTCGACACACAAAAAGTTGCTACACGCATGTCGCCACACAAAACTCATCTCACAAAAGTCGCTACATGCATGTCGCCACACGCAACTCAACACACACAACTTGACACACGAAACTCGCCCTAAAACACACACAAGTCTGGTATTATCCTTCAAAAATAAAAATCTGATTAATAAGCAGACAAACTACAAGAGCAACAAATGTACCATATAGGAATCCGGCAGCTGTCAGTCACATGACCTGTCTATTATGTGTATGTGTGAGCTAATATATACTGCCAGGGGGTGGGCTTACTGTTGGCTGGGGATTTATCAGGCTGCCAATTTAGCTCACAAATACTGAGGTAAAAATACTGAGCAAATAACATGTGAACGAGGTCTAATACAGGAGGAGATGACATACAGATATATACTATATACAGGAGGAGATGACACACAGGTATATACTATATACAGGAGAGATGACACACAGATATATACTATATACAGGAGAGATGACACACAGGTATATACTATATAGAGGAGGAGATGACATAGAGGTACATACTACATACAGGAGGAGATAACATACAGGTATATACTATATACAGGAGGAGATGACACACAGGTATATACTATATACAGGAGCAGATTACCTACAGGTATATAGTATATACAGGAGGAGATGACATACAGGTATATGCTATGTATAGGAGGAGATGACATACAGGTATATACTATATACAGGAGGAGATGACACACAGATATATACTATATATAGGTGAGATGACACACAGGTATATACTATATACAGGAGGAGATTACATACAGGTATATACTATATATAGGAGGAGATGACATACAGGTATATACTATATACAGGGGAGATGACATACAGGTATATACTATATACAGGAGATGACATACAGGTGTATACTATATATAAGGGAGATGACAAACATGTATATACTGAGGTGAAAATGAGAGGTGTGAGGTGAAAATGAAAAGGTGTGAGTGCAAAATGAGAGGAGTGAGGGAAAATAGTGGAGTGATCGGAAAATGACAGATGTGAGGTCGAAATGACAAGTGTTAGGGGGGAACGAGAGGAGTGAGGGGGAAAATAAGAGGAGTGAGGGGGAAAATGAGAGGTGTGAGGGAGAAAATGAGAGATGTGAGGGGGAAAATGAAAGATGTGATGGGGAAAATGAGAGGCGTGATGGGAAAATAAGAGAAGTGAGGTGCTATAACTAACCACAGATATTTA
Organism: Ranitomeya variabilis; assembly: GCF_051348905.1. NCBI lineage: Eukaryota > Metazoa > Chordata > Amphibia > Anura > Dendrobatidae > Ranitomeya > Ranitomeya variabilis. The sequence goes on from NC_135238.1 coordinate 227,523,633, forward strand.
CTATGCCCAGGCAACGTCGGGCTCTTCAGCTAGTATATATATATATGTTTATATATACATATGTCTAAAAAATTTCTTTAGTGATTAGAAAATCAATTTGTAACTAATCAAATTTGCTCTTAATTTCCAGGAAAATTCATATTATCCAAAATCTGATATTTTTTTTTGTGATTGGATTCTCATGAATTCGAATAAAAGGATGTTCAGCCATCATTTTTGCTAGACTGAGGTTGGGGAAGGGAGTGCTTTATTTTTAGCTGTTGTTTTCATTTTGACTTTTTTTTCTTGCTAATTCTTCTCCTCTTTCCTTGACCCTTCATATCTGAACAGTCTTATATATTCTATTTTCTTCTCTTTCCAAGCCTGTCTTGCTGCCATTTTTCACTATGCGTTATGCTGTCACATGGGTCACGGTCATGTAGGGTGCACCCCACGTAAGACATTGTATACCAGAGCTGAAATTGTGTCCAGCACCTGTCGGAAACATGACAGCCCGTTGGGCCTTATGCTCTAGACCTGCCTGTAAATCCTGCCATTCACCAAGTAAACGTTTGGTTGTTTTTATGAACCTCGTGTCTCCTGGATTAATTGCTGTCCTGGTTCCAGAAGATGGATTCTTGGAGTAAGAGGCCTGCAGCCCTGAAGTTAGCGAGATGCACCTCACACATCAGCACACCGGGAGTTGTCTGCAGGATGCCGAAGCGAGTGGGAACAGAAGCTTGCCCTACCTCTTTTGGGCATCTTACAGATGGATATGTGATTAATAGGTACATGGATCAGATGGATACATGGATCAATACAGAGATATAGTTGGTTTCATCGCACCCGGGAGAATTGGCCTTGATACTGTATTTCTGACTAGTTGGTAAACCATTGAGTCACAAAATATTACGATATCTGATATTTTCCCAGGTCCATCTCCTATAACCTGCGTGAATTTAGATAAGTGGACCTGTGGAAGTTCTGGTTCCCAACACGAACTTTATTCCAAAATTCTGCTCAGGTACCAGACCATGATTCCGAACCCAAACTTCACTGAAAACAACAGGGACCCAAACTTTTGAGCTGGAAAAAAACACTTTCTCACTCTGTCTTGTTCTCCAGGATCTCTCAGTAGAGGTCCATGTTTGGCGCTTAGCACCGGACACCAACTGTCTGGTACAGACCCTGAACATTTGCTCCCCTCTATGCATGAATCTAATTTATCCAGAAGTTTCCACATGTTGTTCTGTTATTCTACACCAATGACACCTAATAGGAATCTCCACCCCGGTACAATATTATGTATCTATGAAGGAGATAATTGCTACATTTTTATCCCTCGTCTTTCATCCCACCTAACTTACCGGCAATAACATTTCCATTTTCGCAGATTTCACGATTCACGGCAAATGTGTACATAAAATAATGCAGAGAGGAAGTCGCACAACTTTACATTTGCATTTTATAATTGGTTTGCAAATGACTAAAATGTTTTATCCTGTTGTAGTTTTATTAAAAAGCAGAATTATTGGGGGGGGGGGGAGCGTCTTTGTGTCTGACGAAACATGAAACGCGTCCTCATTGTAACAGAAGCAATCATTCTTCTTAATAAATGTAATTTCAGAAAACTAGCCAGGAGCATTCTAAGAAAAACGGCATCAGAAAGGTCAGAATTTAACCGATTTTCTCTAGAAATTTATGAATATTCACCATTAGCTGCCACCTAAGGAAAACACACGTCTGGCTGCCCTTATTAAAACTCACAGTAAACCGTAGATTCCCACCAGCAGGAGTGCTGACTTTTGGAACTGATTTTCTGCAGGTATTTTAGACAGGTTACACTTTTTTAAATAATTTCTGATTTTATGATTTATGATCAGCTCCAGACTGGAGCACCTTGGGCCCACCAGAGAAAATCATTCTTGGGGCCCACTATGTAGCTACATAGAAATAAATACAAGACCACCAGTTGTGCAGTAAAACGCGCTAATATCAGGGTATAATATAAAGTAGTACACGTCTTAATTATGTAGCAGGGGTTGGGGTAGCCCCCCTCATAGAATATAAAGTAGCCTCGCTCATAGAATATAATGCAGCTCCCTCATAGAATATAATGTACCCCCCCTCATTACCTTCTCCACCACCTCCATCATTGTCCTCATCGCCATCTCCATCATTGCCCTTTCCACCACCTCTATCATTGCTTTCTCCTCCATCATTGCCCATTCCACCACAACCATCATTGCCTTCTCCCTCACAACCCCCATCATTGTCCATTCCACCATCTCTGATTGTTTTCTCCCCCATCACCTCCATCATTGCCTCCTGCCCCACCACCCCATTGTCCTTTCCACCACCGCATCATTGCCTTCTCTCTCACCACCCCTTCATTGCTTTCTCCCCACCACTCCCATCATTGCCCTCTCCATCTCCTCCATCATTGCCTTCTCCCCACCACCCCATCATTGCCCTTTCCACCACGTTAAACATTGTTTTCTTCCCCACCACCTCCATCATTGCCTCCTCCCCCACCATCCCATCATCCTTTCTATCACCCCATCATTGTCCTCTTCACCACCTACACACACACACACATACACACACCTCTCTGTCATGATTCTCAATGGCGAGAGAACATAGCCCAGCATATATGAGAACTAGCTCTTGGAAGATGGAAACTATACTGACCATGAACTAAACCTGCCGCACAACTAGAAGTGGCCGGGTAGCATGCCTACGTTTTTTTATCCCTAGATGCCCAGCGCCAGCAGGAGAACTACCTAATCCTAGCAGAGGAAAAGACAGTCCTGGCTCACCTCTAGAGAAATTTTCCCAAAAGGCAGACAGAGGCCCCCACATATATTGGCGGTGATTTAAGATGAAATGACAAACGTAGTATGAAAATAGGTTTAGCAAAATCGAGGTCCGCTTACTAGATAGCATGAAGACAGAAAGGGCACTTTCATGGTCAGCAGAAAACCCTATCAAAACACCATCCAGAAATTACTTTAAGACTCTAGCATTAACTCATAACACCAGAGTGGCAATTTCCGCTCACAAGAGCTTTCCAGACACAGTAACGAAACAGCAGCTGTGAACAGGAACAAAATGCAAAAACACACAAGGACAAAAGTCCAACTTAGCTGGGAGTTGTCTAGTAGCAGGAACATGCACAGAAAGGCTACTGATTACATTGTTGACCGGCATGAAACTGACTGAGGAGCAAGGTTATATAGCGACTCCCACATCCTGATAGGAGCAGGTGAACAGAGGGGATGATGCACACAAGTTAAATTCCACAAGTGGCCACAGGGGGAGCCCAGAATCCAATTTCACAACAGTACCCCCCCCTCAAGGAGGGGGCACCGAACCCTCACCAGAACCACCAGGGCGATCAGGATGAGCCCTATGAAAGGCACGGACAAGATCGGAGGCATGAACATCAGAGGCAGTGACCCAAGAATTATCCTCCTGACCGTATCCCTTCCATTTGACCAGATACTGGAGTTTCCGTCTGGAAACACGAGAGTCCAAGATCTTTTCCACAACGTACTCCAACTCACCCTCAACCAACACCGGAGCAGGAGGCTCAACGGAAGGCACAGCTGGTACCTCATACCTGCGCAACAATGACCGATGAAAAACATTATGAATCGAAAAGGATGCAGGGAGGTCCAAACGGAAGGACACAGGGTTAAGAATCTCCAATATCTTGTACGGGCCGATGAACCGAGGCTTAAACTTAGGAGAAGAAACCCTCATAGGGACAAAACGAGAAGACAACCACACCAAGTCCCCAACACAAAGCCGAGGACCAACACGACGACGGTGGTTGGCAAAAAGCTGAGTCTTCTCCTGGGACAACTTCAAATTGTCCACCACCTGCCCCCAAATCTGATGCAACCTCTCCACCACAGCATCTACTCCAGGACAATCCGAAGATTCCACTTGACCGGAGGAAAATCGAGGATGAAACCCCGAATTACAGAAAAACGGGGACACCAAGGTGGCAGAGCTGGCCCGATTATTGAGGGCGAACTCCGCCAAAGGCAAAAAAGCAACCCAATCATCCTGATCCGCAGACACAAAACACCTCAAATATGTCTCCAAGGTCTGATTAGTCCGCTCGGTCTGGCCATTAGTCTGAGGATGGAAAGCAGACGAAAAAGACAAATCTATGCCCATCCTAGCACAGAATGCCCGCCAAAATCTAGACACGAATTGGGTCCCTCTGTCAGAAACGATATTCTCCGGAATACCATGCAAACGAACAACATCTTGAAAAAACAGAGGAACCAACTCGGAAGAAGAAGGCAACTTAGGCAAGGGAACCAGGTGGACCATCTTAGAGAAACGGTCACACACCACCCAGATGACAGACATCTTCTGAGAAACAGGCAGATCCGAAATAAAATCCATCGAGATGTGCGTCCAAGGCCTCTTCGGGATAGGCAAGGGTAACAACAATCCACTAGCCCAAGAACAACAAGGCTTGGCCCGAGCACAAACGTCACAAGACTGCACAAAGCCTCGCACATCTCGTGACAGGGAAGGCCACCAGAAGGACCTTGCCACCAAATCCCTGGTACCAAAGATTCCAGGATGACCTGCCAACGCAGAAGAATGAACCTCAGAGATGACTCTACTGGTCCAATCATCAGGAACAAACAGTCTACCAGGTGGGCAACGATCAGGTCTATCCGCCTGAAACTCCTGCAAGGCCCGCCGCAGGTCTGGAGAAACGGCAGACAATATCACTCCATCTTTAAGGATACCTGTGGGCTCAGAATTACCAGGGGAGTCAGGCTCAAAACTCCTAGAAAGGGCATCCGCCTTAACATTCTTAGAACCCGGTAGGTAAGACACCACAAAATTAAACCGAGAGAAAAACAACGACCAGCGCGCTTGTCTAGGATTCAGGTGCCTGGCAGACTCAAGGTAAATTAAATTTTTGTGGTCAGTCAATACCACCACCTGATGTCTGGCCCCCTCAAGCCAGTGACGCCACTCCTCAAAAGCCCACTTCATGGCCAAAAGCTCCCGATTCCCAATATCATAATTCCGCTCGGCGGGCGAAAATTTACGGGAAAAAAAAGCACAAGGTCTCATCACGGAGCAGTCGGAACTTCTCTGCGACAACACCGCCCCAGCTCCGATTTCAGAAGCGTCGACCTCAACCTGAAAAGGAAGAGCAACATCAGGCTGACGCAACACTGGGGCGGAAGAAAAGCGGCGCTTGAGCTCCCGAAAGGCCTCCACAGCATCAGGGGACCAATCAGCAACATCAGCACCCTTCTTAGTCAAATCAGTCAATGGTTTTACAACATCAGAAAAACCAGCAATAAATCGACGATAAAAGTTAGCAAAGCCCAAAAATTTCTGAAGACTCTTAAGAGAAGAGGGTTGCGTCCAATCACCAATAGCCTGAACCTTGACAGGATCCATCTCGATGGAAGAGGGGGAAAAAATGTATCCCAAGAAGGAAATCTTCTGAACCCCAAAAACACACTTAGAACCCTTCACACACAAGGAATTAGACCGCAAAACCTGAAAAACCCTCCTGACCTGCTGGACATGAGAGTCCCAGTCATCCGAAAAAATCAGAATATCATCCAGATACACAATCATAAATTTATCCAAATAATCGCGGAAAATGTCATGCATAAAGGACTGGAAGACTGAAGGGGCATTTGAAAGACCAAAAGGCATCACCAAATACTCAAAATGGCCCTCGGGCGTATTAAATGCGGTTTTCCACTCATCCCCCTGCTTGATTCGCACCAAATTATACGCCCCACGGAGATCAATCTTAGAGAACCACTTGGCCCCCTTTATACGAGCAAACAAATCAGTAAGCAGTGGTAACGGATATTGATATTTAACAGTGATTTTATTCAAAAGTCGATAATCAATACACGGCCTCAAAGAGCCGTCTTTCTTAGACACAAAGAAAAAACCGGCTCCTAAGGGAGATGACGAAGGACGAATATGTCCCTTTTCCAAGGACTCCTTTATATATTCTCGCATAGCAGCGTGTTCAGGCACAGACAGATTAAATAAACGACCCTTAGGGTATTTACTACCCGGGATCAAGTCTATGGCACAATCGCACTCCCGGTGCGGAGGTAGTGAACCAACCTTGGGTTCTTCAAAAACGTCACGAAAGTCAGACAAGAATTCAGGAATCTCAGAGGGAATAGATGATGAAATGGAAACCAAAGGTACGTCCCCATGAGTTCCTTTACATCCCCAGCTTAACACAGACATAGCTCTCCAGTCGAGGACTGGGTTATGAGATTGCAGCCATGGCAATCCCAGCACCAAAACATCATGTAGATTATACAGCACCAGAAAGCGAATAACCTCCTGGTGATCCGGATTAACACGCATAGTCACTTGTGTCCAGTATTGTGGTTTATTACTAGCCAATGGGGTGGAGTCAATCCCTTTCAGAGGTATCGGAGCCTCCAATGGCTCCAAATCATACCCACAGCGTTTGGCAAAGGACCAATCCATAAGACTCAAAGCAGCGCCAGAGTCGACATAGGCGTCCGCGGTAATAGATGACAAAGAACAAATCAGGGTCACAGATAGAATAAACTTAGACTGTAAAGTGCTAATTGAAACAGACTTGTCAGGCTTTTTAGTACGCTTAAAGCATGCTGATATAACATGAGTTGAATCACCACAATAGAAGCACAACCCATTTTTTCGTCTAAAATTCTGCCGCTCGCTTCTGGACAGAATTCTATCACATTGCATATTTTCTGGCGTTTTCTCAGTAGACACCGCCAAATGGTGCACAGGTTTGCGCTCCCGCAGACGCCTATCGATCTGAATAGCCATCGTCATGGACTCATTCAGACTCGCAGGCACAGGGAACCCCACCATAACATCCTTAATGGCATCAGAGAGACCTTCTCTGAAAATCGCCGCCAGGGCGCACTCATTCCACTGAGTAAGCACAGACCATTTGCGGAATTTTTGGCAGTATATTTCAGCTTCATCTTGCCCCTGAGACAAGGACATCAAGGCCTTTTCCGCCTGAAGCTCTAAATGAGGTTCCTCATAAAGCAACCCCAAGGCCAGAAAAAACGCATCCACATTGAGCAACGCAGGATCCCCTGGTGCCAATGCAAAAGCCCAGTCTTGAGGGTCGCCCCGGAGCAAGGAAATTACAATCCTGACCTGCTGTGCAGGGTCTCCGGCAGAGCGAGACTTCAGGGACAAAAACAATTTGCAATTATTTTTAAAATTTTGAAAGTGAGATCTATTCCCCGAGAAGAATTCAGGCAAAGGAATTCTAGGCTCAGACATAGGTGCATGAACAACAAAATCTTGCAAATTTTGTACCTTTGTGGCGAGATTATTCAAACCTGTAGCTACACTCTGAAGATCCATTAGAAACAGGTGAACACAGAGCCATTCAAGGATTAGAAGGAGAGGAAGAGAGGAAGGCTGCAGAATAGGCAGACTAGCAAGTGATTCAATTAAGAGCACACTCAGAACTAGAGGAAAAAAAAAAAAAAAAAAATTGTAGCAGACTTCTTTTTTCTCTCCTTTCTCAGCCAGTAATTTAACCCTTTTTTGGGCCGGTCAAACTGTCATGATTCTCAATGGCGAGAGAACATAGCCCAGCATATATGAGAACTAGCTCTTGGAAGATGGAAACTATACTGACCATGAACTAAACCTGCCGCACAACTAGAAGTGGCCGGGTAGCATGCCTACGTTTTTTTATCCCTAGATGCCCAGCGCCAGCCGGAGAACTACCTAATCCTAGCAGAGGAAAAGACAGTCCTGGCTCACCTCTAGAGAAATTTTCCCAAAAGGCAGACAGAGGCCCCCACATATATTGGCGGTGATTTAAGATGAAATGACAAACGTAGTATGAAAATAGGTTTAGCAAAATCGAGGTCCGCTTACTAGATAGCATGAAGACAGAAAGGGCACTTTCATGGTCAGCAGAAAACCCTATCAAAACACCATCCAGAAATTACTTTAAGACTCTAGCATTAACTCATAACACCAGAGTGGCAATTTCCGCTCACAAGAGCTTTCCAGACACAGTAACGAAACAGCAGCTGTGAACAGGAACAAAATGCAAAAACACACAAGGACAAAAGTCCAACTTAGCTGGGAGTTGTCTAGTAGCAGGAACATGCACAGAAAGGCTACTGATTACATTGTTGACCGGCATGAAACTGACTGAGGAGCAAGGTTATATAGCGACTCCCACATCCTGATAGGAGCAGGTGAACAGAGGGGATGATGCACACAAGTTAAATTCCACAAGTGGCCACAGGGGGAGCCCAGAATCCAATTTCACAACACCTCTCTGCACGTTCCCAAGGCAGACACACACACACCACCACCACTCGCCTCTCTGCATGTTCCCCAGCAGTATCTTGGTCACAAGCAGCTTCCTCTCCAGCACAACCGAATGCTGACATCATCCAGCTTCGCTGCTGTATCAGACAGGAAGCGCTGGGAACGAAGCAGGATGGATCCCTTCAAGTCCGCTCCACTGCCCTTTTCTCCTGTAGGCAGTGGAGTTACAGGCAACCCTCCCTGCCCGCCGCACATGCGGGCAATCTGGACAGGGGCCTAGCAGCCGGGACAGGCTTCTGCCTCCTGTCTCCCACCGATGCTCTGCTGGCACCGGGCGGGCACCCATGACTCAGGGGCCCCATAGCAGCTGCATGGTGTGCCGCTATTAGTGCCATGCCACTGGCTGGGGGCCCTGGAGCAGCGGGGACCCTAGGCAGCTGCCGGCCCTGTATGCCAGCAGGTGTCAGTGCCTGGGCCCAGTGCCTGGGTTCTCCGGTGGGCCAGTGCGACCCTGTTTATGATATGAAATTGGTCTGAGCAGTTTATCACTTATATCACCTGTTCATGTAATTACCAAATATTCTATGTAAATTATCTGCATTCAGCTCTTTCTCGTGCTCCGACGCTATGACGGGTCACAAGTAATGAAAACCGCACAGACTTCACAAAAAAACCTCCGGAGTTTTCTCTTTCCAGCACTACATCTCCTTTATTTGCAAATTGCCACTTGTAATGAAGAGGTCTGACAGTAATGTAGAGTTGGAGACTATTAAATGTCCGCCCGGGGGTCCGCAGCCTATTTCTGAGCAATGATTTGCTGGCCCTAAGGTAGCGATGGCAGTATATCATGGCTGAAAATCACAAGTCTTTTCTTTACACCGGAGTCCTCTTAACATTGACAAATCTACAGGAATTTATTTACAAGGAATTATGTTCCGGAATTGTATTTTATTTCTGCCACTGCAATGTTACATCAGAAATGACAGAAACTATTATTTCATTACATTTTTAGTATTAATGGGCCACTTAAAGGGACAGAATTCTGTTATATAATGAAGGAATCTAACCTACAGTACAGGGTGAGGGGATAAAAATATCCATGCACAATAGCACTTTAAAAAAAAACAAAAAACTTTTGCCCGCTTTTTGTCGCTGCCCCTTTAAAAGGAATGTATCTGTGTTACAAATTAGCGAATCGATTCATAATTTTATTACAAATTTCCTCAAAATTTAATTTTTGGCAATTACATTTTTGGTATAGGATTCATAAGAAGTCAGCAACTTTGCGGAGCGCTGCGGAGGATTGGGGAGCTGCTGCCGTGTAAGACACATAAGAATATATGGCTTGTTATTTATCAGCCCCCTTCCCTCCTCTTTGTTTATCATGCTTTGGGGTCCGGAGACCCCTCAAAATATAAGTGTCTTTGTCTGATGCTTCTGATTTGGATTTGTTTGTTTTTTTGGATTTTGGATTTGGGTTTTTTTTTTTATTTCTTTTATAATTTTGGTCAAATTGGGCAAATCCACCGGAAATGAATTTTGTGAAATTCGCTGATCTGATATCCATGTATTTTATCTCTACAGAACTCTGAATTTGTGCAGAGTTAATGCCCCATGAATGACTCCTCTGCTGTGATGTGGGTGCCCAAAATTTTTTTGGAGAGCGATGAGGGGTGACTATGGGGTATCAGATCTCTAAGATCACAAATGGGTTGTTCTTTATTGCTGACATTTTTGCTTTGATGCAGAATAAGGGATTTACCTCTGTTTATTAGAAGTAACATGGCCGTTTTGGGTCTGGGCACCATGTTGCCAGAGGTTAATTGCAGTGGGGTCCAGACTTGGGGGACCTGCTTGGGGCACGAGCTGCTGCACATGCTCTGTGATGTGGTTGGTGGAAAGAGTGAGGCGCAAAAAAAAGCCGGTTATTTTCCCGGTAAGGCTCTGGTGGTGGTTGGGTAAGAGAAAGGATCCATCAGCTTAGGAGAAGCTGTGAATGTGGGGCAGCATGGTTTCGGAACATCATCGTGAACCCTAGGAGGACTTGAGGGCTGGTGGTTCTTTGAAAAGAAAAAGCGTCCAAGAGCAGAAGTCTAAGAGACGGTTGATGGCTGCTGAGCATGACATGGAAATAAACACTTTCTAGAAAATTGTCAGATTAGTGGGAATACACCAAATGCCAAATTGACATATAACAAACTTTGTTTTTTGTTCTTTTTCCCAGTTGAAACGCCAAAGCTAAGAACCGATAAATGGGTTTTCTGATGGTGCATGCGCCCGACCGCTGCATTCACAGTGTAGGACACCGAAGATATGAGGAAGGCTGAGCCCAGACCTGCTCTTCACAATCTTCGTCAGTGGGAGAGACTTTGACTTGAGCACCAGGGCGCGTGCAAAAGAGGCTTAACATTTAGAGGCGTTTTCCCAAAATGAAGAAATATCCTGTAAAAAATGGGATAGCAAAGCCATACTGGGAGAAAAATGACATTGACTAGAGCAGAGGTGTCAACGATGGATCACTGCTCCATCCAGTCTCTCCCGGCAGTCAGTGTTGTCTCCTATTCTATGTGGGTTGGGTATAACCTTAAGAACAGCTGAAGATGAGAGTATTATCCAATAAAACCTTGGATCGCACTCCGACCAGTTTTGATCTATGGGGCGGTGCACATGTCCAATATTTTTCCTCGGACAGAGACCGTTCAAGGAAAAATCGAGGCATGCCCGGGTCTGATCCAAATATCGCACTCAGCCATGTTACTCAATGAGCCCCTGGTAACCATCAGACCGTGCTCGGATGTCATCTGAGCGAGGTCCGATTTCCTTGGACTAGGAGAAGATGGAGACCTTTTTTTCTCCATCTTCTCTCTTCTTCCGAGAGTATCGGATCACACTATGACCAAACTCTGATCAGAGTGTCATTTCCATAATTGGCACAATTCTCTGGGATGAGACAATCATTGGCCGCCTGCACCTGCCCTAGATCTTTAACTGCCTGACCACAGTCTTGTGAACCTTGTTCTCATCTCCCACCATTCTGGAAACCAGTACAGGGGACCGCAGCAGCCGGGACGTTGACTTTACCAATCTTCTATCTTCTGCACTCAACTCTTTCACGGTATGATGCTCACAAATTTCTGTTGATGTTGGTTCTGATCAAAATGCGTTGTGAAAAGACATCTAACGTTCATCAATTTAAATGGGTTTTCTTAAACTTCTTTGTCTGAAGTAGAAATCACAACTATTAGGTATTAGGCTCCAGAAAATATATCTCTTTGCATTTGTTTAGTATCGGAGCCGCTTCATCCTTTTGCGCATATGAATTCTTACTTCAAATCAACAACATTTTGCCTATTTTTTTTGTCACCCTGCAGCGAATAAATTGTCAGAGTGGAATACTGATGCTGATCCTCCTGTGTCTGAAGTACCTGTAAAGAATTGCTAACCTGCTCAGAGACGGCAAAAAAAGTGCCAAGTGTTATTTCTACTCAGGCAATTTGCAAGAACTTTCAGAGCATCTTAAGAGCAAGAACTGGAGAAACTTATTTTTCGAAGTTTTCCAAGTCTAGAAAAAATGTGCAAAGCTTAAGCGTTATAACAGAATCAGTAAGACTTCACTGGAGGGCAACATGTGTAAGACTAATACAGAATTAATTCCCCCTGCTGTATTACATGTACAGTCCAACCTGAAAACTCAAAGGACTGATTAAAACAAAGATATTTCATTTATTTAAATCCTTAAATTTCACCCAAATAGATCAAATATTACCATCATAATGATGCACAATCCGAGGAATCTAAGAATATTACTACTATAATATTGCTCCTAAGTACAATAATATAACTACTATAATACTGCCCCTATGTACAAGAATATAACTACTATAATACTGCCCCTATGTACAAGAATATAACTACTATAATACTGCTCCTATATACAAGAATATAACTACTATAATACTGCTCCTATGTACAAGAATATAACTACTATAATACTGCTCCTATATACAAGAATATAAGTACTATAATACTGCCCCTATGTACAAGAATATAACTACTATAATACTGCCCCTATGTACAAGAATATAACTACTATAATACTGCTCCTATGTACAAGAATATAACTACTATAATACTGCCCCAATGTACAAGAATATAACTACTATAATACTGCCCCTATGTACAAGAATATAACTACTATAATACTGCCCCTATGTACAAGAATATAACTACTATAATACTGCCCCTATGTACAAGAATATAACTACTATAATACTGCTCCTATATACAAGAATATAACTACTATAATACTGCTCCTATGTACAAGAATATAACTACTATAATACTGCTCCTATATACAAGAATATAAGTACTATAATACTGCCCCTATGTACAAGAATATAACTACTATAATACTGCCCCTATGTGCAAGAATATAACTACTATAATACTGCCCCTATGTACAAGAATATAACTACTATAATACTGCCCCTATGTACAAGAATATAACTACTATAATACTGCCACCTATGTACAAGAATATAGCTACTATAATACTGCTCCTATATACAAGAATATAACTACTATAATACTGCCCCTATGTACAAGAATATAACTACTATAATACTGCCCCTATGTACAAGAATATAACTACTATAATACTGCCCCTATGTACAAGAATATAACTACTATAATACTGCTCCTATATACAAGAATATAACTACTATAATACTGCCCCTATGTACAAGAATATAACTACTATAATACTGCTCCTATGTACAAGAATTTAACTACTATAATACTGCCCCTATGTACAAGAATATAACTACTATAATACTGCTCCTATATACAAGAATATAACTACTATAATACTGCCCCTATTTACAAGAATATAACTACTATAATACTGCCCCTATGTACAAGAATATATCTACTATAATACTGCTCCTATGTACAAGAATATAACTACTATAATAGTGCCCCTATGTACAAGAATATAACTACTATAATACTGCTCCTATATACAAGAATATAACTACTATAATACTGCCCCTATGTACAAGAATATAACTACTATAATACTGCTCCTATGTACAAGAATATATCTACTATAATACTGCTCCTATGTACAAGAATATAACTACTATAATACTGCTCCTATGTACAAGAATATAACTACTATAATACTGCTCCTATATACAAGAATATAACTACTATAATACTGCCCTTATGTACAAGAATATAACTACTATAATACTGCCCCTATGTACAAGAATATATCTACTATAATACTGCTCCTATGTACAAGAATATAACTACTATAATACTGCCCCTATGTACAAGAATATAACTACTATAATACTGCCCCTATGTACAAGAATATAACTACTATAATACTGCCACCTATGTACAAGAATATAGCTACTATAATACTGCCACCTATGTACAAGAATATAACTACTATAATACTGCCCCTATGTACAAGAATATAACTACTATAATACTGCTCCTATATACAAGAATATAACTACTATAATACTGCCCCTATGTACAAGAATATAACTACTATAATACTGCTCCTATGTACAAGAATTTAACTACTATAATACTGCCCCTATGTACAAGAATATAACCACTATAATACTGCTCCTATATACAAGAATATAACTACTATAATACTGCCCCTATGTACAAGAATATAACTACTATAATACTGCCCCTATGTACAAGAATATAACTACTATAATACTGCTCCTATGTACAAGAATTTAACTACTATAATACTGCCCCTATGTACAGGAATATAACTACTATAATACTGCTCCTATATACAAGAATATAACTACTATAATACTGCCCCTATGTACAAGAATATAACTACTATAATACTGCCCCTATGTACAAGAATATAACTACTATAATACTGCCACCTATGTACAAGAATATAGCTACTATAATACTGCCACCTATGTACAAGAATATAACTACTATAATAGTGCCTGTTGTGAAATTGGATTCTGGGCTCCCCCGGTGGCCACTTGTGGAATTGTACTTGTGTGCATCATCCCCTCTGTTCACCTGCTCCTATCAGGATGTGGGAGTCGCTATATAACCTTGCTCCTCTGTCAGTTTCATGCCGGTCAACAATGTAATCAGAAGCCTTTCTGTGCATGTTCCTGCTACTAGACAACTCCCAGCTAAGTTGGACTTTTGTCCTTGTGTGTTTTTGCATTTTGTTCCTGTTCACAGCTGCTGTTTCGTTACTGTGTCTGGAAAGCTCTTGTGAGCGGAAATTGCCACTCTGGTGTTATGAGTTAATGCTAGAGTCTTAAAGTAATTTCTGGATGGTGTTTTGATAGGGTTTTCTGCTGACCATGAAAGTGCCCTTTCTGTCTTCTTGCTATCTAGTAAGCGGACCTCGATTTTTGCTAAACCTATTTTCATACTACGTTTGTCATTTCATCTAAAATCACCGCCAATATATGTGGGGGCCTCTGTCTGCCTTTTGGGAAAATTTCTCTAGAGGTGAGCCAGGACTGTCTTTTCCTCTGCTAGGATTAGGTAGTTCTCCGGCTGGCGCTGGGCATCTAGGGATAAAAAAACGTAGGCATGCTACCCGGCCACTTCTAGTTGTGCGGCAGGTTTAGTTCATGGTCAGTATAGTTTCCATCTTCCAAGAGCTAGTTCTCATATATGCTGGGTTATGTTCTCTCGCCATTGAGAACCATAACAGTTTGACCGGCCAACAAAGGGTTAAATTAATTGGCAGAGAAAGGAGAGAAAAAAGAAGTCTGCTGAAAATTTTATTTTTTTTTTTTCCTTCAGTTCTGAGTGTGCTTTCAATTGAATCACTTGCAAGTCTGCCTATATTGCAGCCTTCCTCTCTCTCTCTCCTTCTTATCCTTGAATGGCTCTGTGTTCACCTGTTTCAAATGGATCTTCAGAGTGTAGCTACAGGTTTGAATAATCTCGCCACAAAGGTACAAAATTTGCAAGATTTTGTTGTTCATGCACCTATGTCTGAGCCTAGAATTCCTTTGCCTGAATTCTTCTCGGGGAATAGATCTCACTTTCAAAATTTTAAAAATAATTGCAAATTGTTTTTGTCCCTGAAGTCTCGCTCTGCCGGAGACCCTGCACAGCAGGTCAGGATTGTAATTTCCTTGCTCCGGGGCGACCCTCAAGACTGGGCTTTTGCATTGGCACCAGGGGATCCTGCGTTGCTCAATGTGGATGCGTTTTTTCTGGCCTTGGGGTTGCTTTATGAGGAACCTCATTTAGAGCTTCAGGCGGAAAAGGCCTTGATGTCCTTGTCTCAGGGGCAAGATGAAGCTGAAATATACTGCCAAAAATTCCGCAAATGGTCTGTGCTTACTCAGTGGAATGAGTGCGCCCTGGCGGCGATTTTCAGAGAAGGTCTCTCTGATGCCATTAAGGATGTTATGGTGGGGTTCCCTGTGCCTGCGAGTCTGAATGAGTCCATGACGATGGCTATTCAGATCGATAGGCGTCTGCGGGAGCGCAAACCTGTGCACCATTTGGCGGTGTCTACTGAGAAAACGCCAGAAAATATGCAATGTGATAGAATTCTGTCCAGAAGCGAGCGGCAGAATTTTAGACGAAAAAATGGGTTGTGCTTCTATTGTGGTGATTCAACTCATGTTATATCAGCATGCTTTAAGCGTACTAAGAAGCCTGACAAGTCTGTTTCAATTAGCACTTTACAGTCTAAGTTTATTCTATCTGTGACCCTGATTTGTTCTTTGTCATCTATTACCGCGGACGCCTATGTCGACTCTGGCGCTGCTTTGAGTCTTATGGATTGGTCCTTTGCCAAACGCTGTGGGTATGATTTGGAGCCATTGGAGGCTCCGATACCTCTGAAAGGGATTGACTCCACCCCATTGGCTAGTAATAAACCACAATACTGGACACAAGTGACTATGCGTGTTAATCCGGATCACCAGGAGGTTATTCGCTTTCTGGTGCTGTATAATCTACATGATGTTTTGGTGCTGGGATTGCCATGGCTGCAATCTCATAACCCAGTCCTCGACTGGAGAGCTATGTCTGTGTTAAGCTGGGGATGTAAAGGAACTCATGGGGACGTACCTTTGGTTTCCATTTCATCATCTATTCCCTCTGAGATTCCTGAATTCTTGTCTGACTTTCGTGACGTTTTTGAAGAACCCAAGGTTAGTTCACTACCTCCGCACCGGGAGTGCGATTGTGCCATAGACTTGATCCCGGGTAGTAAATACCCTAAGGGTCGTTTATTTAATCTGTCTGTGCCTGAACACGCGGCTATGCGAGAATATATAAAGGAGTCCTTGGAAAAGGGACATATTCGTCCTTCGTCATCTCCCTTAGGAGCCGTTTTTTTCTTTGTGTCTAAGAAAGACGGCTCTTTGAGGCCGTGTATTGATTATCGACTTTTGAATAAAATCACGGTTAAATATCAATATCCGTTACCACTGCTTACTGATTTGTTTGCTCGTATAAAGGGGGCCAAGTGGTTCTCTAAGATTGATCTCCGTGGGGCGTATAATTTGGTGCGAATCAAGCAGGGGGATGAGTGGAAAACCGCATTTAATACGCCCGAGGGCCATTTTGAGTATTTGGTGATGCCTTTTGGTCTTTCAAATGCCCCTTCAGTCTTCCAGTCCTTTATGCATGACATTTTCCGCGATTATTTGGACAAATTTATGATTGTGTATCTGGATGATATTCTGATTTTTTCGGATGACTGGGACTCTCATGTCCAGCAGGTCAGGAGGGTTTTTCAGGTTTTGCGGTCTAATTCCTTGTGTGTGAAGGGTTCTAAGTGTGTTTTTGGGGTTCAAAAGATTTCCTTCTTGGGATACATTTTTTCCCCCTCTTCCATCGAGATGGATCCTGTCAAGGTTCAGGCTATTGGTGATTGGACGCAACCCTCTTCTCTTAAGAGTCTTCAGAAATTTTTGGGCTTTGCTAACTTTTATCGTCGATTTATTGCTGGTTTTTCTGATGTTGTAAAACCATTGACTGATTTGACTAAGAAGGGTGCTGATGTTGCTGATTGGTCCCCTGATGCTGTGGAGGCCTTTCGGGAGCTCAAGCGCCGCTTTTCTTCCGCCCCAGTGTTGCGTCAGCCTGATGTTGCTCTTCCTTTTCAGGTTGAGGTCGACGCTTCTGAAATCGGAGCTGGGGCGGTGTTGTCGCAGAGAAGTTCCGACTGCTCCGTGATGAGACCTTGTGCTTTTTTTTCCCGTAAATTTTCGCCCGCCGAGCGGAATTATGATATTGGGAATCGGGAGCTTTTGGCCATGAAGTGGGCTTTTGAGGAGTGGCGTCACTGGCTTGAGGGGGCCAGACATCAGGTGGTGGTATTGACTGACCACAAAAATTTAATTTACCTTGAGTCTGCCAGGCGCCTGAATCCTAGACAGGCGCGCTGGTCGTTGTTTTTCTCTCGGTTTAATTTTGTGGTGTCTTACCTACCGGGTTCTAAGAATGTTAAGGCGGATGCCCTTTCTAGGAGTTTTGAGCCTGACTCCCCTGGTAATTCTGAGCCCACAGGTATCCTTAAAGATGGAGTGATATTGTCTGCCGTTTCTCCAGACCTGCGGCGGGTCTTGCAGGAGTTTCAGGCGGATAGACCTGATTGTTGCCCACCTGGTAGACTGTTTGTTCCTGATGATTGGACCAGTAGAGTCATCTCTGAGGTTCATTCTTCTGCGTTGGCGGGTCATCCTGGAATCTTTGGTACCAGGGATTTGGTGGCAAGGTCCTTCTGGTGGCCTTCCCTGTCACGAGATGTGCGAGGCTTTGTGCAGTCTTGTGACGTTTGTGCTCGGGCCAAGCCTTGTTGTTCTCGGGCTAGTGGATTGTTGTTACCCTTGCCTATCCCGAAGAGGCCTTGGACGCACATCTCGATGGATTTTATTTCGGATCTGCCTGTTTCTCATAGGATGTCTGTCATCTGGGTGGTGTGTGACCGTTTCTCTAAGATGGTCCATCTGGTTCCCTTGCCTAAGTTGCCTTCTTCTTCCGAGTTGGTTCCTCTGTTTTTTCAAAATGTTGTTCGTTTGCATGGTATTCCGGAGAATATCGTTTCTGACAGAGGGACCCAATTCGTGTCTAGATTTTGGCGGGCATTCTGTGCTAGGATGGGCATAGATTTGTCTTTTTCGTCTGCTTTCCATCCTCAGACTAATGGCCAGACCGAGCGGACTAATCAGACCTTGGAGACATATTTGAGGTGTTTTGTGTCTGCGGATCAGGATGATTGGGTTGCTTTTTTGCCTTTGGCGGAGTTCGCCCTCAATAATCGGGCCAGCTCTGCCACCTTGGTGTCTCCTTTTTTCTGTAATTCGGGGTTTCATCCTCGATTTTCCTCCGGTCAAGTGGAATCTTCGGATTGTCCTGGAGTGGATGCTGTGGTGGAGAGGTTGCATCAGATTTGGGGGCAGGTGGTGGACAATTTGAAGTTGTCCCAGGAGAAGACTCAGCTTTTTGCCAACCGCCGTCGTCGTGTTGGTCCTCGGCTTTGTGTTGGGGACTTGGTGTGGTTGTCTTCTCGTTTTGTCCCTATGAGGGTTTCTTCTCCTAAGTTTAAGCCTCGGTTCATCGGCCCGTACAAGATATTGGAGATTCTTAACCCTGTGTCCTTCCGTTTGGACCTCCCTGCATCCTTTTCGATTCATAATGTTTTTCATCGGTCATTGTTGCGCAGGTATGAGGTACCGGCTGTGCCTTCCGTTGAGCCTCCTGCTCCGGTGTTGGTTGAGGGTGAGTTGGAGTACGTTGTGGAAAAGATCTTGGACTCTCGTGTTTCCAGACGGAAACTCCAGTATCTGGTCAAATGGAAGGGATACGGTCAGGAGGATAATTCTTGGGTCACTGCCTCTGATGTTCATGCCTCCGATCTTGTCCGTGCCTTTCATAGGGCTCATCCTGATCGCCCTGGTGGTTCTGGTGAGGGTTCGGTGCCCCCTCCTTGAGGGGGGGTACTGTTGTGAAATTGGATTCTGGGCTCCCCCGGTGGCCACTTGTGGAATTGTACTTGTGTGCATCATCCCCTCTGTTCACCTGCTCCTATCAGGATGTGGGAGTCGCTATATAACCTTGCTCCTCTGTCAGTTTCATGCCGGTCAACAATGTAATCAGAAGCCTTTCTGTGCATGTTCCTGCTACTAGACAACTCCCAGCTAAGTTGGACTTTTGTCCTTGTGTGTTTTTGCATTTTGTTCCTGTTCACAGCTGCTGTTTCGTTACTGTGTCTGGAAAGCTCTTGTGAGCGGAAATTGCCACTCTGGTGTTATGAGTTAATGCTAGAGTCTTAAAGTAATTTCTGGATGGTGTTTTGATAGGGTTTTCTGCTGACCATGAAAGTGCCCTTTCTGTCTTCTTGCTATCTAGTAAGCGGACCTCGATTTTTGCTAAACCTATTTTCATACTACGTTTGTCATTTCATCTAAAATCACCGCCAATATATGTGGGGGCCTCTGTCTGCCTTTTGGGAAAATTTCTCTAGAGGTGAGCCAGGACTGTCTTTTCCTCTGCTAGGATTAGGTAGTTCTCCAGCTGGCGCTGGGCATCTAGGGATAAAAAAACGTAGGCATGCTACCCGGCCACTTCTAGTTGTGCGGCAGGTTTAGTTCATGGTCAGTATAGTTTCCATCTTCCAAGAGCTAGTTCTCATATATGCTGGGCTATGTTCTCTCGCCATTGAGAACCATAACAAGTGCCCCTATGTACAAGAATATAACTACTATAATACTGCTCCTATATACAAGAATATAACTACTATAATACTGCCCCTATGTACAAGAATATAACTACTATAATACTGCTCCTATGTACAAGAATATATCTACTATAATACTGCTCCTATGTACAAGAATATAACTACTATAATACTGCTCCTATGTACAAGAATATAACTACTATAATACTGCTCCTATATACAAGAATATAACTACTATAATACTGCCCCTATGTACAAGAATATAACTACTATAATACTGCCCCTATGTACAAGAATATATCTACTATAATACTGCTCCTATGTACAAGAATATAACTACTATAATACTGCCCCTATGTACAAGAATATAGCTACTATAATACTGCCACCTATGTACAAGAATATAACTACTATAATACTGCCCCTATGTACAAGAATATAACTACTATAATACTGCTCCTATATACAAGAATATAACTACTATAATACTGCCCCTATGTACAAGAATATAACTACTATAATACTGCTCCTATGTACAAGAATTTAACTACTATAATACTGCCCCTATGTACAAGAATATAACCACTATAATACTGCTCCTATATACAAGAATATAACTACTATAATACTGCCACCTATGTACAAGAATATAGCTACTATAATACTGCTCCTATGTACAAGAATATATCTACTATAATACTGCTCCTATGTACAAGAATATAACTACTATAATACTGCTCCTATGTACAAGAATATAACTACTATAATACTGCTCCTATATACAAGAATATAACTACTATAATACTGCCCCTATGTACAAGAATATAACTACTATAATACTGCCCCTATGTACAAGAATATATCTACTATAATACTGCTCCTATGTACAAGAATATAACTACTATAATACTGCCCCTATGTACAAGAATATAACTACTATAATACTGCCACCTATGTACAAGAATATAGCTACTATAATACTGCCACCTATGTACAAGAATATAACTACTATAATACTGCCCCTATGTACAAGAATATAACTACTATAATACTGCTCCTATATACAAGAATATAACTACTATAATACTGCCCCTATGTACAAGAATATAACTACTATAATACTGCTCCTATGTACAAGAATTTAACTACTATAATACTGCCCCTATGTACAAGAATATAACCACTATAATACTGCTCCTATATACAAGAATATAACTACTATAATACTGCCACCTATGTACAAGAATATAGCTACTATAATACTGCCACCTATGTACAAGAATATAGCTTTTTCCTTGTTTGTCCCATTTCTCTATTACAGTGTCAGTCTTCACTGGAATTTCTATATTGAGTCATGTTCACACTACGTTTTTTTATTTTTTTTTGCACTTCTCGGCACGGATTCTGCAGCAAAATTGAAGTAAGTAAAATCTCTGAACACCTGCTTGTTAGAGAAAAATGTGTAAAATATGAATGATTTAATAGCTTTTTTTGTTGTTGTTGCCAAAAAACACACAATACTGTGGTGCCTCAAATTATAATTTAAAGACATCAAAAACCTTGCTGAAAAAAATGTGTTTTTTCAAAACTAGTCCAAAATCCACCTGTCTTTTTTTTTAACTGCTTTTGGATGAGGATTTTTCAGCCAGACAAAATCTGCGTGGGGACATACCCTAAAATCCTCATGGAAAGTCACGTGAAATACACTTTGGGCATGTTCACAATTCACGCTTCAGATTCTACAATTAATAAAAGTAATAATATAAAATGTGGATTTTCTGGCAGATTTGTTTCAGAATCTACAATAAAAAAAATAGATAAATATTATATGTAAAATATTTATATATTTTATATTACATTTTTTTTATTGTAGATCATGAAGCCAGTCCACCAGAAAATCCACATAAAAAAACAGTGTGAATGTTCCCTTAGGATGGGTTCACACTTTTTGGTGAGTTTTATGAAGTGGATCCTTTTTAAATTACTCCTGCAGAAAAAAAAAAAAAAGAAAGAAAAAAAATTCTTGAAAAATTTTCTAATCATTTTTATGGGAAATCGACTTCGCTGTTAAGTTGAGTTCTTTTTTTTGTTGTTGTTGTTTTTTGTTTTTTCTGATGGCTTTGTTCCCCTGATGAGTATTTGGTGAGTTTTTTATGTGCTGATTTTTTGGTTTTGTTTTTACATAATTTCTATTGCAGAAATTAGTTTCTTTACATTTTTTTCCATTGAATTTTGTGGTGTTTGTCTCTTTTTGCTAGGCCATGTTTTAAGTACAGCTTCTTTTGCTTTTGTTATTTTTTAATATTTGGCTTTGATACATGCAGATTACATGTTGTTGTTGTGTTTTTTTGTGAGTTTCTGTTTTTTCATCTGTGGATTTTCCACCTTTTAATACAAGTCTGTGGGGAAAATCTGCACATAAAACCCGGCGAACCCGCAAGATTAACATATTGTGAATATCCTCAAATTTCTACAAAATTCCATCCACTTTGCTGGAACTGTACGAGTCGAAGCTGCATTTTTTGGTGCAGCAATAAAAACTTAATTTGGGAACAAACGATATTTTGAAAAACACAGGGTGGATAAAATAGTGATGGTTCATGATGGAATCCGCTCCAAACTGCTGACGGTCCAATCAAAACGCTGCCAAAATGCTTCCAAAACACTTCAAAACCCCTCAAAGAGTTTGTACTTTTTTAAAAACTAATTTTTGAAAGCCTCAAAAACACTGTGTGAACAGAGCTTAAAGTTCAGTTCAGTTTTTCTTTTTCATGTGGATTCTGCTTCAATATCCACTCCACAATCCATGTAAAAAACAAACAAACTGTGAATGGTCCTAAATGCAGGAATTGCAGTATAAACTCATGGTCATCAAAACTAGACGGCGTGTGATGTGCCATAGTCTATAACGGACACACACAAAAAAAACGGACAGGATGCAAATGGGAAAATCGGAATGGGGCGTAAAGAGGCTCAGGATGAATGGAGTGTAAGGACGTTTTGTACCGTAGTGTCACTGTTGTTTTTGCCTTACATTCATGAATCAGGGTGCTTAGGATGAACAGACAACAATCCAGCCAAGAATTTACTTGGAAAGACGCATGGAACTGTCCCCAATATCCGACACATCAGTTAATGCTTCCTTAGTCGCTGTTGTCACAGTCCATGGGGCTTTCTGTAATTGCACTTTAAGGAATCCTCCGTTGAGATGCTCGGGAAGGTTCCACACTCCGCAGCAATATTATCATTTACGGTAATGGAATCCAAGTACGTCATCTTAGCCGCCGCCCTGCGCGCCTGCAGAGCCCCAGGACTCGTCCAACCTTTCTTCTGGTATCTGGCTTCTTCCTCATGTTCTGAATATGTATTTTATGTCTCTTGGAAAATTTCTCTTTTTTTGACCATCCAGACAGAGACGACATAAACGCGGCCCCCGGGATATATGGCAGACACAAGCGAAGATGAGAAGAGTGGAGATCACAGGGATCTGCTGCTGCTCCGGCTGCACCGATTTACCCTACACAAGAAAGTCACTTTGTGTCAAACATGAATGGCTCGCACTGATTATTCCGTCTTCATAGCCGATGTCTGCTTTCAGGGGTTTTGCAATTAAATCAAGTGCAGTGCATAGATCACCCTCTAATAAAGGCAGAAACCATTAAAATCGAAAGAACCAGTCCTATATCAAAGTGGGAGGAAAACGGACAGATGACCAGGGGATGTGTTACCACTGGTCACCAGCAGGGGGGCATCGCCGCAATGGGTTTTGCTGAAGAACTTGAAAAATGGTCATTTACAAAATGGGAAAAAAAGACAAATAATCCGACTGAGATCAGCGTCAGGTTATGTGCCCGTGTGTCTGAGGGGCAGGCAAAGGACGTCCGTGATAAACGGCAGAGAACAGTCGCTTGTAGGTTTGGAGCAGGATCAGGAACTATGAAGTGGAAGCAATGAAGGAATTGTCAACTCATGGGAAATGCTGAAATAATGGAGGCATGATCACGTACGACAAAGAAGGCACAGAACAGCACACGGCGCTGGGACCACCAATGTGCTGACAAGATGCAAAGGAGCTTCCCCGGTAACAAAAATTGTCCCACCCCAAATCATTTCATAGTGGGAAAACGGATACACACATATGCACACTCAACATGTACATGTACAACTCCCCCACCTGTTATGATCTGGTGGCCTAAGAGCAGCATGAGATGTACTCTGGAGAAGGTGGTACCTGTACTGACCGCAGACCCTGAACTTAACACCGCAACTAGAAGTAGCCGTGGAATGTACCTAGCGCTCCCTAGACATCTCGACACAGCCGGAGGACTAATTACCCCTAGAGATAGAAAAGGGAAAACTATCTTGCCTCAGAGAAAATCCCCAAAGGATAGACAGCCCCCCACAAATATTGACTGTGAGAGGAGAGGGAAAAAACATACACAGACTGAAATGAAAATTTAGCAAAGGAGGCCACTTCTAGCTAAATAGAAAGGATAGGACAGAGTACTATGTGGTCAGTATTAAAACACTAGAAAATATCCACCACAGAAAATACAAAATCTCCACAGCTAACTAAAGATATGGAGGGTATATCTGCATCTCCAGAAATACCAGCTTGGCTAAACAAATCCTTATACAGACCAAGCTGGACAAGACAAAACATGAAAAAGAACTGAACAACGAGGCCACAGCATGTGGACAGCAAAAATCAAGGCCAGAACTTATCTTTGTTGAAATGAACTGCAAAGCAGAAGAGACCAGGCAGGGATGTGAATCCTCCAGGAACAATGGACAACTGGCACTGACTAAAGGGTGGAGCAAGACTAAATAGCCCAGTCAAAATTGCAAAAAGTGAACACACCTGATAAATGCTGCGATTCAGAGACAGCAGCGCTACCTGTTATGATCCTGGTGGTAGGATCTCAAACTGACCTGACACATATACCCTGAATATATAGGACAAGTTCTGGGGATGTGGAAGCTATACTGACCACAATCCTGATCCTATCCAAACACACTAAAGGCAGCTGTGGAGCGTTACCTGAAAACCTAGACGCCTCGTCACAGCCTGAGAAACTAACTACCCCTAGAGAGAAAGCAAAGACCTCACTTGCCTCAGAGAAATATCCCCAAAGTTTTAGATAGCCCTCCACAAATAATAACGGTAAGTTAAGGGGAAAACACAAACGTAGAGATGAAACAGGTTTAGCAAATGAGGCCCGCTAATACTAGATAGGCAGATAAAGATAGGTGTCTGTGCGGTCAGTACAAAAACTATCAAAAGTAAACCACGCAGAGAATACAAGAACCCCCACACCGACTCACGATGTGAGGGGCGCACTCTGCACCCCAGAACTAACCAGCAAGCAAAAAATCACATGAAAGCAAGCTGGGCTGAACTCATAATATAATGAGAAACGTTTTCAAGGAAATAAAGAGAAACTGAACAAGCAAACTTAGCTTCTAATAGCAGGAGACTGGTCACAAGGAATATTCAGGAGCGCACAGGATCAGGACTGAATACACCGACAGCAGGCGACAAGTAAAGGTCCAGGTGAGTTAAATAGGCCCAGCCTAGCAGGAGATGAAACAGCTGAGCCCAGCCATATCACTAAAGGCCACCAGAGGGAGCCCAAGAACAAACTCACACATGACCACAGGAGGGAGCCCGAGAACGGAATTCACAACAGTACCCCCCCCTTGAGGAGGGGTCACCGAACCCTCACCAGAGCTCCCAGGCCGATCAGGACGAGCCAAATGAAAGGCACGAACCAAATCGGCCGCATGGACATCGGAGGCGACAACCCAGGAATTATCCTCCTGACCATAACCCTTCCATTTCACTAAGTACTGAAGTCTCCGTCTCGAAATACGAGAATCCAAGATCTTCTCCACCACATATTCCAACTCCCCCTCGACCAAGACCGGAGCAGGAGGATCAACAGAAGGGACCACAGGCACCACATATCTCCGCAACAATGACCTATGGAACACATTACGAATGGCAAATGATGTTGGGAGGTCCAAACGAAAAGACACAGGGTTGAGGATTTCCAAAATCTTATAAGGGCTGATGAAACAAGGCTTGAACTTAGGAGAGGAAACCTTCATCGGGACATAACGAGAAGACAACCATACCAAATCCCTGGTACCAAAAATCCCAGGATGACCTGCCAACACCGAAGAGTGAACCTCGGAAATAACTCTACTGGTCCATCTGTCTGGGACAAACAGTCTCTCCGGTGGACAACGGTCAGGTCTATTGGCCTGAAACTCCTGCAACACCCGTCGCAGATCAGGAGAGATGGCAGACAAAATCACCCCCTCTTTGAGAACACCAATCGGTTCAGAAACTTCCGGGGAGTCAGGTACAAAACTCCTAGAAAGGGCATCAGCCTTCACGTTTTTCGAACCCGGAAGATATGAAACCACGAAATTGAAACGAGAGAAAAACAACGACCATCGAGCCTGTCTCGGATTCAACCGTTTGGCAGACTCGAGATAAGTCAAATTCTTGTGATCCGTCAAGACCACCACACGATGCTTGGCTCCCTCAATCCAATGTCGCCACTCCTCAAATGCCCACTTCATTGCCAACAACTCACGATTACCAACATCATAATTCCGCTCGGCAGGCGAAAACTTTCTTGAAAAGAAAGCACATGGTCTCATCACAGAGCCATCAGAGCTTCTCTGCGACAAGACAGCCCCTGCTCCAATCTCAGAAGCATCAACCTCAACCTGAAAGGGAAGAGAGACATCGGGCTGGCGCAAGACAGGAGCCGAAGAAAACTGACGCTTAAGCTCCTGAAAGGCCTCCACGGCCGCAGGAGACCAATTCGTCACATCAGAACCCTTCTTGGTCAAATCCGTCAAAGGCTTAACCACGCTAGAAAAATTAGTGATGAAGCGATGGTAAAAATTAGCAAAACCCAAGAACTTCTGAAGACTCTTCACAGATGTAGGTTGAGTCCAGTCATGAATAGCCTGGACCTTGACTGGATCCATCTCAATAGTAGACGGAGAAAAAATAAAGCCCAAAAAAGAAATCTTCTGGACTCCGAAGAGACATTTAGAGCCCTTCACAAACAAGGCATTGGCACGCAGGACCTGAAATACCATCCTGACCTGCTTCACATGAGACTCCCAGTCATCAGAAAAGACCAAAATATCATCCAGGTACACAATCATAAATCTATCCAGATACTCTCGGAAGATGTCATGCATGAAGGACTGAAACACAGAGGGAGCATTAGAAAGCCCAAAAGGCATCACCAAGTACTCAAAATGGCCTTCGGGCGTATTAAATGCTGTTTTCCATTCATCGCCCTGTTTTATGCGCACAAGATTATACGCTCCTCGAAGATCTATCTTGGTGAACCAACTGGCCCCCCTAATCCGAGCAAACAGATCAGACAACAGTGGCAAGGGGTACTGAAATTTGACCGTGATGTTATTTAGAAGGTGATAATCTATACAGGGTCTCAGAGAACCATCCTTCTTGGCCACAAAAAAGAACCCCGCACCCAAAGGGGACGAGGATGGGCGAATATGCCCCTTCTCCAAGGACTCCTTTATATAACTCCGCATAGCGGCATGTTCTGGTACAGATAAATTAAAAAGTCGTCCCTTAGGGAACTTACTACCAGGAATCAAATTTATAGCACAATCACAATCCCTATGAGGAGGTAGGGCACTGGATTTGGGCTCATCAAATACATCCTGGTAGTCTGACAAAAATTCAGGGACTTCAGAAGGAGTAGAAGAAGCAATTGACACCAAAGGGGCATCGCCATGAATTCCCTGGCAACCCCAACTTGACACAGACATTGCTTTCCAATCCAGGACTGGATTATGAGCCTGCAGCCATGGCAGACCCAACACGAAAACATCATACAAATTATGTAGCACAAGAAAGCGAATCACCTCCTGATGTGCAGGAGTCATAGACATGGTCACTTGAGTCCAGTACTGAGGTTTATTCTTGGCCAATGGCGTAGCATCAATTCCCTTTAGTGGAATGGGGAATTGTAAAGGCTCCAAGATAAAACCACAACGCCTGGCAAATGACAAATCCATCAGATTCAGGGCGGCACCTGAATCCACAAAAGCCATAACTGAGTAGGATGACAGAGAGCAAATCAAAGTAACAGACAGAATGAATTTAGGTTGTACAGTACCAATGGTGACAGATTTGGTAAACCTTTTTGTGCGCTTAGAGCATGCTGAGATAACATGAGCAGAATCACCACAGTAAAAGCACAACCCATTCTGACATCTGTAGTCTTGCCGTTCAACTCTGGTCAGAATCCTGTCGCATTGCATAGGCTCAGGTTTCTGCTCAGAAATTACTGCCAGATGGTGAACAGGTTTGCGCTCCCGCAAACGCCGATCAATCTGAATGGCCAAAGACATTGACTTATTCAGACCCGCAGGCGTGGGGAACCCCACCATAACATCTTTAAGGGCTTCCGAAAGAACCTTTCTGAAAATCGCCACCAGGGCGCACTCATTCCATTGAGTGAGCACAGACCACTTCCTAAACTTCTGACAGTAAACCTCTGCTTCATCTTGACCCTGAGAGAGAGCCAGCAAAACCTTCTCTGCTTGGTCTACCAGATTAGGTTCCTCATAAAGCACTCCAAGCGCCAGAAAAAACGCATCCACATTTAGCAATGCAGGATCTCCTGGCGCCAGAGAGAATGCCCAATCTTGGGGGTCACCACGCAACAAAGAAATAACAATTTTAACTTGCTGAACAGAATCACCAGAGGAGCGAGGTCTCAGAGAAAGGAATAACTTACAATTATTCTTAAAGTTCAAAAACCTAGATCTATCTCCGGAAAACAGCTCAGGAATTGGTATTTTAGGCTCTGACATAGGACTGCGGACTACATAATCCTGAATGCCCTGTACCCTTGCAGCGAGATGATCCACACTAGAAGACAGACTCTGAATGTCCATATCTGCAACTGAATTCAGAACCACCCAGAGATTAAGGGGAGGAGAGAAGCCAAACACAGTGCAGAAAAAAAAAATGACTTCAGGATTTCTCTTCTCCCTCTTCTGCTGTATTAACACTTTGTGGCCTGCTGTACTGTTATGATCCTGGTGGTAGGATCTCAAACTGACCTGACACATATACCCTGAATATATAGGACAAGTTCTGGGGATGTGGAAGCTATACTGACCGCAATCCTGATCCTATCCAAACACACTAAAGGCAGCTGTGGAGCGTTACCTGAAAACCTAGACGCCTCGTCACAGCCTGAGAAACTAACTACCCCTAGAGAGAAAGCAAAGACCTCACTTGCCTCAGAGAAATATCCCCAAAGTTTTAGATAGCCCTCCACAAATAATAACGGTGAGTTAAGGGGAAAACACAAACGTAGAGATGAAACAGGTTTAGCAAATGAGGCCCGCTAATACTAGATAGGCAGATAAAGATAGGTGTCTGTGCGGTCAGTACAAAAACTATCAAAAGTAAACCACGCAGAGAAAACAAGAACCCCCACACCGACTCACGATGTGAGGGGCGCACTCTGCACCCCAGGACTAACCAGCAAGCAAAAAATCACATGAAAGCAAGCTGGGCTGAACTCATAATATAATGAGAAACGTTTTCAAGGAAATAAAGAGAAACTGAACAAGCAAACTTAGCTTCTAATAGCAGGAGACTGGTCACAAGGAATATTCAGGAGAGCACAGGATCAGGACTGAATACACCGACAGCAGGCGACAAGTAAAGGTCCAGGTGAGTTAAATAGGCCCAGCCTAGCAGGAGATGAAACAGCTGAGCCCAGCCATATCGCTAAAGGCCACCAGAGGGAGCCCAAGAACAAACTCACACAGTACCACTCATGACCACAGGAGGGAGCCCGAGAACGGAATTCACAACAGCTACCACTTACAACCACCGGAGGGAGCCCAAGAGCAGAATTCACAACACCCACCCCAATAACCTCTTCAGCAATGTGTATGGTCTAAGCACTGACAGGTGGACCCCCCACCCCTGTAACCTCTGCAGCAATGTGTATGGTCTGAGTACTGACAGGCGGACCCCCCACCCCAATAACATCTGCAGCAATGTGTATGATCTGAGCACTGACAGGCAGACCCCCCACCCTAATAACATCTGCAGCAATGTGTATGGTCTGAGCACTGACAGGCAGACCGCCCCACCCCTGTAACCTCTGCAGCAATGTGTATGGTCTGCTCCTGGACAGGCGGACCTCCCACCCCTGTAACCTCAGCAGCAATGTGTATGGTCTGAGCACTGACAGGCAGACCCCCCCACCCCTGTAACCTCTGCAGCAATGTGTATGGTCTGCTCCCAGACAGGTGGACCTCCCACCCCTGTAACCTCTGCAGCAATGTGTATGGTCTGCTCCCGGACAGGCGGACCTCCCACCCCTGTAACCTCTGCAGCAATGTGTATGGTCTGAGTACTGGCAGGCGGACCCCCCACCCCAATAACATCTGCAGCAATGTGTATGGTCTGAGCACTGACAGGCAGACCCCCCACCCTAATAACATCTGCAGCAATGTGTATGGTCTGCTCCTGGACAGGTGGACCTCCCACCCCTGTAACCTCTGCAGCAAGTGCATGGTCTGCTCCCGGACAGGCAGACCTCCCACCCTTGTAACCTCTGCAGCAATGTGTATGGTCTGAGTACTGACAGGCGGACCCCCCACCCCAATAACGTCTGCAGCAATGTGTATGGTCTGAGCACTGAAGCAAAAACAGTCGCACTCAAAAAGTATCTTCAGAGTTTTAGCCAAACAAGTGTTTTTTTTATTTTGAAAAACACCAACAAAGTATATAGAATAATTCACCGCAGTGTTGTAAGGTGTAAGGTAACGTTTCGACCCCCTGGGTCTTTTTCAAACCTTACTGAAAAAACAAAAAAGAATATACAGGATGTCAATATTTACATAAAGAAGCAAAAAATACACAAAAAAACATAAACACACACACAAATGTACAAGTACAATGTCCCATTCAATAAAAGAAACAACATGTATCCATACTAGTGGATAAGACGGCAGTATTACGGGTCCCCTAGAAGAAGTTCTAAACATTATGGATATCACAAGAGGCAATAGTGGAGCTGCAAGGTGTTGTACACATACTAACGGGAAGATTTAAGAAGAAATGCTTAAAAATGGCATATTACCGTGTAAACAAGAGCTAAATGCACAGAGGTAGCGGGGAAAATCATATAACAGATGCATATGAAAAAAGGAAAAACCATATCTATATAGTTAATCACAATAGTCTGCTAATGTAGCCTTGAGGGGCCACCTAGATCTGGATGTAAAATGTGGCGTAGCCTGGTGGTGGATATAAATTGCAGTTTATACAGTGGTTGGTACTAACCTTATGGTAGAGGAAAATGAGAAAAGGGCATAAGCCCAGAAGAGATGCATGAGCACCTATAGTCTGAGCACTGACAGGCGGACCCCCCACCCTAATAACATCTGCAGCAATGTGTATGGTCTGAGCACTGACAGGCGGAACCCCACCCCTGTAACCTCTGCAGCAATGTGCATGGTCTGCTCCCGGACAGGCGGACCTCCGACCCTTGTAACCTCTGCAGCAATGTGTATGGTCTGAGCACTGACAGGCGGACCCCCCACCCTAATAACATCTGCAGCAATGTGTATGGTCTAAGCATTGACAGGCGGACCCCCCACCCCAATAACCTCTGCAGCAATGTGTATAGTCTGCTTCCGGACAGGCAGACCCCCCCCACCATTGTAACCTCTGCAGCAATGTGTATGGTCTGAGCACTGACAGGTGGACCTCGCACCCCTGTAACCTCTGCAGAAATGTGTATGGTCTGAGCACTGACAGGCGGAACCCCCACCCCTGTAAATTCTGCAGCAATGTGTATGGTCTGAGTACTTACAGGTAGACCCCCCACCCCTATAACCTCTGCAGCAATGTGTATGGTCTGAGTACTTACAGGTAGACCCCCCACCCCTGTAATTTATTGGTGTCAGTTTTGGATTATGTATTTCATTCACCCCCCACATCCGATCACTGGCTCGCTCTTCTTATCTGCATCTCAAAAACATTTCTAGAATTCGCCCTTTTCTTACTTTCGACTCTGCAAAAACTCTTACTGTTTCCCTTATTCATTCTCGTCTGGACTATTGTAACTCTCTACTAATCGGCCTCCCTCTTACCAAACTCTCTCCGCTCCAATCTGTCCTGAATGCTGCAGCCAGGATCATATTCCTCACCAACCGTTACACCGATGCCTCTACCTTGTGTCAGTCATTACACTGGCTACCCATCCACTCCAGAATCCAGTACAAAACTACTACCCTCATCCACAAAGCACTCCATGGCTCAGCACCACCGTACATCTCCTCTCTGGTCTCAGTCTACCACCCTACCCGTGCCCTCCGCTCTGCTAATGACCTCAGGTTAGCATCCTCAATAATCAGAACCTCCCACTCCCGTCTCCAAGACTTTACACGTGCTGCGCCGATTCTTTGGAATGCACTACCCAGGTTAATACGATTAATCCCCAATCCCCACAGTTTTAAGTGTGCCCTAAAAACTCATTTGTTCAAATTGGCCTACCGCCTCAACGCATTAACCTAACGATCCCTGTGTGGCCTAATAAAAAAAAAAAAAAAAAAACATTATCAGGTTCCTCGCATCATGTTCTCATACACTTTATGCAGTTAATAGCCTCTGTGTCTGTACTGTTACATACTTAGGCAGTTAACTGGTTCATGCAGATTTACATGAACACCCGAGCCTTACACTATGGCTGGTCCAAATAACTAAAGCAATTGTTACCATCCACCTCTCGTGTCTCCCCTTTTCCTCATAGTTTGTAGCTTGCGAGCAGCAGGGCCCTCATTCCTCCTGGTATCTGTTTTGAACTGTGATTTCTGTTATGCTGTAATGTCTATTGTCTGTACAAGTCCCCTCTATAAGTTGTAAAGCGCTGCGGAATATGTTGGCGCTATATAAATAAAATTATTATTATTATTATGTAGAATGTGGCAGGAAATAGTAATTTCCTTTGCTGCTCGCTTGTACCGTCAGCTTTTCTGATTTGTGAGGCTCTCCGCAGTGTCGCCCGGGCACGGGAACATTTCCTACCGACCGGTGGTGCTGATGTTTGGGGACGGCTTATCTCTGTAATTCAGGGTATTCGCATGGCGGGAACAACTTATATCATCGCCACATGAATAAAACTGAGGGAAAACGTCATCCCGGGGAGAAGGGAGGAGAAATTTCTTAGATGAGGACGAAGCTCTTGGTTGTGTTCTCGATGATGCTTTATGTACAGCCTTTTTTTCTCACGCCGGCAGAGCGGCGCAGGACGTGAATGTCCTCGTATAACTGCAGTCATTACTGCTGCCAATAAAGTGTGTGGAATTTTCATGGTCTTTATTTTAACTCTCTATTGGATATTAAGGAAATTAAAAAAAAAAAAAAGTCCTTCATTATACACGCTGATGAGCCAGAACATTAAATCTAAGCAGCTTGTTAAAGGGACAATTTATTATGGTCAGGTCCCTAAAACACCAGGGACAGGAAGTTTTGTGGGGGGATTCTGGTTTGCATGTTATAAAGCAGAATTGATCCAACAGTGGAAAATGAAGGAGTCGACAACAGGGTCCTAAAGTCCCAGAAAAGCGGGCAGATTACTCACTCATAGGTCGATTCATTAGTGCATTTCTGCCTTTTCTTGTCTAGTTTTCTTTTTAGCTTTTTCTCTTGCACTCTCTTCTATTTCTTATTTTAATTTTCACCTTTTTTAAAGTGACGTTTTTGTTGTTTTATTTGTCTGTCAATGTGCTTTGAGTTTGGGGTTTCCAGATTTTTTTTTTGTCTGATCCATCAATTTGGACTTTTCGAAAAAAAGTCGCAATTTTTTTTTTCCCAACTGTACGACACGCTCATACTGGAGTGATTTTATGTACAATACATTTTTGTCAAAATTTTTCAACGTTTTAGCATAACGTGACTTTTTGCACTAAAAAGTTTTAAAAGAGGTTAAAGACTACCATAAAGCGTATTGAATATTTTGGGCAGAATTCATGAACCTCCGTGCACCATTTTGAAGAATTTGGTGCAAAACAAAGTCAATGAATACCGCAAGACAAAAAAGTGACTTACAAAAAAAAGTAAATGATGAATCAGAACCATGTTTTTTTTTTTTTTAATGTGTAATTGCTCAAAAGTAGCAAAACATTAAATAAAATAAAACTGGTATCACTAAAATCGCACTGACCTGCAGAGCAAAGGTAAGTTAGTTAATAAGTTTTTTGATCAGGTGACAAGGGTCGCACCTCGGTCATCTTTAGAGTATTGCTATAATGTAATCGCCAATTTAAGACATCCATCAGCCCAGACAATACAGAATATGGTCACTTTACTCATGTTTTGGTCTCACTTTTGCTTTTCTTTTTGACATAAAAAACCCCGAGAAAGGACTGGCGGAAGGAACATCAGAGAACAGAGCCTACAAATACACAGAGATTCCCCGAACACCTGGACATTTATCCAGATTTCAGAGACGTCAATTACCAAATTGTTCAGTGGTGACACAAAGAGGCCGAGATCTGAAGCCTCCCCGAGGAGTGACTGCACTGTTTGGCCCTAGGGCCGAACCTTGTGCTCGTCCTGCCATACAAAAATCAATGCCTCTTTATTCCCTTTCTGATAAAAAACGTAAAAAGCCCGAGGTGCGACTGAAGACTGAAGACTTTTATGTGTCACCGGCTGCGCTTAACCCGTGTTGCATCAAACTAAGCGAAACTCAAACTGCAATTTCATTTCCCACCAGAAGATGGCAGAATAAACTTAGGATACATCTTTTTTTCTTCTCTGATACAATGTTTTAGCTTTTTGGCTCTTTGCCTGAGCCTGGAGTAACAGAGCGTATAGGGATGAGCACGAGACACAGTGCATGGATTTTGCAGGCAAATTTGTCTTGTAGCGGCGTTATTCTCTGCTAATTAGATGTTCCTCATTATTCTCTGCAGACCCCAAAGTGTAAAAACAAATGAAACCATGAAAAAAGCACCCCCCTCACCACCACTCCTGCAGCCCAGTCCTCCATGCCTCCTCTTCTCTCTTTTCCCGGTTGTGCACATTCTCAATAGCTTGTACAACTAGACTTCAGATATGACTGCACGCCATGATGTCACTCGTCACGGCACGCAGGGAAGTCTGAGAACTTGTCACACTGGAAGCCAAAGCCTGGAGCGAAGAGGCTGAAGAGAATGTGCAACGGAGGAAGGAGAACAGAAGGGGCTCGGAGGATACAATACGAATGTGTAAGATTCACAGAGAGTTCAATTCCGATCAAATAAATTCACGCAAGTCTATAGTTCTGTGAAAAAATCGAGCAGCACTCAGATGCTAAATAGGAGTAGGTAGAACAACTTTTTTCTCATCTGGGAAAAACTTGTGAAACTCAGACTATTTTACTTGTACCTGAAAAGATAAACCTATCTGACTGAACCCTTAGACTGTTGTGCTCTTTAGTAGCGATGGGCAACCGGAAACAGTAAAGTTCGGGGTCCGTACCGAGCACCTAGTGTTTGGGCATGGACCCTGAACACTGACTTCTCCATGAAGTCCGTGTTACTGTTCGGGTTTGGCACAGCCAATCAACAAGCATTAAGGCTGGGGGCACTTTCGGCCCATCGCATCCATGCCAAGCAATGGCATGGCTGTAATTGGCCAGCATGCCACGTGACTCAGCCTGACAGTGTAAAATGAATCATTAATACAATGACGTGCGGTCACCTCTATTTTTGATAGCTAGCCAAGGGAAAGCAGACAGTTGCAGGCTGCTTGTCTTATGCAGGGAAGGGGCCAATATCCATGGACCTTTGGGAGGACTCTAAAAAAAAGGACGTAGGTCTCACCTATTTTTAATAACCAGCTAAGGCAAACAAGACAGCTGGGGGCTTATATTAATAGGCTGGGAAGAGCCATGTATATTGACCCTTTCCCACTCTAATAAGACCAGCCCTCAGCGTCCCAGAAATGGTGCATCCATGAGATTTGCCAATTATGGAACTTAGTCACTGCTCTTCCTGATTGTCCGGGTGCAGTGGCAATCAGGGTAATGGGATTGTGCTGTTGATATCCGCTGTGTAATGTCCGCTGACATCAAGCCCACAGGTTAGTAAAGGATAGGTATCTATCAGACACCCCCATTACTATCCCAGTAAGTAAAAAGAGAAAAAACATACAGGAAATAAAATCTTTATTTGAAAAAAAAAATCCCAACAATGTCCCTCTTTCACCCATTTATTAAAAAAAAAAAACCACACCAGTTGGCCGTAGTCCAAGTCATGGTCTCGAGACAACTCTCGTCTCCATCTTCCAATCTGTGGAGTCCTGTTCAAAGAATTGGGCTCCGTAGACTGGAGCAGCAGCCACTACCGAGTCTCGCCTGTTTTTTTTTTCTTTTTGGACTAGTAATGGGGTGTCTGATAGATGCTTCTCCATTACTATCCCGTGGGCTTGATGTCCGCAGACATTACACAGCTGACATCAACCCTACAATCCCATTACTCTAATTGCCATCGCACCAGGGCAATTGGAAAGAGTCAAGGCTAAGCACCAGAATATACGCATCTAATGGATGCGCCATTTCTGGGGCGGCTGAGGGCTGGTCTTATTAGGCTGGGAAGGGACCAATATCAATGGCCCATTCCAGCCTATTAATATCAGCACGCAACTGTCTATTTTTCCTTAGCTGGTTATCAAAAATAGGGGGAGCCCATGTCATTTCTTTTTTTTTTAGGCTCCCTCCATTTTTAATGACTTGCTAAGGCAAAGCAGACAGCTGAGGGCTGATATTATAAGGCTGGGAAGGTCCATGGATATTGACCTTCCTTACATCACTGACCAAAATGACCCGTGAAAGTATATTGTCCCGTGAAAATCACTGACCGCAAATGAACGGCATCATTGTGTTTCTGTGACTAAGATTGCAAAGGATAGAAGCTTTTCAATTTATTTTTTTCATCGGTGAAAATTCATTAGAGCAAAAACTGATGGAACCTGAATCCAAAACACAGATGAACTGTTGCTTTATGTACGAGAAAAAATACGGATGTCTGAATGATGCCTTAGAAAAAAAAGGCTTTACTTTTCTAATTTTTATGAAGTTCTCCAAACTTTGAGCTGCTGTTATAAATCAGCAAGATGCGCAAAGAAAGTCATTTGCCGTTACCTGTTCAGCAGATCTCTTCTAAATTAAACCCCTAGAATGAGTCATCATTAATAAACTGCGAAATTAATGAGGCCATAGAAATGCAACTTTTACCTCCACCTATTAATAATGTTTGAATTGTTACATTAATGCAGTATCTAATGGAGCATAAAATTTGTATCCTCTCCGGAGTCAGACAGATATGATATTAATTGGTATCCTAGACTAAGGTCAGAAAAGAATTTTAAGATTCCTCCAATTTTAATATGTCGGGAAAGAAAAGATCTGAACTTTATGTTCTTTTATTTAAAGGGGAAAAAAAGATGGGAGTAACGATTGAACACCAAATAATTCCGTAATAAAACAGAAAATTACACAAGGCTCAGAGCCATTGTCACTTTCACATCCCCAGCTCCTTCCTCCGAGTGTATGAAGTTACTCAGCAGGGGGCAGCAATGAGTACAGGGGAAGGATAGTAGGAAATCTCTGCGCTAACCTTTAAAATATGAGGGAAAGCATTTAATGTCAAATATATTTCCTACGATTCTTTAGTTTTGGACTGTATCAATCTGGTGGCAGTTACAGCAGCATGGAAGACATTATACAGCAGTACTGAGCAGTGTAGCTGTGAATCCAGGTCTGCAGTCAAACAGTTACTAAAAATGTACAGAGGGGTCTTGTCTTTCATCTTTTTTTTTTTCTCTTTATTCCTTTCTCCTCTCTTTCTCTCTCTTTCGCTGACTCTTTTTTCCTCTCTTCTCTCGTCTCTCTGGTCTCGTTTCTCTCTTGTCCCTTGTTCTCTTTTTCTTTCATTCTTTTTTTCTTTTTTGTTATCGCTTTTGTTCTCTTTCTCTCTCCTCTTCTTTCTCTTCTCTGTCTTATCCCTTGTTCTATCTTTTTCTTTCTTTTTCTCTCTTTCTTCCTTCCTCCTCCAGATTCAGTAAGCATGGGGGCAGTGGAAGGAGAAAAATTGGCTCCTAAGTAAAGAAAGATTTATGCAAATGTTGGTGAAATGGTGTCCATTTAGATTTTATCATCAAAACTTCATGTACATTACATGTAACTCACTCTTAAAGGTGTTTTCTGGAATGTAACATTTTCAGTATAGGTAATTTAATAATTGCTCAGTCAGGGTCTAAACTTCGGGACTGATAATGACCATTGGGACAACGGGTCCATAACAGTGACATAAAAACTGAACTTCATATAACTTTATGACAATTTAAAAATGTTCTGATAGAGAATTGCTAATACCCTGCTTCCCTCCACACTTTGAGGGTAAGTAAATAAAATTCTGTCTTCTTACAGTTACTGTGATGACACAGCATTTAATCTTGATTATCCAGATGTCTATCTTCAGTTTGTCTAGAACCATAGACTGTTGCCATATGAGTCTTAAAAGTTGATTGTTGATATTTTTGAATGGCTGCTGTTTGTCTCTTATATCAGCTCCTACAGCTTGTCTGCTATCTTTGCAAGACAGAAAACCAGGATCATTGAACAATCGATGTTTGATAATATGTTGATTGATAATTGTGTGGGATCCTGTGACTTGTTGACTTACAAAACAGAGGAGTTAAAAATATGTAAATTGATTAAATACTCAAACAATGAAAAATTAAAGTCATCCAACTGAAAGTCATCCACCCACCTGTGGATGATGACCTGAGCCACAGATATGGGTATAAAAAAGGATTTCTATAGTTCTGAAAAGAGAATCAGAGATTCTTTACAAAACTAAAGCCAGGAACACGCTACAGGACAGCAGCCAGGACATTTTGGCTCCATCACGAGGGACACAGATTTGACATGCTACAGGATGCCAGCTTAGGGGACCACGGCCCTAGCTGAAAGGATACAGATCTGCTCCATTGACCATCACTGAATCCATAGATACGTTTGGAGAAGCAAGGATTTGGACCCAATGGTCACCTGACCCCCATGGATACATTTGGGGAAACCAGGATTAGGACCCATTGGTCACCAGGCTCCATACAGAAGTTTGGAGAAGGCAGGCTGTGACCATCCGGTCACCTGGCGACATACCTCAATGGACTGTCAGCTTCCTAAGCTTGTCGTTACCTCCTCTCTGTGCATGTCACAGGTGGGGGTAGTCGGCCCTTGAGGCTCTGAAGTCACAGCTGCTCTTATCCCAGCGTGTCAGCAGAAGGGTGAGACTCTGTAATTTTGCACCTTCTTGGGTATTTTGCTCAGACTGTTCTATATGTTGCCTGTTTTGTGGTTCAATAAGTTATTGCCACACTGTGTTACCCTCACCATGTGTTGTCTAAGTAGTATTATGTCCATGGTAAAAGGAAAGCGGGCACACAGTGGGATAAGCACTGGTTCACGCGATCTCGGGCCAGCAGATGAGAGCACCCACTGCACCTTTGTGTATCCACACCCTCCTAAACTTGTTCTGCCAGATGCATAACAATGGTTGTAGTGCCATACATTTAGCAATTTATCATTAACGGTCATCATATTGTCATGTACTCCTGGAAGATCTAGAGTTAGGCGATCATTACGTGTTGTGAATCTTGGGTCTTCCATTTAGCCTGTGTGTTTTTGTTCCTCATGTTAAAGGGGTTGTACATTACTAGGACACCTTCATAACTAAACTTTTGGCCCCTATAAAATAATAAAGACTATTCTCACCTCCCATGCAGGTGCTGTTCACGTGGTGTCGACACTATCTCTCCCCGGGGCTGTGATGCAGTGTTGTGACACTTGAAGCCGACATCCAGTCGGAGCTAGTGTCACTGTCTCCACCTTAATACAAACTGAACATGAAGAGGAAGCCCGGGATCAGCTGCAGTCTGGACTTTTATGTTCAGTTTGTGCAAAGTCAAAGACAGTGACTTCAGCACTGATTGGGAGCCAGGCATCCCGTGTCATTCCACCACATCACAGCCCTGGGACTGCAAGTGCTGACACCACTGGAACAGAGCCAGCATGGTAGGGAAATATAGGCTTTATTATTTTATCGGGGCATAACATTTAGTTAAAGAAGGGGTTGTCCTAGTGGTGGACAACCCATTTAAATGGACTTTGCTTCCTTTTGGGGCTGAAGAAGTTTACGACATTATATGCTAGTTAGAGAAATGCAGCTCCATGTCACAGCTGCTCCTGACCTGCTCATTTTTTCCTCTGTATATAAAACCTGGCCAGACCTTCTCATCACTGCATGTGAAAGTTTACTTCCTGGCTTGCTGGAGTTGGTGTGCTGAAGTTGGAATTCGTAGTTACTGCTGGAGATTTTTGTTTGCTGTCTTTGGATGTATGCTTTCTCCATTGTCTTATTCCCATTTGGTTTGTACCTACCTATCCTTCCCTTTATTCTTTGCTACCCTTGGTGATAGTTTTTGTATGTAAGTTGCTTTTTGTTATCCCTGCTTGTTTTACGTGTTTATACACTAACTATATGTCCCTGGCCTCCTGAGGGAGGGGACAGCTTAGTACATTAACAGGAGCATAGTTGTTATGTTGGGCTGGTGGTTAGGAGCACTAGAAATGACCAGATGAGCAAACTAGCAATACAGGACGAGCTCTGGGAAGTGGGAACTCTGCTGACCGCAACCCCTAATCCTATCACAACAACTAGAAATAGCCGTGGAGCGTTCCTAACTCTGCCTAGACACCTCTTCACAGCCTAAGAGTTAACTACCCCTAAAGATAGAAAATACAGCCTACCTTGCCTCAGAGAAATTTCCCAAAGAAATAGGCAGCCCCCACATATATTGACTGTGAGTTAAGATGGAAGTCACAAACACAGGAATGAAATAGGTTTCAGCATAGGAGGCCAGACTGAACTAAACAGACTGAGTGTGCAAAAGAAACCACCGCACCGACTCACGGCGCGGTGGTGCCACTCTGCATCCCAGAGCTTCCAGCTAACAAGATAAAATAATAATAGCAAGCTGGACAAAAACACAGTGGTAACAAATAAGCTAGCAGGGAATTAGCTTTTGCTGAAGTAGACAGGTCATCTGAAAGATCCAAGAGAACTGAACCAGTACTAGGACATTGACAGCTGGCATCAAGTAACGATCTGAGTGGAGTTAAATAGAGCAGCCAGCCAAGACCTGAACGAGATCAGCTGGAGAAGGAATCTCAGAACCAGCAGCTCCACTCACAGCCACCAGAGGGAGTCCATGAACAGAACTCGCCGAAGTACCATTCATAACCACAGGAGGGAGCTCGAGAACAGAATTCACAACAGTACCCCCCCCCTTGAGGAGGGGTCACCGAACCCTCACCAGAGCCTCCAGGCCGCTCCGGACAAGCCAAATGAAAGGCACGAACAAGATCGGCAGCATGAACATCAGAGGCAACCACCCAGGAATTATCCTCCTGACCATAACCTTTCCACTTGACTAAGTACTGAAGTTTCCATCTCGAAATACGAGAATCTAAAATCTTCTCTACCACATACTCCAACTCCCCCTCAACCAACACCGGGGCAGGAGGATCAACGGAGGGAACCATAGGAGCCACATATCTCCGCAACAACGACCTATGGAACACATTATGGATGGCGAAAGAAGCTGGAAGGTCCAAACGAAATGACACAGGATTAATAATTTCAGAAATCTTATAAGGACCAATGAAATGAGGCTTAAACTTAG
The DNA here is from genome assembly GCF_051348905.1 of Ranitomeya variabilis. Classification (NCBI taxonomy): domain Eukaryota; kingdom Metazoa; phylum Chordata; class Amphibia; order Anura; family Dendrobatidae; genus Ranitomeya; species Ranitomeya variabilis. The sequence continues at coordinate 227,565,506 of NC_135238.1, forward strand.
GAGACGAAACCTTCATAGGAACAAAACGGGACGACAACCAAACCAAATCCCCAACACGAAGTCGGGGACCAACACAGCGACGGCGGTTAGCGAAACGTTGAGCCTTCTCCTGGGACAATGTCAAATTGTACACTACGTGAGTCCAAATTTGCTGCAACCTGTCCACCACAGAATCCACACCAGGACAGTCCGAAGGCTCAACCTGCCCTGAAGAAAAACGAGGGTGGAAACCAGAATTACAGAAAAAAGGCGAAACCAAAGTGGCCGAGCTGGCCCGATTATTAAGGGCGAACTCAGCCAAAGGCAAGAAGGACACCCAATCATCCTGATCAGCAGAAACAAAGCATCTCAGATATGTTTCCAAAGTCTGATTGGTTCGTTCGGTTTGGCCATTTATCTGAGGATGGAAAGCTGAAGAAAAAGACAAATCAATGCCCATCTTAGCACAAAAGGACCGCCAAAATCTTGAAACAAACTGGGAACCTCTGTCCGACACGATGTTCTCCGGAATGCCATGTAAACGAACCACATGCTGGAAAAACAATGGAACCAAATCAGAGGAGGAAGGCAATTTAGGCAAAGGTACCAAATGGACCATCTTAGAGAAGCGATCACAAACCACCCAGATAACTGACATCCTCTGAGAGACAGGGAGATCTGAAATAAAATCCATGGAAATATGCGTCCAGGGCCTTTTCGGGACCGGAAAGGGCAAAAGCAACCCACTGGCACGAGAACAGCAGGGCTTAGCCCGAGCACAAGTCCCAAAGGACTGCACAAAAGAACGCACATGTCGTGACAAGGAAGGCCACCAAAAGGATCTAGCCACCAAATCTCTGGTACCAAAGATTCCAGGATGACCAGCCAACACCGAACAATGAACCTCAGAGATAACTCTACTAGTCCATCTATCAGGGACAAACAGCCTCTCCGCTGGGCAACGGTCAGGTCTATCAGCCTGAAACTCCTGCAGCACCCGCCGCAAATCAGGGGAGATGGCAGACAAAATTACCCCCTCTTTGAGAATACCAGCCGGCTCAGGAATTCCCGGAGAATCAGGCACAAAACTCCTTGAAAGGGCATCAGCCTTCACATTCTTAGAACCCGGAAGGTACAAAACAACAAAATTGAAGCGGGAGAAAAACAGCGACCATCGAGCCTGTCTAGGATTCAACCGCTTGGCAGACTCGAGATAAGTCAGATTCTTGTGATCCGTCAAGACCACCACGCGATGTTTGGCTCCTTCAAGCCAATGTCGCCACTCCTCAAACGCCCACTTCATAGCCAACAACTCTCCATTACCCACATCATAATTGCGCTCAGCAGGCGAAAACTTTCTAGAAAAGAAAGCACATGGTTTAATCACAGAGCCATCAGAACCTCTTTGAGACAAAACAGCCCCTGCTCCAATCTCAGAAGCATCCACCTCGACCTGAAACGGGAGCGAAACATCTGGCTGACACAACACAGGGGCAGAAGAAAAACGATGCTTCAGCTCCTGAAAAGCCTCAATGGCCGCAGAGGACCAATTGACCACATCAGCACCTTTCTTGGTTAAACCAGTGAATGGTTTAACAACACTAGAAAAATTAGCGATGAAGCGACGGTAAAAATTAGCAAAGCCCAGAAATTTCTGAAGGCTCTTCACAGAAGTAGGCTGAGTCCAATCATAAATGGCCTGAACTTTAACAGGGTCCATCTCGATAGTAGAAGGGGAAAAAATGAAGCCCAAAAATGAAACCTTCTGAACTCCAAAGAGACGTTTAGACCCCTTCACAAACAAGGAATGAGCACGAAGGACCTGGAACACCATTCTGACCTGCTTCACATGAGACTCCCAATCGTCCAAAAAAACCAAAATATCATCCAAATATACAATCATGAATCTATCCAGGTACTTTCGGAAGATGTCATGCATAAAGGACTGAAACACAGATGGAGCATTAGAAAGCCCGAATGGCATCACCAAGTACTCAAAATGGCCCTCGGGCGTATTAAATGCTGTTTTCCATTTGTCGCCCCGTTTAATACGCACAAGATTATACGCCCCTCGAAGATCTATCTTGGTGAACCAGCTAGCTCCCTTAATCCGAGCAAACAAATCAGTCAGTAGCGGCAAAGGGTACTGAAATTTGACGGTGATTTTATTAAGAAGGCGGTAATCTATACAACGTCTCAGAGAACCATCCTTCTTGGCCACAAAAAAGAACCCTGCTCCCAACGGTGACGACGACGGGCGAATATGCCCTTTCTCCAAGGACTCCTTTATATAACTCCGCATTGCAGCATGTTCTGGCACAGATAAATTGAACAGTCGGCCCTTCGGAAACTTACTACCAGGAATCAAATTAATAGCACAATCGCAATCCCTATGAGGAGATAGGGCACTGGATTTGGGCTCATCAAATACATCCCGGTAATCTGACAAGAACTCAGGGACTTCAGAAGGAAGGGAGGACGAAATAGACAACAATGGGACATCCCCATGTACCCCTTGACAACCCCAACTGGATACAGACATTGATTTCCAATCCAATACAGGATTATGGACCTGTAGCCATGGCAAACCCAAAACGACCACATCATGCAGATTATGCAACACCAAAAAGCGAATATCCTCCTGATGTGCAGGAGCCATGCACATGGTCAATTGAGTCCAGTACTGAGGCTTATTCTTGGCCAAAGGTGTAGCATCAATTCCTCTCAATGGAATAGGATACTGCAAGGACTCCAAGAAAAAACCACAGCGCCTGGCAAACTCCAAGTCCATCAAATTCAGGGCAGCGCCTGAATCCACAAATGCCATAACAGAATAGGACGACAAAGAGCAAATCAGAGTAACGGACAAAAGAAATTTTGGCTGTACCGTGATAAGACCTAGCAGACCTAGCGAACCGTTTAGTGCGCTTAGGACAATCAGAGATAGCATGAGTGGAGTCACCACAGTAAAAACACAGCCCATTCTGACGTCTGTGTTCTTGCCGTTCAGCTCTGGTCAAGGTCCTATCACATTGCATAGGCTCAGGCTTCTGCTCAGGAAACACCGCCAAATGGTGCACATTTTTGCGCTCACGTAAGCGTCGATCGATCTGAATGGCCAAGGACATAGACTCATTCAGACCAGCAGGCGTGGGAATCCCACCATAACATCCTTAAGGGCTTCAGAAAGACCCTTTCTGAAAATTGCCGCCAGGGCACACTCATTCCACTGAATAAGCACAGACCACTTTCTGAACTTCTGACAATATACCTCCGCTTCATCCTGACCCTGACACAAAGCCAGCAAAATTTTCTCTGCCTGATCCACTGAATCTGGTTCATCATAAAGCAATCCAAGCGCCAGAAAAAACGCATCTACATTACGCAATGCAGGATCTCCTGGCGCAAGGGAAAATGCCCAGTCTTGAGGGTCGCCATGTAGCAAAGAAATAATGATTTTTACTTGCTGAATGGGGTCACCAGAGGAGCGGGGTTTCAAAGCAAAAAACAGTCTACAATTATTTTTGAAATTCAGGAACTTAGATCTATCCCCAGAAAACAAATCAGGAATTGGAATTCTGGGTTCTAACATCGGGTTCTGAACTACATAATCTTGAATGCTTTGTACCCTTGCAGTGAGTTGATCCACACAAGAGGACAGACCTTGAATGTCCATATCTACACCTGTGTCCTGAACCACCCAGAGGTTAAGGGGAAAAGAAATACAAAACACACTGCAGAGAAAAAAAATGGTCTCAGAACTTCTCTTATCCCTCTATTGAGATGCATTAACACTTTGTGGGCCAGCTGTACTGTTATGTTGGGCTGGTGGTTAGGAGCACTAGAAATGACCAGATGAGCAAACTAGCAATACAGGACGAGCTCTGGGAAGTGGGAACTCTGCTGACCGCAACCCCTAATCCTATCACAACAACTAGAAATAGCCGTGGAGCGTTCCTGACTCTGCCTAGACGCCTCTTCACTGCCTAAGAGCTAACTACCCCTAAAGATAGAAAATACAGCCTACCTTGCCTCAGAGAAATTTCCCAAAGAAATAGGCAGCCCCCACATATATTGACTGTGAGTTAAGATGGAAGTCACAAACACAGGAATGAAATAGGTTTCAGCATAGGAGGCCAGACTGAACTAAACAGACTGAGGATAGAAAAGGTATCTTTGCGGTCAGCATAAAAAACTAACAAAAAACCACGCAGAGTGTGCAAAAGAAACCACCACACCGACTCACGGCGCGGTGGTGCCACTCTGCATCCCAGAGCTTCCAGCTAACAAGATAAAATAATAATAGCAAGCTGGACAAAAACACAGTGGTAACAAATAAGCTAGCAGGGACTTAGCTTTTGCTGAAGTAGACAGGTCATCTGAAAGATCCAAGAGAACTGAACCAGTACTAGGACATTGACAGCTGGCATCAAGTAACGATCTGAGTGGAGTTAAATAGAGCAGCCAGCCAAGGCCTAAACGAGATCAGCTGGAGAAGGAATCTCAGAACCAGCAGCTCCACTCACAGCCACCAGAGGGAGTCCATGAACAGAACTCGCCGAAGTACCATTCATAACCACAGGAGGGAGCTCGAGAACAGAATTCACAACACATAGTATGGTCGGAGACTCGGGCAGACTTGGGACAGGTATAGTTAGGGTCCCAGTTCCAGGGACAGTTTGAGGTCCGCCTTCCTTACGGAAGACCGCCACATCATGACACATATACGATAAGATCATTCATTAGCATTTTTACTATCTCCATTATTCCTAAAACTAAACTTTAAAGATCAAGAATTGCAAATGGATACATAAAATTTGTTTTCAAGTTTGTATTACTGACATGAAAAATTACATAAAATGAAACTTTTAACACATTTTGCAGCACAATCTGATTTTCACCACTAGATGGCGATGTTTCATTGCACAGAAAATATCCAAATTGTCCTTTGAATTGAGACTCTAAGGCTAGGGTCACATTGCGTTAGGGCAATCCGCTAAGCGCATAGCGCTAGCGGGTTGCGCTAACGCAATGCTTCCCTAGGGTCCGCGTTCGGTGTCCCCGCTAGCGCAGATCCCCGATCTGCACTAGCGAGGAACGGACCTCGGGCGCGCCGCGGACGCTGCAAGCAGCGTCCGAGGTCCGTCACTCAAATGACGCGACATCGCTAGCGCCCGCCCAATGTGGGCGGGCGCTAGCGACGCGCTCACCATTACAGGCTATGGCGGCGTTAACGGACTACGTTAACACCGCGTTATGCCGCGGTGTAACGTAGTCCGTTAAACGCGGTCACATAACGCAATGTGACCCTAGCCTAACAAAGATAAATTGCACCATAAACGTAAGTATTATTAGAAGAAAAAACTTATTTTTATTGCATATATGTCACAAAGTTGTTGCGTCCCCCTGGGAGACCTGGAGTTAGAAGATCCTCTTTAGAGGCCATGTGATTTGGGTCCTATTTCAAATGGATTTCATTTCCATCAGCGCTGAGAGGGTTAATGATTCTTTCCATGCTGGCAGGGAACATGAACCCTAGGTGCTCTCAGCTGCTGATATCATTTCCTCTCCCTACTTATACTAGCTCTGGGCATTTCTACCTTGCCGGTAAAAGAATCTTCTTCCTGGAATTGTTTAGCTGCGAGGTGGTGGAGTTTGGAGTAGTTGCTGGATGGTTCCAGGTGCAGTAGTTTCGTGAGTGTTTATCTGCTCATCCTTATTCCTATGTAGTTTGTTTTTTCTACTTTCCCTATCCTACTCCCTGTTTTTGGTGAGTGTTGTGTATGATAGCGGTTTTCAGTTACCCCTGTAAGTCTCTATGTATTGTTTCCTTTACGTTTCTGTCTCATGGGATGGGAGAGGGGACAGATTAGGGTTTAACAGGATTATAGTAAGGTTAGACACCAAGGCCTCTCAACCATCAACATAACCCCTGGGACAGGGATAGTTAGGGTCCCAGTTACAGAGACAGTTTTAGGCCCCTCTCCTTACTTCAGACCTTCACATTGTGACAGTATCATTACAACACCCTCTGTCTTTATTGCCTACTCCCGCTATATTGCCTATTTGGAAATAAAGATCTCATAGGTGACCCCCTTTATGCTTATGACCCATTTCCCTATCAGAAAGTGAATTTAAAAAGCGTCTCCCGTCTTGGACAGCCCATGTACTGGTCTTGCACAATAGCGCACTGCTTTCTGTGTTTGTGCTTTGTCTGATGTTTCAAGAGAAATGTCTACCTGTAATGCAAATTGCCTCTTCTGAGAAAAAGAGGACTTAACTCTATAGCGCCACCTATTGGAAGTAGCGATCCTACAAGTCACAATCAACCCTCTAACGAGTCGTGCAATATGACTTAGGATAAAAGCCAAATCAGTATCTCAATTCGCAGACACGGTGTTTCGGGCTGTTGGCCCTCGTCAGTGCGAAGCATGAGAACTGATTTGGCTAGATGAGAGGCTCTGGACTGGGGTCTAAGGGGTATCGTTTCTCCTTATGGAGAGTGACATACCATCTCTGGCTTGTCAAGGTAAGGAGGCTTATTTGCCGTACAATGCTCCTCTGGGAATTTAAATATGCAAATTGCCTCTTCTGAGAAAAAGAGGACTTAACTCTATAGCGCCACCTGTTGGAAGTAGCGATCCTACAAGTCACAATCAACTCTCTAACGAGTCGTGCAATATGACTTAGGATACCTGTAATGCAAACTTATGTCCACCAGGTGGCAGAATAGGAACAGATGAAAAGTGACATGACGTTTCCAAAAGTTCGGAAACTTTATATAAGTTATTGTTACTTATTTTGAACAATGTGTCCTTGTGTTTTAATTTAACCTTGTTTTAAATGTTGTCATTTCATGACCAGATGGAATGATATCAGATGTGTATAATAAGAAATTATATTGACAACCAACTGGATAAAATGCAATAATATTTATACTATGAAATTGCCATTAATAGTAAATGCATAGGAGCTGATCTGCTCTCGGCTGTGGCTACTGCACATTGAGCGGAGTCCATACCACAAGCACACACATGTATAGATTAAAAAAAAGCTTAAACATCTCCCAACAAAGTATCACAAAATGGGAAACGTTTTGATGGTGTTTCAACTAGTCTTCATATGTATATGGGGTTGGGAGGAACAGCTGACAACTACTGTACATACATACATTACATTACTGATCCTGAGTTATCTCCTGTATTATACCCAAGAGCTGCACTCACTATTCTGCTGGTGCAGTCACTGTGTACATACATTACTGATCCTGAGTTATATCCTGTATTATACTCCAGAGCTGCACTCACTATTCTGCTGGTGCAGTCACTGTGTACATATATTACATTACTGATCCTGAGTTATATTCTGTATTATACTCCAGAGCTGCACTCACTATTCTGCTGGTGCAGTCACTGTGTACATACATTACATTACTGATCCTGAGTTACATCCTGCATTATACTCCAGAGCTGCACTCACTATTCTGCTGGTACAGTCACTGTGTACATACATTACATTACTGATCCTGAGTTACATCCTGTATTATACCCCAGAGCTGCACTCACTATTCTGCTGGTGCAGTCACTGTATACATACATTACTGATCCTGAGTTACATCCTGTATTATACTCCAGAGCTGCACTCACTATTCTGCTGGTGCAGTCACTGTGTACATACATTACATTACTGATCCTGGGTTACCTCCTGTATTATACTCCAGAGCTGCACTCACTATTCTGCTGGTGCAGTCACTGTGTATATACATTACTGATCCTGAGTTACATCCTGTATTATATGTTATGACCTGGTGGTTAAGGAGCAACATGGGGCGAGCTCTGAGGAGGTGGTATCTGTACTGACTGCAGTTCCTAATCCTAACACCAACACTAGAAGTAGCTGTGGGATGTTCCTGTCACTCCCTAGACACCTCGTCACAGCCTGAGAACTAACTACCCCTAAAGATGGAAACAGAAAGCTATCTTGCCTCAGAGAAAACCCCAAAGGAAAGATAGCCCCCCACAAATATTGACTGTGAGTGGAGAGGGAAATGACATACACAGAATGAAAACAAGATTCAGCAAAGGAGGCCAATTCTAACTAAATAGACAGGATAGAAAAGGATACTGTGCGGTCAGTATTAAAAGCTAAAAATCCACGCAGAGTTTACAAAAAATCTCCACACCGACTCATGGTGTGGAGGGGCAAATCTGCTTCCCCAGAGCTTCCAGCTAAGCTGAATATATCATACAGACAAGCTGGACAAGAAAAAACACAACATGAGCTGAACGATTAAGTCCACAGCAAGTGGACAACCAAAAGAAAAGCAATGACTTATCTTTGCTGAAATGGACAGGCTATCAGAGAAATCCAAGGAGAGATCTGAATCCAACCAAGAAACATTGACAGCTGGCACTGGCTGAAGACTAGAGCCAGGCTAAATAGCAGAGCCAGGAGAGACGATCAGTGGAAGCAGCTGCAATGCTAAACCCAAGGAGCAGCAGTTCCACTCAAAACCACCGGAGGGAGCCCAAGGGCAGAACTCACAAAAGTGCCACTTACAACCACCGGAGGGAGCCCATGAACGGAATTCACAACAGTACCCCCCCCCCTTGAGGAGGGGTCACCGAACCCTCACCAGAGCCCCCAGGCCGATCAGGACGAGCCAAGTGAAAAGCACGAACCAAATCGGCAGCATGGACATCGGAGGCAACAACCCAAGAATTATCTTCCTGGTCGTAACCCTTCCACTTGACCAGATACTGAAGCTTCCGCCTCGAAAAACGAGAATCCAATATCTTCTCCACCACATATTCCAACTCCGCAACAAAGATCTATGGAAAACATTATGGATGGAAAAAGAAGCTGGAAGGGCCAAACGAAAAGATACCGGATTGATAATTTCAGAAATCTTATAAGGACCAATAAAGAGAGGCTTGAACTTAGGGGAAGAAACCTTCATAGGAACATGACGAGAAGATAACCAGACTAAATCCCCAACACGAAGCTGGGGACCAACACACCAACGACGGTTAGCAAAACGTTGAGCCTTTTCCTGACACAACGTCAAATTGTCCACCACATGAGTCCAAATCTGCTGTAAGCTGTCCACCACAGAATCCACACCAGGACAGTCAGAAGGCTCAACCTGCCCTGAAGAAGAACGAGGATGAAAACCAAAATTACAAAAAAAAGGCGAAGCCAAGGTAGCCGAACTAGCCCGATTATTAAGGGCAAACTCGGCCAACGGCAAGAAGGTCACCCAATCATCCTGATCAGCAGACACAAAGCATCTCAAATAGGTTTCCAAGGTCTGATTGGTTCGCTCAGTTTGGCCATTTGTCTGAGGATGAAATGCTGAAGAAAAAGACAAATTAATGCCCATTCTAGCACAAAAGGACCGCCAAAACCTAGAAACAAACTGGGAACCTCTGTCAGACACAATATTCTCCGGAATGCCATGCAAACGAACCACATGCTGAAAAAACAATGGAACCAAATCAGAGGAGGAAGACAACTTAGGCAAAGGTACCAAATGGACCATCTTAGAAAACCGGTCACAAACTACCCAGATAACAGACATCTTCTGGGAAACAGGAAGATCCGAAATAAAATCCATGGAAATATGCGTCCAGGGCCTCTCAGGGACTGGCAAAGGCAAAAGCAACCCACTAGCACGGGAACAGCAAGGCTTGGCCCGGGCACAAGTCCCACAGGACTGCACAAAAGAACGCACATCCCGCGACAAGGAAGGCCACCAAAAGGACCTAGCAACCAAATCTCTGGTACCAAAAATCCCAGGATGACCAGCCAACACCGAACAATGAACCTCAGAAATTACCTTACTAGTCCATCTATCAGGAACAAACAGTTTCCTCACCGGACAGCGGTCAGGTTTATCAGCCTGAAACTCCCGAAGCACCCGCCGTAAATCAGGGGAGATGGCAGAAAGAATCACCCCCTCCTTGAGAATACCAACCGGCTCAAGGACTCCCGGAGAATCAGGCAAAAAAACTCCTAGAGAGGGCATCAGCCTTCACATTCTTAGATCCCGGAAGATACGAGACCACAAAATCAAAACGGGAGAAAAACAGGGACCATCGAGCTTGTCTAGGGTTCAACCGCTTGGCAGACTCGAGGTAAATCAGATTCTTATGATCGGTCAAGACCACAACGCGATGCTTGGCTCCCTCAAGCCAATGTCGCCACTCCTCAAATGCCCACTTCATAGCCAACAACTCCCGATTGCCGACATCATAATTACGCTCAGCAGGAGAAAACTTTCTGGAGAAGAAGGCACACGGTTTCATCAAAGAACCATCAGAACTTCTCTGAGACAAAACGGCCCCTGCCCCAATCTCAGAAGCGTCAACCTCAACCTGAAAAGGAAGAGAAACATCCGGCTGACGCAATACAGGGGCAGAAGTAAAACGACGTTTAAGTTCCTGAAAGGCCTCAACAGCCGCAGAGGACCAATTCATCACATCAGCGCCTTTCTTCGTCAAATCGGTCAGGGGCTTAACCACACTGGAAAAGTTAGCAATGAAACGGCGATAAAAATTAGCAAAGCCCAAAAATTTCTGAAGGCTCTTCACAGATGTGGGTTGAATCCAATCATGAATGGCCTGGACCTTAACAGGATCCATTTCTATAGCCGAGGGAGAAAAAATGAAACCCAAAAAAGAAACCTTCTGAACTCCAAAAAGGCACTTAGACCCCTTCACAAACAAAGCATTAGCACGAAGGATCTGAAATACCATCCTGACCTGTTTCACATGAGACTCCCAATCATCGGAAAAAAACAAAATATCATCCAAATATACAATCATGAATTTATCAAGATAATTCCGGAAGATATCATGCATAAAGGACTGAAACACAGATGGAGCATTAGAGAGCCCGAATGGCATCACAAGGTATTCAAAATGGCCTTCGGGCGTATTAAATGCTGTTTTCCATTCATCACCCTGTTTAATACGAACAAGATTATACGCCCCTCGAAGGTCAATCTTGGTAAACCAACTAGCCCCCTTAATCCGAGCAAACAAATCAGAAAGCAAAGGTAAAGGGTATTGGAATTTGACCGTGATCTTATTGAGAAGGCGATAATCTATACAGGGTCTCAAGGAGCCATCCTTCTTGGCAACAAAGAAGAATCCAGCTCCCAACGGTGACGAAGACGGGCGAATATGCCCCTTCTCCAAAGACTCCTTGACATAACTCCGCATGGCGGCATGCTCTGGCACAGACAGATTGAAAAGTCGGCCCTTAGGGAACTTACAGCCAGGAATCAAGTTAATAGCACAATCGCAGTCCCTATGAGGAGGAAGGGAGCTGAACTTGGGCTCATCAAATACAACCTGGAAATCCGACAAAAACTCAGGAACTTCAGAAGAGGGGGAAGAGGAAATTGACATTAAAGGAACATCACTATGTATCCCTTGACAACCCCAACTAGTCACAGACATAGATTTCCAATCCAGCACTGGATTATGTACCTGTAACCATGGAAAACCCAGCACAACAACATCATGCAAATTATGCAACACCAGAAAACGACAATCTTCCTGATGTGCTGGAGCCATGTACATGGTCAACTGTGTCCAGTACTGAGGTTTATTCTTGGCCAATGGCGTAGCATCAATCCCCCTTAAGGGAATAGGGCTCTGCAAAGGCTGCAAGGAAAAACCACAGCGTCTGGCGAACTCTAAGTCCATTAAGTTCAGGGCAGCGCCTGAATCCACAAATGCCATAACAGAAAAGGATGATACTGAGTAAATCAGGGTAACAGACAAGAGAAATTTAGGCTGTACAGTACTAATGGTAACAGACCTAGCGACCCTCTTAGTACGCTTAGGGCACTCAGAAATAGCATGAGCAGAATCACCACAGTAAAAACAAAGCCTATTCTGACGTCTGAATTCCTGCCGTTCTGCTCTAGTCAAAATCCTATCACATTGCATAGGCTCAGGACTCTGCTCAGAGAACACTGCCATATGGTGCACCACCTTGCGCTCGCGCAGGCATCGATCAATCTGAATGGCCAGAGACATTGATTCGTTCAAACCAGCAGGCGTGGGGAACCCCACCATAGCATCTTTAAGGGCTTCAGAAAGACCCTTTCTGAAAATTGCTGCCAGGGCATAGTCATTCCATTTTGTGAGCACAGACCACTTTCTAAATTTCTGGCAGTATACTTCTGCCGCTTCCTGACCCTGACACAGAGCCAGCAAGGTTTTTTCTGCCTGATCCACAGAATTAGGTTCGTCATACAGCAATCCGAGCGCTTGAAAAAATGCGTCAATATTGAGCAATGCAGGATCCCCTGACTCAAGGGAGACTGCCCAGTCCTGAGGGTCTCCACGCAGCAGATAAATGACAATCTTCTATATTAAAAATTACTCGCGCTGGAAATGGATAGAATACAATATCCCCTATGAGGACCAGAAAAAACAATCAAAAGCTAATAAAAACGTATCCGATATCTATTAAATCTGTTGCAAAAAAGTACAAAATGTGCACTATGGCTGGAAAGAGGAAGATGCACGCGAGACAAATACCTTAAATGGATGTGATACTGGTAACAGGTCTCTAGTTCTCTAGGCGATCTTTCTGGTCAGGGCCACAGTAAATGGTCAGTGATGCCTCCTGAGGAGTGGGCTGTGGACAATGCTCCGGCCGGTAGCAAAGTGTCCTGTGCCCGCTTCCTCCGTGCAGTAAGGTACGCTGCTAGTTACAGCCGCTAGGTTCTCTGCTACGCAGGACCTTTCGTGACGTCACGGTCACGTGTGAAAACACGTGACTGGCTTATGGAGGGCTACAGAGGGAGAGAAGGACCAATTCCTACGCGTTTCGGTATCAAACGTATACCTTCTTCAGGGTCCCTGAAGAAGGTATACGTTTGATACCGAAACGCGTAGGAATTGGTCCTTCTCTCCCTCTGTAGCCCTCCATAAGCCAGTCACGTGTTTTCACACGTGACCGTGACGTCACGAAAGGTCCTGCGTAGCAGAGAACCTAGCGGCTGTAACTAGCAGCGTACCTTACTGCACGGAGGAAGCGGGCACAGGACACTTTGCTACCGGCCGGAGCATTGTCCACAGCCCACTCCTCAGGAGGCATCACTGACCATTTACTGTGGCCCTGACCAGAAAGATCGCCTAGAGAACTAGAGACCTGTTACCAGTATCACATCCATTTAAGGTATTTGTCTCGCGTGCATCTTCCTCTTTCCAGCCATAGTGCACATTTTGTACTTTTTTGCAACAGATTTAATAGATATCGGATACGTTTTTATTAGCTTTTGATTGTTTTTTCTGGTCCTCATAGGGGATATTGTATTCTATCCATTTCCAGCGCGAGTAATTTTTAATATATTTGTTTCATATCCTATTGGTACAGACGTGGTACTGTACCCATACTCGCAGCAGGACACATCCGATTTGAAGCGCTACTGGTACATGTATATCTGTTCTAAATGACAATCTTCACCTGCTGAATGGGGTCACCAGAGGAACGGGGTCTCAAAGCAAAAAACAATCTGCAGTTATTTTTAAAGTTCAAAAATTTGGATCTATCCCCAAAAAACAAATCAGGAGTAGGAATTCTAGGCTCTAAAACAGGAGTCTGAATGATATAATCCGAAATACCCTGTACTCTAGCAGCAAGATGATCCACACGAGACGTCAATCCCTGAATATCCATGCTAGCACCTAACCACTGAGCCACCCAGAGGTAAGGGGGAAAAAAAAAAGACAAAACAGGCTGCAAAGAAAAAAAAAATGGCTCAGAACTTTTTTTTTCCCTCTTTTGAGATGCATTCAACACATTGCCGGCCAGCTGTACTGTTATGACGTGGTGGTTAAGGAGCAACATGGGACGAGCTCTGAGGAGGTGGTATCTGTACTGAACGCAGTTCCTAATCCTAACACCAACACTAGAAGTAGCCGTGGGAAAAGAAAAGGATACTGTGCGGTCAGTATTAAAAGCTAAAAATCCACGCAGAATTTACAAAAAATCTCCACACCGACTCACGATGTGGAGGGGCAAATCTGCTTCCCCAGAGCTTCCAGCTAAGCTGAATATATCATACAGACAAGCTGGACAAGAAAAAACACAACATGAGCTGAACGATTAAGTCCACAGCATGTGGACAACCAAAAGAAAAGCAATGACTTATCTTTGCTGAAATGGACAGGCTATCAGAGAAATCCAAGGAGAGATCTGAATCCAACCAAGAAACATTGACAGCTGGCACTGGCTGAAGACTAGAGCCAGGCTAAATAGCAGAGCCAGGAGAGACGATCAGTGGAAGCAGCTGCAATGCTAAACCCAAGGAGCAGCAGTTCCACTCAAAACCACCGGAGGGAGCCCAAGGGCAGAACTCACAAAAGTGCCATTTACAACCACCGGAGGGAGCCCAAGAATGGAATTCACAACAATTATACTCCAGAGCTGCACTCACTATTCTGCTGGTGCAGTCACTGTGTACATACATTACTGATCCGGAGTTACATCCTGTATTATACTCCAGAGCTGCACTCACTATTCTGCTGGTGCAGTCACTGTGTACATACATTACATTACTGATCCTGAGTTACATCCTGTATTATACTCCAGAGCTGCACTCACTATTCTGCTGGTGCAGTCACTGTGTACATACATTACTGATCCGGAGTTACACCCTGTATTATACTCCAGAGCTGCACTCACTATTCTGCTGGTGCAGTCACTGTGTACATACATTACTGATCCTGAGTTACATCCTGTATTATACTCCAGAACTGTACGCACTATTCTGCTGGTGTAGTCACTGTACATACATTACATTAGTGATCCTGAGTTACATCCTGTATTATACTCCAGAGCTGCACTCACTATTCTGCTGGTGCAGTCACTGTGTACATACATTACATTACTGATCCTGAGTGACATCCTGTATTATACCCCAGAGCTGCACTCACTATTCTGCTGGTGCAGTCACTGTGTACATACATTACATTACTGATCCTGAGTTACATCCTGTATTATACTCCAGAGCTGCACTCACTATTCTGCTGGTGCAGTCACTGTGTACATACATTACATTACTGATCCTGAGTTACATCCTGTATTATACCACAGAGCTGCACTCACTATTCTGCTGGTGCGGTCACTGTATACATGCATTACATTACTGATCCTGAGTTACATCCTGTATTATACTCCAGAGCTGCGCTCACGATTCCGCTGGTGCAGTCACTGTGTACATACATTACATTACTGATCCTGAGTTACCTCCTGTATTATTCTCCAGAGCTGCACTCACTATTCTGCTGGTGCAGTCACTGTGTACATACATTACATTACTGATCCTGAGTTACATCCTGTATTATACCCCAGAGCTGCACTCACTATTCTGCTGGTGCAGTCACTGTGTACATACATTACATTACTGATCCTGAGTTACATCCTGTATTATACCCCAGAGCTGCACTCACTATTCTGCTGGTGCAGTCACTGTGTACATACATTACATTACTGATCCTGAGTTACATCCTGTATTATACCCCAGAGCTGCACTCACTATTCTGCTGGTGCAGTCACTGTGTACATACATTACATTACAGATCCTGAGTTACATCCTGTATTATACTCCAGAGCTGCACTCACTATTCTGCTGGTGCAGTCACTGTGTACATACATTACATTACTGATCCTGAGTTACCTCCTGTATTATACTCCAGAGCTGCACTCACTATTCTGCTGGTGCAGTCACTGTGTACATACATTACATTACTGATCCTGAGTTACCTCCTGTATTATTCTCAAGAGCTGCACTCACTATTCTGCTGAATGTTTTATGAGACTATAATCAAACCTAATGAAAGACACGTTCTTAACAGCTTGATGCGGTCCAGTACTTTGTGAAAGGGCTCATACTCATTTGCGAGAAAAACGGACGACTGCAATCCGGTAAAAAATCGGATTGCACTGTGACCAATGTTATTCAATGGGTTACATCTCATCTGCGATTTTTTTTCTCAGCTGAAATCGGACTGAGAAAAAAATCGCAGCATGCTGCGATTTGCTGCGTATCTCGGATGAGACTCGCCAATGCAAGTTAATGGGTGCGAGAAAAAAATCGCACGGCATATGGACCATCCATTTTCCGTCCGTTTTTTACAGATACTTAACATTCTGTGGCCTAGAACACTGTACATGGTCCTGTAAATGATTGTAGAAAAATAGTAGCAGAGAAAAAAACGCATTACATACGGATGCTATGTGAGAAAAATCACATTGTACTCGTATGACACTCATCCATTTTTTTCAGTCCAGATTACGGACCGTTTTTTTTCTCGTAAATGGGTATGAGCCCTACAGATTAGACTTTCCAGAATGAAAATGCCTACACACTGAACTTTGATGTGGTCTGAGGTCTTTAATTTTTCCTTGTTAAGTTCTTCAGCTCCTATGACATGGTCCCAGTCATCACAGAAGAGGCCCCGTTATACGAGGGACAACCAGAAATCCTCTTGCTGTGTCCCCCGTTCTGTAGGTCAGTATTTGTCTGCACCCCAATGTCTGCTGTGTGGGGACAACAAGGATCATGCATGTTCTACGTATCCGTCAGACACGTGTGTACAAAGTCCAAGGGTCAGGAGTAGAGATGAGCGAATGTGTTCAGAAAACGATCGACCGATCCAAATGTGCCATATTTGTTCCATTTTTATGTTTGATTGTTTCTGAACATATTCGCTCATCTGTACTCTCATTGACTCCAATGGTAATCGGCAAATATTGCAAATATGGCGATCGTAATCCAAACCGAATTGTGAAATATTCTCTCATCTCTACTCAGGAGTTCAAAAAGTCCGGCTGATGTCCTAAATGGACGAATGGTTTGAGCGGTGGAGAATCATCTGCCATTGCACTTTCTGTAACAAATAGAAGGTTGTATCAGAAGATGACTCACTTTTACAATAAAAATATTTTAACCATATTTTCTTTTATTTTTTTATATATTTTTTCATTTTCATTTCCATACCACTATGTATTACAAAATGTGAAAATTGCAAGTTTTCTGACCATCAGCTAAGCTTAATACTAGACTCGCACTTCCAGTTTTTTATAGAAGGCACTTTGGAAGTCTCATCATCATCAATGTGCCTCTATATACAGTACAAATCTGAAAACCCGCCAATATTTGGATTCACAGCTCACCATCTCCCCCTCCTGTACAATGACACATAGCACCTCTAATTACAGCTAATAACACAGGATCCACCATTCACAACAGGTGATATCACAGCTCATCTCCTCCTCCTGTACAATCATTGATAACACTTATGTACAGTAGATAACACTGAATCTATCATTCGCAATCGGTGATGTCACAGCTCACCTCCTCCTGTACAATGACTGATAACACCTCTATATTCAGTAGATAACACCGGATCCACCATTCACAATAGGTGATGTCACAGCTCACCTCCTCCTCCTGTACAATGACTGATAACACCTCTATATACAGTAGATAACACAGGATCCACCATTCACAATAGGTGATGTCACAGCTCACTTCCTCCTCCTCCTGTACAATCACTGATAACACCTGTATATACAGTAGATAACACAGGATCCACCATTCACAATAGCTGATGTCACAGCTCACCTCCTCCTCCTGTACAATGACTGATAACACCTCTATATACAGTAGATAACACAGGATCCACCATTCACAATAGGTGATGTCACAGCTCACCTCCTCCTGTACAATGACTGATAACACCTCTATATACAGTAGATAACACAGGATCCACAATTCACAATAGGTGATATCACAGCTCACTTCCTCCTCCTCCTGTACAATCACTGATAACACCTGTATATACAGTAGATAACACAGGATCCACCATTCACAATAGCTGATGTCACAGCTCACCTCCTCCTCCTGTACAATGACTGATAACACCTCTATATACAGTAGATAACTCAGGATCCACCATTCACAATAGCTGATGTCACAGCTCACCTCCTCCTCCTGTACAATGACTGATAACACCTCTATATACAGTAGATAACTCAGGATCCACCATTCACAATAGGTGATGTCACAGCTCACCTCCTCCTCCTGTACAATGACTGATAACACCTCTATATACAGTAGATAAATCAGGATCCACCATTCACAATAGGTGATGTCACAGCTCACCTCCTCCTCCTGTATAATGACTGATAACACCTCTATATACAGTAGATAACACAGGATCCACCATTCACAATAGGTGATGTCACAGCTCACCTCCTCCTACTGTACAATGACTGATAACACCTCTATATACAGTAGATAACACAGGATCCACCATTCACAACAGGTGATATCACAGCTCGCCTCCTCCTCCTGTACAATCATTGATAACACTTATGTACAGTAGATAATACTGAATCTATCATTCGCAATCAGTGATGTCATAGCTCACCTACTCCTGTACAATGACTGATCACATCTCTATTATGAGGGGTTGTCTCACTCGGCTGCTTGCAGAGGTAAACACATGAACGCCCCTTGTGGTAAATCACCTGCTGGTTTATTAAAACACAGCATAAACCGTAGCAAGGTTGAACAAAGTAAACATGGCCTTTCTTGCCTAACTGCAAAAAAACAAACATAAAGTTCAATAGAGTCCTTTTGTCCTGCAGGATTCACCCGCAGGTAACACCCAAAGTCCTCAGCTCCCCCTGGAGCCACGTCTGAAGATATTCCTCTCCAAACACACCCCTGGAGAAAAAAGACAGTGGCTGAACATTTAGCTTCTCAGCCACGCCCTTGAGGTGGAGATATCGGAGAGCAGGCATCCGGTCCATCTCTGACCTACTCAGCTAAAAAAACCTGTCCCTTATCATGGCTAATTGCCTGATTAACTCCTTCAGCACATAGTATGCTGGAGAGAAACGTATGGGTTTTTAGATAACAGAAGAAAGCAATCTTCGTGACCCATATCTCCCTCATATACAGTGCCAGTGACCCTGTCACATATTCCCACCCCCTCTGACCAAAGCCGGAGGTTTTGACACCTACAGACACCAAACTGGTTTCGGGAGAAAGCATCCGTGTTACCGTGTAACATCCATCCTCTCCCCCTTCCTATCTTTTAGCTGCCTATCTCACCATTTATTATGTTCACTATATATTTGTATATGTTTTCAATAAATTTGATATTGCTTCACTAATCCTAGTGTTTCTGGGTCTCCTCTTTGGTATAACTTTATTTTCACATACGGTTCACATCTAGCCATTTTCCTGATGCCCATGTTCATTTTAGGTTTCATATTCTCTCACTAGGATTTCTCTTTAGGTTAGCATGTAACTTGCCTGGTTTATGCTCTACGTGGAAACTGAAATCTTGAAGGGCCAAAAACCACCTAGTCACCCGGGCATTCTTACCCTTCTTTTCTCTTAACCATCTCAGCTGGGCATGGTCTGACACTAGTTTGAACGTTCATCCTAGTAGGTAATATTTCAGTGTATCCACGGCCCACTTTATGGCTAAACACTCCTTCTCAACAATCACATAATTTTTCTCGCAGGAAGAGAGTTTCCGCCTCAGATATAGGATGGGATGCTCTTCCCCATTTATTTCCTTAGACAGCACGGCTCCCAACCCGACTTCTGAAGCATCCATCTGGACCACAAATTCTTTGATAAAGTCCGGTGAGACCAGAACTGGATGTTTGTACAGAACCCACTTAAGCTCCTGAAATGCCACCTGTGTGTCAGTAGTCTATTTCACCAACTTGGTGCCCTTAAGGAGATCCGTTAATACTGTGGCAATTATGGCGAAACTTGGAATAAACTGTTGGTAATATCCCACAACTTCAACAAACGCTGTCACTTGCTTCTTGGAAAGCAGTTGCGGACACTTTTGAATCACCTCGATCTTGTTTAACTGTGGCTTGATTTTGCCTCTCCCAACGACGTAGCCTAAGTACTTGGCCTCTTCCTTCCCTATGACATACTTTTTCAGATTTACGGTGAACCAGCTTTTCTTAACGCATCCAGGATCACCTGTACCTTTGGTAGATGACTACTCCAGTCAGGGCTGAAGACCACAATGTCATCAAGGTAGACTGCGGCATGCTTCTTATGTGGAGCCAAGATCCGATCCTTTGCCTCTGGAAGGTAGGGGGGGCCCCTGCAGTCCGAAGGGCAATCTAGTGTACTGGAAACCCATCTGGCGTCGAGAAGGCCGTCTTCTCCTTGGCACTCTGGGACATGGGGAACTGCCAATAACCCTTTGTCAGGTCGAGGGTTGTAATGTACCTCACGAGTCCAAGTCTCTCAATGAGTTCGCCCACATGGGGCATCGGATACGCATCAAAACTGGACACCTCGTTCAGCCTGCGGTAGTCATTATTAAACCACCACTCACCATCGGGCTTTGGCACAAGGACGAGGGGACTCGACCATCCACTTTTTGACTCCTATCACCCCTAGGTTTAGCATTCTCTTAACTTCCTTTGATATTATCTCCCGGTGTGCTTCAGGAATTCTATAGGGATTGAGGTTCACCCTTACATGTGGCTCTGTTAAGACGTCATGTTCCACCACTTGTGTACGCCTTGGCAACTCTGAGAATAGGTCACGGTTCCACTGCAGCAGTTCCTGACACTGTTGCTTCTGGGTCAGCATCAGAGTCTCTGCAATTGTGACTTCCTCCACTTTGGCTTTGGTCCGGGCTCCAAGGCAAAGAGCTTCCAGCGATTCATGATCTCACCATGGTTTGAGTAAGTTCACATGATACACTCGGTGCAACTTCCTTCGACTAGGCTGGTGTACCTTGTAATTCACCTCACCCACCTTTTCTACCACCTCGTATGGGCCTTGCCACTTGGCTAGGAACCTGCTCTCCACCATGGGGATAAACACTAGCATGCGGTCCCCTGGCTGGAACTGTCTGTCTTGCTGATTGGTTATATACCCTTGCCTCTGCCTCGAGAATATGCTCCTTCACGATCGGCATTGTGTGCCTGGATCGCCCCCAGGAGCAGGGCAGTGGGGTACTCGGTACCGGGTCCCTCTGTCTCGGTTCTGGGGATGTCATGGTGGCCCGACCCGGTCCGTGGCCCTGCTAAGGGGCGCCCAATTAAAGGATGTAGTTTGTCAAGTGTTCGTGACGCCACCTGTGGTGTTCGGTCAGGGTGACCGACGCTGCTTAGGGGTCCGCTGGGGTGATGTTATGGCAGCTAGATGGAATACCTTCCCACAGGTGAAGTATGTCCCCAGGGCTTCCCAGTAAGGGAAATGATGATGGTGTAGGTCGCAGTAAATAACAAGGACACAGGGTTGCAGTCTCTTTACCTTTTATTGTAGACTTCAGCGTCCACAATCCAGAGCACTGCTAACAGGGCTGGCTGAATCCGGCCGGTCCGAAGGCACATCCAGAGTTCCCTTTGCAGGTGGAAATCAGTAGCCTTCCTACTAGCGCCTGTGTGTTGTAGTACTTCCCTGCTGAGCACCACGGGATAGTCCTCACAACTGTCGTGTATGTTTCTGATATTCTCTCTCCGTCCCCCAGATGGTATGGATAGGATGACCCGTATGACGGGGTAGGCCTGGAGCTATTTTATAGGGACCCTAGAGACGCCCCTCTCCCACAATTTGCCTCCGTTGTCTTCATTAGGTATTAAGGTTGGGCAGCCAACTTGGAATTAACTGTCCTGCCGTAGTTCAAAGTAATGCGTAGAGCCAATTACTCCCTCGGTGTTCCGGCCACCGGCTACGCGCCTCAGAAGGATGTTGCCGGTCTTAAGGCAGGACTCCTCCTGGTGTTATCTCCTTGTGCTGTGATCTCGTTTCTCACTTCTCCACAATATACGTCGCTTCTTGTCCTTTCTTAGGATGCTGCCACAATGAGGTGCAGGCGCAGCTCTGTAACGTTCTATCTCTTGCTATGTCTCTGTCAGGATCCCACCCCTGACAGGGACCTCTGTCTACAGCTCCGATGTTCCTCATTCTCTCTCTGTCTGCCTGACAGGTCTTCTCTGGGTCTCACCCAGGCAGCTTTCTGACTAACTTCCCATCCAACCCCCCAGTTTTACCCGAGTGTGAGGAGTGGCCTAATAGATAGAACCTTTTGCTCCCCCTGGTGGCCGGAGTGTGAAGTGTAGTGTGTGACTGTGATACCTGGTCAGGTGAACTCCTTTAGTACCATCAGACGTACCATCACTCCCCCTGGTGGAAGAGCGACAATACTGCAGCGACCAGGACTCTGGGGCGCTGTACTCCCCCCCTTCTGTTAAATCCAGTACTCCCGGACTGGGAAAAGAAGAACAACAATACATGTTAGCAAAAGACATACAAAATTTTTGGAATGCAGTAAACAAGTAAATATAACAGTGCTTCCCTTTATGGGAGGTGAGGACACTTGAACGTTGCAAACAAATACATATTTACATTGTGCTTAAGATTTTAAATAACACTTATTAATTAACTAACTATAAATAACCGTTATTACCCATACGGGTATACTATCTACTAAGTGTAAATACAAAACAGTACTTTTCCTTTAAGGGCGTATACCCACTAAAGGTATACTACAAAACTCTAAAGTATAAATCAACATTTTCTTCATTTCTCTAAGTGCAAGGTCTATCAACCATCTATCTATGGCTCTCTGGAGGACTCACTAACCCTTACGGGTTCACTTCATTGAAATTCGGCTTTCAACTGTCTCTTGTCCTCAATTTCTAAAGTACGTCATTAAACATTTCTTATTACTAGCTGGCTAACTACATACTACTACTATGTAAAACATTATCACTATCTATTTAAGGCAACATTATCATGTTTTAGGCTAAGTACAACAAATGAGCATTCCCTTTAAGGGGGAACCAAGTCTCTTCTGAGGTAGTGCAAACTCTCAAGTGGCAAGTCTGTTTAAAGCAAGAACTTCCGCACTGTAATCAGGAACAGTCTCTTCAAAAAGCTCTTCTTTTTGTAAAACCAGTAGGGAGCACCCTTAAGAAGGTGCAAACTATATAAAGCGACAGTTTGTGAACCATTCACCGTCCATGATTCGGCAGTCCATAGGTAATAAAAGTAGAAACTTGTGCAAAACTTAGAAACAATAGGGATCCCGGGTCAACAAAGGGATCCCTTTAAGAATTAACCCTAAACGGGTGTAGCAGCAGGAAACATGGAAACAAACAGTTAACTATTTACAATCTTCGGTTCTCCGAGGTTTATTTGGACGGCTTCCAGGGCTGCACCTGGCACTTAACCCTTCTTGGCTTGGGAAGGGAGAGGTCCAGGGTTACACCCAGTGCTGGATAAACGCCGTTAATCCGTCTTTCATGTATGGTTAAGTCATGCGCAGCGATGGAGGTCTGCGCAGCTTGAGTATGGGCATTTGCTGCAGCAGAGGTAGCGGCTGCTGCAAGATCAGTCACTGGAACGGGGTCAGCAGCTGTGGCACCAGCAGTCACTGGAGTGGTGTCGGTCATCAGGGCAGGGTCGTTCTTCATACCTGCTTCAGATGCGGTCCCTCCGGTGCCGGTCTGCTCTGTCTCCGCTGGGGTCTGGAACGCTGGTTGCGGGGCCTTGTGCTGCGACATTGTCATCTCTGTTTGCAGCATCTCGCTTTCCGGCAGGGCCTTGCTTTCTGGCTTCGGAGCGCTGGAACTTCTTTCCTGCTCCAGACCAGACAAGGCTGCCACCAGGCATCTGGTGAGGTTCCCGATGAAGGTCTTCTTCCACCCGGCCTCAGTGCTCAGCTGCGTCCACAGGAGTTGGTTGCTGAGCTCTTCCACGCCGGCCTGCAGGAAATCAGCATCAGCGGTGGAGGACTGCTTACGGTGCCCCTCCGGGTAGCTGGGGGAGTCCTCTGCTCTGACCACACGCTCCGGCTCCGGGTGGCTGGCCATGGCGCCCTCCATTGAGGATCAGGAGGCGGATCTCGGCTGCTGACGGACACGTCCTCAAGGTACAGAAATATTTAGACTGGGCGGCCATTGTTCTTCGCGCTTCTCAGTTTGTTCACGCCCACAACTCCACGCCCTTCTTCTTCTCCTGCGCTCCTCGTGGCGCTGTAATGGCAGCGGTTTTGGCGGGAATTTTTGGCGGCAAGTGGCAACACACAGTCTTTGCAATAAATCACAGTTCAAGCACAATTCAGACACAGTTCCAAGGCACACATGACCTGATTTTCAGGCTTAAGTAGATCCTGTTCGTGACGCCAAAGTTGGATCGCCCCCAGGTGCAGGGCAGTGGGGTACTCGGTACCGGGTCCCTCTGTCTCGGTTCTGGGGATGTCACGGTGGTCCGACCCGGTCCGTGGCCCTGCTAAGGGGCGCCCAATTAAAGGATGTAGTTTGTCAAGTGTTCGTGATGCCACCTGTGGTGTTCGGCAAGGGTGACCGACGCTGCTTAGGGGTCCGCTGGGGTGATGTTATGGCAGCTAGATGGAATACCTTCCCACAGGTGAAGTATGTCCCCAGGGCTTCCCAGTAAGGTAAATGATGATGGTGTAGGTCGCAGTAAATAACGAGGACACAGGGTTGCAGTCTCTTTACCTTTTACTGTAGACTTCAGCGTCCACAATCCAGAGCACTGCTATCAGGGCTGGCTGAATCCGGCCGGTCCGAAGGCACATCCAGAGTTCCCTTTGCAGGTGGAAATCAGTAGCCTTCCTACTAGCGCCTGTGTGCTGTAGTACTTCCCTGCTGAGCACCACGGGATAGTCCTCACAACTGTCGTGTATGTTTCTGATATTCTCTCTCCGTCCCCCAGATGGTATGGATAGGACGACCCGTATGACGGGGTAGGCCTGGAGCTATTTTATAGGGACCCTAGAGATGCCCCTCTCCCACAATTTGCCTCCGTTGTCTTCATTAGGTATTAAGGTTGGGCAGCCAACTTGGAATTAACTGTCCTGCCGTAGTTCAAAGTAATGCGTAGAGCCAATTACTCCCTCGGTGTTCCGGCCACCGGCTACGCGCCTCAGAAGGATGTTGCCGGTCTTAAGGCAAGACTCCTCCTGGTGTTATCTCCTTGTGCTGTGATCTCGTTTCTCACTTCTCCACAATATACGTCGCTTCTTGTCCTTTCTTAGGGTGCCGCCGCAACGGGTGCAGGCACGGCTCCGTAACGTTCTATCTCTTGCTATGTCTCTGTCAGGATCCCACCCCTGACAGGGACCTCTGTCTACAGCTCCGATGTTCCTCCTTCTCTCTCTGTCTGCCTGACAGGTCTTCTCTGGGTCTCACCCAGGCAGCTTTCTGACTAACTTCCTATCCAACCCCCAGTTTTACCCAAGTGTGAGGAGTGGCCTAATAGATAGAACCTTTTGCTCCCCCTGGTGGCCGGAGTGTGAAGTGTAGTGTGTGACTGTGATACCTGGTCAGGTGAACTCCTTTAGTACCATCAGACGTACCATCACTCCCCCTGGTGGAAGAGCGACAATACTGCCACGACCAGGACTCTGGGGCGCTGCACGCCATCCTCTCCTGCAACTGGGTGACATGCTCAATGATGCTCTGGTGTGGCATGACCTTGGCCACCCAGGTTTCCTTGGCAATGTCCAGGAGCCATAGCGGATGTCGACCGTACAGGAGCTTGAATGGCGAGAAGCTTGAGGAAGCTTGAGGAACTTCTCTGATGGAGAAGAGCAGGAATGGAAGCAGATAGTCCAAGTCTTCACCGTCCTTCTCAATGACCTTCTTGAGCATGGTCTTTAAAGTCTTATTGAAGAGCTCTACCAGGCCATCGGTCTGCGGATGGTAAACTGAGGTTCGCAGCTGGGAAAGCTGGAGAACTCTGCACAGCTCCCTCATCACTTTGCTCATGAAGGGGGGTTCCCTGATCTGTCAAAATCTCCTTTGGCGGGCCCATTCTAGCAAAGATATGGACAAGCTCCTGTGCGATAGCCGAAGAGTTCCTTAGTGGTACGGCTTCAGGCTATAGTCCATGGCCACCAGGATGTACTGATGGCCTCATGCAGACTTAACTAAGGGACCTACTAAGTCAATGGCAATCCTTGCAAAGGGGACTTCCATTAGAGGTAACGGGACTAAGGGAGTTCGGAAGTAAGAAGTAGGAGCGGTTATCTGGCTGGTGGGGCAGGACCTACAATTATTTAGGATCTCCTGGTAAGATCTTAGCCAATAGAATCTCCGCATTACTCTCTCCTGAGTTTTCTCTACCCCTTGATGTCTCCCCAAAAATGGACCATGCCTAAAACCCTCCGCCGGTAGGGTCCTGGAACAAACAGCTGCTCCACAAGTTGAGCAGTCCCAAAGTTCTCTTCGGGCACTTTTAACTCAGGAAAGATGGGTTCCTCTGTCATGCTCATCCTCCTCTCCAGCGAGGACACATAGAGGATACTCCTCCATCTTTGTTTTTGATGCAGCCTCTTCCAGAGAGTCCTGGCTTTTGTGCGGGACACTCTGTGTAGCCCCCTTTTGCCAAAAGTTCCAAAATATTGAAAAATCCCACCCCAGTATGACAGGATGTATCAAGTCTTTTACTAGTCCAACCTCATAGGACTGAGTACCACAGTCGGTTCTCATGGTCACTCTGGCCACTGGGTAGTCCTTGGCATCTCCGTGTGTATGCAGCGGATGCCCACAAACTTATTAGGGATCAACCAGTGGGGCAGTGTAGCACTGATTAGTGTCACTAGACTTCTAGAGTCCAAAAGTCCAAGCACCAGTACCCCATTAACGGACACTGTACATGCCCATAGCCCCTCTCTGGGTTGAAAGTTCACACTGCAGGCCCGATAAGCATAATAGGAGCAATGCCTGCCTAGGCTGTAATCCATTGTTTCAGGGGACATATAATACTGGGAAGCTACCTGTCCAGGATTGACATCGCCAACAGACCTTGTCCTTAATAACATCCTTAAGGGACCCCTCAGCGAGATTGTTGGTCTAGCCACCCTCTGTGGTGATTGCGCCCCCCTTTGGGTATCCCAATATGGGGTAGTGGCAGTGTCTGGTTTCCCATGGGATTCTCAACAACCTGGTATCTTTCCACCAAACTAACCAGGTTGTCCACATTCTGAGGATCGCCCTGGGCAACCCAGGTCTGTATTGGCCTGGGAAGGGAGTGGATAATCCTGTCCATCACCACACGCTCGGCCAACTGGACAGGAGTGGAAGTTTATGGCTGCAACCACTTTTGGAATAGGTGCAACAAGTCAAACATCTGCGAGTGAGGGGGTTTGTCACCAGCATATGCCCAGTGGTGGATTCACTGAGCCCTAACAGACATTGTTACTCCCAGGCGTGCCAAGATTTCAGTCTTTAATTAGGCATATTCTTTGGCATCCTGTAGTGCTAAGTTATAATACGGCTTTTGGGGTTCGCCTGTCAAATATGGCGCCAGCACCTCCGCCCACTGCTCTGGCGGAAGTTTCTCCCATTCAGCCACCCACTTGCAAACAGTCAGAAAACCTTCCACATCATCCCCTGGGGTCATTTTTTGCATGGCTTGTCTTGTATACACACAGGGGTGTCCACATAAGATGCATTTAGATAGTGCTGGTCAGCCCGCCTAATCGAATCGTAAGGTTGTGACTAGTGATGAGTGAGTGTACTCGTTGCTCGGGTTTTCCAGAACACGCTCGGGTGACCTCCGAGTATTTGTTAGTGCTCGGAGATTTAGTTTTCATCGCCTCAGCTGCATGATTGCGACTGCTAGACAGCCTGAATACATGTAAGAAATCCCTAACAGGCAACCCCCACATGTATTCAGCCTGTCTTGCAGTCGCAAATCATGCAGCTGAGGCGACGAAAACAAAATCTCAAAATTTCAGTCCTCTTTTTGTGGCTTTGCCACTAGATTAGTGATAGGACTCGCAAGCGTGAGGACCCTTGACGTTGGGTTGCGAGCTTGCTTATTTTGGCCAAAATATCAACCAATACCTCACATAGTTATATGTATTTTGTGCACTTTATTTTTCAGGGTGCAGCCAGCCCAGTACATTGGGTCTTGTAAACAGGGGTGTTCACATGGGATGCATTGAGATAGTGCTGGCCAGCCCACCTAATCGAATAGTATGGTCATGACTAGACTAAGCAGTCCCCCCCTCCATGATCTGGTAGGCTGTGAGTGGCTATTTAGTATTTTGCACCTGTGTTGCCAACATCTTTGCTGTATGGGTTGGCTGCATCCTGTAGTGCATTTGTTCAGAGACCTGGGCAGGAAGGCGGTGCTGCTCCTATTTCAGCTGTATTTTTGAATTTTTGGAGGATTATGTTTATCCACTGACGTGAACAAGGCCTATGTGTGTGGAAGAACATCTGTATCATAGGTGGGAATATACTTAAGGGGAACATTTCCTATTACGCATTTATGGCAAATCCTGTGGATATCGTGAGAGTGTCCTGTGTATATGTATATATGAGATATATAATGCGTGTGCCTACAATCATTTTACCTGCAATACATACATGAGCAGAAACCGATATATGGATGAATAGATAAAAGATAGATACATAGATAGATACATACATAGATAATAGATAGATAATAAAGAATAGATAACAGATAATGATAGATATGAGAGATGGATAGATATCACAGATAGATGGATGTGATAGATAATAGATAATAGATATATAGATAATGATAGATATGATAGATAGATAATAGATGGTAGATAATGAATCATTATCTATTATCTATCTATTATCTATCATGTATCTATCTATCATATCTCTCATATCTATCATTATCTATATATCTATTATCCATTTATTATCCATCTATTATCTATTATCTATCTATTATCTATTATAGCTTTCACCTATTGTGTCCCCCCATTTCCTTGTAGATTGTAAGCTTGCGAGCAGGGACCTCACTCCTAATGTCACTGTTTAAATTGTCTTAACCTGTATTGAATTTATTGTTTGTACATGTCCCCGCTTAATTGTAAAGTGCTGCGGAATATGTTGGCGCTATATAAATAAAAATTATTATT